>NC_060138.1:1055804065-1056426398 GCF_021461385.2 Schistocerca piceifrons
CAGTACGGCACACCATAGGTCGTAATGAGGTAACATCCGTGCTGGTGATGGATAGTGCCGAGGTAGCGCGTCCCCGACGGGCATAGCAGCTGCGCGGGATGCCTGCAATGCGGGCGCTATTGGCAGCGCTGGGAACAAAGTGAGGTGGACTCCAACTACTTTACCCTACAAAACAGACACTGACCAACCAAAACAGTATGACTAATCTGCTTAAGTGCGTTCTGTTTTTTTTTTTTTACTTTTTTATGTTTCTAGCTGCGTACAACTAGATTTAAGAGCTAGTCTCCATAGTCATGGAACGAGTCAGCACATGAAGCTGACACTAGAAACGTTAATAATAGATAAAATAATATTTACACGAATCGTATGCAGATGATAAGCTGCTAATTATATACTAGAATAACTAACAAACTAATACAGAATGGCTAATTTTTTGTCCAGGAGCCCCACGATAGAATAGGAGTGCGCCATGAGGAAATTATTCATTGTTAACTTGAAAGTGCGTGGATTACTACTAACATCTTTTGATTCTTGTGCTAGTTTAATGAAAATGTATGCGGCAGAATACTGCAAATATTTCTGCACAAGAGTGAAGTTGATCTGATGTAAAACAGATTAGATTTCAGCCTAGTATTAACTGGGTGAAAATTGCTAATTATTGGGAATATCAAACAGCATTAAAGGAAATATATATTGAGAGATTAATGTCAGAATCCACACTCCTGAACAGAAGTCGACAAGAGGTTCGTGAAAGTACACCACACACTGCTTTAGCCGGCCGGTGTGGCCGTGCGGTTAAAGGCGCTTCAGTCCGGAACCGCGTGACCGCTACGGTCACAGGTTCGAATCCTGCCTCGGGCATGGATGTGTGTGATGTCCTTAGGTTGGTTATGTTTAAGTAGTTCTAAGTTCTAGGGGACTGATGACCACAGCAGTTAAGTCCCATAGTGCTCAGAGCCATTTGAACCATTTGCCAACACTGCTTTACCTACCCGTGTCTGAGCCAAAAACAGTCTTCGAGAATAGGAAGAGTTACATCAGAATACTATACGGTATATGATAGGAGACAGAAAATACGCAAAGTAGAATAATTTTCTTGTTATTGTAGATACTGTTCTGTTGGTAAAAACATGTGCATTTAATTTATGAAAAAGATGCTGAATATGGGGTTTCCATGCAAGTTACTCGTCTATCTGATTTGAATTGATCAGTCTCACCCATCATATGCACAGTCTGTATAATCAAACTGCAAGTTTTAGATGAATTGTGTGTTAGAGACTGTAAAAACTGTGTCTTGTTGTAATTTAGCATCTCTTTATTTTCTACAAGCCATAAACTTATGTTTTAGACTGCATTATTTGAAACACTGCCTACATTGCATTCAGCAGTCTTCACTATCAAGCTAGTATCATCAGCTGACAAATATTTTTGAAAAGGACTGGAAACCTTGTAATATTGTTTAAGGGTACGTTGTGCCGTTTCCAAGTTACTTAGCATTGAAGTTAGCCGATCAGGTCGTTGCGCTCTGAAAATTCAAGCGGCGCTCCGGAGACAGAGCTGCCAAACATGTTCTGCGTTTGGTTTCCTAGAACCTAACAAGAGAGCGATACAGGAATTGGACGTGGGGCGGTAGTACTCATCGAAGGCAATACAAAGGCCGAATAGTTTCGTGCACTATCATCTACGCTATGACAACAACTGATAATAATTTTATCTAGCGGGCTGCTTCAATTTGCGCGTGCAACGGCCTGATTCAATAACTTCAATACTAATTAACTCTGAAACGGGGCAGCGTATCGAATTTGAGAATTATTTCTTAGCACACCCTGCCCTGCAATACCCTTATAATCTTTTCAGACTGTTTCTGACCACCCTGTGTATGCCATGGAGTGCAAAACTAAGGATGAAAGTGACTTTGTCACTGTCAAGGTACATAGCTTGATGAGAACATAAGGACCAAACATAGAAAGAAAAGCTAGAGAAGGAATGAAAGAAATACCCAGTGAGACGAACAGAAATGACACTTTTATTCAAAGAAAGTAATTACACTGAAATCACCGTGACTGTTGATGGCCCGCAAGACATTACAAGCTGCGGAACATGGTTCTCAATAGGGTGTGTGAACACCACGGACGGACGGCAGTGCATGCTTTGCCGCGTGCTCCTATGCTGGCCGCTACGTTGGTAACGAGCTCTTGTGGTAGGACGTTCCATTCCTCCACCAGCGCAGTTGACAACTGCTAAATGGTCACTGGTGCATGTGGACGTGCTACAGTTCGACTCAAAAAGTACTCGATCGGATTTAAGTTGGAAGAACGGGCAGGACAGTCCATTCGCCGAAAATCCTCTCGTGCAAAGCGCTCCACCATCTGGGCTGTTCGATGCGGTCGCACATAGTCATCAATAACAATGAGGTCAGGCCGAATGCACCCATGAAAAAACACACATAGGGAAGGAGTACAGTCGAGGAGAGCTTCAAGGAACGTCCAAGACATACACGACTAAGACAACCAAGGATATTAGCTGTTGCCGAGTGCTTTCTCGAATATACATTGATAAGCCAAAACATTATGACCACTGCACCGCGACCTTGGATGCATCTGGTGACGTTGCGGGCACGTGAAGGCATAACGAAAGTATGTAAGCGGACAGACGCGTACTAGGATCACCCTAGTGGAGTTATGGGCTGCAAATGAGAAACTACTTCGAGATAAGCGAATTTGACAATGGGCAGATTATTATTAGTGAGAGACAGTGAAAGAAAACGGCAAAGCTGGTCGAATTTTCACTTGCTAGTGTTATGAGCATCTACGGAAAGAGGTAGAACAGTGAAACCACCACTAGTGCTAACTGGTTGGACGCCCAGGACTATTCACAGAACGTGGGGTTCGGAGATTTGTCTGCTCTGCAAAGGAGAACAAATGGTGATCTGTGGCATCTCTGTGTAAAGAGCACAATGCTGCTACATTCGTGTTTCGGAGCACATCGTTCATCGTACATTGTTGCACATTAAACTCCGCAACAGACCACTCCTACGTGTTCACATGTTGACCCAACGACATCGTCAATTACGATTACAGAGGGCACGGTACCATCGGAACTCGACTGTCGATCAATGTAACCTTGTAGGCTCTTCAGATGAATCACATTTTTGCTGCACTAAATCGATGGTCGTCTCCACAAACTCCGTCATAGAGGTGAAAGGCGGCTCGAAACGTGCAGCGCTCCACGGATGCAGGCTCCTATTACGCAATGAGAGACATTCTCCTGCGCTTGCATTGGCCTATGACAGTAATCGAAGACACACTGACAGGTGCAAACGCCTGCATCCTTTCATGCTTAATGTCCACTCCGACGGCAATGGCATCTCTCAGCAGTATAATTGCCCGTGTCTCAAAGCCAGAAAATTGCTGCAGTGCTTTGAGGAGATTATAGTGAACTCACGTTGATGACTCGCCTGATATAAATCCTATAGAACCCATCTGGGTCACTATTGGACGTCATCATCGCGTACGCAAATCGGCGGCCCGTTATTTAGGCGAAAACATGACCTGTGCTTATACATCTAATGCCATACACCTCCTAAAACCTACCAACAAACTGTCGGATTCCTGATACGCGGAATCAGTGATGTATTTCGTGTCAAAGACTGACAAACAGGCTATTAAGCAGGTGGTCATAATGCTTTGGCTCATTAGTATAATCACGAACTGAAATTCGATAGTATAATACGATGGCATAATTAAGGACATAATCGAAATAAAGACGTCAGAAAACCAAATAACAGAATTTGCGTTTTCACGAAATACCACTGCGAGCTCTGGAAAACGAAAGAGCATGGAAAGGTATAGTACAAGTGAAGAGTTGAACTCGGCTATAAATAATGGTGCAAGACAAACAATAACTCACAGTCCGGCTGGAGTCGAGGCAGCAAGTACACATAATAGGAAAGCTCGCAGCCAGTGAAGATGAAAGTAGGCTGTTTATGTTTTCTTATTGGCAACGTTACGTAGCGCTCTGTATGAAAATCACTGGCTGTGCTGTGTGCAGTCTGTGGCTAGTTTGCATTGTTGTCTGCCATTGTAGTGTTGGGCAGCTGGATGTTAACAGCGCGTAGCGTTGCGCAGTTGGAGGTGAGCAGCCAGCAGTGGTGGATGTGGGGAGAGAAATGGCGGAGTTTTGAAATTTGTAAGACTGGATGTCATGAACTGCTATGTATATTATGATTTTTCAACACTATTAAGGTAAATACATTGTTTGTTCTCTATTAAATCTTTCATTTGCTAACTATGCCTATCAGTAGTTAGTGCCTTCCGTAGTTTGAATCTTTTATTTAGCTGGCAGTAGTGCCGCTCGCTGTATTGCAGTAGTTCGAGTCACCAAGATTTTTGTGAGGTAAGTGATTTGCGAAACGTATAGGTTAATGTTAGTCAGGGCCATTCTTTTGTAGGGATTTTTGAAAATCAGATTGCGTTGCGCTAAAAATATTATATGTCAGTTTAAGCACAGTCATGTATAATTGTTCTAACGGGACGTTTCAAAGACGATGGTTAGGTCGGTCATCGAAATATTGCACATTAAATGGAAACAAGTCGGCGGAACAAGAGGAATCACACCATTAATCAACTGCTCTGAGAAATCGTGAGAGCTCTCAGTCCTACGTAGCATCACCTACGATGACGGTTTTCAGAAACTGAGATCACAAGAAACAATGACATCTCTTGTCCTTTCATCGACATAGCCTTTAAGTCGGCAGTCAGTTTCGCAGTCTCTCAAAATTTACTAGATGTACGGTTCATTTTTTTGTTTAATGGACTTTTCGAAAAAGGGTGTTTTATGTACGTTATGTACTGCATATTGTTGGACTTTCGCTGAATAACGCCGGCAACGCGAAACATTTTGGCGTAGGGAACAGGGCATCGTGTATCTGGCCACCGATGTCTGTGTTGCGAAAGCCGCCACTACCCCGAGAAGTTCCCACGGTGTCCACAGAATTCACAAAAAAGAATGAAAATAAATTGCTAACGGAACTTTCGTATTGTCCACTCGCAAAAGCTTGGGGACTCTTTGCTGTACCGTTGATAGTTACACATAGTTACAAATATGTAATAAAGAGCAGTGCTGAATTTTAATGTAAGATTTTTGCTGTGAACTTAGCACCGTATTAAAACGTTTTAAGTTTGAGTATTTTTAGTAAACTAACTTCTGAGTGAGATTTATGGTTTTGCCAAATCTGCTCCATCTATGGAAACCAGTTCGAGTTTACTTAAGCAGGAGACGATCGACAGTGGATATTTCACTTGGACCAGATATGAAGAAAGCTACAGAGAAAATTACTGAAGCATCTGGAGTTATATATAATCTCTGTGCCAAGATTTCACGTTTCCTGACAGAGAGATACTTGGCGGCAGACGGGACTTCAAAGTGTTTTTCCTGCCCTGCCAGCCTCCCTGCACTTCCCCTGAACATTTTTCCTTCTTTCGTGCTGAAAACGACGCACTTGTACCAGGCTTAATGAACACCCAAGTCGAAAATACGAAGTCCAATGCCTGAACACCAACGCAAAATTACAGTGTGGATGGAACATATCGGGAATGAAATACGAATCTGTAAATAACAGCGTTAATGCTGTCATTGCTGTCCCCAAATTACATTCGATATCGATCTCATCCGTAAGGATTTATTGCAACATAACTACGTCGAAGTTGCCATTTGTTGATGGATGACCCGAACATGGCATATAGTGATCAGTTTTCCCTCTCGTCCTGAAGTACTCTAAAACAGTTGCAAACACTTTTTCTGTTAGCACTTAGTGTTGTTGGCGTTTGCGCGTATGCTGAATGCAACAGAATTTATAAGCAGTGTTTTCTTTAAGAGACATCTCCAGACATTGAATAATAAAATAAACGAAAAGAACAAGAAGCAGTTAAACCAGTAGAAAAAAATAAAGAAAAAATTAAACAATTAATTCATCTTAAACAAACCATCACAAGAATTAAGTCCTTTGAATAAAACCTGGCTAAAAAAGATAAAACTAGAAACATTAAAACAAACAGAAGTTAAAGGTATAAAATTAATAATTGAACCCATAAAACGAATATCCTGAGAGTCCTTTAAATTATGAATTATTGAACCTGCACACATAAATAACAATACCTTAAATAAAGCATGAGCCGACAAATGGAAAAAAAGCAAGCTTTGGATAACCTATAGCCAAAATTCTTATTATTAAACCAAGTTGTCTTAAAGTAGAAAGAGCAATAATTTTCTTTAAATCAAATTCAAAATTAGCACCCAATCCAGCTATAAACATAGTTATACAAACAATTAAAAGTAAAATTCAACCACAATTATAAGTATCTAATATTGCTCTAAAACGAATTAATAAATAAACTACCTCAGTAGCAAGTGTAGAAGAATGAACTAAAGCAGAAACAGGAGTAGGAGCAGCCACAGCAGCAGGAAGTCAAGAAGAAAAAGGAATCTGAGCTCTCTTAGTTATAAGTGCCAAAACAATCGATATGGTAATAAGCTTTATTTCAAAACTAGAAATAAAATCATAATAATAAATATAATTTCAAGCACCAAAATGTAATGTTCAAGCAATAGAAATTAAAATAGCAACACTACCAATCCGATTAGAAAGAGCAGTTAAAATACCAGCACTATAAGATTTTACATATTGGTAATAAATAACTAAACAATAAGAAACCAAGCCTAAACCATCCCATCCTAATAAAATTCTAATGAAATTAGGACTAATAATTAAAAACCCTATTGAAAGAATAAGTATTAAAACAATAATGTTGTTGTTGTTGTGGTCCTCAGTCCAGAGACTGATTTGACGCAGCTCTCCATGCTACTCTATCCTGTGCAAGCTTCTTCATCTCCCAGTACCTACTTCAGCCTACATCCTTCTGAATCTGCTTCGTGTATTCATCTCTTGGTCTCCCTCTACCATTTTTACCCTCCACGCTGCCCTCCAATACTAAATTGGTGATCCCTTGATGTCTCAGAACATGTCCTACCAACCGATCCCTTCTTCTAGTCAAGCTGTGCCACAAGCTCCTCTTCTCCCCAATTCTATTCAATGCCTCCTCATTAGTTATGTGAGCTACTCATCTAATCTTCAGCATTCTTCTGTAGCACCACATTTCGAAAGCTTCTATTCTCTTCTTGTCTAAACTATTTATCGTCCACGTTTCACTTCCATAAACGGCTACACTCCATACAAATACTTTCAGAAACGACTTCCTGACATTTAAATCTATACTCGATGTTAACAAATTTTCTTCTTCAGAAACGCTTTCCTTGTCATTGCCAGTCTACATTTTTATACAGTCTACAGTCTCTCTTTCGACCTTCATCAGTTATTTTGCTCCCCCAATAGCAAAATTCCTTTACTACTTTAAGCGTCTCATTTCCTAATATAATAATAAAACGATTTATATTTTTTTCGCCCGACATATAATCTTCTCTATAGTAAAATGAGATTAGTGTTCACTCTACACGCTGTAGGAGAGCACTACATTTCGTTTTAAAAACAGGAGTTTTATAACAAGCACTTTGGGTAAATGAGAGCTAACAGTGGACAAACACCTTGCGTGACATTACATAATCGGCCCTGAGTTGGGTGCAAGTGTCAGTCTTAGATTAAGAGGAATTCGTGGCTGCCGTCATCAAACCGGTCAGAAGACTGAAGACTTTTTTTCCTTTTTTTTTTAGGTTTGCAGCGCCGGCTAGACCTGGTGACTCCCCCCCCCCCCCCCCCCCCCCCCCCCACTGATTGATCAACTGCGTTACTTAGCGCCAGCTGGTCACACGGGTCTCCATCTGGATAACATTCCATCCGGCCACGTACATTTAATCAACCTTTTGTCGGCAAGTACCTATCTATCCGCTGCTTTCCAGTTTTGCGACAGCGCTAACACCATTTTTGAACATAATAGCAGCACTTAATGTTGTGTCGGCAGAAGAGCCAACTCCGTGTTACTAGTGGGGGCCTAAATGCACGCGGTTTAGCTCACGCAGGCTGGCGTGAGGAGGAAAGGACTCTACTGACGTGAGGTCTGGAACATGACAAGGAATTAGAAGTCAGAAAACGGACGTAATTAGTTTGATACTTAACTTTAAACCATTAATGATGAACGTCGCTCTTGACGGTACATGATTCACAATATTATCTGTTCAGAATAGTAACTGAATATGGCGCCTTGTTAGGTCGTAGCAAATGACGTAGCTGAAGGCTATGCTAAACTGTCGTCTCGCCAAATGAGAGCGTATGTAGACAGTGAACCATAGCTAGCCAAGTCGGCTGTACAACTGGGCGAGTGCTAGGAAGTCTCTCTAGACTAGACCTGCCGTGTGGCGGCGCTCGGTCTGCAATCACTGATAGTGGCGACACGCGGGTCCGACGTATACTAACGGACCGCTGCTGATTTAAAGACTACCACCTAGCAAGTGTGGTGTCTGGCGGTGACACCACAAACCCTATTGAAAGAATAAATATTAAAACAATAATAAAAAAAACGATTTATATTTTTTTTTCGCCCGACGTATAATCCCCTCTGTAGTAAAATGACATTAGTGTTAACTCCACACGCTGTAGGAGAGCACTGCATTTCGTTTTAAAAACTGGAGTTTTATAACAAGCACTTTGGGTAAACGAGAGCTAACAGTGGACAAACACCCTGCTTGACATTTCATAATCGGCCCTGAGTTGGGTGCAGTGTCAGTCTCAGATAAAGAGGAATATATATATATATATATATATATATATATATATATATATATATATATATATATATTTTGCAAGTCCGGCTAGGCCTGTTGACTCCCCCCACTGTTTGATCAACATCAACTGCGTTACTTGGCGCCAGCTGGTCACGGGCGTCCATCCCTCCATCTGGGTAACACTCCATCCGGCCACGTACAGTTAATCAACCTTTTGTCGGCAAGTACCTACCTTTTCGCTGCTTTCCACTTTTGCGACAGCGCTCACACAATTTTTGAAGATAACAGCAGCACTTAAATTCACTGCTGTCTCCTTTGGTGTGAGCTCCGTTGCAGTAAGTGACCGTACTGACGCCAATGCCACGTTGGCTCGCAGCGCAGGAGTTGGGGCAGAGTGACACGACTCGCCGGCCGGGCCACCTGTCGCTGCGCGCGTGCACGTGCTGGCGCTCTCGTGAGAGGCAGAGGCACGCGACGCGACGCCGTGACGTGGGTGGCGCGTCAGGCCGGGCCGCGCGCACGCACTCAGATAGAGGGCCGCCGCAGCTAAGTCAACACAGCTGGCGGGCCGACGCGCTCCGCCGCCCAGACGCGGCGTCAGCGCACTTGTCGTCGCGGCGTCCGCCCGCACGCCGTGATCTGACGCGTGGACGTGTGAGGTTATAACTTGCGCTCGTGCCGAACGATGCGATATTTCAGACACCTTGCGTCCCTACAATTCTAGTGTACATGCAAGATATGTTCTCACTAAGTTCTGGTTATCACGTAGGTGAAAATCAAGTTGTTGTTGTTGTTGTGGTCCTCAGTCCTGAGACTGGTTTGATGCAGCTCTCCATGCTACTCTATCCTGTGCAAGCTTCTTCATCTCCCAGTACTTACTGCAGCCTACATCTTTCTGAACCTGCTTAGTGTATTCATCTCTTGATCTCCCTCTACGATTTTTACCCTCCACGCTGCCCTCCAGTACTAAATTGGTGATCCCTTGATGCCTCAGAGAGTATGTCCTACCAACCGATCCCTTCTTCTAGTCAAGTTGTGCCAAAAACTCCTCTTCTCCCCAATTCTATTCAATACCTCCTCGTTAGTTATGTGATCTACCCGTCTAATCTTCAGCATTCTTCTGTAGCACCACATTTTGAAAGCTTCCGTTCTCTTCTTTTCCAAACTATTTATCGTGTATGTTTCACTTCCGTACATGGCTACCCTCCATACAATTACTTTCAGAAACGACTTCCTGACACTTAAGTCAATACTCGATGATAACAAATTCCTCTTCTTCAGAAACGTTTTCCTTGCCATTGCCAGTCTACATTTTATATCCTCTCTTCTTCGACCATCATCAGTTATTTAGCTCCCCAAATACCAAAACTCCTTTACTACTTTCAGTGTCTCATTTCCTAATCTAATTCCCTCAGCATCACCCGACTTAATTCCATTATCCTCGTTTTGATTTTGTTGATGTTCATCTTATACACTCCTTTCAAGACACTGTCCATTCCGTTCAACTGTTCTTCCAAGTCCTTCGCTGTCTCTGACAGAATTACAATGTCATCGGCGAACCTCAAAGTTTTCATTTCTTCTCCATGGATTTTAATACCTACTCCCAATTTTTCTTTTGTTTCCTTTACTGCTTGCTCAATATACAGATTGAATAGCATCGGGGAGAGGCTACAACCCTGTCCCACTCCCTTCCCAACCACTGCTTCCCTTTCATGTCCCTCGACTCTTATAACTACCATCTGCTTTCTGTACAAATTGTAAATAGCCTTTCGCTCCCTGTATTTTACCCCTACCACATTCAGAATTTGGAAGAGAGTATTCCAGACAACATTGTCAAAAGCTTTCTCTAAGTCTACAAATGCTAGAAACGTAGGTTTGCCTTACCTTAATCTAGATTCTAAGATAAGTCGTAAGGTCAGTATTGCCTCACGTTTTCCAATATTTCTACCGAATCCAAACTGATCTTCCCCGAGGTCGGCTTCTACTAGTTTTTCCATTCGTCTGTAAACAATTCGCGTTAATATTTTGCAGCCGTGACTTATTAAACTGATAGTCGGTAATTTTCACATCTGTCAACACCTCCTTTCTTTGGGCGTGGAATTATTATATTCTTCTTGAAGTCTGAGGGATTTTCGCCTGTCTCATACATCTTGCTCACCAGATGGTCGAGTTTTTCAGGACTGGCTCTCCCAAGGCTGTCACGTACGTGCAAATCAAGTTAGGTAATTATTTTGTGTTTGTTTGCAGTTATACGCTAGCCCGACCAAAAGTATCCGGACAGCTGTTAGTTGAGATTAGTGGGTTGTAGGCGCTTCAGTTCGGAACCACACGGCTGCTACGGTCGCAGGTTAGAATCCTGCCTCGGGCATGGATGTGTGTGATGTCCTTAGGTTAGATTTAAGTAGTTTTAAGTCTAGGGGAATGATGGCCTCAGATGTGAAGTCCCATAGTGCATAGTGCTTAGAACCATTTGGACCATTTTTGACATTACTGTATGGTAAGTTCACCCTTAGACTTTAGGATGGCTTGCACTCTACTGAGATCTTTGGAATGTTTGACCATTCTTTCTCAAAATTCGAAACCATAGAGTGTTCGGAGGACGAGGGTTCAAATCTGCGTCCGACAATCCTGATTTAGGTTTTGCCTGATTTTCCTAACTCGCTTCAGAGAAATGCCTGTTGGTTCGTTTGAGAGGCCAAGGCCTGTTTCCTTCCCCGTCCTTGAAACAATCCGAGTTTGTACTTTGAATTTAAAGAACTCGAGCTCGACAGGAACTTAAAAGCTAATTTTCCTTCTTTAAAAGAGAAGCTAATGATTTTGGACGCTGGAGTATAAGCGTCAAGGACTTCGTTCTTGCAACGTGATGTCTGCACTGCACGTTTTAAATAGTTGAGAAATAACAGCGAAAACGACAAGAAAATGCATAATGCTGTAGCTCAATTCGTAATTAATATCAAAATTCTGGTCAGTGTCTTTCGGTTTCATAGCAGAGGCACTGAATCCTATCTGTTCTTTAGACACTATAATGAACTACTGCTTTGATGCCGCGTTGGATACCATGTTCTCTTACCTCTTCTGCCCGAGTGCGCATTCTTACCATTGATTCTTACTTTCAGGACAAAAATGTATACTTTAAATCACGAACTATCCAAACTCAATACCGCACACAAAAAGAAAGATTAGATGTCGAAACAATTGCCTTTTTCCTTGCTGACGTCAAAGTGACGTATTATTGTTTTAAAATGCTTGTAACTATAGCCAGACACGACAGAGTGTATCAAGTTGGCTCAGGTAGGCAGTTCCTTACAAACCGAGGCACTAGAGGACCAGCTCAGAATTTAACACAACAGTTTTTTGTTTTCTCGAAGGTAAGACTTTTGTCTCATATTGTAAAAGTTTCAAAGCATCTTTTGAGCCAATTAAAAGTGATTTTTTTTGCAAAATTCTGCAATGGTGTTACCCCTTAAATGAAGTCACACTTCAGACAGGCTTCTTTAACGGTTTCAAGCCAGTACTCACGATTGTGCAAATATTTTACCGCTATACCATGTCAACAGCATTTCCTCTAGGGAAGGATTGTTTTCCTTATATGTAGTGTAGTAATAGTTTCGATTAGTTTCATTAAATGTGGCTTTACTCTCTGGTAGGTTAGTTTACCAAAAGAGGGCACTGCTATGAACTTGGCAGTACCGTCGTATTCAGAGCTGCACTGCGATGTATTTCTTGCAACGTTTTATTCAAAGTCTTAATTTCCTCATTTCATCACTAGAGACATATGTTAGGTATTATTTCATGCAATACAGATTTTTTAATACTTACGTAAAAGGAAAAATGTAATAGCTACTGCATCTAAGACTGTTTTGCGCTTTTTTGTTTTTCATTTCAATTTCCTGTTACTGCTTCAGTACTGTTACGCTGTTTTATACTGGCAATAAACCAGATTATTTTTACGACGGCAAGTCAGGACAGAAAAAGATACATTTTGCGTAACTGAGCTTTTCATTACGGCATTAGCTCGTAACGTGTGGTGCGTTCTGCGGTAGTTTATGTAATATTGCCTCTGTGTAACAGCCACACTTGTCTCACCTTTACAGGTTCAACGGACAATTTAATTAGAGTTACTGATTGTGACTTTAGCCGGTTAACTCGTGATTAGCGTAACATACTTTCGTGTAACTAATGTAAGTAACGATTTCATTATTTCATTTCCCAATCTGGAATTTTAGCTATTTTACGTCGTTATTGGTAGCTAAAAAATATTGTTTCCCTTTGTCATAAATTTGTAGGTAACAGACTGTACTTATGATGAAGGCAATCATAGTGGTTGCTGGGATATTCCACGTGGTAGGTTCGCCGCCTAGAAGAAAGGATGTCCTTCCTCCACGCACGATGGTTCCTTCACATGCAGATATGTGGAAATTGTGTCGCATGTGTAATTGCGATGTGTGGATGAGTGTGTTGGATGTTTGTATACCTCAGTGGTGTGTTCGTGTTGTGTGAATATGATGCGAGAAGGAGAGGCTGAAACCCGGCATGTACCATACTCCTCTCGAATGCTGTCAAGGCGGCAGCGGAACTTACGCCCCCATCTAACGGACGAATCACCATCATCAGGATCTCAAGTCCTGATTTCGCGAGACGTTGCGAGATCTGGACTGTAATCAAGGACGATGACTAGTGATCAAGAACTTCACATTACCATGTCCCGTCCCCTTACCAGCCAAATACTGGCAGTGATAATTTCATCTACCACGAGGATTCGAACCGACTTACCTATGAATCGAACGCTAATTCCCGGGCATGCATTAGCGACATCTGCTTCTCAGGCACTTTCGATAGAAGAGAAAAAAAATGAAAGAGAAGAGGAAACATAGTCTGTAAGTTCTATGTGAAATGAGGTATGTTTCATTATTAATTAATACCTTATTTACATAAGCCATAGATCATTTGAACGATTATTTCATCTAAATATGTGGAACGAGTCAGTTTACAGGATATGTATATTAATGTTACCATTATTAATATTATTATTTGTGTTATAACTTTTACTAAACCCCTAGCCGGTATTCTCTAAGTAATGTCTCACTATAAAGAATGTACGGCTTAACAGGCACTTCTTTACTATCTTTTCAAATAAGTTAGTTTTAGTAACCTGTATAATTTCCTTGTGCAATTTACTACAGCTTTAAAACTTATTATCAAATGTGGTTTTGGGTTTTATATTTATTATTTCTTGGTGAAAGTAAGACCAATTTAGATCTTGTTCCATGGGCATGAACAGATGTTTGTGCAGTAATTATCAAGTTTGTTTATTATGTGCAGAACTAATTGGTAAATGTACGCACATGGTGTGGTTAAATGCCTCGTTGCTTTAAACAGACCTTGAAATTATGCTCGACTGCTGTTTTTGGTTATTAATCATATGGTCCTTTCCTTTAGTTTGAAAATGATGTTCATATTTTGGCATTTATTTCCCAGAATAGCTAGGAATTGAGTGTTCATTCGAATAGTTTATAACTAAAAGACACTTGCTGTTACACACTGATGACAGGACTAATATGCTGATGATATTCACACCACTTCAACTGACAATCAATTTTCTTCCCTAGAAATTTGTGTTTTTTATGCAGTATAGAAAGATTTAATTTTCTATTTTCAAACCTAAATTCACCACATTTGTACTTATTATGTTAAATGTCACTTTATTGTGTATTGATTAAACAGTTGTAAACTTCCTTGAAAGTTTCAATTGGTTTCTCTGCAAGGTTTTCCTGTGATGTAATATTGATGCAATTAGCAAAGGAACTTTTTCCGTGACTATCACTACCGTGAATGTCATAGATATAAGCCAGGAAAATACTGGTCCTAATTGCTACCCCTAGAAACTCCCATATTCATATGTTTTGATTCTGACAAGTGTTTCACAAGAAGTTTAGCCTTATTTGTGGTTTGTGTCATCTCTCCTCTTAATACACTGTCTTCTAGATATGACCGGAACCAACCATTAGCTGCACCCTCACCCTTAATTATTCTAGTTTATTTAGTAGAATCTTACAGCCAACAGTATCAAAAGCCTTAAACAGATCTAAGAATATGCCTGTGACACACTTAACCTTTTCAAGAGCAAGTATCACTTTTTAAAATTCTACTGACGCTGAATCTGTAGCTCTGGCACTCCAGAACCCAAATTATGATTCACGTAAAAGGTTTTATTTATTTACATAATTCACTGATCTGTTTTTGATAAATGATGCTGTTATTTTTTGAACTTATGACAGCAGGGCAAAGGGCACTTACATTTCTTTAGCAGAGGCACAACTCCTGCCTGTTTTAAATACTCTACAAAAATTTCCTGATGCGAATGACTCATTTATTACATTTGTTAAGGGAGCTTGTGTACTCTGTGTGCATTGTTTCTACGCACAGACTGATACTTCATCTAAGGCTGCTAACTATCTTTTAGGTTTTGTACAAATTTAGTTACTTCATGCTCTGTGGTTGGTGGTAACATCATTACACTTAGTATACAATTATTTGAAGAACCTAAAACCAGTTCATTGAGCCTTCTGAATGTCTCAGACCATATATTTCAATGGCGCTTAACACTACTAAAGTGTACAATTTTAAGCGTGAATTAAAACATGTTTTGCAGTTACTGAGTATAAAAATTTATGCAATATTAACACTTAAATTTTATAGTTTTACCTAGTTTATTTGTCAAACATTATAAATACATTTGAAAACACACTCGGAAAACTATGAAAGGTACGAATAAAAATGGAAGTAATCAGAAACGTAATTAATATGTTGTCAACAAAATAAGGTAGAAAATCTTAAAAAGTTCACCCTATAGTAATCTAAACACATTTCTCTTGTTGTCAAAATCGAGTATAAATATTATAACATTTCTTAAGTCTGTCTGATGTAACAGCAACTTGTGCACACGGCAGACTGCCACGTGATTGAGCCTCTGCAATGTCACTCGATAGTCGTCGTACAGCAGCAAAACTGCATTCTGCTCCGCTGCTTGAAGTTGGACACACAAGGAGAAGTCTTACCAAAGCTTCAACATTAGCAAATAATTCTAGAAGTGGTTTTTGCGTAGAAACCAAAACATATTTTGTGTCTTTAAGTTATTTCACCTTGTGTCGCAGACCAAAGAGCTCAGATTCTGTTTTCAAAGACTGAACACCGATTTCTGTGCATAGAGTTGTCACATCATGTCGCTCTATCTCCAATGATACTTTTTCGAAGGAAACCTGTTTCTTCATGCCAGGATGATCAAGGAGTTGATATGTAAGGCGTTGGACAGCCATATCAGTAAATTTCAAAATATTCATGCATGTAAAGTTCTTCAAGTGATACAAATTTATGTGGATCTGTGCCACCCCCCTTACAAGCTGAACAGCAAAACCAGAAGATTCGTTCTTATCCAACCCGCTCCTTCATCACTTGTGTTCGTAAAATACAAGTCATTAAAACTTGAAATATTGACTTTTTACAGAATACTGTAAGCTGATTTGCTTCATTTGCACGTTAGAAAACCCTACAAACCATTTGAAAGCTGGTAGTCAAGGGAAGGCAGAATTCGGTTACGATTGTGAACGGGGCCGTAATCAGGTACTATTGGTTGCCTTTTACAGTTACCCACAGTTTATTTTAAACCAGTAATTCCAGACTCAACAATAAATAAAAAATACCACACGTCATTAATGAAGGAATAAACAACTGTGTAAATAACAGTGTTTTCAGTGAGTTACAATTTAGCAAATCACCATTAAATACAGATCCAGCAGATAATGTTTTAAAAGCAAGCCACTGTGATCTGGGCAGAAGGCCTTACACGCCCGGAATGGCAATAAATTAAGAATTGTTTAAAACTCGCTGCAAGTTACAAATTACAGGTATTGAAATATTAAAGGCAAGTCGCCAAAAACACAGCAGAACGCATCAGACGCCAGGAATGTCAGTAAATAAGGTTTTAAAGGCTTAGTGCGTAAATACAGATACCAAATTAAAATTTTAATGCAAGTGACCACAATCACGGCAGAAGGCCTTACACGCCAAGAACGACAGTAATATAAAAATTTAGAAACCTTCTCTAAAGCAGCTAATACAATAGTAAAGGTTAATTAAAAAACAAGCAACTGATCACCAAGCGGGTGAAATAAGATGATGGTAAACTTTGTAACACAATCCTTAACATCCGCTGAACAGTACACAGATAGATTTATTCCAGAAGGCGACCAGAACTATTAACTAGACCTTTAATGTAGCCACTACAAGGTAATGTAATAAATAGTACAATAATAAAACGCAAGGACCCGTACGTAAGTTCCTTAAATGGTACTGAGGTAGATTATACACGCAGAAGGAGTGGACTGAAGGAGCGTTACACTGAATTACTGGCCATCAGACCTCCTTTTAGAACACACGTCTTACAAGAACCAAGGGGCCACAGACGGTGCTCCAGGAATCGACCTCTGAGAAGGACCAACAACAAACACTTTCGCGAGCGATGAGGTAGGCAGCCAAGAGTTGCATTCACTTCACAAGATGGTAACTCAGACTAGTGGCAGTCTAACGATCGACTAACAATAATCTTGCTGAAGCTACCTTACGTCAGATAAACCAAATGCAACGATAGAACAATGCGCCAAAGCCGGAACCGGCGGTCTGCACTAAGTCCCCAGAATACTGTGTTTACAGTGCCCGGAACGAGAAAGGAATCACTACCACCAGAGTAGAAGAATCACCTCACTAGGAGCAGGAACACGAACCCAAGTCACTGGAGAATCGCAAGATATCACAACGGTGGAGGTTTCTCTGGTTGAAATGCACTCATCTTAAAGATTGCTGGATCCGGTTTACGACGAGGCCGTGCACCCTCGTGACCACAGCCCTTCCATCCGGCAGTCCATGCGTGCCGCCAGCGGTCCCGGCGTGTTCTCGCACTGCCCGGACCTGGCTCCTCCTGAGTCCCAAACCGAACTGGCCCACTCACACGACCGGAAAAACAACGACGTCGCCCCAAAGATAGGGCAACAGTTACTACACATCGATAACCTCCGCTGCTGCCACTACAGGACAGGCAACGCTCACGAAACCGAGTGGCGCCAGCCAACACGAGAAAAAGACAAACAATCGCAACCGTGCCAACTAAACGATACCGTCTGGCCTCCAACAGAGGGCGGAAAACTGCAAACCAACGCGAGCCGCAGCACGGCTCACCATTAATTGTTGCTGCACAAGAACATTAGTACGTATAATTAGTCAAGTTTCGATATATTCGTTCAATGATGTCTTTTTTGTCAACAAAGATTCAAAAATCCGAAAATTTCTTTTCAAGAAATATTGGGGCAGGGGGGGGGGGGGGGGGGCGGGGTTTACATGTCCTCCCTGAACCTCCGACGTTGACGCCCATGGCACTACTGACAAAGAGGGACTGCCAAAACTCAGTGTTGATGGCTGGCAAGGAAAATACAGAAGAGTAGGGGCTGTTAGGCTAGGGCTTCTGCTGATGCACGAGCGCTGTGAGATGGACAATGAAACACGGGCGCCGCCGATGGCCTTTTGCGGGTCCAGACGTCAGCTTCGCACAGGCCGTGTAAGCGGCGGCCCCGCAGCACTTCGCGGGCAGCGGCGCGCCTCCGAAGGAGCCGGCACTCCCTCGCCGGAACAAGCCACTCGATCCGCCGGCAGCCGCTTATTACAACGCCACTTGTTTGATTTAGCGGCGGTCGTTTTGGGCAAGGCTAACCTCGTCCTCTGCCACTCCTCAGATCGTCCGACCCGTGCGGAACAAATGCGAGAAGACGCTGGAAACGACCTGGCCAACATTCAGCAAACGTAAAGTACTGCTGAGGAAACGAGCAGTTGCTAATTACAAGCAGTTACACTCTTCGCTTCTCGATAACAGCGGCAATGCTTTGGTCAAGCCATGTGGAAGCATTGTTCTATTGAAAATGAGAGGAACTCATTCGCCTTTTATTTTCTTTCTTTTGTTTTTTTTTTTTTTCGTTCGCCTACATTCATCGCCACAACGATATTTAACATAACTATACAGTATTCTTACGTAACAGAACATACAGAATACTCCATTGAACAATTTGAGGTAGGGGACCTGGGATCGGGGAAGCCAGCTTAAGCAGATATGGAAGTAAACTTGTCTAACGCTTTGTCTGGCATTACTGTTTTTCAGCTTATTTACAACTAACATGCCTACAAGTTTACACGTACTGTGCTGTTAATTTACATATACAGGGCGGTCCATTGATAGTGACTGGGCCAAGTATCTCACGAAATAAGCATCAAACGAAAAAACTACAAAGAAAGAAACTCGTCTAGCTTGAAGGGGGAAACCAGATGGCGCTATGGTTGGCCCGCTAGATGGCGCTGCCATAGGTCATACGGATATCAACTGCGATTTTTTTAAAAATAGGAACCCCTATTTTTTATTACATATTCGTGTAGTACGTAAAGAAATATGAATGTTTTAGTTGGACCACTTTTTTAGCTTTGTGATAGATGGCGCTGTAATAGTCACAAACGTATGGCTTGTTGATCAAATAACTCGGTGTTTGACTTCCTGCTCGAGGAAGCAGTATGGATCAAACTTGCACAATGGAAGACGCAAACGCCAGGGCGCTAATACAGCAAGGTAGAGTGTCAGTCACGTGCGGAAAAGACTCGTGTGGAACCAAATTAAGTTGTGTGCAGCTAGAAACGAGAGTGTCGTGTGGAACGATAGGCATTCTTGTGCAATCCAATCACTTAGAAATGAAAGGGTTGTGTGAAACAAATTAAATCGTGTGCACCCAAGTACATGAGAAGCGAAATAAAAGGCCAGGCAGCGTAACAGCTAGAGGCAGAGACACAGATGCAGATTTAGAGCCAGTGCTGGCGGTTTGGAGATTACGCAGCGAGACGTCAGCGGGGCCGAATAGGCCCATAGCAGCCGATAGAGCTGATAAAGACTTCAACTAGAAGAAGACGGTGAAAAACTCTGGTGGACACTCAGGAACTGCAGGTCAAGTAGCATTTTTAGAGTTTCATTGGAATAGTGTTGAACAGAGGCTGTCAGTCTTTGTATCAATTACTTAGAGAGACTTCAGAGCTAACCAAGAACAAGTGATTGCTTTGTACTTGTTTCTTATATGTACCGGCAATTAGCTTTGAAGTAGCAAGTCCGAATAAATAGACTGAATCTTACCAAGGGGTTTATGGCCCAACACCTCACATAAGTATATGTGAGAATAAACTTGATAGGAACTAAAAATCTTTTCTGCCTATTCCAATTCTGTAACCTGTTTTCAGGAAACTTATTTGCTTCAAATCAAGGAGATTCTCTCCCTCTCATCTCCGATGTAAAGGTTGACAACAATTCATTACTAACCCATTGTCGTTAACGTCTCGATTGTGCTACGCAGTTAGTACTTACTTCATTCTAGTATAGTGAGGCAGTGCCGGGACGCGACAGTCTCAACACTCCAAATCCCTCGTTCCTTCACTGGTCAGTCGCGTCATTCTTTACAGCACCTCTAGCGTCGCCTAGCACTGACTGCAGAAATGTTTAGCTCGACCACTAAACGCTATTCTTTTTAACTTCATACGCTATGCACAGTCATTGTGCTGTTTGAGCTCCTTGCAGCACTCAGTCGCTAACGAGTTGTTCCTTCCGTCAATTTCATGAGACTTACACAACTACACTCCGTAACGGTCGACTGCGTCTGCCCGCCGTTACATGAGGTCTGCCTGGTCCTCATTTTGCTGTGATTGTTCCTTCACGGCTCCAGTGCAGAATCACATCACAAACGCTCGACATGGGCAGCTTTTAAAGGGCTAAAATGCCCATGATGGACATGTTATTCACGTGACGTCCAATGAATAGTCTACTTTCCAAGCGTCCACTTTCGAGGTCATTGAGCTGTCCTTTTCTGCTATTACTGCGTCTCCACTGACAACACAGTACTCCCCTCCACCTTTTACACTATCGGGTGCCCTTCCATGATATCTAGTGGCACATTCCGCGTTACACAGAGGTGGTTGGATACTTTTGATCAAACGGTACAGGGTGTAACAAAAACAATTATCTAATTTTTAAAAAATCATAGCTATTACGTTATTTGAGATATGTGCGTGAACATGTACTGTAAATAATATAAGAATCTCAGCATGTGCTGTATCTGTGATAAGGTATCATCCAACATTTTTCCAGCCAAGTAAAGGATCCGCTAGTTTAGCAAACATATCACGGAAACTGGCTGCCCAGTCAATAACTCCCCGATCGATCTGACTACAATATTTAATTCCCTATGAAGTAGCTTCCGGTCGCTTCGCATCTGATCTGTCTCCGATATTTGAAGTAAATGTTTCCCCATTGCTTACAGAGAGGACAGGAGCTTGATCTGTTAACTTATTCACTTTATCGGTCCCTCTGATGCAAAGCACATTACGTGACCTGTTCACGTAACGTGTTATTATGGCATTCAAATGAATTACCTTCATGTGGGTGGGCTTACTACTTCAGAAACTGAGACATACATTATCTCATTTAATTCTGACTCAGTAGCGGCAACGGCCTCTCTCACCTCGTTAGGCTGTGCCGAAAATATGACAACAGAGCAGACTTCTTTCAGCATATGCGTTTGGTTACCTATCCTTCCAAGGGGCTCGCACCTCCTAAATTCATATTCTGCCTCACTCCAGGTGACATTTGTTTATCCATACTGAAAAAAGCAATTTCCAACAGGTATATGTATTCCAAAATTATCTAAGTACACTTTGACTGCTAATTAATATCACATTCAGTCTGAAGTAACCGTACTCAACTGTCATTGTCTAGCCGGCCGGGATGGCCGAGCGGTTCTCGGCGCTACAGTCTGGAACCGCGCCACTGCTACGGTCGCAGGTTCGAATCCTGCCTCGGGCATGGATGTGTGTGATGTCCTTAGGTTAGTTAGGTTTAAGTAGTTCTAAATTATAGGGGACTGGTGACCTCAGCAGTTAAGTCCCATAGTGCTCAGAGCCATTTGAACCATTTGAACCATTAATTATCAGTCACCGTAGCCAAATTAAAAACACGATTAATTCAGGCATCAGTGTAAATTTAAAACGAATTAGAAAAAAAAAATTAAAATCAAGGTCCAAATCATTTCATTCAGATACTTCTCCAGATTCAAAATAACACTTTTTAACATGCTTTTAAATATTTTATTGGTTGCCTTCAAGAATTTTAGCCTGATAAGAAAACTGCCTCCAAAAGCTTCTAGCAAGTAGCTGCTAGACGTTGCACAATAACTGGCGACAGAGCTGAGGTGTCAGAGTCACACCACCTTCAGCTACTCTTCCAGCATGATCGGCAAGCAAAGTCGGTCCCTTCATCCCACTGTAAATACAGTTTTGGAAGACTGTCAATAAACTTCTCCCGAAAATTGATTTCGCATAAAAGGGCACGGCCAGTGAAGTAATTTTGCAGCGATTAAAGTAATTTTAGCCAAAGATGGGAAGTGAATAGCCCAATTTATATATTCTAAACTATTTTTACGAATACATGGGCAAAGTCTGCAATCAATCATAAATTTTCTGTTAGCCAAAATGCAGTAATAACGCGTCTGCTGCGGTATATGATCCAGTGAATATACAATGAAGGAAAAAAGTCGCAACGCCAAAACACCAGAATGTCGAAAGCAAGCTTGCAAATTTGCATGCACCGTGTTGTACATGTGCCGGATGTCAATATGTGGGATGTAGTTCCATGCCTGTTGAACTTGGTCGTCAAGACACGGACAGTTAATACTGTCTGTGGGTGACGCTGGAGCTATCGTCCGATGATGTCCCATATGTGCTCCATTGGAGACAGATCCTCTGATCGAGAAGGTCAGGGCAACATTTCGACACTCTACAGAGTGTGTTGGGTTGCAACAGCGGTTTGTGGGCGAGCGTTATCCTATTGGAAAACACCCAGTGGAATGCTATTCATGAATGACGGCACAACAGGTCGAATCACAAGACTGATGTAAAGATTCGCAGTCAGGGTCCTTCGGTTAAGCAAGAAGTAGTCGCACGAAGATGCACTCCAGGTGTAGGTCCAGTGTATCCAGCATGCAGCCAGGTTGGTGGCAGGGCCACCGACTGGACTCCTACTGAACAACACACAGCCATCACTGGCACCGAGGTAGGATCATCTTTTGTCAGACACTGCAACAAACCTGCAACCTGCCCTCCCATGAGCTCTCCTGTGACACCACTGAAGTCGCAAATGGCCGTTGTTTGTGGTCAATGGAATGCACGATACAGGGTGTCTAGCTCGGGGCCGTCGAAGTAACCGATTTGTAACAGTCGTTGTGTCATTATGGTGCCAACTCCTGCTCGAATTGCTGCTGCAGATGCAGTACGATGCGCAGATCCCTGTGCCGAATATGATGGTCTTCCTTCTCGGTAGTGCCACTGGCCGTCCGGAGTCCAGTCTACATGCGACCATACATTGTCGTGACCACCGCTGCCAGCAATGATGCACGATGTCCTGCTAAGTCTTTCTGCAGTATGGCAGAAGGAACATACAGCTTCTTGATAATAGCGTCTTGCCGCCTTAAAGGCATTCTTTAGTAAAATCAACTCGCCACGTCCAATCTCGAAGGTAACTAGGATTGCCTATCTATATTCCACCGAAGCACCACAGGGCCTTGCCCGTCTGACTTCTAATGTGGCTGGATGATATTTAGAGGAATAGCTTTCATATTTTATCTAAATCTTGTTTGCATGTATGGATGTTTTGTCTGTAACTGTTACGCCCTAAATTCACAGGTTAGTGTTGAGATTGGTCGCTTCTCTGAAGCATCAGGATAATGGGTTCCTGTGTGCTGAATTGGCTGGTGGATCGAGGTGGATGCCTTTTCATAGAGTTTCTCTGATTTTCTTTTAATGTTGGTGTAGATGGATGGTTCTTCTAAGAGGTCCTTAATGTGTGTGTTTGGTGTGTAGCTGTCTGCATCGGCGATGACGCGGAGGTTGCTGTTTTGGAGTCTCTGAATTTTTTGTAGTTGTCAGTCTGCTGCCATAGACCAAACATCCGATCCATATAAAATACTTGGGAGGATAACTGACCTGTATAGTCTTTGTTTCGTTTCTGTGCTAAGTCCTCCACCTTTTAAGAGTGGATATAGTTGGATAAAAGCAGCACAACCTCTACTCTGGATCTGTCTATCTGCTTTGCGAAGGCCGAGATATGTGGCTGAGTCGCTCCACTCTGTTTCCTTGTCAGCTACAGAAATCCGTCTATTTGAGTGGGTGAACTTCCTCTTAAGCATAACTGCTACGGACTTTTCAGGATTGATCTTTATTTTCCAAATGTTACACCACTTTACGCTTTCGTCCAAGTGCTGCTGTAGCTTTCTTGCTATGAAACTGAGGTTATTGTTGCTCCTGCAAACCGCCGTGTCATCGGCATATAGCACTATCTCACCACCTGCCAACTTTGGCACGTCATTGGTGTAAAGCGAGCATAGAATGGGGCGAAGAACTGAGCCTTGCAGAACTCCTGGCACAGCGGCCCTGATCGCGCTTACATGTTTGACTCACCTGGCGCGGTACTACCTCCCCGTCAGAAACGACTCAGTCATGCTGATGATATGTCCTGGAATGCCTAACTGGGATAACTTGTATATTAAGCCATCATGCCAGACTTCGTCGAATGCTTTCTCGATATTGAGAAAGACTGCTCCTGTGCTGTGTTTCCGGTCTCTCGCCCTGCATATGTGTTCCACCAGGCGCAGGGATTGATGGATGGTGCTGTGTCCAGGGCGAAATCCAAACTGCTCAGGGACTAACAATCACGACCGTGTATTGAAAGAAAATCCGATTTGCATCCTCGCAGTGGCACTACAAGCTCCACTCTTATGCGATTGGCGCATAATCTGAGTAGACATTATCTTTCAAATGTAGAAACTCGCCTATCAATATTCGCTTATGTCGCACAACTCCTTCTTTGCGTTGCGTTCTTTTTGCGTCAATGCATTTCAAGCACCAAAGTCAAAAAACCTGTTTATATTGCCGTAGCAACAGGGAATTCAGCACGATGGAAAGAAAAGTCTGAAGACAAGCTTCCACCTCCCATTAACTTCATTGTGTGAGAGCCTAAGAAGGTGCTGTGATGATGGGTGAAGCGAATAAGTCAGAAACATAGCTATGAAAATAAGTTATGTGGGAAAACATGAAAAAGTGTGACCACTTCGAAACAGCATAGTGGACACGTCTACTAGGATTTGCAGTCACTCCCACTGCAACTACCCACGCATAGTTACAGCATTGCTGTGAGATCTGACACCAAAATACTCGTAGAACACAGCAGAAGTTCCAGAATATCTTGATATTCGAAGTTTCTTATTGAGCATACGAGATGGAGCGTGGTGGTGGTAATTGGGTTGAACTTCAGTTGTTTCCTTATTCTTGACAGTGTGGTCACGGTGACAGAGTAAAATAAAGTATTAATGCACGCATGACGTGCATGCTCCGACGAGCATCGCAATGCCGAGATCTCGACCGCCTGAAGCCACAGGTTCCAGCCGTCGATGCATCCAGCCTCCGCAAGTCCGGCGGCTGACGTGTTATCGCGAAATCAGTTTAGGGCGTCTGAGCGTCACTTTGAGGTGTCTCTCGGCTGGAGAAGATCGGCGCTAAATAAGTAACCTATCTACTGCCCTTGTGGCCGCAATAATTCACGCGCCCAAGGCGAGTTGCGCGTCCCTCCAGCTACCCTATTATTCAGCGCGTCCCGAAGGCAGTCAACCGCGAGCCCTGTCAGCTCATATCTCATGCGGCACCGACATGCAGTTCCTGTCAGCCCATGTCACCTGTCAAGCTTAATGACCAAGATATCCATACCGTCCCGACATATTTACACTTTGATTACGACTACCCGAACCAGTGAAGTAAATTACAATTTCATCGAGAGTTGTTCACTCTCATTCTTGTATTCTAGTTGTCAAATGTACTGGATGTTATGGGGTATAATTGCAGATACTTTTATTGGTGACTGAGAATAGTGTACTAGAAAACATGAAATCAATATTGACTTCACTTGTAGACTAATAATTATAGCTACTAAGATTAGCATGTTTTTAGATTGGCTAGTACCTCCAAATACATGTGGCAGGAACAAGCCATTAATGTTCATTTTGCATTGGGCAGCAGACCAGGTGTTGGAGGGTAGATACATGGATGCAATACATTTATTCTCTAACGACAGGTGTGGTCCACTTAGTGTAGTCCACTTAGTGATGCGGTTATGATCATGCGGAAAACATCAGGAAATAATTATATATGAAAATTTCTCTTGGAGAAAATCAGCTATCTAGCTAAAATAATTCGAAATGGAATTAAAACCGCAAATGCAGTTGACGTTCGTGTAGCCACAATACCTGCTCCATTCACCACCACCACCTACCATCATGGTATAAATGGACTGAAGATGGTCACATTCAGACCGAAAGTACTTACTATTACAAATACATATTTCATTGCGATCAAGACTGTTTTTAATCCATTTGGTAGTAAATTGTGTGATGTGTTTCTGGTAAAACTGTAGGACGCAAAGAAAAAGTGACTAACACAGTTTAATGCGTACGTATTAAGTTACCAATGATGACATTATCTGCAGCCACACCTCTAATACCCTTTACATAAAACCTCTAATGCTTTATGAATGTGAAACGCTAAAACTAGCTAGTATACTCCGTTAGAGGTGGATCACAATCCAGGTGTCTAACAGCTTAAGAACTTATACTAGACCAAGACTAAAACACAGAACCTTGAGGGCCCTCGTGTCATAAGTCATGCCGGAATAGCTCAGTCGGTAGAAGGATTTTTCGAATTACCATCCGGCACACTTCTTTAATCTGTCAAAATATTTTATAATAGCGCACCCACCGCTCCAGAGTGAAACATTTGTCCAAGCTCTGACACGGAAACCTCCCTCCATTTCCACGTTTAAATCATCGGTTAACTTAAAGGTAAATCTCGAAAGAAAATATGCCCTCATTTTTGACATATTATGAGCTGTCTCAGTAAACTAACTTCCAGCCTTATGTTTACGAGTATTCAGCCGGCTCTGAGATGAATAGAAGTGGAACTGCTGATGTAAGAGTATACAGCCAACTGTTGACTTACGTATTGCATCATTGGTAAGGGGAATTTTTCCAGGTAGAATAAAATATACCATTTTTAAACCTCTTTATAACAAAGCTGAAAGAAAGACTTAAATAATTATCGTGTAGATTTTCTCAGTGACATCTTTTCCAATGTACCAGAAAAAGTACAGAATTCAAAAATAGTTTCATATTTAAGTAGAAAACAATTAGTTAACATATCATACTTCGCACTCCAGAAGGGTTGCCTAGTATTAGAAGGCTTACTAGTGTTCTATTAATCATTTGGATTTCCTGCTCTTGTATTTGCCTTGTCTGCAGCTAAAATTATTGGATATGAGGTCCACCTGTTACACAAAACTTGGTTTTTTTTTGCATATCACGCAAGCATACGTCAGCACACCTGAGCCATCTTCAATGGATTTTCTTTATACAAATTTTAACTGTACGTTATATAGTTAGGACAATTTTAAAGTTGTCATGTATTGGAAGCTTGTCATGTTTTACTTTGGCAGAGTTTCCTTTGGCAGAGTTTGCTTTGACAGAGTTTACACTGTTCTGACAAAATGAAAAATGTTTGTTTCAAACAAGATTCAGCCATATGTGATTAGTATTTGTGCGTGGTTGCCAATAACTCATCGGAATGCAAAACAAAATGGAGATGCAGAAGCAAAACCCGACAAACTATCGGCACACAATAATGTACAAACAGTCCTGCATAATTGTATAATGTAAAATTAAGACTGAATACAGAAAACCCACTGAGGCACAGAGGTGCAGAAACATGTTTGGGTCATATGAAAGAACAGTGTTTTGCATAACAGATGAACCTTATATCCGATACTAGTGTTACAATCAATCCCATTGGAGCGAGAGTAACGTAATTGTTAATGTTGTTTTTCGAAAGGTTATTAAACTGTCCTCTGAAAATGAAACCATCATTAATTTTGAAAAAAAAACGCTATAGTCATTTTGGAAAT
The DNA here is from genome assembly GCF_021461385.2 of Schistocerca piceifrons. Classification (NCBI taxonomy): domain Eukaryota; kingdom Metazoa; phylum Arthropoda; class Insecta; order Orthoptera; family Acrididae; genus Schistocerca; species Schistocerca piceifrons. Next base: position 1,055,831,922 of record NC_060138.1, read on the forward strand.
AGAATCGTAACAACAACTGAAGTAGCATATGAGGAGGAGTCAGTAAACAAAGTAGAATGCTCCAAATTTATGGGTGTACGATGGGTGTACGAATTAATGAAAACTTTAACTAAAAGAAGCATATTATCGAGTTTCTGTAACAATCAAGTGCAGCTACTTTTCCTCTTCGTATAACTTTTATTCATAGAAACAAATGAATCACTCTCCTAACATGCTTCGCATAATTACACGCTATAATGACTTGTGGAATAATATTCTGGAACGAAATTCGTCATCAATAATCCTTAAAAACTTTGGAAGAATAGTTATGTCGGTACCTACAACACTAGATACCCTCATTACCGTTACTGAAGCGGAAACTTTCTGGAAAATTAAAACTGTGTCCTGGACCGAGACTCAGACTCGGTACCTATGCTTCTCGCCGGCAATTGCTCTACCATATGAGCTACCCATGCAGCTTGGGTAGCTCAGATGGTAGAGCACTTTCCCGAGAAAGGCTAAGGTCCCGAGTTCGAGTCTCGGTCCGGTACACAGTTTTAATCTGCCATGAAGTTTCATATCAGCGCACACTCTGCTGCAGGGTGAAAATTTCATTCTGGATTATTGAAGCTTTCAGTGGCCCAGAAAGAAATTCGGTTTGCAGGAGAAAAATGTTTTGATGATTTGACCCATAGTACAAAAGTTTGACAGGTAACAAATTTCTTCTGGAATACTCCTATAGTTTCATGAAAGAATTTTTATTCAACAGTGATAACCTCTAGAAAGAATTTTAAATGTAGTTGTATGCATAGGACTGTAAAATAATATGTTCATTAATGTTAAAACTAATCATGTATACATGTCCTGTAAACTGAAATAATCGTTCATATGGTAGGATCAACTAATTGTGAGAGGCTTTGAGACCGAGACGTATAAGTAGCAGTTTATTGTTAAGAAGAACGGTGCAAATGGTAACGTACACATTACTGTGGCCTTCAGTTCGAAGACTCATGCGATGCAACTCTCCATACTTGTGTGTCCGGTGCAAGACTGTTCATCTCTGCATAACTACTGTAAACAACATCCATCTGAACGTGCACATTGTAATGAAACATTGGTCTCTCTCTACAGTTTTCGTCCGTCAGACTCACTTATATTACCAAATCGACTATTTCTTGAGGCCTCAGGATGTGATCTATCAACCTGTCTCCTCCTTTACTCAGGCTAAATATTTCTTATCTCGTCAATTCCATTCAGTACCTCTTTAGTTATCCGATTTATCAAAATTATCTGCAGCGTTCATTTGCAAACACCACATTTCAAAAGCTTCTCACCCCCTCTTGCCTCAAGTATTTGTCGTCCATTTCTCACTTTCGCACAGTGTTACACTCCACGCAAATATCCCCAGAAAAAACTTTTTAATATTAAAACTAATATTCAGTGTTTCGAAATTTTTCTTTTTCTTACTATTGCCATTCTACTTAGGTCATCGTCGGTTTTTTGTTGCCCAAACAGCACAACTCATCTACTAATCTAATTTATTCAGCATCGCCTCATTTACATATAATAAATTCCTTTATACTTGTTTCACTTTCGTTGGTATTCTTTTTATAACCTCTGTTCCATCTTGCACAGCGCCTCTACACTGAGGTGACAAGAGTAATAGGATATACCTCCCAATATAGTATCGGACCTCCATTTGCTCGTGCAGCAACACGACGTGGCATGGACTCAACAAGTCGTTGAAATCCCCTGCAGAAATACTGAGCAATGATGTCTCTATAACCGTCCATAATTGTGTTCATACGTGCTGCCAGTACAGGATTTTGCCGCGCGGGGTAGCCGCGCGGTCTCAGGCACCTTGCCTCAGTTCACGCGGCTCCCCCACGTCGGAGGTTCGATTCCTCCCTTAGGCATGGGTGTATGTGTTGTCCTTAGCGTAAATTAGTTTAAGTTAGATTAAGTAGTATGTAAGCCTAGGGACCGATGACCTCAGCAGTTTGATCCTACAGTAACTTATCACAAATTTCCAAATTTCCAGTACAGGATTTTGTACACGATCTCTCGATTATGTCCCATAAATGGGGTGCATGTCGTATGATGTGGATAGCCAAACCATTCGCTTGAAGTATTCAGAATGTTCTTCAATCCAATGGTATACAATTGTGGCCTGGAGATATGGCGCATAGACGCTCACAAAAATTCCATCGTTGCTTGGGAACATGACGTCCGTGAATGGCTGCAAATGGTCTCCAATTAGCAGAAAATCCAGAGGAACAGAGGACCTAGTCCATTCCATGTAAACACAACCCACACAATTATGCCTTGTTGACTGCTTGGGTCCAAGGTTCAAAATGGTTCAAATGGCTCTGAGCACTATGGAACTTAACGTCTAAGGTCATCAGTCCCCTAGAAGTCAGAACTACATAAACCTAACTAACCTAATGACGTCACACACATCCATGCCCGAGGCAGGATTCGAACCTGCGATCGTAGCAGTCGTGCAGTTCCGGACGGAAACGCGTAGAACCGCTCGGCCACGGCGGCCGGCTTGGGTCCAAGGCTTCGTGTGGTCTGCGGCACACTCGAACCCTACCATCAGGTCTTACCAACTGACGTCGGGAGTCATCTGACCAGGCCACGGTTCTTCAGCCGTCTCGCGTTCAATCGATGTGGTCACGACCCCAGGAGAGGCGCTGAGGCGACGTCGTTCTATTAGCAAAGGCACTTGCATCGGTCGCTTGCTGCTACAGTCCTTTAACGCCAGATTTCGCCGCACTGTCCTAGTGGATACGCTCATCGTATGTTACACATACACTCCTGGAAATTGAATAAGAACACCGTGAATTCATTGTCCCAGGAAGGGGAAACTTTATTGACACATTCCTGGGGTCAGATACATCACATGATCACACTGACAGAACCACAGGCACATAGACACAGGCAACAGAGCATGCACAATGTCGGCACTAGTACAGTGTATATCCACCTTTCGCAGCAATGCAGGCTGCTATTCTCCCATGGAGACGATCGTAGAGATGCTGGATGTAGTCCTGTGGAACGGCTTGCCATGCCATTTCCACCTGGCGCCTCAGTTGGACCAGCGTTCGTGCTGGACGTGCAGACCGCGTGAGACGACGCTTCATCCAGTCCCAAACATGCTCAATGGGGGACAGATCCGGAGATCTTGCTGGCCAGGGTAGTTGACTTACACCTTCTAGAGCACGTTGGGTGGCACGGGATACATGCGGACGTGCATTGTCCTGTTGGAACAGCAAGTTCCCTTGCCGGTCTAGGAATGGTAGAACGATGGGTTCGATGACGGTTTGGATGTACCGTGCACTATTCAGTGTCCCCTCGACGATCACCAGTGGTGTACGGCCAGTGTAGGAGATCGCTCCCCACACCATGATGCCGGGTGTTGGCCCTGTGTGCCTCGGTCGTATGCAGTCCTGATTGTGGCGCTCACCTGCACGGTGCCAAACACGCATACGACCATCATTGGCACCAAGGCAGAAGCGACTCTCATCGCTGAAGACGACACGTCTCCATTCGTCCCTCCATTCACGCCTGTCGCGACACCACTGGAGGCGGGCTGCACGATGTTGGGGCGTGAGCGGAAGACGGCCTAACGATGTGCGGGACCGTAGCCCAACTTCATGGAGACGGTTGCGAATGGTCCTCGCCGATACCCCGGGAGCAACAGTGTCCCTAATTTGCTTGGAAGTGGCGGTGCGGTCCCCTACGGCACTACGTAGGATCCTACGGTCTTGGCGTGCATCCGTGCGTCGCTGCGGTCCGGTCCCAGGTCGACGGGCACGTGCACCTTCCGCCGACCACTGGCGACAACATCGATGTACTGTGGAGACCTCACGCCCCACGTGTTGAGCAATTCGGCGGTACGTCCACCCGGCCTCCCGCATGCCCACTATACGCCCTCGCTCAAAGTCCGTCAACTGCACATACGGTTCACGTCCACGCTGTCGCGGCATGCTACCAGTGTTAAAGACTGCGATGGAGCTCCGTATGCCACGGCAAACTGGCTGACACTGACGGCGGCGGTGCACAAATGCTGCGCAGCTAGCGCCATTCGACGGCCAACACCGCGGTTCCTGGTGTGTCCGCTGTGCCGTGCGTGTGATCATTGCTTGTACAGCCCTCTCGCAGTGTCCGGAGCAAGTATGGTGGGTCTGACACACCGGTGTCAATGTGTTCTTTTTTCCATTTCCAGGAGTGTAGATCTGTGCGGTTATTTCATGCCGTGTTGCTTGGCTGTTAGCACTGACAACACTACACAAACGCCGCTGCTCTCGGTCGTTAAGTGAAGGCCGTCGGTCACTGCGTTGTCCATGGGAGAGGTAATGCCTGAAATGTGGTATTTTCGGCACACTTGACTCTGTGGATATCAGAATATTGAATTCCCTAGCGATTTCCGAAATGGAATGTCTAGCTCCAATTACCATTCCGTATTCAAAGTCTGTTAATTACGGTCGTGCGGCCATAATCACTTCGGAAACATTTTCACGTGAATCACCCGAGTACAAATGACAACTCCGCCAATGCACTGCCCTTTCATACCTTGCGTGCGCGATACTATCGCCATGAGCATATCCCAGTCCCCTGACTTTGTCACCTCAGTGTCATATTTCATCCACGTTGCAGACTCCCGCTTTAACTTAGTACTGGCTCGCTATCTGAAGACATGCTGCTTGTTTTCTCCAAAGCAGAATGTCTATTAAGGAGACAAGCTGTAAACAGACTGAAAATCAAAGCGGTAATTGAGTAAGAGGCCGAAACTGAGTAATGTCATGAACCTGCTCAGAATTAAAAAAAAAAAAGGTATATGGATGTGCGGCTTTGTTGAGTGGAATGACCTAGTCACTGGTACGAGATCTTATTCGATATTCTGTTGTATTGCCCGCGAAAGATTTTGGGCTAGGCTAATAACATTCATCTGTTTGAAAACAGCGCACCATCCACTTCACAGACAAAGATTCATTATAATTTGATCCATTGCGCATGTTCGTCTACAAATAAATGAGTTTGATGTGAACAAGAGGAGTGGAGGAGGTGGTAGCATTTTGAGACCCATGTTTCCGGATGCGACAGTTTATTTAAGGGGATGGACCAACTACAGTTTAATGATGAACAGTGAGCGAAATGTGACGTGTTCGAGCTTTTGTCAGTGGATGCATGGATTGAGTTTCTGGAGAGGTTCACTGAGGCTTAGGCTAAAGTCATTTATCTTCCGGGCGCTTCTTATGTTAAGGTATAAGAGTAACATAAAGTTTGCTAAGGGGAGTGGTAACTCTTTTGTGTCTGTGAAAATCTAGATGTGCGGATCGCTCTCTTGCTAATAGCTTTGATCTCGACATAGTGCAATCCAGAGGTCGTATAGGATGTTTCCTGACTCCAATGAGTAACACAGGAGCAAAATGCTCCTGTGCTTCCAGTCCAGTAGTGTATAGTTACCCTTATGAAGACAGTTTTTGATAGTCATGGTGGAGGATGAAAAGTCGAAATAACGTTGGGTGAAATGAAGGACAAAGGCACCATAATTAAGAATACAAAAGAAATTCCACTGTTAAATGCACAAGAGAGAGAATTCTTTGAAAGCCTCTACGAGAGAGAGGAAATGCCTGCTCACATGGTAGAACAAGAAATCGAAGTAGATATGGAAGACAGAATGGAGTCAATACTGCAGTCAGAGTTTGACAAAATTGTGGAAGATTTCCGATCAAGCAAGGTGGAAGGCACAGATAACATTTTATCGGAATTTCTAAACTGATTGAAAGAAATGGTAACCAAAAGATTGTAGAAGCAGGTGTGTAGACTTTATGAGCGAAAGACATACCATCTGAATTTCGGAAGAATATCATCCATACAATCCCGAAAATATAACTGGTGGGTAAATGTGAGAACTTCTACACAACCAGCTTAACGGCCTATTCGTATAGGTTTTGATAAGAGTGATATACATAAGAACGCAAAAACAGTTTGGCTTTAGTAAAGGTAAATGCAATAGATAGTTCTGATGCGCTTAGTGATGAACGCAAGACGTAAGAAACATCGAGAGCTATAAAAAGTATCTGACGAAGTAAAATAGTTCAAGGTATTTGAAATTGCCAGGAAAATAGTTCTATGCTGTAGGTAAATACGGGTAGTACACAATATGTGTAAGATTCAAAAGGGAACAATAAGAATGCAAGGAAAATAGAAAACGTTCGGTTTATAAAGTGTGTAAGGCAAGAATACCGTCTTTCTCTGCTAATGTTCAACCTATAAATCAAAGAAGCAATGATGAAACTGACATAAAGGTTCAGCGCACGGGTTAAAATTAAGGTTGAAAGGTTAACAATGAGAGCAGTCGGTAATGGCTTCCGCATAATCAGTGTAACTGAGGTAGAATTACAGAGCATATTGAATATATTGAACGTTCTAATAACCAGAGTATGCGGACTGTAAACATACCGAAAATAGTGAACAACAACAGAAATAAAATTAGCGATAAACGTTGCGTCAAAATTGGGGTCCATATAGATAGTAGATAAACTGAAGCAGAACACACATAATTACAGACGAAGCAAGGAGAAAACAAGACACAGACTAGTATGGAAAACTATTTTTCGTAAAATAAAGTTAATAGTGTGAAATATTGACGTTAATTTCAGGAACAGCTTTCCAGAATGTCCGTCTGGAGCACAGTATTGTATGGCAGGGAATCATGAGAACATTTTTCCACACAGGCAACATATACCGTAGGAAAAAAAATAGAACATTCTTTTAGAGGTTTCCAGTTCGCTCAAGATTTATTGTTGCAAAAATTTATGTGGAGTACAAGGAATGATTACATTTACCAACAGCACAAGCGGTTCTGAGATACCAGGTATTGTCCAATGCTGGAACACCCACATCGGAACGTGGTGTAGCCTCAAGAGCGGCACTGCAGGCACTGACTCTGACATCCAGTCAATCGTACAGATGACGAATATGATCCTGGGATATGTTAAGCCACGTCTCCTCGACTGGTTCCCCTAGTTCTGTGAGAGTTGTTGGTTGACGAGTCGCATGAGTCACTTCTCGTCCCACCACGCCTCACCAGTGCTCGACCGTAGACAAGTCAGGAGATCATGCTGGCCAGAGAAGTTGCTGCATGTCTTGCAGAGCACGTTGAGTTTCAGGGGCAATCTGTTGGCCAGCATTATCCTGTTGGAATAACACACCAACTCCCTGTTGCAAGAACGGCAAATGAACGGGTCTAACAACATCCTGCACGTACCGAGGGCTGGTTAGCGTCCCCTCGAGAAACACCTAGGTGAAAGAGACTTGTAGCTTATCGCACGACCCAGAAGATTGCGGCGTCAGTGTGTCTTGGACGAACGCACTCTGCGAGACAGCGCCCACCAAATCTACGTGGTACGCGCAAACTACCATCACTTGCGTGCAGGCAGAATCTGCCTTCGTCGCTGGAGACTACGGCGCCACGGCGCGCCATTCCATCTTCCAAGTGAGCAACTGTGGACCTTGTACGTCGATGCTGTGGTGTGAGAGGAAGACGGGCTAGGCGTTTATGTATTCGTAGACCCCCTGCAAATGACCGGTTCCCAACAGTTCGTGTTGGCGCATCTAGACTCACAAGCCTTCTTATCTGTGGTGTGGTAGCTGTACGATCTGCTACTGCTGTCCTTACAATACGACTATTCCGGAGGGCATCTATGCAGCGTGTACTTCAACAACCTTGTCTACGGGTGTGACAATGTTCACGTGACCGCTGATGCCAGTATCGTTGCACAACTGACGCTGCACGCCCAATCTGTGTGGCATTTTTCCGAAAGGATGATCCCGCCACTCGGAATCTCACAATCTGACCCCTTTCAGACTCGCTCAGTTGGCTGTAGGAAGCACGAGTGCCCACCCGTGGCATGGCTGCGTGTTTACTTCATACGTTTGCACCACACTGCGCGTTCTGGCTGTGAGCATACCCTATTAAACAGTATACACAGATGGCGCCTTTGTAGCTATGCCACTACTTTATCTGTTATCAGACGACGCTGAAACCATTGGCGTATGGCGTCATCGGATCAAAATCGAAGTATTCTATCCAGATGTGCTAATTTTTTTCCGGCTGTGTGTATGGATATACTTTGTGGGGTAATTTCGCCTATGCTGCAGACGTCAGACAACACTTTTCCCGTGTATTAGCAGCGTGAGAGGGTGCCTCTCCCTTCTATTCAACTTATCTTTCCCCATCTATCACTATACTGATGAAATGTAGGATGAGATAAAAGAAATTATTCAGACAGTGAAGGAGGACGAAAATTTAATAGTCATAGGTAACTGTAATTCGATAGTAGGAAAAGGAAGAGAATGAAACGTAGTAGGTGAATATGGAATGGTAGTAACAAATGAAAGAGGAAGCCGCCTGGTAGAATTTTGCACAGAGCATAACTTAATCATAGATAACACTTGGTTCAAGAATCATGAAAGAAGGTTGTCTACATGGAAGAGGCCTGGAGACAATGGAGAGTTTCAGACAGATTATATAATGGTCAGACAGAGATTTAGGAACCATGTTTTAAATTGTATGACATTTCCAGGGGTAGATGTGGACTCTGACCACAATCTCTTGGTTATGAACTGCATATTAAAACTGAAGAAACTGCAAAAAGGTGGGAATTTAAAGAGACGGGACCTCTATAAACTGACAGAACCAGAGGTTGTAGAGAGTTACAGGGAGGCCATAAGGGAACGATTGACAGGAATGGGGAAAAGAAATACAGTAGAAGAAGAATGGGTAGCTTTGAGGGATTAAATAGTGAAGGCAGCGGAGGACCAAGTAAGTAAAAAGACGAGGGCTAGTAGAAATCCTTGGGTAACAGAAGATATATTGAGTTTAATTGATGAAAGGAGAAAATATAAAAATGCAGTAAATTAAGCAGGCAGAAAGGAATACAAACATCTCAAAAACGAGATCGACAGGAAGTGCAAAATGGCTAAGCAGGGATGGCTGGAGGACAAATGTAAGGATGTACAGGCGTATCTCACTAGGGGTAAGATAGATACTGCCTACAGGAAAATTAAAGAGACCATTGGGGAAAAGAGAACCACTTCTATGAATTTCAAAAGCTCAGATTGAAACCCAGTTCTAAGCAAAGAAGGGAAAGCAGAAAGGTGGAAGGAGTCTATAGAGGCTCTATACAAGGGCAATGTTCTTGAGGACAATATTATAGAAATGGAAGAGCATGTAGATGAAGATACAATGTGAGATATAATACTGCGTGAAGAGTTTGACAGAGCACTGAAAGACCTAAGTCGAAACAAGGCCCCGGGAGTAGACAACATCCATTAGAACTACTGACAGCCTTGGGAGAAAAGTCTACCATCTGGTGAGCAGGATGTATGAGAGGCGAAATACCCTCAGTCTTTAAGAAGAATATAATAATTCCAATAACAAAGAAAGCAGGTGTTGACAGGTGTGAAATTACCGAACTACAGCTTAATAAGTCACGGCTGCAAAATACTAAAGCGCATTGTTTGCAGACGAACGAACTGGTAGAAGCCGACCTCGGGGAAGACCAGTTTAGACATAGAGAAAGCGTTTGACAATGTTGACTGGAATACTCTCTTTCAAATTCTGAAGGTGGCAGGGGTAAAATACAAGGAGCGAAAGGACATTTACAGTTTGTGCAGAAACCAGATGGCAGTTATACAAGTCGAAGGGCATGAAAAGAAAGCAGTGGTTGGGAAGGGAGTGAGACAGGGTTGTAGCCTATCCCCAATGCTATTCAATCTGTATATTCAGCAAGCAGTAAAGGAAACAAAAAAAATATTCGGAGTAGGAATTAAAATCCATGGAGGAGAAATAAAAACTTTGAGGTTTGCCGATGACATTGTAATTCTGTCAGAGACAGTAAAGGACTTGGAAGAGCAGTTGAACGGAATGGACAGTGTCTTCAAATTAGGATATAAGATGATCATTAACGAAAGCAAAATTAGAATAATGGATTGTAGTCGAATTAAGTCGGGTGATGCTAAGGGAATTAGATTAGGAAATAAAGCACTTAAAGTAGAGAGGATACAAAATGTAGGCTGGCAATGTCAAGGAAAGCGTTCGGAAGAAGAGAAATTCGTTTACATCGAGTATAGATTTAAGTGTCAGGAAATCGTTTCTGAGAGTATTTATGTGGAGTGTAGCCATGTATGGAAGTGAAATATGGACGATAAATAGTTTGCACAAGAAGAGAATAGAAGCTTTCGGAATGTGGTGCTATAGAAGAATGCTGAAGATTAGATGAGTAGATCACTTAGCTAATGAGGAGGTATTGAATAGAATTGGGGAGAAGAGAAATTTGTGGCACAACTTGACTAGAAGTAGGGATCGGTTGATAGGACATATTCTGAGGTATCAATGGATCACCAATTTAGTATTGGAGGGAAGCGCGGAGGGTAAAAATCGTAGAAGGAGATCAAGAGATGAATACACTAAGCAGATTCAGAAGGATGTAGGCTGCAGAAGGTACCGGGAGATGAATAAGAAGATGAATAAGCTTGCACAGGATAGAGTAGCATGGAGAGCTGCATCAAACCAGTGTCTGGACTGAAGACCACAATAACAACTACACTGAGTGTGTGTGAGATTTGTTTAATACCGTTTCACAATCGCTGAATTGGCTGACGTGGGCCAATCCTACGCCACGGCACCGATTTCTCGTACACCGAATTTGTAGCCAAGCGACGAAGGTAACATACTGAAGAAATACTCTTAAGGTGGCCCGTGGACCACTGAAAGTTCATATCGAAGACGTAGCTTACACCATGTGCTTCGCGAATGGCTAGAGTGGTCTGAACTTTGTACTGGATCACCGTGAATACTTTTTGTAAACATGGTCGTTTCTAAGTGATCTTTGGGAGCAAGTGATCATGTTGACAGACTCACCGTACGTCAGCTCAGCCATAAATGTCTTTTCCAGAAAACAGTGCGACCAAATTGTAAATGCTGTAACAATGGACGATGTGCTAAGATACACGTGCGGTAACTGCCCGCCAGTACGTATTAATTTGCCACAGAACTTGTATAGACGTTTTATTAAATTTATAAACATTTATCGGAATGTTACCAGGATGGTGATACACAAGGATGTAAAATGAAAAATCGCCACCACATACAAATCTGTCGAAAGGCAGGTATCAACTGAACTCGGTATTCGCGATAGTCTGTTATTCTCTGCGGTTTCCCTTAGCATCTCCAGAGATGTTTCCTCTATTAAACCTATTGCATGCCATGTCTTCAACTGATTTTGCTTCTTTCGCCTTATATTTTTGTTACTGTCACGATTTTCTGCAAGAAGTTTTTCCTCAGAATGTATCCGCACCAATTTAATTTTGTATTTCTAATATACACTCCCGGAAATGGAAAAAAGAACACATTGACAGCGGTGTGTCAGACCCACCATACTTGCTCCGGACACTGCGAGAGGGCTGTACAAGCAATGATCACACGCACGGCACAGCGGACACACCAGGAACCGCGGTGTTGGCCGTCGAATGGCGCTAGCTGCGCAGCATTTGTGCACCGCCGCCGTCAGTGTCAGCCAGTTTGCCGTGGCATACGGAGCTCCATCGCAGTCTTTAACACTGGTAGCATGCCGCGACAGCGTGGACGTGAACCGTATGTGCAGTTGACGGACTTTGAGCGAGGGCGTATAGTGGGCATGCGGGAGGCCGGGTGGACGTACCGCCGAATTGCTCAACACGTGGGGCGTGAGGTCTCCACAGTACATCGATGTTGTCGCCAGTGGTCGGCGGAAGGTGCACGTGCCCGTCGACCTGGGACCGGACCGCAGCGACGCACGGATGCACGCCAAGACCGTAGGATCCTACGCAGTGCCGTAGGGGACCGCACCGCCACTTCCCAGCAAATTAGGGACACTGTTGCTCCTGGGATATCGGCGAGGACCATTCGCAACCATCTCCATGAAGCTGGGCTACGGTCCCGCACACCGTTAGGCCGTCTTCCGCTCACGCTCCAACATCGTGCAGCCCGCCTCCAGTGGTGTCGCGACAGGCGTGAATGGAGGGACGAATGGAGACGTGTCGTCTTCAGCGATGAGAGTCGCTTCTGCCTTGGTGCCAATGATGGTCGTATGCGTGTTTGGCGCCGTGCAGGTGAGCGCCACAATCAGGACTGCATACGACCGAGGCACACAGGGCCAACACCCGGCATCATAGTGTGGGGAGCGATCTCCTACACTGGCCGTACACCACTGGTGATCGTCGAGGGGACACTGAATAGTGCACGGTACATCCAAACCGTCATCGAACCCATCGTTCTACCATTCCTAGACCGGCAAGGGAACTTGCTGTTCCAACAGGACAATGCACGTCCGCATGTATCCCGTGCCACCCAACGTGCTCTAGAAGGTGTAAGTCAACTACCCTGGCCAGCTAGATCTCCGGATCTGTCCCCCATTGAGCATGTTTGGGACTGGATGAAGCGTCGTCTCACGCGGTCTGCACGTCCAGCACGAACGCTGGTCCAACTGAGGCGCCAGGTGGAAATGGCATGGCAAGCCGTTCCACAGGACTACATCCAGCATCTCTACGATCGTCTCCATGGGAGAATAGCAGCCTGCATTGCTGCGAAAGGTGGATATACACTGTACTAGTGCCGATATTGTGCATGCTCTGTTGCCTGTGTCTATGTGCCTGTGGTTCTGTCAGTGTGATCATGTGATGGATCTGACCCCAGGAATGTGTCAATAAAGTTTCCCCTTTCTAGGACAATGAATTCACGGTGTTCTTATTTCAATTTCCAGGAGTGCACTTCACGAAATATCTTGCTTTCTTCACTTTTTCGAATTTTCTCCATTTTAATGTTTTCCAAATACCTCATCCGTTTCGTACTTATTGTCCAAGTTTCTGAGCCCTATACACTCTTAATGTGGCAATTTTTCCCATCTATACTTCTTACATCATTTCGGTATTCTATTGTTATTAGTAGTCACCCGACTTTTCTGAAGCTTCCTTGCCGTACTATTTCGTGTTATTTTTAGTAGCCCGTCTCTCTTTGTTGTTTCATTACTTTTATCTTGAAAATCGTGATAAGCGTTTCAAATTCTATCCCTGTTTCTTTCATTATCTCTATCTCTTTTTTCTGAAGATATTCTCTTTTTGTTACGACCAGTTGATCATTTTGTTTATTTAATTATCTTAATTCACTGCCCTCCCCAATTCTGTCGTGACAGGTATTAATTAATAACGGTGGCCTTTTTCTGCACTTCTCTTAATAGCTATTTGGTCCGTTTGTTCTTCCTACACTCTCATTACGCTGCTGCGTATTAGCCTACTGTCCTTACACTATTTCTTTCAGTATCTGAAACATTATCTTCTATTTTACTTGATCGAAATGTTCTCAAAACTAAAAAACATACACTTATCTCCGTTTTGACTTACCGAGTGAGGTGGCGCAGTGGTTAGACACTGGACTCGCATTCGGGAGGACGACGGTTCAATCCCGCGTCCGGCCATCCTGATTTAGGTTTTCCGTGATTTCCCTAAATCACTCCAGGCAAATGCCGGGATGGTTCCTCTGAAAGGGCACGGCCGACTTCCTTCCCCATCCTTCCCTAATCCGATGAGACCGATGACCACGCTGTCTGGTCTCCTTCCCCAAACAACCAACCAACCAACCAACCGTTTTGACTTAAATCATTCTTTCCATCGACGACGTCACCCATCTAATGAATTATCTTCTTCTCCATTCACTTCTAAATCGAAACTGAGCCTCTGATAATTTCTTGTCTATTTTGGTACCATTTCTGGTCGCCGCCCCTTAGGGAAAAATCTTCTTCACGAATTGCCGCAGATGGTGTACCACACAACGTTTTGCCATGCCACACCCATATGCTTGCATTTAATTTCAGAAACGACGTATTTATAAATGTTTTACCTTATAAATAAATTACTAAGTAATCTAATAACACAAATGAAATCAAAACAGTGCTTTAAAATTGCGTGGATTAAAAATTTCAAAAAAAGAGTCAGAAAGAAATGTTTTTTTACACATTCAGTACTTTTCCTAATACTGATTATTAGATGACGTTGAATCAGTATCATAGAAGTTCTAAAAATTTACAGACAGTGGTAACGAATCATCAGTTCCGAAGTGTTTTCGACTGATCCATGGTGTCGAATTATACTGCCAGTAATATTAAGGAAAACTCATTTCTTCTGTTTCCAGTTCTTGTGTTCATATCTTTATTCAACGAAAGCAATATTGCAATTTATACCTTCAATCTTACGCTTCCAGTCTGTTTAATCGAATAATAGTAAAAAAATAGATGAAAATGTACAGATCTTAACTTAAGGTTCCATTAGCCCTGAACACAGTTGGTATGAAATCTTGCATCTTTCTATAAGTAACTTTCTTGTACAACAGCCCATTCAGCGCACTTTTAGACATCAAGATAGACATGAAAAAGTCAAGAATTCCCTTAGCATTTAATGGAATTCCAAAAACTGATGAAACAAATATCGAGTCCAAAATTTCTAGAAACGTCAAAACAGTTAGTGGTGGAGCTAAGCTTTCATGGCACCTTCCAAGGAGAATGTGGTGCACGGGCCACTAGACGTAGATCTCAGTATTACTATAGCAAGTGAAAAAAATTTATTCCGATCACCGATGCATGTTACTATATGTGGGATTGATATGTGGTGGGGGTTTTGAAGTACTGTGGCTCCAACCATATTGCTCTTCCAACTATGATGCTCAGAAGGGCGTGCATGATGGATGCATCGTGATGAGTTTCTTGTTCCCACTATATATCCTCAAAATGGAACATTTGGTATGAAATGCACTTGAAAAAGTGACACAAAGAGAAAAAGACTTATTTAATATCGTATCTAGTTCTGGACCTATTCTAATTTTCTTCTCGATACTCACAGCATAGAAATTAATAACAATAAGACAGCATTACAGTGCCAATAACACTTCCACCAACTCTCTTTTTTCAATAAGAAAAAGTCAACTTGAAAATTAATTCGAAATCCCGTCATAATGAATCCCACTTTACTTACTTTTCTAATCAGTTTTCTAGTTGCGTTTCACAACAGATAGAAATACTTAAAAGAAAGAATGCCCCAGAAAGTCGACCTACGACTTGAATGCTAATTGATGGTCCTCAACTTGCAGATGTCTCCATTCTTTAAGGGTTCTAAGTCTAATTATGGTCTGTGAGCGAACATACGAGAGATAATAAACACAGCTTTATGAAACATGATGCTAAAGTTGTCCACAGCTCCTGTAAACCGCTTTTCACACAATTCTTAGGAACAAGCGCATGCTGAAAGACTTCTCTCGAATGGGCAACACGTCATTACATTCTGCGGTTACCGTGAACGAAGCCACAGAATATTCCAGTAAAGAGAGAGTGTGAGGTTTGCGGGAAGTCTAAATAGAAGGACGTGCCGCAATACATGAAGTATTCAGCATTACGGACGTGAAAGATATAATTTGTTCTTGCGGAGAAACGGGTGAAAGGCAGTGAGATAGGACAGCAACTGCGATGTACCGTTTGACAGGGAGAAAGATCTTCTAGTGCAGGAAGGATGTGCACTTAGTGAATAGTGGCCTTACAACTTATGTAATAGTAATAATTTTGCTTTAGCCTTCCATACGTTACAAGAACATTTACGAAGAAATTATGTTTACAATTAATAATTCATCATTCCATACGTAACAATATTGTTTAGAAAGATATTACGTTTCGAACTCATAATTTTACATTTAGCATTCTATAGATAACAACAACATTAGGAAGAAATATCATTTCGAACTACCTCACATAGAGGGTGTAAAAAAGGTGTATAAATGTATAGAATTATTAGAGGACATAAAAAGAAACACTATTGTTATCTGACGCAAATCTCACAGCTGCATCATTCCCCACTAGAGGTTCTTAAACGATTTCACTCTGGGCTTACATTAGGCCAACATACACAGCTGACTGCGCTACTTCGTATGCAACACGGTGAAGCTGGAATCTGATTTACGACTCTTGTTATATCTTATAGCTAGAAAGCGTAGGTTTTCTTCACTGCTAACAGTGTTCCACGTTCTGGATAAGCAATTACATTGTTATTGTTTATGGTATGCTGTGTTTACATGAAAGTTTCTCCCGCTATTTAGAAGTTTTTGATTTTTTTATACACTCTAAATCCGAGTTAGCTGACATGCAGTTCATTTATGGGGAGGCACAATGCAATAGTCTGGCAGCAAGGTGCTTGCATGCAGAGCGATTTCCACTGAGAACGTTAACAAATCATACCATATTTCAAAGAGCTTATGGCCATATTCGTGAGACAGGGTCCCTTAGACCAGACCGACTGGAAACAGGTAGACTTCGCAGTGCAAGAAATGTTCAGTTTGTGGAAACTGTCTCACAGTGACTTAGAATAAGCCCAGTGCCACCACAGCCAATGACCTAAACACTTCCAACGCCTATGTGTGGAACATCTTACATATTAATTATTTGTTTACTGTCGAACACAATAGAGCATAAGTTACATGAAAATGTCAGAGGTACAGATAAATTCTTTTCTTTGAAGAAAAATATTGTGAGAGTGAATGTTAAATGTAAAAATGCGAAAGAATATTGACCTCGTAAATTACGACTGAAGTAACGGTGAGTTGTTAATTTTCATTTCTGAGTCGGACTTCGTTGAACTGACTGCAAGTTCTTTAAACCACACAAATGAGAATCTAATTTCTCAAAATGAAGATTCTGTAGAAGAATTAGCGACGGGATTAAATCAAATAATAACGCTGAACTCATACTTGATTTCGTAAGCCACTCATCCTTTAGTGAACTGCGGATTACAAGCAAATATGGATTCTGAAACATACCTTGAATAAAATTCCCTCTTTAACATAAAGTTTAGACCCTAGAAATAATATCATAAAGCCATCAGACTGCAATTTTGTAAGGGATAGAACAAGAGAAAAAATGGTTCAAATGGCTCTGAGCACTATGGGACTTAACATCTGAGGTCATCAGTCCCCTGGAACTTAGAACTACTTAAACCTAACTAACCTAAGGACATCACACACATCCATGCCCGAGGCAGGATTCGAAACTTCTACCGTAGCGGTCGCGCGGTTCCAGACTGAAGCGCCTAGAACTGCACGGCCACAAACGGCCGGCTAGAACAAGAGAAAAGAAGGTATACATTACTTTGCACAATATAATAAAGCGGGCATAAATGAACGTCTGAATGGATTCTATGATTGTACTAATTTCTGATAAACTTGTACCAGGGCTGGATAAAAAGTAGTGGTTGCACTGTTAAAATTCATACCAGACGTTCACCGTATTACATGACCTTAATGTAATCGCCCTTCATCTCGATCAGCTTCAATCACGCAGATGGAAGGTGTCGTACACCGACAGCGCCTTCATCCCTGTCGATGTCTCGTAACGACCGCCCTGTGGCAATGATGTTGTCTTCTCTCGTATTATATCACGTGCCACCAAGAAGATCTTTCATTTTGGTAAACAAGTCGCAAGTGCAATGACTCATATTCCAGTGTCTCCCACCCCCACGTTAACAAGAGCTTCTACACGGGGCTCACCATGTGGCATCGTGCATTATCATGAAGTATGGTAGGAAGCAGTGCCAGAAAGTGCTGTCGCTTTCGTCTCGGAGCCGGACGAAGATGATGTCGCAAGAAATTGGAGTAATAGGCTCAGTGATCCTCTGCTCCTGCGGTACAACGTGATGCAGGTTTGGCCTAAGGACAATAACCTCACTTTTGTACAGACTGGTCCACGACGCACGTTCTGTGGACGAGGAGAACCAAGGCTTTCCATTCATCGGACTGCCGCTTTGATCGTGGCTCGTACGACAGAGCTCAGGTTCGATTCATAGTTACTAACCGCCCTGTGGCAGCATTTGAGCAATTCCTCTACAAATGCAGATCGGTATTACTGTTGCTCGTGGTCTCGCGGTAGCGTTCTCGCTTCCCGAGCACGGGGTCCGGGTTCGATTGCCGGCGGGATCATGGATTTTTCCTGCCTCGAGATGACTGAGTGTTGTTGTGTCGTCTTGATCATCATCATTGATCCCCATCACGGTCGGAGGAAGGCAATGGCAAACCACGTCCACTAGCACCTTGCCTAGTAAAGCGGTGCGGGTCTCCCTCATCGTTCACCTACGCTCTGTAAAGGAGCATGGGACTTCATTTCCATTTCATTACTGTTGCTCCTTGATCATTGCATGGTGTACCCAGTGCGAGACAAGACATCATAGGTGGCATAGGGCGGCCGTTGCGAGATATCCGGCTTTGTGGGGGGAGGTGATCAGTACACGGAGAGATTATGTTGAGAGCATGCGATACGGTGAACGTCTGTCGATAAAGTCTGGTCTCAATTAGAACAGTGTTGCTACTACTTTGTATCCAGCCCAGTAGCATGGCTTCATTGTTATGATGATGACGAACGAATCGTCGTCAATGTGAATGAGTGGTGGCCAATGCTAAGTGGAAACATACAAATCTCTTCTTTGCATACACAACAGGTTTGTCAGTGAAGTCGATAAGGAGCTGGCTGCATGGTCTGGGTCTACAACGACTAAAATAATTAAAAGTCGTTGGTAAAAAATAGTATATTCACTGGTGCTACAGGAGTCTTCATGGTCAGCAGGAATATACTTACAAACAGAGAGCTATATAGGCACCACATAGGTCATACTTTAACTAAGCGCCTTGTTAGAGTTTGTTTTCCTATCAGGTGAAGGCTATACTACTTTCCTACTTGACGTTCCAAGCAAGAGTGGCCGAGCGCACGCTAGAGATTTGTTGCAAGCCGCGGAGCGTCGCTATCGGCGCTAGCCTCGACTCGCGGGTCCAGCAATACTGGTACGGACCGCGGTCGATAACTGCAACCCCTAACAAGTGTGGTATCGAAAGTTGATACCACATTCATAATGTGTAGTAGACTGAGCTTGTAGCCGTGTTTGTGGAGTGGACATGCTTGGCTCTATCTTTTAATCTGACCTATTCTATTTAGAATCTGAAATTAAAGGGCACAAAGTAATCAGGTCGTATATAAATTGATGACCAGCTAGCTCTCTCTCCACCTCCAGCAGATGACTTACCTCCTGGTCGGAAAACAATGCAAAAAATAGCCGAACAGTATTGCTGACTGCAGTTTTCATAAACCAAGTTACTGATTGTAATAGTCGCTCAGTAAGACCAATATCTCTGCTGATGGTAGTAAATCTACAATATTACTTGAAGCATCTCGATGTAGAGTGTAATTTCACCTAAAACATAATTATGGCCACAATGAAGCAGGCAATCCTCCATCCGTGAAAAACTGTTACTGCATATCACTAGAAAGAAAAGATTTAAACAAATGTATTTTACATGTTTGAGAAGTAATGAGAACAGTTATATAGACGAGGGTGTGATTAATTCAACGGTCTCAGTGGTCTGTTGGACTTTTATATAAACCCAGTTCTGACCAGGCTCCGAGAACTTACCATCCCACTGAACAAAGAACGTTAACTCTGAATATGGATAAAAGCACGCTAAAGATCTGGAAATACTGTAAATATTAATTACTCAAGCCGCACAAAGTAAGCTATAATCTTTGCAAATGTCTTTGAAACAAGATCTGAGACTGATCAACAGAAAGTGACCTAAGGTTTAGTTGTTAGTACTTTACTCATCTATAGAAGCGCCTGTGCACTCCAAAACACGCAGACAGGAACAACAAACAAGATTAAGGTTATAATTTCGGTTTGTCCCTTTAAACATCACTTTCCCAGTTGAATAGCTGAGGGCCAACGTCCTTGACTGGCTGGTACTACAGCTCGTCTAACTTTTCCACCTCATATATCGCTACAGGGTTGCCAAAGACAGCGATACTTTCAGAGATTGACTGCTTGATACAAAAAGACATTTGGAGAGTGCTGTGATTCAGAATAAGTGGAAGAAAAATCAGTTCTGAAAGTTGTAACTGTGTCAGACAACTTTCAAACTAATTTCACTAGATAATTTATTAAGTTACTATCTGACAAACCTGGCATTACCCGAGTATTCATTTTGCCAAGTTTCTTTTAGAAATGGAAAAAAAATGAACTGTGTTTGTAGTGTAATATCGAAAAAGTTTCATTTCTACGTATTCGTGAAAACATCTTCCAAATTACGAAACAGTAGTACAAATAAATATGCATAATGTACAAATGTATAAGTGCTTCTGCTTTGCATGTCTATAAAACGATTTTATAAACGTCCGTATGGCAACGCTTCTTCATCTCTCTAAAGACGTCTATTGTTTCCCACTACAGCCGTTTGCGCTTCGCGGTTGAAAACTGTTAAAAGCGCTGGTACGTCTTAGGGATGTCCTTAAATTGACTCGACCGTAGTAATGTCTTAGTGGTAAAGAATCAACGTATTAAAACTTAGTGCATGATGTGGCATTATTTTACACATCTCAGCGTTTATGACGTCATATTTCTTGATCTGTATGTCTCATAATGAAATAATTTTTAGGTTCATTCAGCGGCATATGTGGCTACTATGTGCAAAACTTGTTGTGAATAGTCAGTAGCACAGAAGTAATAAATTTAAACAGCATATATTGTGCGGCAGTTCTTCAAGCACCTCAGTGTTTATGCCATATTATATGGTGCCATGATATTTTGCAGATGCATTTAGCGCCATATGTGGATAGAGTTGTTAGCACAGAAGTAATAAATTTAAACACCATGCACGATGCGGCAGTTTACCACGCATCTCACAGTTTATGGCGTCATAGCTCCTCAACTGTGACAGGCAGGTGGCTCTTACCCATACAGCGATTGTTACCTGACAATTAGGGATGTATGCACCAAGTTTGTATAGGGAGAGCATGTGGAACATACGTACGTACATACATACATACATACATATATTTTTAAATATGTATTGACTTCACATCATATCAAAATATGTTGTCAATATGAGTCTGTTATACCAACATCGATCGAGTCAGTAACATACCGCGTACAAAACAATAGTAAGATGAATAATACCGTACAATTCTTTCCAAAATTTACTCTAAAGACCCCAAAATAGCAGTCGGTGGACAGAAATTTCATTTATTATTTACGCGATACTACAACAGGCATGCATCAATTCAAGGATCAGAAAGTACAAGACATATCGGCTGATAACTTCCCCAAGCGTGCAAGATTCTGCCAACGGTATCCACATCAAAATGTTAATATCCCCGTCTTCCAAAAGCGTTTTTTCTTTACTGACGAGGTTGCTTTCACAATCTAAAGGATATTCAATAGACGTAATAGCAATGCTTGGGACCTGGAAAACACTAAGGCAACTCGTTCGTTGCACCATCAACAGAAACGTACCATAAACGAATGGGCTGGTACTGTTCACAACATTCTGATTGAGCCTAAATTCGGCTTATCACTCTCAGTGGAAGAGATTACTGTATCTTTCTCCGCGAATTATTGGCGGAAACGTTGGAAAATGTTCTGCTAACTGTCAGGCAGCGATTATGGTTCCAGCATGTCGGGGCCACGTCGGTGCCAGAGATCATATAGACAAAGTATACCCCAACTGTTGAATTGGGAGGAATGGGCCAGTACCGTGGTCACCATGTTCTACCGACTTTCACTCCTATCAATTTCTTTTTGTGGGGGGAGACGAAGCGTTTAGCGTACGATACACCGATAGATACCCTAGAAGAGCCGTTTGCCTGTTTAGTTGAAGCTGCAGCCATTGTTCGTGAAACACTTGGTTGTTTTGAGCGTGTCAGACAGTCATTAACAGGTAGATGCCATTTGTGCATTAATGTAAACGGATGATATTTTCAGCAACATATCCCAAACAATATTTACCGGACTGCACTCTGAACACCGGCTCTGAACATCACTACGGCCAAAACCTCTAGCGGGGAACGCTGTACCTGTGACATATATGCCATCAAATAAAAAAGTATTTCTTTTTATGTATCCAAGGTTCTCTGGTGTTCAGCCGGAAACCGATCGCCGAAGTTCCACGATATTTCGGCGAATAACCGTTCCGCCATCATCAGCACCACCTGATGATGGCGGAACGGTTATTCGCCGAAATATCGTGGAACTTCGACGATCGGATCCGGCTGGACACCCGAGAACCTTGGATACAGCACATTCGCCGGGAAAGCCTCAGATCACATATTTCTTTTTATCTCCTCTGAGCATTCCAAAATTTTGTATACAAAGTTCTTACACTATGTGTGACAGAAGTGGAAGACAGATTTTCTTTTGTACTGTAACCTGTAATGTAATTATTTTCATCCTCCTTACGTATGAATGTTCAAGAGAAAAACAGCTACTGTTTTTGTAATACAAAATATATCGCCCTTTAATAATTCTTGTATTGTTTCCAAGGTACATTCATAGTGCCTAAATACATAAAATCAGTATGCATTACATTTGTGTGAGTGCAACTAAGGAACAAGAAACTTTCTTTATCTTTAACTAAATTGTAAATATCTCCGTGATTGTTACCATTCACAGAAACAGGAAGGCTGTCCCCAATTTTCAATGCGTATCACAATAATTTTAAGTTGATTGATAGAACTTAAATTTTGTATTTTATATTATAAGACGCCTTCAATCACCCGATGCACGTAATTCTGTGGGGTTCAGGACAAGGGCATAACCAGCGACGGTCATTCCACCGGAAATGCTGGAAAATGTCCCGCTATCAGTCAGGCAACGATTATTGTGCCAGCATCACAGAGTCCCATAACACTGTGTAGTTGGTATGGAAGAACAGAAAATTTTCCCAAACTATTGGATTGGGAGAGATGGGTCAGTACTGGGTTCACCATGTTCAAACCATTCGTCATGAAATCTTAAAACTACTTTTGTCATTCATCGACAAACGGTTACGAGCTGACATCCTCCTCCCAACCGCTTCCCGCCCCCCATCCGAATCTCAGATCCTAGGTTGCGTTGGTTGAGGAAAACTACAGATACTACACGACTGTTAGTTAAAGACAAAATAGCATAAAGAAAAAAATATGGTTGTACCACGTGGTCATGTGGAGCACATTAAATACTGGTGTGTAAATATTGAATCAGTTATGTAATAAATAAAACATAAAACTAATGAAATTTGTTGTGTTTAGTCGAGCGGGATATAATACGTCAGAATTTTTTATTCGTGTCGTGATTTTATATTAGCGACCAGTGAGGCAAGGTAATTCTGCATGTGCCACCTAGTTACAAGTAAACAAGCCGCATCTCGTTTTCTGCGCATATAGGGTAGCAGCAACTCTGGGGTGTACATCCGGAGCACGGAACACATTTTTCTCTCTTTTTGTATTCAATATATCCCAGTATTGCTTCTCACTTGACGAGTATTTGGTGCTCCTCCCTTCATGTATTTCCATTTCCATCCGTAACATCAAAAATTTTTCGACATTGTTATTACTGACAAATGAATGTCTAAAAATAGGGCAAATACGCGTAATTTTAAAATTTCAATATTCGCCCTAAGTATAATCCTTGCTTACGCCATGGATACTCCTACCTTATGTATATTCTTCCTTCAGTTGTTATTACGAGCGAATAGGAGTTCACGCGCAGTGTGTGCCAAGAGAAACGAACTGGTTGTAACGGAACGCGTG
Organism: Schistocerca piceifrons; assembly: GCF_021461385.2. Lineage (NCBI taxonomy): Eukaryota > Metazoa > Arthropoda > Insecta > Orthoptera > Acrididae > Schistocerca > Schistocerca piceifrons. The sequence goes on from NC_060138.1 coordinate 1,055,855,585, forward strand.
GCAACATGTAATTTTAAGGGTGACAGCAATAGCACAATGGGGTTTGCATGTCGCACCGCCAGCACAGTGCGAAAGTTCTGGATACATTCTGCTTAACGACGACGCTGATTGTCACAGACGAGAATCTACGGCCCCACTACTGGCGTCCTGCCTACCATGTAAGTAAATCCACACTGCGTTACGTATCATTGCAATATAACTTCGCTGGTGACAAAATTATTCTGGAGAGTTCTATACGGCGGCCAGGATTTCAGTGAGCTGCGTGTCATATTCTGATCCTTCCTGATGCAGGTATCAGAGTAGCTTTAATTCGTTTCATTGACTGAAATGAGTGAATTTGCAGCTGCTCACGTTTAAAAAATTAGAATCGAATGTTACATCTGTAAGCAGAAATTTTGTAGTTACCAGCGTTAATGAATTAACCCATGTAACTCTTATAAATAATTTCAGTACAAGAAAGAAACGCGTTTGTTTCCACAGTGTTCATCGTCAGTCGTTTCATTAAAATTATTAATTGGAATAGCATGACATATATTTCGTTGTTGCTCTTCAGTTCACTGTAACTTTGCTAACTTAAGGCGACCATTAGTAAATAACTGTTGTTCCTTACAAAACTCGATGAATGAAGTCATAGAGTTTGTCACGTTAAGAGTAGTGGACAACTTCTTACATGTTTTGAACGGCAATTGATTCAAACTGCAGAAGATACGTCAGTAATGTTGAAGCTGTTGTTGAAATACTTTAATAATAATAGTAATAATACTAGTAATAACAATAATTATTATTATATTGGCTTAAATTTCGTAGTATAGCGACACCAACTATCTTGTGTTTGATGAAAAGACAACCGTATAATGTATTATATCAACATTAGTTGAGTTAAAAGGGGGTTATCAAAAGCAGAGAGTCACGTTTCAATATTCCTTCATTCTTTTGCTACCACAGACAAAAATTGTAATTTATTTTTGGTTTATTCATAATTAACCAGTGTAAGTCGTACCATTACTCAGGTGCTACATTAAATTTAAATACCCTTTCTCGGTATCGAAAAAAACCGCACTGACATCATTTTGTTTCCGTATCAACATCAAATTTAACTCTGATCAGTGGTATTAGCAATCAATGAGTCTGACGTCACTGTATCGATTGTCATTTATTTAATGTGACATCTATGGAATCTTTGCTTATCAAAACACGATCATTAGCTTATAGTCGTAGCTTGTTTAAAACTTGAAGCAATTTTTCTCGCAGATGCTTTAATGCATTGACGTTTAAAATAAAAATAATCTGTATGTGGAGAGGAAGATTAAAATTTCATTCCAGTGTTACGTTATTGGTATATTGCAGTCTATGTATATAATTGTGTATTCAAGGTTGAGTACATGTGCTATGCATTTGGGATAAATTCTAGTGTTCGATTCCACCACGAAGATTAAGATTTCATTCCAGTGATACATATTCGCATATTGCAGTCTATGTGTTTAACTGCTTATTCAAGGTTGAGTACATGTGCTACGCATTCGGGATAAATTCTAGTGTTCGATTCCACCCGTCAGCTATGACCAATGACGTCATACGTAAGGCAAAGATGCTGCAATGGACAATCTATGAATGGAACGGATTATACTCGTAAACAAATGAATGTAGTATGCCATAAAATAATACATTAAACGCGGCTATTATTTACGCGCGAATTTCATTTAAAAGAGTTGAAGATGACTGAAATAAGTAAGAACACGAGAGCAATTACGACTGCATATATTATGTAATATAATAGTACAGCGTTGTGTAGAACCTGTTGTCAGCGATGTGGAAGGCGTAGAATACCGTTAGCAGAGCCTGTTCTATTGTATTTTCCACACGTACTGCAAAAACGATCTAAATAATGAATCGTTACTAGTTGGAATCGGTAACTAGAAGCAACCTATGAAGGAGGTCATTTCTAGTCACCGATTCCAATATTACTGTTCGTTGCGCAAAAATCTTATAACATATCAGAAACGTGCGTAAAAAATGATCTTGTTAGTGAACTACAGAATACGATTAGACTTTCAAAAAATGAAAATCTTTACACACATTACTGCACACGCAAAGAAATAAAATGCAAAAAAGACCAAACCTTGCAACCGATAACTGTACTACACGAAAGTCACACCAGCTGCAGTGGCTCCAATTAACACTCAGTAAAATCGATACACCAGGAGTGACAGTAAAAATAAGACAAATGTAGCAAAACATCAAAAAGGAAAACATAATAGTGGCTACATAAAAAGAAACTTGCCGCATATGAACTTACAAAGGAGTCAGAGATCGACGCTGACAGGAACGAAATAAGAACATAACAAGAAATAATAATGTTAGAAGGTCAAACTGTAGCGAAAGAAGCAAAATCCAGAATAACTAATGAAAAAATAATAAGAAACACAAACTCCAGGCATGAATGGGGTACCATTCATAACAGTTCTTCCCGCCCTCAATCAGACGCAAAATTTTAAAATAATAATAAAAAAATGCAACCACGAGTCAATCACATAAACCCTCCGACAAAGACACAACAGTACCCCTCGGCCCAACATTGCAACCAGAAAATATTCAAAAGACAGAAAAACCTCCCTCCAGAGAAACCAAAAAAGTAGCACTCGGACAATACAGTAAAATAAAAAAACGCTACGTAAAACAAGAAAAAAGTATCAGACCCACCAACACCTAACTAACAAAACGAGGCCTGTACATTTTGCTGACTACTTTCATAAATGCAAGAAATAAACAATAACCTTTAGGAATACTCTTCCTGCAACAGTATTCATCTAAATGACCTTGCAACACTGAAATCCTTCTCTTTCCCAGCAATGACGCCCAATGACTGCAAAAAGTTTATAGTTGATTTACGGTCACTCTTTTCCTGACGCAGAATTTTCGCAGTAAAAACAACTGACTCATCCATAACGAACAGAGTGAGAAATCAAGACCTTATACATCACAACTATTTTCATTAACAAAAGATGCCGAAAACAAATTACGATATGAAAACAAAACAATCTACATCGAATTTTTAATATACGAGTGTAGCGAGGAAATCCAGAGAAATCATTTAACGTTCATCGACAAACAAAATAACATCACACATTACGTCATTGGTCAAAGCCGACGGGTGGTATCGGACACTAGAATTGACCCACGCATTCGTACATTGTAGTCTACGTATTTTATTGCTCATTCAAGGTTGAGAACAATCTCCTTATAAACGCCTTGGTACCATCAGTGTTATAGGCTGTAGAGGATCCATTGTAGTCAATAGCTGATTAACCACATCTATGGAGAGACAGAGGTGTCTTCCGTCGCAGGGGTATTCAGAAATACCGTAGATTGAAATTTAATATAAATTTTGTCATATGTAATCACTGAGTGGATGAGTATATACAACTCGGTCGTTCAGTAGGTAGTTTTCAGCCGTTAATATAACCAAAAAAGTTTGTGACGAAGAACATTTCGCTGGTGTAATGAATTTTCTGCGGCAATACTAAGAAGGAAATGTAACGCAAATTCCAGTGAAAATGTCGCTAAAAAAGCGTCATCACAAAGCAGGAGCATGGTATGTGCTAAATCCAATGATAGGAAAACTAAGTAAATTTTTGTGTTTAAAACTCATTCTTCTAAGTGTGAAAGCTATTTTCAGTAATGAAGAAGACATTGAATGAACATTGTCTGGTGTACTTACTACTTCTTCTATTTTTGACGATGTCAGCTATATGACTGAAAATTACAAAACTTTCTACAAACTTGTGGAATTAATGCTGTTACGGAAAAATCAAAGGTTTTTTGCAATTGGTGTATGTCACCAAGATACATCAATAACGTTTTCACCAATATTCGGAAAAAACTTCGTTTGGTATTTCCATATGAGGAATTTAAAATGGGATTACACATATGCACATAGATCACAGATAATAAAACAAATCCCCTTTAGACTTTATGTAACATTGATTTGATGCACGCAGGCATTTTCATTTTAACGCATGCGAGGTACTGCAGGAAAAGATACACGAGTTCCTTTTCCAGGTATTTTTTAAATATTGACTAATACTTCTGACCTGGTCGAGACGACATAATTCTCATTTCATCTATTGCTTTTAATATCTGCCTGATGCCGGATTTGTTTCATTATGTGTAAACTACGGGCGCTGTGAGAGCTGTGGTTCTTTTAACTGCTAATACTAGAGTGGTACCGCCTTGGATTCTGCCAACTACGCGTATCAGGATGTACTTAGATTTGCATAGGCACCTTCAATACTCGTCTTCCGCTGAGAGTGATTACATGCTTTATGAGTTGTCATGCATGTGCTACATGACTTTTATTAGGCTTTGGCACTGAGTAACGTTATCTGCGTAGCAGTCGTTTCTAGTTTAGCGAGGAACACACCTCTTCAGATAGAATACGAATTTACCAATCATATGCGATATCCGCATTATTTAGAGGTCTGCATTTGTCATTTCTGACCGATGGTATTATAATGGTATTTTGTAGAGGGATTTTGTGTTGTGATCCTATTTTACGGTGACTGCAAACTTCACCTGATGTTGAAGAAAGAATGTGTGTGGTTTAGAAAGAGAGAAGACCTAAGTTTTGTATGTCGTGCTGTTGTTGAAGCTATGTGTGTTCGCTTGTTGTTACCTTAGAACCTTTTTCTCACATTTTAGCTATTTTAGACACAGATAGAGGAACTTCGTAGACAATCAGTGCATTTTTGAATTAACTTATTATTGGCACGTGCTTATATCCATGGTGAGATATTTTGTACATGTCTATTGACTTATTATATACGATTTGCTACTGTTACTGAGCAACAGTCCTATTTTGTAACCGTTCTGAATTCACAACTGCTGTTAGTTCATGCTCTCGAAGGAAGATTTACTCATGAATGGCTACTCTTATTAAGTAACAGACCTGTTCTGTAGTCATATGAAATTTATAGTTAATTTTATTACTGGACAGAACAAATTACGATTTATGTATGATTTTCTTCGGCTAATTAGTTATGTGCTAAGTAGTCTGAGGTATCATATTGTTTATCAAAGAAAGAACGTTTGGTAACATTTATTGTAATATTTTTTTGTGCTTCTTGGATGACTAATGTTATTGTCACATTGATGCACATAAGGCTTGATGACACTGCAGTGTAACAACGAAAACGGTGGCACCGAATAAAGAAATATAATAAACACATCTGAAGGTGGTACCATCAATCCTCATAGACTGTTCAGCCATCGTCCCTCTTCCCATAGAAGACGAACATATGAGAATTAGGAATATTTCTCACCCAAGGTCTCTGACAAAGGTCTCTGGGAGGTTCCCCTTGGTTATAAACTAATCCGAAACTTCAAATCCCCTTCCAGATATTCTCAATTGGAATTTCATCTACGAAAAGTCTCTGGCTCTGAACGGGACCACTACTCAAAAAGACTACTCTACCTATGAACCGCTAAGACTACATGCCAGTTAATCAAATTTTCCTGTACCATGAATATTAGCAAGCATTTAATATAAAGTAGCGACGAAAAAATACTTCCAGTGGAAACCTAATCTCCAGGAAAAAATGCCGTTATTGCTGCAGCGATAGGGAAAAGAAAATATACAAGTTTTGCATAAAATATCCAGTTCTCTCTTTTGATTTAGCGTAACATTTAAGCTGGGCGTACTATGTATTATTTAGATCAACCCATAGAGTTGATAGCAGTCAGATGCACCATCCTGCGATAGTCTTAAATGAGGAAGATCATTTCAGATCAGCAGCGAGATACGATGACAATAAAGCGTTTTCTGAGAGACGCTAATAAACAATCCAAAAATTTAACTTTCTGAATTTACCAAAGGCAGGTCTGTTTTTGCTCGTTATTTCATATAGAACTGAGAATGAGATTTTCACTCTGCAGCGGAGTGTGCGCTGAAATGAAACTTCCTGGCGGATTAAAACTGTGTGCCCGACCGAGACTCGAACTCGGGACCTTTGCCTTTCGCGGGCAAGTGCTCTACCGTCTGAGCTACCGAAGCACGACTCACGCCGGCTGTCACAGCTTCACTTCTGCCAGTATCTCGTCTCCTACTTTCCAAACTTTACAGAAGCTCTCCTGCGAACCTTGCAGAACTAGCACTCCTGAAAGAAAGGATACAGCGGAGACAATGGTCCCGAGTTCGAGTCTCGGTCGGGCACACAGTTTTAATCTGCCAGGAAGTTTCATATCAGCGCACACTCCACTGCAGAGTGAAACTCTCATTCTGGAAGCATCCCTCAGGCTGTGGCTAAGCCATGTCTCCGCTGTATCCTTTCTTTCAGGATTGCTAGTTCTGTAAGGTTCGCAGGAGAGCTTCTGTAAACTTTGGAAGGTAGGAGACGAGATACTGGCAGAAGTGAAGCTGTGAGACGGGGCGTGAGTCGTGCTTCGGTAGCTCAGACGGTAGAGCACTTGCCCGTGAAAGGCAAAGGTCCCGAGTTCGAGTCTCGGTCGGGCACACAGTTTTAATCTGCCAGGAAGTTTGTCATATAGAACTGTCTCTAATTATGGCTGCCGTTAGCACAACGTTAGATATCGAGCACTCACACTTTTTTACCCCATAGACGCACTTCTTGTTAACTAAATACAGTCAACCAAGAAATAAAAGACGCTACCTTGGGATACATTATTATGTACTAAAGTTTCCTGCAGGCATTAACAAGAACTCAGGACACGCGGCAGTCCAACGTTGTTAGCGTTTAAAGTAACACTCTGAGTCGAGAATCCAATCTACGATGTATTGACTGTAGGCTGTACAACAGACTTAGGATCCTGTCACGATTCGGCGGAGAGGACTGCATACCTGAATTCTACTTTAACAACTGGCCAACCTGACACTCTTCTATGACGATAACAATGCGTCATTCAAATTGTGCACTCTCCAGTGTAAGAGAACGGTGCACAATTTTTAGCAGCTGATTTTCTTTTGTCATCGAACTGCCAATAGGATCTGGCCTGAGCGAGAAAAACAGCTTTGGAGAAACCAAGGCTTGTATAGGGTGTGCCCGGCTGAACGACAAAAAATCCACGAGAAAGGGGAGAACATGCGGAAAGATGACATTATTTAACCTTCAGAAAGTTCTTTGTCCTCTCATTTGGTCTGTGTGAAGAACTAGGGTGGCACATGGTCGACAACGGGACAAAGTTTCTAAAAAAGATGTCTACCCGTTACCTTACAATTTAGCTTTAGACGGAATACGGGCACCAGAGATGCAATAGGGCTCCTACGAATCTTGGGAGAAAGGTTTATTGAAAAAAGAAGAGACCTATATATGTGCTTCATTGATTTAGAAGAGGCATTTGACAATGTGGTTTGGGACAAGCTGGCGACTATTATGAGGGAAAAGAGAGTGGACTGGAAAACCAGAAGGCTTATAAACTCATTGTACCTTAATCAAAAAGTTTCAGTTAAAGTGAGAGGAGAAAGTACAAACTGGATCAGACTAGGGAAAGGAGTAAGACAAGGATGCTGTTTATCACCTACTCTTTTCAACCTGTACTTGGAAAATATGATTGACCAATGCTCATTAGATGACAAAGGAGTAGAAATTGGAGGAAGAAGAGTAGGGTGCTTGAGATTTGCTGATGACATGGTCCTTCTAGCTACAGGGGAAAAAGAATTACAGGATTTGGTGGACACCATTGCAACTAACGGAAAAAAATATGGAATGAAAATTAACACAAATAAAACAAAAGTATTGGCAATAGGAGGAAATAAGGAAACAAAAATTGTGCTGAATGGAGAAACACTAGAACAGGTGCAAAATTTTAAGTATCTTGGAAGCAGGATAGGCACCGACTGGAAGTGCACCACAGAAATTAAAACAAGGATAGCAATGGCAAAAGAGGCGTTTTATAAGAAAAGGAGAATCTTCTGCAGCGGTATGGACAGAGAACTCAGAAAGAGACTCATAAAATGTCTTGTATGGAGTGTTCTTCTATATGGCGCTGAAACGTGGACTATGAGGAAAAAAGACAGAGAAAGGCTGGAGGCTTTTGAGATCTGGACATGGCGGAAAATGGAAAGAATAAGTTGGATGGACAGAGTAAAAAATGAAGAGGTACTGAGAAGAGTGGGAGAGAAAAGGCAGTTACTAGATGTAATAAAGAGAAGAAAAAGAAATTGGATTGGGCATATAGTAAGAAAGAATGACGGACTGATAAAAACAGTTTTAGAAGGCTATGTAGAAGGGAAAAGGAAGCGAAGAAGGAAGAGATTCCAGATACTGGATGACATGATGGACGGTACAACATACAGCAGCCTTAAGAAGGAAGCAATGGATCGCAGAAAATGGAGAGGCAAAGGATCTGCTAATATAGCAGATAACTGATGAGGACCCGTCACATCGGGTTAAGGATACCCTAGACTGCTGGAAAGAAGCCTATTGGCTTCTGTCTCTGGTTCTTCGGCCGGTGGTGAACACCGGCAATGGAGGGTGAAGCTTTGACAATGAAAGCCACTCGTGCTGGCGAAACGTCAGTAAAATCATTAGGTGAACGTCGGATGAAGAACCCGAGTCAGAAGCCAATAGGCAGTTTGTCAACAAGTGGCCACGAAAGCCTTGACAATAATGTATAATGTATTTCTCAACTACAGACATGCAGACAAGCTACTGACAAATCGAAGTTGCCGAGGCTGCCGGTGAAACACTGCTATCAAGGCACCTGACAGCCTCTACGAGTTGTGTTCTGTTTGTACATTGGTATTCGTAATAAACGTGCTTTCTGAGCTGAGTGTGCTACTTCGTAACCGAAAGTTTAGTAAACCCAAAGCATCATAAGCAGGAAACACATCTACATAGTTCTTCTGGATGGAATTCCTGTGTTTTATGATTTCGAGAGGGTAGTCTCAAAGAAATTCCCTGGTCCATTTAGCCCGTTAAACGCGTTAAATTACCTGCACATCCATTCACTTTCATTGCAGTTATCATACCGCCTTTCAATTCACTCTGTTTCGAACTCTATTTATTTGTTTTCCTAACATACTTTTCATTTTTAAACATTTTTAAACATGTATCCCCCCCATGAACCATGGACCTTGCCGTTGGTGGGGAGGCTTGCGTGCCTCAGCGATACAGATGGCCGTACCGTAGGTGCAACAACAACGGATGCGTATCTGTTGAGAGGCCAGACAAACGTGTGGTTCGTGAAGAGGGGCAACAGCCTTTTCAGTAGTTGCAAGGGCAACAGTCTGGATGATTGACTGATCTGGCCTTGCAACACTAACCAAAATGGCCTTGCTGTGCTGATACTGCGAACGGCTGAAAGCAAGGGGAAACTACAGCCGTAATTTTTCCCGAGGGCATGCAACTGTGTGGTTAAGCGATGATGGCGTCCTCTTGGGTAAAATATTCCGGAGGTAAAATAGTCCCCCATTCGGATCTCCGGGCGGGGACTACTCAAGAGGACGTCGTTATCAGGAGAAAGAAAACTGGCGTTCTACGGATCGGAGCGTGGAATGTCAGATCCCTTAATCGGGCAGGTAGGTTAGAAGATTGAAAAAGGGAAATGGATAGATTAAAGTTAAATATAGTGGGAATTAGTGAAGTTCGCCGGCAGGAGGAACAAGACTTTTGGTCAGGTGAATACAGGGTTATAAATACAAAATCAAATAGGGGTAATGCAGGAGTAGGTTTAATAACGAATAAAAAAATAGGAGTGCGGGTAAGCTACTACAAACAGCATAGTGAACGCATTATTGTGGCCAATATAGACACGAAGCCCATGCCTGCTACAGTAGCACAAGTTTATATGCCAACTGGCTCTGCAGATGATGATGATATTGATGAACTGTGTGATGAGATAAAAGAAATTATTCAGGTAGTGAAGGGAGATGAAAATTTAATAGTCATGGATGTCTGGAATTCGAGAGTAGGAAAAGGGAGAGAAGGAAACATAGTGGGTGAATATAGATTGGGGGAGAGAAATGAAAGAGGACGCCGTCTGGTAGAATTTAGCACAGAGCATAACTTAATCATAGCTAACACTTGGTTTAAGAATCATAAAAGAAGGTTGTATACATGGAAGAATCCTGGAGATACTAGAAGGTATAAGATAATGGTAAGACACGTTTTAAATTGTAAGACATTTCCAGGGGCAGATGTGGACTCTGAACACAATCTATTGGTTATGAACTGTAGATTAAAACTGAAGAAACTGCAAAAAGGTGGGAATTCAAGGAGATAGGTCCTGGATAAACTGACTAAACCAGAGGTTGTAAAGAGTTTCAGGGAGAGCATAAGGGAACAATTGACAGGAATGGGGGAAAGGAATACAGTAGAAGAAGAATGGGTAGCTCTGAGGGATGAAGTAGTGAAGACAGCAGACGATCAAGTAGATAAATAGACGAGGGCTGGTAGAAATCCTTGGGTAACAGAAGAAATATTGAATTTAATTGATGAAAGGAGAAAATATAAAAATGCAGTAAATGAAGCAGTCAAAAAGGAATACAAACGTCTCAAAAATGAGATCGACTGGAAGTGCAAAATGGCTAAGCAGGGATGGCTAGAGGACAATGTAAGGATGTAGAGGCTTATCTCACTAGGGGCAAGATAGATACTGCCTACAGAAAAATTAATAAGACCTTTGCAGAAAAGAGAGCCACTTGTATGAACATCAAGAGCTCAGATGGAAACCCAGTTCTAAGCAAAGAAGGGAAAGCAGAGAGGTGAAAGGAGTATATAGAGGGTCTATACAAGGGTGATGTACTTGAGGACAATAAATTGGAAATCGAAGAGGATATAGATGAAATGGGAGATACGATACTGCGTGAAGTGTTTGACAGAGCACTGAAAGACCTGAGTCGAAACAAGGCCCCGGGAGTAGACAACATTCCATTAGAACTACTGACGGCCTTGGTGGAGCTAGTCCTGACAAAACTCTACCATGTGGTGAACAACATGTATGAGACAGGCGATATACCTTCAGACTTCAAGAAAAATATAATAATTCCAATCCCAAAGAAAGCAGGTGTTGACAGATGTGAAAATTACCGAACAATAAGTTTAATAAGTCACGGCTGCAAAATAATAACGCGAATTCTTTACAGACGAATGGAAAAACTAGTAGAAACCGACCTAGGGGAAGATCAGTTTGGATTCCGTAAAAATATTGGAACACGTGAGGCAATACTGACCTTACGACTTATCTTAGAGGAAAGATTAAGGAAAGGCAAACCTACGTTTCTAGCATTTGTAGACTCAGAGAAAGCTTTTGACAATGTTGACTGGAATACTCTCTTTCAAATTCTGAAGGTGGCAGGAGTAAAATACAGGGAGCGAAAGGCTATTTACAATTTGTATAGAAACCAGATGGCAGTTATAAGAGTCGAGGCTCATGAAAGGGAAGCTTTGGTTGGGAAGGGAGTGAGACAGGGTTGTAGCCTCGCCACGATGTTATTCAATTTGTATATTGAGCAAGCAGTAAAGGAAACAAAAGAAAAATTTGGAGTAAGTATTAAAATCCATGAGGTTCGCCGATGACATTGTAATTCTGTCAGAGACAGCAAAGAGCTTGGAAAAGCAGTAGAACGGGATGGACAGTGTCCTGAAAGGAGGATACAAGATGAACATCAACAAAAGCAAAACGAGGATAATGGAATGTAGTCGAATTAAGTCGGGTGATGCTGTGGACATTAGATTAGGAAATGAGACACTTAAAGTAGTAAAGGAGTTTTGCTATTTGGGGAGCAAAATAACTGATGATGGTCGAAGTAGAGAGGATATAAAATGTAGACTGGCAATGGCAAGGAAAAGCGTTTCTGAAGAAGAGAAATTTGTTAACATCGAGTATAGATTTAAGTGTCAGGAAGTCGTTTCTGAAAGTATTTGTATGGAGTGTAGCCATGTATTGAAGTGAAACATGGACAATAAATAGTTTAGACAAAACGAGAATAGAAGCTTCCGAGCTTTCGAAATGTGGTGCTACAGAAGAATGCTGAAGATTAGATGGGTAAATCAGATAACTAGTGAGGAGGTATTGAATAGAATTGTGGAGAAGAGTAGTTTGTGGCACAATTTGACAAGAAGAAGGGACCGGTTGATAGGACATGTTCTGAGGCATCAGGGAATCACAAATTTGGCATTGGAGGGCAGCGAGGAGGGTAAAATTCGTAGAGGGAGACCAAGAGATGAATACACTAAGCAGATTCAGAAGGATGTAGGTTGCAGTAAGTACTGGGAGATGAAGACGCTTGCACAGGATAGAGTAGCATGGAGAGCTGCATCAAACCAGTCTCTGGACTGAAGACAACAACAACAACAACAACATGAATTACTCCATTGGTCCTAGAGAGGCCTCATTTTCTGAACAATTTTCGCATCCAAATTTCATAGCTCACTGGCACACCTCAAAACTGGTAATGCACACTGACAGCCGGAAGCTTACGTCTGAAAACGCTATTTAGTTTACAGAGAGCACCCCTGACTGCTTTTATTCTTCTCTTATCTGTATTGTTGTCCATCAGGTCGTTGTTTACAGCTGCTCTAAATACAAAAACTCATCAACTTCCTGTGACAGCATTTTTATTTGTACGTCTTGTTTTCGATATGTTAATTATACATTGTCTTGTTTCTCTAATGTCCTTGTCGTCTACTGGAAAGTGAACCATTATCTTGTCTCGTTTTTACTTTATTTTACTCTTATTATTGTTACTTATTTCGAGATCTACTTTCATGCCTACACTGTTATGTTTTTCTATTAAGTAAAAGTAAAGTAAAAAAATGAAAATGAACATAAAGTAATGTCGTGTGGCATAGTTGGCCGGGCGACCCCAACGGTCAGCCGCCCAGTCTGAGAGGGTTTTCCAATTTAATTCAGCGTGAATAACAAAAATTTTCCTATCATCGAAATGTCTGGAATGTTTTTATAGAGTGTGTGTAGCAAATTTTGAACTGTGACTTTTACCCAACTATAATATCGAAAGAAAAATAGGGAAATTTTCGAGGCAAATTACTACAACTAGTGGCAAGAAAGTTTAATCAATGATAATTTTTCATTGCACCAGGTGTGTAAAGCGTCACATAGCGTACAACGCATACAACCTCTTTTTATGCCTGAAACAGTGTCGCTTGTTAATGTTCTGTCCTTGTTATTTTGCAGTGTTCATCTTTTCCTTCCACAGCTGCAGGTAGTGTAATCTCTAATGTACAATATATGTTATGAAGCTGACTCTTTAGTAATTATACCCAAAATCAAATTAGGTCGTCTACAAAAGTACACATTTAAAGTAGTAGTTATTTATGATGTGATTCGAGTTACTTAGAAGTTTAATCCTCTACAGAGCACTCCTTGACAATAAAAGTTAAGGAAAGGTAAATAATTATTTGGGATAAAAGTTACTCTATGTGTTTTTAGCGCTCAGGCAGTCTGCAAAATTGAGTGTTAACATTCGACGCCGTTGGGAGCATATGAGTGAATCAAATTGTGATAATAGAATCACAGGATGAAATTAGTGATAAATACTGATCTAGTTCATTCACCAACAATTTAATGTAATCAAATCTCAATATACTAGATCACTACTTAATTACGTATTGCAAAATGTTTTCATTTTTATTCGGGTATTTCGTACTTTACAACTTCTGATAATACGTTAAATCTTCAAGAAATAATTTTACCGAGTTAGTATGACAGCATTGCAAACAATAAAATAAAAAAAGAAGAAAAATGATCTAAGAGGGAAATACATCTTATGAGACCCTTCTATCACCTTAACTTTCCAGTACCACTATCCCGATAAAGTATGGTCTAATGCAGTACAATGCAGTGCTATGTTAACAGAATAAGTAATGAAACTGGATTCGTCAGAAAACGTTGAAAACAAAACTTCCCTACATTGCATTCATTTGGTAACGTACTTCTTCCAATTAATTAATGGCAACTGTATTTGTGTCTCTCAATTATGCATGTCTCTATTACTTAACGCGTGCTTAGGCGACTTGATTATTTTACCATCGTAACGTTACTTACCGAATATGATAGATACTGAAAAACAAAGGAATTTTTTTGTGATAATTGTAAAGGTATTTAGAATTTTGATCATAAGAAAAAAATAGCATCCTATCATTGTAGACTGGAGTGCAGAACTGAATTCCATTTTGCATATGTAGCAAGTGGTTAAATCGCTCCATGAACTGTCTGCTAGGTGTGACAGAGTTATTACGGTTTTATTTTTCTGTCTGAGGTCAAAATGGCAAGTGTAAGTAAACTGTAAGGTGATTATATTATCGGACAGCACAGGTACGAGAGACAATCTCCACTCCTTCCATATTAACTTCGTAAGTGTAGACCAGATGACGCTTGAATTCAAAGAAATAGTATCGACAGCAGGTGAGAGATTTATACCAAATAATTTTACAAACGACGGAGCTGATCCCCCGTGGTACACAAAACAGGTCTGAATACTGTTGCAGAAACAACGAAAAACATGCCAAATTTAAACGAATGCAAAATCTCCAAGACTGGCGTTCTCTGACAGAAGCTCGAAATTTAGCGCGGACTTCAATGTGAGATGCTTGTAATAGTTTTCATAATGAAGCTTTGTCTCGAAACTTGTCAGACAATCCAAAGAGATTCTGGTCGTATGTAAAGTGTGCAAAACACAATCAGTGCGCGATAGCAATGGGAATACTATAGACGACAGTGTTGCAAAAGCAGAGTTACTAAACACAGCTTTCCGAAATCCTTCACCAAAGAATTTTGTCCTTAGAATTATCTATTCTAACTGCAAATGGCATGTTTTTTTGTCTCCCTACTGATATTTTTAAGCAACTTTCAGTACTGTTTGTAGTGGGCTACTGCGGCTCGATTGTGACAATTTCTAAAGTTTTGATGTAATTCCCACTTGTTCTAAGTGATATCATTATGCCACTACCCATTCACTGAAGTTGTCTGTTCGTTCAAGTTTGTTTGAAACTTTCTGATAGAAACCAACTTTCAAAGAACATGAAAAATTTTTAGAGGACATCATCACGTTTATCGTTTGTTTTATCAGCACATCTTGCCAACCTTGTTTCTTAATGAGTTTTTTAAAGGTCTATGTTGCCACTGGATTAACCTTAATAATCAGTTCAATTAATTTATTTTGTGGTAAGTTCTCATGGGACCAAACTGCTGAGGTCATCGGTCCCTAGGCTTACACAACACTTATTTTACCTTACACTAACTTACGCTAAGGACAACACATACACCCATGCCCGAGGGAGGACTCTAACCTCCGACGGGGGGAGCGGCGCGAACTGTAGCAAGGCGCCTCAAACCATGCGACTACCCCGAGCGGCTAATAATAAATTTCTATTTATATTTAACATGTGTGTGTGTGTGTGTGTGTGTTTTGTGTGTATGTGTGTGTGTGAGGTTCAGGATATCTTCCAGCCTTCTGCCTGACCAACATCTTCTGGGCTAAGAATATTTTTGTGAGTGCAAGGTGCATAGAAGTGTAGCAAAATATGCTGACATAAGAGGCAATATCGTGAAAGTATACAAGCCTTCGCCTATTAGTTTCCGAGACAAGAAGATTGTTATAGTGAAGTTTCAGCGTACGATCTTGAGCATGATGTTTCGAAAAAAAGTTTCTCATCGACACTAAGCCCTAAGAATTTAAAATGGACTTGTTCAGCGGCTGCTTGACCTCTTTGAACAATTAAATTTTGTGTTTACAACAGTTCCATGTCAAAAACTGTACACATTGCGTTGTGTTGAACTTACGCGATATTCTCTTTTTTGGCTGTTATTTTCTGACGTTATTAACTTATTCTCTAGAGCAGTGGTTGTCAAACTGCAGCCCGAATCGAGTATTCGTGTGGTCCTCGGTTTTCAGCCGTATTTTATAATAATATGCATCTGCTGCGAACTAAGAGCAGAATACAGAAACGTCGGCTAACTTGAACAGCTTCTTAGCTCTGTTGGTTTGTAACAAAAGAAAAACTTAGACAGCAATATTTTAAGATGCGCCTAATCCTAATTGACGTTGCTGAATTCGCCCATGAGCTAAGCAAAGTTGGCTGCTTTCCTCAAGGGCAGAGGGATAGGCAGTGCGGCCACTGCTGAGTTAGCAGTATGAGAGGGGAAGTGTTATAAGGTTTGTCTTACAGTACTGACTACTCACGAAACGTACCGATCAGATGCTATAGACGGACAGGGAAGAAACATGCATTCGTGAAAGTGCATTACAGATACGGTCATCTTCAGATGCGATACTTACATGTAGCAAGGAAGAATAAATTAAATTATCTGCTATTAAATTAATTGGCAATGTAATACAACGGAATGAGTAGAAGAAAAATTACATTCAAAACATCTGTTGTCGTGGTTCATAGCATAAAGATATAAATTCAACTACTGTTATCAATGAACTATTCGTCCCTGGGACAGACAACACGTCTTCAGTCAATTACTGTGTCAGAGCTTTGGGATCATTGAGGTGGCAGCAAACTGAAAAAGAGAATAGTCGACACGAAGAGTTCCGAATGGTGCCGACTTTCAACGATGAGTAGTTTCGGGCTGGCGGCCAAATTATTACGTCCTTACTATAGTCACTGTTGGGGTACGGGGTCATAACATACTACATTTATGTAGGTTACCAATTGAAGAGTGCAAATGAAAAACATTCTGGTGTCATTTTTTTCTCTATACTTGTTCCAAATCTCAAATCATCGAGATAATATTATGGCGCATACTCTCTGTCCGTATCAGTGCATCCCAGTGGATTTCCAAAGCAATTGTTCCACAACAATTCCACAAGACTGTTGAATCAGTTAAAGCTTAATCCCAACGCATACGTCTGACGTCTTTGTTTTTAAAGTTGCTGCTAAAACACTGTTGTCACTGCAGGCGTGTAAGATCTCCAAACGTAGCACCAGTATGGTCAAAATGTCTCATACCCATCCATTTCGAATACCTATATAAAACTTGTTACTTTGAAGCACATGAATGGAAAAAAATGCCATTGCCTTTAAAAGAGGAATGACCATCTCAGATGTATACCATTCCGTACTTCATCTGAAAAGCCAGCCATAATAACCAGTTGCAAAACAGGAAGACCTGTTGACAATGTTGCCATTTCCTGCTGAAGAATATTGGTAATTTTACATTAAACTTCGCAAAATCTGATCCCAAGAATGAAATTATGTAAAAAATAGAAATCGATGCGGAGAGTTGTTTTTCTTGAATTTAGTTGCTTTATTGTTTTGTAAAGAATACTCAAAAAACACAGCAAAAAAGTTTTGTTGACCACAGTTCCACTAGTTGAAATATTCATGCTGTCTTTCTATAATTGTATTATCCCAAGCAATACGTAGTGCCTCTGTATTAATAGCAGTTGAAATAAAAACTTTCTAATTGGCGCTTAGAGCCAGTCAGTTTCCTGGTATGGCACTAGAACGTTCTTGACAATTTTTTTATTTTATGATTTGTTTCGTTATTTTTTGCACTGATGACGTGATCGACATAATTCCGTGGTAGCAAAGTACTTTCTCAAACTTTCTGGATACAAATAAGTTATGCAGAAAATTAGATACGTAGTTTCCTTTTTTTATAACTCCTGACAAACCTGAGATTCGGCAGTTAGGACGTTTGAGGTTTCCACTCTTCAGTTATTAATAATGTTAGCACATATGCGACCCGACGTACTGCTCCACAATGTCAGTATTGGTTCTTGAGTGAAAACGTTTGACGACGACTAAGCTGGAACACATGCATTACATTCCCCGACTGTCGTGATAACCTGTGCGTCATCAATAAAAATTAAAATTTTGAAATTATCTGTCTTGTTCAGTGGAAGATCATTATTATTTAGCGTAACACAGGCATATCATGAAATTAAATTAAGTATACATATGTACATACTGGCACACAAGAAACTTAAATTTGTCTTTACAACTGAATATCCAGTCCTTCAATCCAGCGCACTGCATCTGGAGTTGCTAGCAGGAAGTCCTCTTTGGCGCCGTGATAGGCTCGAATCCTGCGTTCACTGACAACGTGGTGAACAGTCTGGTATGGAGCCCCGCTGTCACAGGCTGGATCAGGCAGCTTCTTCCAATTAAAGACAGGATCCCTGCATCGGCCATGGCCGGTACGGATTCTGTTGAGAGTAGTCCAGGTCTTGCGTGGTAGGTCGAATCCACTTGGAAGTTTAGCGCCTGAGAAGATGTTATGCAGATGCACATCTGTCACTGCTTCCCACCGACCTTTCCATTCTTCAAGATGTTTGAAATCCTTAGCAACCATGTCAGCAGCATCGCACAGAGTTCGATGGCGTGATTTCAGTCTTTTACGATTTAAAAGTGGCAGGTCGCTATGCACGGATGGATTAGAATTCCTGGAGATCTTGTGGAACTCTCCGATAAGGGCAGTACATCTGCGTAGACCAGGAGGCATTATACCGGTTAACAGTGGACGCCAATAAACTGGAGTAGATCTGATTGCGCCAGATATTATGTGCATTGTCGTATTCAGCTGGGTACCAACAAGCCTTGTATGATGAAGATCATTGATTTACATCAAGAAAAGCAACGGACACCGAACAGAACCCTATAACATTATAACATGCCCTCACATTACGTAACCCCAATCAGATTCAAACGACTTCCGTGTTGTTGGTACTGGAGGGAAACCTACTGCTTTCTGCTTCCCAGGTATGGCTCTGAACACCATGCGACTTAACTTCTGAGGTCATCAGTCGCCTAGAACTTAGAACTAATTAAACCTAACTAACCTAAGGACATCACCGACATCCATGCCCGAGGCAGGATTCGAACCTGCGGCCGTAGCAGTAGCGCGGTTCCGGACTGAAGCGCCATATCAAACTTCCTGGCAGATTAAAACTGTGTGCCGGACCGAGACTCGAACTCGGGACCTTTGCCTTTCTAGGGCAAGTTGTAGAGCACTTGCCCGCGAAGGGCAAAGGTCCCGAGTTCGAGTCTCTGTCCGGCACACAGTTTTAATCTTCCAGGATGTTTCATATCAGCGCACACTCCGCCCCAGAGTGAAAATCTCCTTCTGTAAACATCCCCCAGGCTAGTGCTAGTTCTGCAAGGTTCGCAGGAGAGCTTCTGTAAAGTTTGAAAGGTAGGAGACGAGGTACTGTCAGAAGTAAAGCTGTGAGGACGGGGCGTGGGTCGTGCTTGGGTAGCTCAGATGGTAGAGCACTTGCCCACGAAAGGCAAAGGTCCCGAGTTCGAGTCTCGGCCCGGCACACAGTTTTAATCTGCCAGGAAGTTTCATACCAGCGCACACTCCGCTGCAGAGTGGAAATCTCGTTCTAGTTCCATATCCTTCTAATGGTTTGCTCTACAGGCGCGTCTCACTTGCTGTCTGAAGGGATACTGGGCCAAACAGTCAGGCAGCACGTTGCGGCCTCCGCACTCCGCAGCAGCGGCTGGCCGTCCCCCCGGCCTCCAGCGAGTTGTCTCTGGAGCGTCCAGCGGAGTGCTCCCGCGTGGGCACGAGCCACCAGGTGTCCACGGTGCCACTCCCAGACCGCTCCTTCCTACACTCGTGACGTCACACGCCGGCACTGTTGCCACGTGCTTACGTAACCGCGCCCGTGCCGTGCCGTGCCGCCCTTAATTGCCGCGGTCTTACCTGCCGGGCCAGCGTCCGGCGCATCCCGCATCCTTCACGTCCGCTGCGGTCGCGCCCACTCACCGTCTCGTGTGTCCACCTGGTCACCCTAACTCACTCTACACGCCACTCGACGTCCGATTCCACTCTCCGATGCCGTAACTGATAGTCCCACCTTGTCACGCAGCCGATGAAACAAGACAAATTCATATACCACAATAATTGAGCAAATTAATTGCTTATTTTCACAATTCACAAAAATATTCGCGAAAGTTGGCTGAAAATCAATGCTGCTAGTCCCACATTTTCAAGCCCTGTTACATTTATTTACATTTATTTTGTTCGTTTTAACTCTTTATGGGCACGATTCTGATCTTAATTTCAACCCTGATATCGGTCTACAAGGAAAGCGTTTCTGAAGAAGAGAAATTTGCTACCATCGAGTATAGATTTAAGTGTCAGGAAGACTTTTCTGAAGTCCGCAGCTCGTGGTCGTGCGGTAGCGTTCTCGCTTCCCGCGCCCGGGTTCCCGGATTCGATTCCCGGCGGGGTCAGGGACTTTCTCTGTCTCGTGATGACTGGGTGTTGTGTGATGTCCTTAGGTTAGTTGGGTTTAAGTAGTTCTAAGTTCTAGGGGACTGATGACCATAGATGTTAAGTCCCATAGTGCTCAGAGCCATTTGAGTCTTTTCTGAAAGTATTTGTATGGAGTGTAGCCATGTGCGGAAGTGAAACGTGGACGATAAACAGTTTAGACTAAAAGAGAATATAAGCTTTCGAAATGTGGTGCTACAGAAGTTGTAAGTAGGCTGTTTATGTTTTTATGTTGGTAACGCCACGTAGCGCTCTGTATGAAAATCACTGACTGTGCTGTGTGCAGTCTGTGGCTGGTTGGCATTGTTGGAGTATTCGCTATTGTAGTGCTGGGCAGTTGGATGTGAACAGCGCGTAGCGCTGCGCAATTGGAGGTGATTCGGTGGATGTGAGGAGTGAGATGGCGGAGTTATGAGAGCGGATGATCTGGACGTGTGTCCATCAGAGAGAGTAAATTTGTAACACTGGATATCATGAACTGATATATTAATATCATGACTTTTGAATGTTATTAAGGTAAATACATTGTTTGCTCTCTATCAAAATCTTTCATTTGCTAAGTATGCCTATCAGTAGTTAGTGCCTTCAGTAGTAAGAATCTTTTATTTAGCTGGCAGTATTGGCACTCTCTATATTGCAGTAGTTCGAGTAACGAAGATTTTTGTGAGGTAAGTGATTCATGAAAGGTATAGGTTATTGTTTGTCAAGGCCATTCTTTTGTAGGGAATTTTGAAAGTCAGAACATTGTGTGTCAGTTTAGTGTTGATCAGCATAAGTAAAGAGCGAAATGTCTGAGTACGTTCAGTTCTGCTCAGCTGTTTGAAAATCAAATAACGTAAGGGGTATCCAAGCACAGTAATTCATAAATTTTTCGAAGAGGATGTTTCAAAGGATGCTGAAGATTAGATGGGTAGGTCACATAACTGATGAGTAAGCACTGAGTCGAACTGGGGAGACACAAGATGACTAGAAGAAGGGACTGGTTGAGAGGGAACTTTCTTAGACTTCAAGAGAACACCAATTTAGTACTGGAATGAAGTGTGGAGGATAAATATCGGAGAGGGAGACCAAGAGATGAACACAGTAAGCAAATTCAGAAGGATGTAGCTCGCAGTAGTTATTCGGAGATGAAGAGGCTTGCACAGGACAGAGTAGCTTGGAGGGGGGGGGGGGGGGGTTTAGGTTTATGGTAGTAGCACGGAGAGTTGCATCAAAACAGTCCTCGGACTGAAGACCACACATCTTGTAGTCATCGATGAATTCGTCTTTACAGATGTTATATTTGCAAAATTATGTAGTTTCCGCCGTATTTGTGTACATTCTCCATCACTTGATCTTTAGCCTTCCTGTCGCTCACTGCATTCAATACCTAAATGTCACTGTACGCTACTGTGAAGCCAATTTTTACTCTAGTTAGAATAAATATCTTCCTTATTAGTTTTGCGTTTTCTTCATTGTCCAGGGACCGTCCCAAATAGCCAGAAAAACTAGACAGATTACTGAAGTGTTAGACTTTATCTTGAAAAAAGAGAGAGAATTACAAAAACAAAACCTGCCTCACAGGCTACCGTTAGTTGGATCACAATATATTTTCTTAGGATTCTCCACCACTGAACGGTTTTGGCTGTGCAGCCACTGTCAAGGAAGTGTAGTGTAACTGAGCCGTGATTATAGACGGCTCGATTAATCGCTACAGGCATTGCGTGCTGTCAGGGTTCTGTCTCTGGTTTTCTTGACTCCGCCTGCCGCCAACGAGTATAAAGCACTTGCATGCAGCCGGAGTGTTGCGTGACATGACCATTTGCAGTTGTTTGAGTGTGCGGCTACAGCTCAGTAAACAGTAAACGTGGAGACGATGCTAGTACTGGAAGACAGCTGTAAATTACAGCAGTAGTATCGCCGAAGCCAGCAACCACACTTCCGAGCTATCCACGGCGTCAGCGCCGTGCATCACAAAGAGTTTGTGACTTATCTCCGTAGCCGTACGGGTCGAAGACAGAAATGTCCGATGGAACGCGGCGTTCTGTGTATGCTGTTTTTGCGTCGGCAAATGCTTGCGCTACATATACTGCAGCTGTGAACGTCACGGTACGTGTCTTACTAAGACATGTGACTGATCTAGCCTTGCATGGTTTTGGATCGTAGCTGAACTGACCGATTTTCGTTCGTGCATTGGCAGTTGTTGGAAATCATCTATATCGAAGTGATCATAATCTTAGTTCCTATGGGTAGTTTATTGGAACTGTGCTTAAAAGAACAGCGCGCGCCTTAGCTCTCCTTGTATTGATAGCAGGCGAGAGCTGCTGAACCGGCCGCGGTGGCCGAGCGGCTCTAGGGGCTCCAGTTCGAAGCCGCGCTGCTGCTTCGGTCACAGGTTCGAATCCTGCCGTCCGCAGCTCGTGGTCTCGCGGTCGCGTTCTCGCAACCCGAGCACGATGTCCCGGGTTCGATTCCCGGTGGGGTCAGGGATTTTCATCTGCCTCGAGATGACTGGGTGTTTGTGTTGTCCTCATCATTTCATCATCATTCATGCACATGGCAAGAGTGGACTGAGAAAAGGTTGGGCATTTGTACGGGCGCTGATAACCGCGCAGTTGAGCGCCCCACAATCCAAACATCATCATCATCATCATCATCATCGAATCCTGCCTCGTGCATGGATGTGTGTGATGTCCTTAGGTTAGTTACGTTTAAGTAGTTCCAAGTCTAGG
Organism: Schistocerca piceifrons; assembly: GCF_021461385.2. Lineage (NCBI taxonomy): Eukaryota > Metazoa > Arthropoda > Insecta > Orthoptera > Acrididae > Schistocerca > Schistocerca piceifrons. Next base: position 1,055,878,504 of record NC_060138.1, read on the forward strand.
GGACTGATGACCTCAGATGTTGAGTCCCATAGTGCTCAGAGCCATTTTTTGAGCTGCTGTTCGAGCTGTTTTGTCATCATTACCTGGCCACTTGCAGATTATGTCGCCTTAGGCAATGGGGCAGATTCTAGGATAATTCTATTTTTGTATGAAATTTTAAGGCATTTAAATTAACCTTCTCTAATACCACACCGTTTAAATTTCTGCCATAGGACGGAAGTAGTCAAAAGTGTAATCTGGAAGTACGCTTGAAGTTCCTTGAAGCTATAGAAACTGCAGCACAGAATCTTACAGCTGTTGAGTTGAAGAAGAAGGGACATCTAGAAAAGGGGTGACTACAGCAGTTTGAAAGAAAAACGTAGGTACAAGGAGGGTATCTGCGGAGGAACCATGGGCAACAGATGCAGTATTTAAGCTGATCAAGGAAAGAAGGAAGTGGAGAAATGTTCAGGGAAATTCAGGAATACAGAAATACTAATCACTTAGGAATGAAATAAATAGGAAGTGCTAAGGCGAAATGGCTGCATGAAAAACTTGAAGAAATCGGAAAAGAAATATACTGTCGGAAGGACTAGCACAGCACATAGAAAAGTCAAAACAACCTTCGGTGAAATTAAAAGCAAGGGCGGTAACATTAAGAGTGCAACGGGAATTCCACTGTTGTGTACAGAGGAGAAAGTGGATAGATGGAAAGAGTACTTTGAAGGCCTCTATGAGCGGGAGGACTTGTCTGATGGAGAAGAAACACGAGGGGATTGGGAAAAGATAGGAGATCCAATATTACAATGTAAAAGAGCGTTACATGACTGAAGATCAAATAAGCCAGAAGGGGCGGATAACATTCCATCGGAATTTCTAAACTCATTGGGGAAAGTAGAAACAATACTATTCACGTTTATGTGTGGAACGTACGGCACTGGCCATATACCAACAGACTTTCGGAAAAACATCGTCCATAGAATTCCGAAGACAGCAAGAGCAGACAGGTGCGAGAATTATCACACAATCAGCTTAACAGCTCTTGCATTCAAGATGCTGACAAGATTAATATACAGAAGGACTGAAAACAAAAGTTTCAGATGACTATCAGATTGTCTTTAAGAAAGGTAAAGGTACCAGAGAGGCAGGTCTGACATTGCGCTTCATAATGGAAGCAAGACTGAAGAAAAATCAAGACACGCTCATAGAATTTCTCGACCTATAAAAAGCGTTCGACATTGTAAAATGTGCAAGTTGTTCTAAATTATGAGATAAACTGGAATATGATATAGCGAAAGACGGGTAATATGCAATATGTGCAAAAACCAAGAGGTAACAATAAGAGTGGAAGATGAAGAATAAAGTAATCGGACTAGAAGTGTTTTATGACAGGGTGCAGTCTTTCGCCCCTACTATTCAATCTGTACATCGAAGAAATGTAACGGAAAATAAAAAAAGGGTTCAACAGTGGGATTAAAATTCAAGGTGAAAGAATATCAATTATAGGATTTGCTGATGACGTTGCTATCCTGAGTGGAAGTGAAGAAGAGTTACATGATTTGCTGAATGGAATGAAAAATCTAACGAGTTTGGGAGTAAATCGAAGAAAGATGAAAGTAAGGAGAAGAAGCAGAAATGAGAACAACGAGAAACTTGACATCAGGATTGATGGTCACGAAGTAGATGAAGCTGAGGAATTCTGCTACTTAGACAGCAAAATAACCAATGAAGGAGCAAGGACGGCATAAAAACAGACTAGCACTGGTAAAGAGAGCATTCCTGGCCAAGAGAAGTCTACTAGTTTCAACAAACGCCTTAATTTGAGGAGAAAATTTCTGATAATATACTTTTAGACCACAGCACTGGATGGTAGTAAAACATGGACTGTGGGAAAACGGGAACAGAAGAGAATCTAGACATTAGGGATATGATGTTACATAGTAATGCTGAAAATGACTTGAAATGTAAGGTAAGAACTGAGGAGGTTCTCCGCAGAATCGACGAGGAAAGTAATACACAGAAAACACTGACAAGAAGAAGGGACAGGATGATACCACGTATGTTAAGACGTCAGGGACTTTCATGGTGTTAGAGTGGGCGAGGAAAACATGTACTGGAATACATAAAGCATATAATCGAGGACGTAGGTTGCAGGTGCTACTCTGGGATGATAAGGCTGGCGCAGGAGAGGAAATCGTGGCGGGCCGCATATAACGAAGCAGAAGACTGATGACTCAAAATGAAAACTTTGTGCATAACTGCTAAAACCTACAAACACCTCAACCTGAGTACTGCGTACGAGCCTTCGTCTTCCTCTACTATTTTTACTTCTCGCATATCGCTCTATTACCAAATTAACTACTACCAGTTACCAAAGAAGGGTTGTGGTAATCTATTCACTGTACTCATCATAATACCGGGTGATCAAAAAGTCAGTATAAATTTGAAAACTTAATAAACCACGGATTAATGTAGATAGAGAGGTAAAAATTTACACACATGCTTGGAATGACATGGGGTTTTATTAGAACAAAAAAAATCCCATATTGCTAGACGCGTGAAAGATCTCTTGCGCTCGTCGTTTGGTGATGACCGTGTGCTCAGCGGCCACTTTCGTCATGCTTGGCCTCCCAGGTCCCCAGACCTCATTCCGTGCGATGATTGGCTTTGGGGTTAGCTGAAGTCGCAAGTGTATCGTGATCGTCCGACATCTCTAGCGCTGCTGAAAGACAACATCCGACGCCAATACCTCACCATAACTCCGGACATGCTTTACAGTGCTGTTCACAACATTATTCCTCGACTGCAGCTATTGTTGAGGAATGATGGTGGACATATTGAGCATTTCCTGTAAAGAACATCATCTTTGCTTTGTCTTACTTTGTTATGCTAATTTTGCTATTCTGATCAGATGAAGCGCCATCTGTCGGACATTTTTTGAACTTTTGTATTTTTTGGTTCTAATAAAACCCCATGTCATTCCAAGCATGTGTGCCAATTTGTACCTCTCCATCTAAATTATTCTGTGATTCATTCAGTTTCAAAATGTATACTGACTTTTTGATCACCCAGTATGTCACCCAACTTATTAGTTGGCTAGTAAACCTATTCCTGTCTCACTTCTCTTTGAATTTGTACTGATAATCTTGTGCTCACCAACAAAAATGCTATTTTTCCTGGCGCTGCCCTTCACAGGTTCCTACCCTATCTTACTTTCATATATTTATATTTCCTCCCACGCTCTCTAACCTATCATATCAATATTCCACGCTCCGACCCATAGAACGTCTTATTTGTTTCTCTTTTGACGATATCACCATCAGTACGCCCCTTTCTATCTTCCGAATACTATACACAACGGGATATCGTCATTATTAAACCGTGTGGTAGAGCTTTATGTTATCGCCAAATATAATGGTTGTTAAGAATCGCAGTGGTAGGTATAGAATGAGCATATGCAACGACGAGAGGAAAGTCATGGGAAGCCAATATGCACATGTAAAGATGACTGTAGTAAAGTGTACACAAGGAATAAAAGGGCAGTGCATTGACTGAGCTGTCATTCGTACTCAGGTGATTCCTGTGGAAGGGTTTCCGACGTGATCATCGTAGCACGACGGGAATTAACAGAGAGTTTGAACACGAAACGGTAATTGGAGCCAGACGCATGGGACATTCCATTTCAGAAATCTTTTGGGAATTCAATATTTCGAACTCGGCACTGTGTCAAGAGTGTACCGAGAATATCAAATTTCAGGCATTATCTCACCACAGACAGCGCACTTAATGACCGAGAGTAAAGGCGTTTTCATACAGTTGTCTGTGCTCACAGATAAGCAACACTGCGTGAAATAACTGCAGAAATCAATGTGGGACGTGTGACGAACGTATTCGTTGGAAAGTGCAGCGTAATTTGGCGCTAATCTGCTATGGCAGCAGACGACCGAAGCGAGTGCCTTTGCTAACAACACAACACCTGGAGCGCCTCTCCTGGGCTTATGACTACATCCGTTGGACCCTAGACGACTGGAAAACCGTGGCCTGGTCAGATGGGTCCCGATGTCAGTTGGTAAGAGCTGTTGGTAGGGTTCGAGTGTGGCGCAGACCCCACGAAGTCGTGGATCCAAGCTGTCAACAAGGCACTTTGCAACCTGGCGATGGCTCCATAATGGTGTGTGCTGCGTTTACATGTACTGGATCCTCTGGTCCAACTGAACCGATCATTGACTGGAAATGGTTATGTTCGGCTACTTGGAGATCATGTGCAGCCGTTCATGGACATTATGTTGCCAAACAACGATGTAATTTTTGGGGATGACAGTGCTCCTTGTCACCGAGCCACAGTTGTTCCCGATTAATTTGAAGAATATTCTGGACAATTCGAGCGGATGATTTCGCCACCAAGATCGCTTGTCATCAATCCCACTGAACACGTATGGTACATAACTGAGAGGTCAGTTCGTGCACAAATTCCTGCAGCGGCAGCCCTTTCGCAATAATGGATAACTATATAGGCAGCATGGCTCTGTATTTCGTCATGGGACTACCAGCGACTTATTGAGTCCATGCCACGTTGAGTTGCTGCCCTACGCCTAGAAAAAGGAGGTCCGACACGATAGTCGGAGGTATGATATCCGATGACTTCGTCATCTGAGTGTACGGCAGAACGTTGATGAAGTAGTATGCGTTGGGTATAGTCGTGCACAGGTAAAAATGCGCGTCGTTTGGCAACACGCAATATTAAGCGACAGAGTACCATGTGACATACCAGCCAATGGCATCATTCTGTTACGTCCGTGTGTAGCATGCACTTCGGTGTACATGTAGAAAATTTACTGTTGGTTTCATGTTAGTTTAGCTACACTATCTAATGAAAATAATCCAGAGCCCTATGAGTGGATATTAATAAGGAGTGTGTCCATCCTTCGCATATATGACGACCCGAACTCTTCTGGGAACACTTCCATTGTGTTGTTTGAATGTCTGTGGAGCAATGTGGGTAAACAGCGGCTCGAGGGCTCTATGTGGCCCGCTAATGTTTATTGTGCGGCCCTCGAAAACACTCAAAATTTTTATGCAACTATTTATACCTTTCTGAAATGCAAAGTTAACTAAACCAAACAATCATTTTGAAAGGCGCGGCCCTCCGCAAGCCTCTGCTTCCACAAAGTGGCCCACAAGCCAAAATTATATCTTTCCCCTGCTGTGGAAGAATAGTAGCCCATTCCACCTCAGTTGCCGCAATCAGAAAAGATTGTAATGTTGTACACTGGAGTATGGTGCGAAGACGACGTTATAACTCCTTCCACAAGTGTTCCACTACGCTGAGACTGGAACTCTGGGGATGCCATTTCATCTCAATAATGTTACTGTCAACAAACCAGTGACTGAGACATGCAGAAAATGGCTCAGAGCACTATGGTACTTAACATCTGAAGTCATCAGTCCCCTAGAACTTAGAACTACTTAAACCTAACTAACCTAAGGACATCACACACATCCATGCCCGAGGCAGAATTCGAACCTGCGACCGTAGCGGTCGCGCGGTTCCAGGCTGAAGCGCCTAGAATTGCTCGGCCATAACGGCCGGCGAGACATGCTGCCTCATGAAAATGTGCATTGCCGTGCCGATACAAACGATCTTTGTCCATGAACTGCTGCTCTACCATAGGCAGTAGACAATGCTGTAAGACGAGTGTATATTCTGTCACATTAAGCGTTTTCACAAGTGCAATAAAAGGATCAGACGCTCACCAAAGAACAACACAGCTGGTACTAAACATAACAGCAGATATCATTCTCTTGGCATTCAACAAACCTACCATCGGACTGGCACAGGGTACATAGCGTGGTTCACCACTCCTCACCACTCGTTTCCAGTCATCTACGGTCCAGTAGATTCGCTCTTCATACGACTTCCAGCGTCACCTAGCGCTGACTACAGTAATGTGTGGTTTACAAGGGGCTACTCGACCTCTTATTAACTGCCTAAGCAGAGTCATTAGGCTAGCTGGACGTCTGGAATCATTTTGGAACTTACGAGTGATTCGTTCTGCTGATTCCACGCGATTTTTTTACAACCTCTCTCCCTAGTGTTCGTCGGCCCCAGTCTGTGAGTAGATGAGGTCTGCGTGATCCCGGTGTAGCAGTTGTTGCTTCCTCGCGTTTCCACATCACAATGACATCACCAATCGAAGAGTTGAAACATCCCTGATGGATTTGTTACTCAGTTGACATCAAATGACTAGTCCACATTCGAAGTCACTGATCTCTCCTGAGCAATCCATTCGGCTCTTACTGCTTCTTCACTGACAAGACAGTAATACCCGCTTCATATCACACTGGCGAGTCCGCGTTTCGTGACAGTGGTCAATTCCTCGTTACAAAGGTCTGTCCTGATACTTTTGATCAATTTGCATGTAGTGAAGGTATGAGGGACGTCTGGCAAGTAATGCAACACATTTTTTTCTCAGCCAATTTAGGATGAAAAAATGCGGAATTTGTTATGGGACTTCGTGAAATATTCTCACTTCAGCCCCTATAATTTCATGAAGTTCCGATGGATGGCGGCGCTATAAGCAGCCTTCAAAATGGCGTCTGTAACTGAAATGCGTTACAAGCAGAGAACTGCCACTGAGTTTCTTTTTTCGGAAAACCAGAGCATCGCAGATATCCATAGGCGCTTGCAGAATGTCTACGGAGATCTGACACTGAACAATAGCTGGGTGAATCGTTGGGCGAGGCGCTTGTCATGATCATAACAGGCCGCGCAAACCTGTCCAATCTCCCGAGTGCCGGCCAGCCACACAGAACTGTGACTCCTGTAATGTTGAAACGTGCGGACGCTCTCATTTGAGGTGATCGACGGATCACAATCACACACCTCACTGCACAACTGGACGTCTCTGTTGGTAGTGGTGACACGCTCGTCCACAGGTTGGGGTACTCAACGGTGTATGTGCCAGTTAGATAACTTGCTGCCAAACAGAAGACCATAAAAAGCGACGAAGGGCCTTCTGTGCGGCATTGCTTGCGCATTACTCAGCTGATAGTGGCAAATTTTTGTCCAACATCGTCACCATCGATGAAACATGGGTTCATCACCTCGAACCGGAAACGAAACGGCAATCCATGTAGTGGCTCCACAGCACCTCTGGTCCGAAGACAAAGTTCAAACCCAGCACGCTCAGCCGGTAAAATCATGGCGGCGATCTACTGGGACTGTGAAGGAGTTATTCTGTTTGATTTCCTCCCTCATGATGCAACGATCAACTTTGAATTATATTAGACTATCCTCAGGAAATTGAAGAAACCACTTGAGCATATTCGTCGCCGTCAAGATGCAAACGAGCTTCTCCTCTTCCATAACAACTTAAGGCCTCACACAAACCTGCGCACCCGGGAGCAGCTCACAAAACTTAATTGGACTGTTCTTCCTCATTCATCCTAAAGCCCGGATCTTGCACCTTCCGACTTCCATCTACTTGGCCCAATGAAGGATGCATTCCGCGGGAAGCTATACGTGGTTGATGGGGGAGGTTACTGATGAAGAAATATGGTGGCTGCAAGTCCATCGATAGTACGGTACCATGCGGGCAAACAGGCCCTCCCAATAAAGTGCCATAACGCCGTCGCATTGAACGGAGATTATGTTGAAAAACAGGATTCTGCAGCCAAAATAGTGGGTTATAACATGGCTTATTGGAATACTAAATAAAAGCATCCTGCTTTTCGGAGAAAGGTTTTTCATTACATAGTGAACGCCTCTCGTACTTGGTCCCTGTAATGTTCATTGTTAGTCTGACCTCCCCACAGATATCTACCCGACGTCTTTGCACCTACAGTTCAGCTGTTTGCTTCGCTGAAACAAGCAAGACTCTCCACCGTGGTAAAATCCGCCATTCGTGTCGGGCAGACGACATGAAATAGACTTTTTTCTCATCAATCTTCTCAATGACCTGATACCGACCGCCACGAATTGCTCTCCTGTGCTAATCTCTTCATCTCAGAATAGCACTTGTGCCCCGCATCCTCAATTATTTGCTGCATGTTTTGCAATCTCTGTCTTTGTCTACGTTTTACCCTGTATACTTCCCTCTAGTACCATGGAAATTATTCCCTGCCGTCTTACCAGATGTGCTACTAACCTGCCTTTTCTTCTAGTCAGTGTTTTCCTTGTATCCATTTCCTCCCTGATTCTCCTCATTCCTTACATGTACATGTAATTTTCAACATTCTTCTGTAGTACCATATCTCAAATGCTCCAGTTCTCTTCTTTTCCGGTTTCCACACCGTCCAATTTTCACTTGTATTTCCACTGCTCTCCAAACGTACATTCTCAGAAACTTGTTCGTAAAATTATGACCTGTTTTCGATACTAACAAACTTCACTTGGCCAGGAAGGCCCTTTTTGCTAATGCTAGTCTGCTTTGTATGCTGTACTTGCACCGTCCGCCATGGATTATTTTGCCTTATAGGTAGAAGAATTCCTTAACATCATCTACTTCGAGATCACCAATCCAGATGTTAAGTCTCTCGCCATTCTCATTTCTGCTACTTCTCGTTACTTTCGTCTTTCTTTGATTTACTCTCAGTCCATATTCTGTACTCAGTAGACCATTTCATTCTGCAGATCCTGTAATTCCCCTTCACTTTCACTGGGGACAACAATATCATCAGCGGATCTTATCACTGATATCGTTTCACATTGAATTTCAAATCCACTCTTGAACCTTTCCTTTATTTCTGTCATTGCTTCTTCGATGTACAGATTGAACAGCAGGGGCGAAAGACTACATACATTCCTTACACCTTTCGTAGTGTCCGCCCACGGTAGCTGTGTGGTCAGAGCGACAGAATGTCAATCCTAATGGCCCAGGTTCGATTAGCGGCCCGATCGGAGATTCTGTCAGCTCAAGGACTGGGTGTTGTGTTGTCCTAATCATCATCATTTCATCCCCATCGACGCGCAAGTCGCCTAAGTGGCGTCGAATCGAAAGACTTGCACCTGGCGAACTGTCTACCAGATGGGAGGCCTTAGTCACACGACATTCACATTTACCTTTTGTAGTCCGAGCACCTCTTTCTTGGTCTTGGACTGTTATTGCTCCTTCTTGGTTTTTGTACCCTTCTTTCCCTATAGCTTATCACCATCTTGATCCATTTTACGTTGTCGACCGCTTTTTCCAGGCCGGCCGGTGTGGCCGAGTGGTTCTAGATGCTTCAGTCTGGAACCGCACGACCGCTACGGTCGCAGGTTCGAATCCTGCATCGGGCATGGATGTGTGTGATGTCCTTAGGTTAGTTAGGTTTAAGTAGTTCTAAGTTCTAGGGGACTGATGAGCCCACATGTTTAAAGTCCCATAGTGCTCAGAGCCATTTGATTTTGAGCTTCTTCCATATCGACAAATCCTATGAACATGTCTCGATTTCTCTTCAGTCTTGCTTCCTTTATCAACCGCAACGTCAGAACTGCCTCTCTAATGCTTTTTACCTTTCCTGAAACCAAACTGATCGTCATCTGACATATCCTCAATTTTCTTTTCCATTCTTCCGTATGTCGTATTTGCCAGTAACTTAGGTGCATGGGCTGTTAAGCTGACTGTGTGATAATTCTCTCATTGGTCACCTCTTCCAGAAGACGTGGATTATGTTTTACCGAAAGTCAGCTGGTATATCACCAGACGTATACGTATTACACAGATACGTGAATAATCATTTTATTATCACTTCTACATCTACATCTACATACATACTCCGCAATCTACCATACGGTGCGTGTGGTAGATTTTCCCAAACAGAACGAGGGAAAAATGACTGCCTATATGCCTCTGTACGAGCCCTAATCTCTGTTATCTTATCTTTGTGGTCTTTCCGCGAAATGTAAGTTGGCGGCAGGAAAATTGTACTGCAGTCAGCCTCAAATGCCGGTTCTCTAAATTTCCTCAGTAGCGATTCACGAAAAGAACGCCTCCTTTCCTCTAGAGACTCCCACCCGAGTTCCTGAAGCATTTCCGTAACACTCGCGTGATGATCAGACCTACCAGTAACAAATCTAGCAGCCCGCCTCTGAATTGCTTCTATGTCCTCCCTCAATCCGACCTGATAGGGATCCCAAACGCTCGAGCAGTACTCAAGAATGGGTCGTATTAGTGTTTTATAAGCGGTCTCCTTTACAGATGAACCACATCTCCCCAAAATTCTACCAATGAACCGAAGACGACTATCCGCCTTCCCCACAACTGCCATTACATGCTTGTCCCACTTCATATCGCTCTGCAGTGTTACGCCCAAATATTTAATCGACGTGACTGTGTCAAGCGCTACACTACTAATGGAGTATTCAAACATTACAAGATTCTTTTTCCTATTCATCTGCATTAATTTACATTTATCTATATTTAGAGTTAGCAGCCATTCTTTACACCAATCACAAATCCCGTCCAAGTCATCTTGTATCCTCCTACAGTCATTCAACGACGACACCTTCCCGTACACCACAGCATCATCAGCAAACAGTCGCACATTGCTGTCCAGCCTATCCAAAAGATCATTTATGTAGATAGAAAACAACAGCGGACCTACCACACTTCCCTGGGGTACTCCAGATGATAAACTCACCTCCGATGAACACTCACCATCGAGGACAACGTACTGGGTTCTATTACTCAAGAAGTCTTCGAGGCACTCACATTCTTGGGAACCAATCCCATATGCTCGTACCTTAGTTAGGAGTCTGCAGTGGGACACCGAGTCAAACGCTTTCCGGAAGTCTAGGAATATGGCATCCGTCTGATACCCTTCATCCATGGTTCGCAAGATATGATGTGAAAAAAGGGCGAGTTGCGTTTCGCAGGAGCGATGCTTTCTGAAGCCGCGCTGATGCATGGACAGCAACTTCTTTGTCTCAAGGAAATTCATTGCATTCGAACTGAGAATATGTTCGAGAATCCTGCAACAAATCGATTTACGAGAAATAAGGAGGTTATCGCAGGGTTGACAAAAATGTTTGGCTGCATCGAAGCACTAGAACGGCTCTACTGAAACACTCAAGCAGTGTGACAGACGGCCGACTCTGCCGGCGCGGCAGCTGATACTCGTATCCCGCTGCGGGGCTTCCGCCGCGCGTAACGAGGCAGCACTGGCCGGCCAGCCGCGCAGGGCCGCTCCGCCCTTATCCGCGGGGGCGGAAACCTCTGCGGGAGGATGACTTGAGTGGGGCACGGCATTTATCATTTCAGAAATGTTTCCGACATCCGGACTGCTGTGCTTCCGATAAGTGCGGCGCTATCTGCCGGAAGCTGGCGCGCGCTGCCTCTCGCCACACAAGGAGCACGCCGACACGGCCGCGGCCGCGGGCTGCCGGCTGCCACGGCAGGAACTCTGCTGCTGCTGCTGCTGGCCAATTTACTGCGAGCGGAGCCCAGCGTACCGGCACGGGCCACGGAGCTGACACAACCGTATTATAACCATTTCTAAGACATTAACCTCACCCTATATCGATCACTGACCCGAGGCCGAGTGCAACTACACTAATGGCCATTAAAATTGCTACACCAAGAAGAAATGCAGATGATAAACGGGTATTCATTGGACAAATATATTACAATAGAACTGACATATGATTACATTTTCACGCAATTTGGGTGCATAGATCCTGAGAAATCAGTACCCACAACAACCACCTCTGGCCGTAATAACGGCCTTGATACGCCTGGGCATTGAGTCAAACAGAGCTTGGATGGCGTGTACAGGTACAGCTGCCCATGCAGCTTCAACACGGTACCACAGTTCATCAAGAGTAGTGACTGGCGTCTTGTGACGAGCCAGTTGCTCGGCCACCATTGACCAGACGTTTTCAATTGGTGAGAGATCTGGAGAATGTGCTGGCCAGGGCAGCAGTCGAACATTTCTGTACCCAGAAAGGCCTGTACAGGACCTGCAACATGCTGTCGTGCATTATCCTGCTGAAATGTAGCATTTCGCAGGAATCGAATGAAGGATAGAAAAAAATGTGTGTGAAACCATATGGGACTTAACTGCTAAGATTATCAGTCCCTAAGCTTACACACTACTTAACCTGAATCATCCTAAGGACGAACACACACCCTTGCCCGAGGGAGGACTCCGCCGGGATCAGCCGCACAGTCCATGACTGCAGCGCCCTAAGACCGTTCGGCTAATACCGCGCGGCAATGAAGGGTAGACCCACGGGTCGTAACACATCTGACATGTAACGTCCACTGTTCACAGTGCCGTCAATGCGAACAACAGGTGAACGAGACGTGTAACCAATGGCACCCCATACCATCAAGCCGGGCGATGACGAATACACGCTTCCAATGTGCGTCCACGGCGATGTCGCCAAACACGGATGCGACCATCATGATCCTGTAAACAGAACCGGGATTCATCCGAAAAAAATAACGTTTTGCAATTCGTTGCGTACACCATCGCAGGCGTTCCTGTCTCTGACGCAGCGTCAAGGGTAACCGCGGCCATGGTCTCCGAGCTGATAGTCCATGCTGCTGCAAACGTCGTCGAACTGTTCGTGCAGATGGTTGTTGTCTTGCTAACGTCCCCATCTGTTGACTCAGAGATCGAGACGTGGCTGCACGATCCGTTACAGCCATGCGGATAAGATGCCTGTCATCTCGACTGCTAGTGATACGAGGCCGTTGGGATCCATCACGGCGTTGCGTATTACCCTCATGAACCCAACGACTCCATATTCTGCTAACAGTCATTGGATCTCGTCCACCGCGAGCAGCAATGTCGCTATGCGATAAACCCCAATCGCGGTAGGCTACAACCCGACCTTTATCAAAGTCGGAAACGTGATGGTATGAAACGTCCCCTTTGAACAATTATACAGGACTGTGCTTAAACTGACACACAATATTTTTAGCGCAACGCAATCTGACTTTCAAAAATCGCTACAAAAGAATGGGCCTGACTAACATTAACCTATACGTTTCACAAATCACTTACCTCACAAAAATCTTGGTTACTCGAACTACTGCAATACAGCGAGTACCACTACTGCCAGCTAAATAAAAGATTCAAACTACTGAAGGCACTAACTATTGATAGGCATAGTTAGCAAATGAAAGATTTTAATAGAGGACAAACAATGTATTTACCTTAATAGTCATAATATATATAGCAGTTCATGACAAATTACCACATCCACCACTGCTGGCGGCTCACCGCCAACTGCGCAACGCTACGCGCTGTTCACATCCAGCTGCCGCTGCCCAACACTACAATGGCAGACAACAATGCAAACTAGCCACAGACTGCACACAGCACAGCCAGTGATTTTCATACAGAGCGCTACGTGGCGTTACCAATAAGAAAACCTAAACAGCCTACTTACAATGGTACTCATTTCTCCTCCTTACACGAGGCATCACACCAACGTTTCACCAGGCAACGCCGGTCAACTGCTATTTGTGTATGAGAAATCGGGTTGGAAACTTTCCTCATGTCAGCACGTTGTAGGTGTCGCCACCGGCGTCAACCTTGTGTGAATGTTGTGAAAAGCTAATCATTTGCATGACACAGCATCTACTTCCTGCCGGTTAAATTTCGTGTCTTTAGCACGTCATCTTCGTGGTGTAGCAATTTTAATGGCCAGTAGTGTACGTATAGACACTTGGGAATTAACAGCCTCAAGCAGAATTTTCGGAAAAAGGGCACATTTATACCACGTTTCAGCAAGCTGTAAAGGAACTCTCTAAAATATTTCGTCCGAACAGGCCTCCGAGGGCCCAGGGGACCGACCGACCGCCGTGTCATCGTCAGCCGAGAGTTGTCACTGGACGCGGATACGGAGGAGCATGTGGTCAGCACACCGCTCTCCCGGCCGTTGTGAGTTTTCGCGACCGGAACCGCCATGTCTCAGTCAAGTTGCTCCTCAATTGTCCTCACAAGGGCTGAGTACACGCCGCTTGCCAACAGCGCTCGGAAGACACGTTTACCCTTCAAGGTGCTTCCCAAGTCCGAGACCTCTCAACCACGATGATCTAGTGGGAACCGATATTACCACTGTAACAAAGTCATTGGCCCGTAAAGGAAACCAAGGGACGGGACTTAACGATCAAGGAAAAGAGATTGTTAGAAGTTTCTCGGTGACTTCTTAATTCTATCAGACCCACCATAGGACTTGGAAGACTGTGTGGATAGCATCGTGAAAAGAGGTTATCAGATGTTCATCGACAGAAGTAAAACACGGGTAACAGATAACAGTCTATGCGGAGAGAACTAGATTAAGAAGTGAGATACTAAAAGTAGTAGGTGTGTTGCAGTTTCGACAGCAAAATCATTGATGATGAGCGAAGCAGACAGAATATCAAGTACAGACCAGCAGTAGGAAAAAAAAGGTCGAATGATAATTTAAATATTAGGAAGTCTTTGTGGTGCTAAGTTTCTATGGGACCAAACTGCTGAGGTCATCTGTCCCCAGGCTTACTTAATCTAGCTTAAACTAACGCACCCATGCCCGTGGGAGGACTCACACCTCCGACGGGGGGAGCCGCGCGAAACGTGGCAAGACGCTTCAGACAGCGCGGCTTGGAAGTCTTTCTGAAGATTTATGTCTGGAATGTAATTTTATAGAGAAGTGAAACATAGACACTAAACAGTTTTCACAGGAAGAGATTAGAAGCTTTTGAAATGTGTGCTACAGAAGAGTCGTGAATATCAGACGGATAGATCTGAAAGCTGATGCGGAGCCACTGAAACCAGTTGTGGAAGAAAAAAATTTGTAGCACAACCTCACTAAAATAAGGGATATGTTCGTAGGACGCCTAACGAGGCATCAAAAATCGTCAGGTTGGTAATGGAGGGAAATGTGGGCGTAAAAGATGCAGAGGGAGACCAGGGCTCTAATACAGTTAGCAGGTTCTAATGGATGTAGGCTACGGTAGTTGTCCAACTACTATGGAGAGCTGCATCAAACCAGTCTTCGGACTGAAGACCACCACCATCCAACAACGATAACAACAACAACAACAACAACAACAACAACTGGTTTCTTAATGAAAGCTAGAGCAACAGTTACTGCAAAAATATGTGGTTAACACCTACCGTATCTCACATGTACTTTTCAATCACGGTAGCCTCGACGACCGAGCCGAGGTGTACACACAGGTTCCTTTCGTATCACTGAAGTGAAGCTCCGGCTGATGTGGTCAGTACTTGGATGGGTGACTGTCAGGATAGGCGGCGTGCTGTTGACAATAATCAAATGGTTCAAATGGCTCTGAGCACTATGGGACTTAACGTCTGAGGTCATCAGTCCCCTAGAACTTAGAACTACTTAAACGTAACTAACCTAAGGACATCACACACATCCATGCCCGAGGCAGGATTCGAACCTGCGACCGTAGCGGTCGCACGGTTCCAGACTGAAGCGCCTAGAACCACTCGGCCACCAGCGGCCGGCTGACAATAATCCCTTTGCCTTTACGTCATAGGTGACACGAGAGGTGGTGACATAAAGTCCCCGATACCAGTTTTTGCGTCAGTGTCTAAATTAAATTCCTGATTTTTCCGTGGTGTTCCATGAAGTGACACTGTTGATGATGATCCACTTGGTATTACACGACAGGAGTAGGCTATGTCGGGGCACACTCTACCTTCTCTCATCGTCTCCAACACGTACATGACACTACACTACACACGCACATACATTACGGCGACCTAAACTTAACAGGCACACTTACTCACACAGCTCTCATACACTCCTGGAAATGAAAAAAAGAACACATTGACACCGGTGTGTCAGACCCACCATACTTGCTCCGGACACTGCGAGAGGGCTGTACAAGCAATGATCACACGCACGGCACAGCGGACACACCAGGAACCGCGGTGTTGGCCGTCGAATGGCGCTAGCTGCGCAGCATTTGTGCACCGCCGCCGTCAGTGTCAGCCAGTTTGCCGTGGCATACGGAGCTCCATCGCAGTCTTTAGCACTGGTAGCATGCCGCGACAGCGTGGACGTGAACCGTATGTGCAGTTGACGGACTTTGAGCGAGGGCGTATAGTGGGCATGCGGGAGGCCGGGTGGACGTACCGCCGAATTGCTCAACACGTGGGGCGTGAGGTCTCCACAGTACATCGATGTTGTCGCCAGTGGTCGGCGGAAGGTGCACGTGCCCGTCGACCTGGGACCGGACCGCAGCGACGCACGGATGCACGCCAAGACCGTAGGATCCTACGCAGTACCGTAGGGGACCGCACCGCCACTTCCCAGCAAATTAGGGACACTGTTGCTCCTGGGGTATCAGCGAGGACCATTCGCAACCGTCTCCATGAAGCTGGGCTACGGTCCCGCACACCGTTAGGCCGTCTTCTGCTCACGCCCCAACATCGTGCAGCCCGCCTCCAGTGGTGTCGCGACAGGCGTGAATGGAGGGACGAATGGAGACGTGTCGTCTTCAGCGATGAGAGTCGCTTCTGCCTTGTTGCCAATGATGGTCGTATGCGTGTTTGGCGCCGTGCAGGTGAGCGCCACAATCAGGACTGCATACGACCGAGGCACACAGGGCCAACACCCGGCATCATGGTGTGGGGAGCGATCTCCTACACTGGCCGTACACCACTGATGATCGTCGAGGGGACACTGAATAGTGCACGGTACATCCAAACCGTCATCGAACCCATCGTTCTACCATTCCTAGACCGGCAAGGGAACTTGCTGTTCCAACAGGACAATGCACGTCCGCATGTATCCCGTGCCACCCAACGTGCTCTAGAAGGTGTAAGTCAACTACCCTGGCCAGCAAGATCTCCGGATCTGTCCCCCATTGAGCATGTTTGGGTCTGGATGAAGCGTCGTCTCACGCGGTCTGCACGTCCAGCACGAACGCTGGTCCAACTGAGGCGCCAGGTGGAAATGGCATGGCAAGCCGTTCCACAGGACTACATCCAGCATCTCTACGATCGTCTCCATGGGAGAATAGCAGCCTGCATTGCTGCGAAAGGTGGATATACGCTGTACTAGTGCCGACATTGTGCATGCTCTGTTGCCTGTGTCTATGTGCCTGTGGTTCTGTCAGTGTGATCATGTGATGTATCTGACCCCAGGAATGTGTCAATAAAGTTTCCCCTTCCTGGGACAATGAATTCACGGTGTTCTTATTTCAATTTCCAGGAGTGTATTACGCGACAGAAAGGCGCCTGGGTGCGCGGAGGATAAGGAAACCTTTTCCAATTAGGCGGCTGAACCTGCCCTTCGGGCTCTCCCAATTATTCGTGCCATACGACTTCACCACGATATTCTACAATATAACAACGACAACTCTTCAATTAAATGTTAGACCAGTATTGTAGTGCATGGTTTTTGTCTTTATCAACAATTCAGTTCTCCAGAATGAAATTTTCACGTCGCAACGGCGTGTGCGCTGATATGAAACTTCCTGGCAGATTAAAACTGTGTGCTGGACCGAGACTCTAACTGCCAGGAAGTTTCAATTCAGTTCTCCTTGGCACACAGTCTGTTAAGACTGGGCGAACGTTTTCAGTAGCTTCACCACAATATCACATTTCTGTGAGCTTCGTTATAATGCTGGTTTTCTTTAGTCTTTGATTCACAACTACCTACAGATTTTCTTATGGGTCCATGACTGAGCTGTTCCAAAGCTGTGGAAAAGTTTTTGCACCATTTTCAGCCAAGAACTATGTTACTTTGTTTTGTTTGGTTTTAGGGCACAAAACTGCTATGCTCATTAGCGCCCGAACTATGTTACTGCCTGAACTTTACGAAACGGCGCTCCCCCGAGCAACAAAACTAAGCCGCTATTAGGAAACCAGTCTTTCAATAAACGGAGGACACTTTTTTTCCAAAACCTTTTGATATTGTGGTTGCTTCATAGTAACAACAACAGTACTACCTGTTCCAAGGCGGAAATAATTCCCCATGCTTCATGCACTGAGACACATGTGACAGAAAAGTCTTCATAAATACCTCTTCTCGCATACTGTCTTCTTTCTTCACATATGAACAACATAGACTTTTCTGAGAAGTAAATCTGTAATAATAAACAACAGTTTGTTAAAGAGGCCGGCCATGTCTCTGGCATGGATGTGTGTGATGTCCTTAGGTTAGTTAGGTTTAAGTAGTTCTAAGTTCTACGGGACTGATGACCTCAGATGTTAAGTCCCATATTCCTCAGAGCCATTTTCACCATTTTTTTTTTGTTAAAGAGAACACCGTAATTCAAGTTTTCTATGATTTTGTGAACAGATGCTAGAATTCACATCTTTTTTTAATTGTGTGTCCTGAGGGATATGAATTTTTCTAATGAAAAACTTTATGTGAGAGAATCTTAAGCATCTGTTCATATCACTCCCAGAATGATTTGTAACATTAATTAACTCTGTCGAGTATCTTCCTCGCTATTCTACATCTACGTCCATACTACTCAAGCCACCTGACGGTGTGTGGCGGAGGGTACCCTGAGTACCTCTATCGGTTCTCCCTTCTATTCCAGTCACTATTGTTCGTGGAAAGAAGGATTGTCGGTATGCTTCTGTGTGGGCTCTAATCTCTCTGATTTTATCCTCATGGTCTCTTCGCGAGATATACGTAGAAGGGAGCAATACACTGCTTGACTCTTCGGTGAAGGTATGTTCTCGAAACTTTAACAAAAGCCCGTACCGAGCTACTGAGCGTCTCTCCTGCAGAGTCTTCCATTGGAGTTAATCTATCATCTCCGTAACGCTTTCGCGATTATTAAACGATCCTGTAACGAAGCACGCTGCTTTCCGTTGGATCTTCTCTATCTCTTCTATCAACCCTATCTGGTACGGATCCCACACTGCCGAGCAGTATTCAAGCAGTGGGCGAACAAGCGTACTGTAACCTACTTCCTTTGTTTCCGGATTGCATTTCCTTAGGATTCTTCCAATGAATCTCAGTCTGGCATCTGCTTTATCGACGATCAACTTTATATGATCACTCCATTTTAAATCACTCCTAATGCGTATTCCCAGATAATTTATGGAATTAACTGCTTCCAGTTGTTGACCTGCTACTTTGTAGCTTAATGATAAGGGATCTATCTTTCTATGTATTCGCAGCACATTACACTTGTCAACATTGAGATTCAATTGCCATTCCCTGCATCATGCGTCAATTCGCTGCAGATCCTCTTGCATTTCAGTACAATTTTCCATTGTTACAACCTCTCGATACATCACAGCATCATCTGCAAAAAGCCTCAGTGAACTTCCGATGTCATCCACAAGGTCATTTATGTATATTGTGAATAGCAACGGTCCTATGACACTCCCCTGCGGCACAACTGAAATCACTCCTACTTCGGAAGACTTCTCTCCATTGAGAATAACATGCTGCGTTCTGTTATCTAGGAACTCTTCAATCCAATCACACAATTGGTCTGATAGTCCATATGCTCTTACTTTGTTCATTAAACGACTGTGGGGAACTGTATCGAACGCCTTGCGGACGTCAAGAAACACGGCACCTACCTGTGAACCCGTGTCTACAGCCCTCTGAGTCTCGTGGACGAATAGCGCGAGCTGGGTTTCACACGACCATCTTTTTCGAAACCCATGCTGATTCCTACAAAGTAGATTTCTAGTCTCCAGAAAAGTCATTATACTCGAACATAATACGTGTTACAAAATTCTACAACTAATCGACGCTAGAGATGTAGGTCTATAGTTCTGCAAATCTGTTCGACGTCCCTTCTTGAAAACGGTGATGATCTGTGCCCTTTTCCAATCCTTTGGAACGCTACGCTCTTCTAGAGACCTACGGTACAGCGCTGCAAGAAGGAGGGCAAATTCCTCCGCGTACTCTGTGTAAAATCGAACTGGTATCCCATCAGGTCCAGCGGCCTTTCCTCTTTTGAGCGATTTTAATTGTATCTCTATCCCTCTGACGTCTATTTCGATATCTACCATTTTGTCATCTGTACGACAATCTAGAGAAGGAACTACAGTGCAGTCTTCCTCTGTGAAACAGCTTTGGAAAAAGACATTTAGTATTTCGGCCTTTAGTCTGTTATCCTCTGTTTCAGTACCATTTTGGTCACAGAGTGTCTGGACATTTTGTTTTGATCCACCTACCGCTTTGACATAAGACCAAAATTTCTTAGGATTTTCTGCCAAGCCAGTACATAGAACTTTATTTTCGAATTCATTGAACGCCTCTCGCATAGCCTCCTCACACTACATTTCGCTTCGCGTAATTTTTGTTTGTCTGCAAGGCTTTGGCTATGTTTATGTTTGCTGTGAAGTTCCCTTTGCTTCCGCAGCAGTTTTCTAATTCGGTTGTTGTACCACGGTGGCTCTTTTCCATCTCTTACGATCTTGCTTGGCACATACTCATCTAACGCATATTGGACGATGGTTTTGAACTTTGCCCACTGATCCTCAACACTATCTGTACTTGAGACAAAGCTTTTGTGTTGAGCCGTCAGGTACTCTGTAATCTGCTTTTTGTCACTTTTGCTAAACAGAAAGGTCTTCCTACCTTTTTTAATATTTCTATTTACGGCTGAAATCATCGATGCCTTAACCGCTTTAAGATCGCTGATTCTGCGTTAACTGTTTCAAATAGTTCGGGTCTGTTTGTCACCAGAAGGTCTAATATGTTATCGCCACGAGTCGGTTCTCTGTTTAACTGCTCAAGGTAGTTTTCAGATAAAGCACTTAAAAAAATTTCATTGGATTCTTTGTCCCTGCCACCCGTCATGAACGTTTGAGTCTCCCAGTCTATATCCGGCAAATTAAAATCTCCACCCAGAACTATAACTTGGTGGGGAAATCCACTCGAAATATTTTCCAAATTATCCTCAGCCACAACAGCTGCTGAGCCAGGGGGCCTATAGAGACATCCAATTACCATGCCTGAGCCTGCTTTAACCGTGACCTTCACCCAAATCATTTCACATTTTGGATCTCCGTCAATTTCCTTCGATACTATTGCACTTCTTATCGCTATAAACACGCCTCCCCCTTCACTGTCCAGCCTGTCTCTGCGGTATACATTCCAATCTGAGTTTAGGATTTCATTACTGTTTACGTCTGGTTTCATCCAACTTTCTGTCCCTAGAACTATATGGGCGTTGTGACCGTTTATTAATGAGAGCAGTTCTGGGACCTTTCTATAGACGCTCCTGCAGTTTACTATTAGCACATTAAAATTGTTATTCCCTGTTGCATTTTGATACTCCTACCTTGCCGCGTCTCAGGAGGCGTCTTGTCGGGCCTAGGGAGGGAATTCTCTAACCTAAAGAACCCCATGTGCACTCCACACGTACTCCGCTACCCTTGTAGCCGCTTCCGGCATGTAGTGCACGCCTGACCTATTCAGGGGGACCCTACATTTCTCCACCCGATAGCGTAGGTCGAGAAATTTGCACCCCAGATCTCCGCAGAATCGTCTGAGCCTCTGGTTTAAGCCTTCCACTCGGCTCCAAATCAGAGGACCGCGATCGGTTCTGGGAATGATACTACAAATAGTTAGCTCTGATTCCACCCCGCGAGCGAGGCTTTCCGCCATCACCAATTCCGCCAACCGCCTGTACGAACTGAGGATGACCTCTGAACCCAGACGGCAGCAGTCACTGGTGCCGACATGAGCAACAATTTGCAGTCGGGTGCACCCAGTGCTCTCTATCGCCGCCGGCAGGGCCTCCTCCACATCTAGGATGAGACCCGCCGGCAAGCAGACAGAGTGAACACTGGCCTTCTTCCCCGACCTTTCCGCTGTTTCCCTAAGGGGCTCCATTACCCGCCTAACGTTGGAGCTCCCAATAACTAATAAACCCCTCCCCCGTGTGCCTGCTCGGACCTTGCTGAAGGAGCAGGCATATGTCCACTCACAGGCAGAGCGGGCGATGCCACACGGCCAGCCTCCACATTTACCCTCCGCCTCGTGGGCCGCGAACGCCGCTGAACCCGCTACTCCCCTTGGGGAGAGGGTGGCCCAACCGCGCCCGGTACCCGCGAAGATGTCTCGACAGCAGGGACAGTGGGTGAAGCATGTAACACCTGGGGTGTACCATGCGGCGCACCAGACTCCCCACTGCCGCTACACTCCGAGGCAGCAGCCTGAAGACGGGTGACCGTGGCCATCAACACGCTCAGCTGTTCGCGAACAGTGGCCAGCTCCTCCTGCGTCCGTACACAGCAGTCACACATCCTATCCATCCTAAGGATTGTAGGTGTTAATTTGACTTTCTTGTTGGGCGATGTGCTGAAACACTTACAGTAATGAATTTTCTGTGAACAGTGGAGGAACAAATATGTATTCCACATTCTTGCAGCCGATTCTTCAACTCTTGTTGATTTTAGCCATTTGGATGAGATTTCGTTCAATTCTAAATCGAGATTTCTCTTTCGTCGACTTCATACTAATCGAAGAAAATTTTAATCATGCCTGACTTACATGGCTTAATGCTGTTTGTGAAATTTCTGGCCGTTTAGCTGTTTCGCTCTGTGAATATGGTTTTCTTCTAGTAAGACAATTGAAACTGCAAACATTATTGATCCTATCGCGCTTACTTATGTTTCTGTTGAATATTCGCCTTCTAATATACAGGATGGTACGTAGATTTGTAACCACCCTCCCGAAACAGAAACAGTCGGGTAAACAGAAATTTAAAGTGAAGTAGTTTGAGACAGGAGAAGGGGAAAGCCTGTGATGCTTATGTTACCAACATGGCGGCTATTTTGGAAATCATTTTGGATGCAACTCGTGATTTTCCTATAGAATAGAAATCACGGGACATATCAAACAGTTACACGAAACGAACGATGGTGCCGGCAAGGGAAGGAGAGATTATGTCAAGTACCTGGTCATCACTTTTGTGCCGCTGTCCTCAGTTAACCTGTCCGAAGTGTCTCATGAAGTGAGGGTATCTGACAGAGTTGATAGTGATCCATCAGTTGGATGGGGCGTTAAGCTCAGCGTGCCCGTCGGTGCTATTCGAGAGGAGAACGCTATGTGCCGACACTTGATTTCACTCTCTCCCTTCTCTCATATTACAGTGGTGTAATAGCAACGTTGGCTGTGGCATAGAATGGCAGGGGTCGTCAAAAGCGTTCTACACCGTCCCATATAGTCGGCTAATAACTAAACATTCTTCAGGAATATTCAGCTGCCTCGATGAATTTTTAACTAATAGAACCTTACAGGGTCGACCATAGGTATGGGATGATCCTTCTAAAACAAAACAGATGCACACACTTACACATCCTCGACGGTACATAAGTATCACAAATATTAAGCGAAACCATATCAGACCGATTAATCATAAGCACTGTAATAATCACAACAACTTAAACTGGTTCGCTATTAATAATCATCAGATGACTAGCGCAAAAATTTTTATTGTGTAAAATCCCTCCAATCACACATAAAATTACCAGGGGCGTTAAAGAAGCAATACTCAAATATTCTTCTGAAAGCAGATTTCTATTTTGACTACGAAACCTTATTTTTCAAAATAATCTTCGTTCAATGTGTAGCCTCCCCACTATATTTGTACCTGTGCGGAATGTAGCCCAACTTCACCCCCCCCCCCCCCACTTTATAAAAGTCTACGTATTACCAAAGATATGTATTCACAAAAGGTTAGCCAACTTACACTAGTATGCTAACCGTTGATTAAACAGAACCAAATTTGAAATGAACTGAACTGTAACTGATCTGAATGCAGCTTAATTTTGAATTAAATGCGCAACAGAACAGTTATCTGACCCTAATCAAAATTTCTACTTACCTCGTGTCTTGACAACACTGTTGCAGATTTCTCGAAAGCACAACAGCAAATAGCAAGCAGGCAGTTGCTAAACTAGACTTCTGTTTCTAAATACATATTCAAACTGTTGCATATGGTAATGAGTAATGACAAACAGTGGGATGGGGAGAGTAACTATTCATATGAAACGATATTCCAAGATAACGATTTTAGAATGAAGCATGTGTTCAGCTTCTCCTGATCTTCAAACATATCAGTGATCTGAACAATACTATGCTTAACATAGTGAACAATGAATTAAATAGATACAATGTTAACAGAGAATTTCTAGAAAAATCAAACATCTTTATCAGTTAATACGTTAATCCATAATTGAGGGAAGTGGGGTGGTCTTTCTCTCAGCTCTGAACAAGTTAACTAGCTGACAATAATTTCGCCAAATTAGCCAAATTAGGTGCGCAGTGCTGTAGTCTTCCCTCAAACTTCTTCTCTTCAAAAATAATCACATTACTCCAAATTTTTATTACTTTCACCTTTCATTGTCTACATCATATTCATCCTTGCTGTCCTTTCTTCATCTGACAGATACAATTACAAGTCCACACAGCACTACTAAATACGTCCATCATCTACCACACTTCAACTATTAATGTACCAGACTGCGCAGAGGTGAAGACTGTGCCACGACAAGACCAAAGACTGCTTAACAGTAACGTAACTTGCTCTCTCTCTGACGTGCTCATCGATGACACACAAAAACTAAAATGACATGATTACCTTACAAATGCAACGGCCTTACGCCTCCTTACTGCAAGGGTCTGTATGCCCACATGTTACAGCTCTATTGCCAACGTCGGAGCCAATGTCGTGCTGCACCAATAGCCTCCACATCATCAATGTACTTTAATTGGTCCTTCGTTGCTTTTCATGGACTTCTGTTCGGCGGTGATGAACCCAGAGGGCACACAACTTTGAGTACCCTACTGGTTGACGAGTGTGTCAGCGCTACCAACAGAGACGTCTAGTTGTGCAGCGAGATGTTTGATTATGATCCGTCGATCGCCTCGCACGTTCCACATTACAGGAAACAAAGCTATGTGCACCTGCCCGGCACGCAAAAGATCGGACAGGTTCGCGCGACCATGTTGCGACGATGACAAACGCCTCACCCACCGATGCACCGTTTTTCACTGTCATGTCACCGTAGACGTTCTGTAAGCACCTATGAGTATCTAGAGAGCTCTGTTTTTCCGCGAAAAGAAGGTGACAGCTTTTTGCTTGGAACGCACCTCCGTTGATGCAGACGCCATTTTTAAGGCTGCGTATAGCGCCGTCACCTATTGGACCTTCATGAAACTGTAGGGGCTGACGCGAGCACATTGCACGGTGTCCCGTTTCTGCATTTGTTGAACCGAAACTAGCCGAGGAAATGTTACTTATTGAACGCTCTTCCTACAATCCCTAATATTGTCTCCATACTTAAAATTTATCTTGCACAGAATAAATTATTTCCAGGTTCACGTACACAAACAAGGTACGCATACAAGACTAGCTGTACACAACAACTCATGTAAGAAGTGCAGTCTTTTTGCACTGTACATACGTGTGTCAACTAATACTGTGAATAATAGAAGGCAGGGAATTCATAACAAGAAACTAAAACAGGTAAACGCCAAATCAAGAAAGATAGTGCAATCCTTCATCCTAAGAAATCGGCAATTTTTATAAACAGTGTTTAGCAGTGCCGAAATTAAAGTGCCATAAACTACATCGAAACACAAATTGCAACTACACCAGTGTGCACAAGGGACACAACCGTGTGTTAGCAATAGTGCCTATGCTATTTCCTGTGAGTAAGTAGCCAGCAGTATTCTGTTCAGGCTCAAAATGAAACTAGCGCAGGCTTCAATCAAATGCCAGTGAAACTCCAAAAGAAAGCCTAAATATTACTAAAGGGTTGTTATTAGACACGGTAAGGCATTATAGTTTCGTAGGGGCGGCCTATGCTCAGGTTACACAGGTCACTGTCCGTACTTATAGGAACAGAGTTCTCTGACACCCAGACAAAACGGGCCGGCCCGTCCTCCTAGCAGTCACTTATATGAATATGATGTCTGTTCTTTCGGACATGTCCAGATAGGTATACAGGGTGTTACAAAAAGGTACGGCCAAACTTTCAGGAAACATTCCTCACACACAAAGAAAGAAAATATTTTATGTGGACATGTGTCCGGAAACGCTTACTTTCCATGTTAGAGCTCAATTTATTACTTCTCTTCAAATCACATTAATCATGGAATGGAAACACACAGCAACAGAACGTACCAGCGTGACTTCAAACACTTTGTTACAGGAAATGTTCAAAATGACCTCCGTTAGCGAGGATACATGCATCCACCCTCCGTCGCATGGAATCCCTGATGCACTGATGCAGCCCTGGAGTGTATCACAGCCGTCCACAATACGAGCACGAAGAGTCTCTACGTTTGGTACTGGGGTTGCGTAGACAAGAGCTTTCAAATGAAAGTCAAGAGGGTTGAGGTCAGGAGAGCGTGGATGCCATGGAATTGGCCCGCCTCTACCAATCCATCGGTAGCCGAATCTGTTGTTGAGAAGCGTACGAACACTTCGACTGAAATGTGCAGGAGCTCCATCTTGCATGAACCACATGTTGTGTCGTACTTGTAAAGGCACATGTTCTACCAGCACAGGTAGGGTATCCCGTATGAAGTCATGATAACGTGCTTCATTGAGCGTAGGTAGACGAAACTAAAATGAGCTCTAACATGGATTTAAGCGTTTCCGGACACATGTCCACATAACATCTTTTCTTTGTTTGTGTGTGAGGAATGTTTCCTGAAAGTTTGTTCGTACCTTTTTGTAACACCCTGTATAGTTCTGGCAATACCGTCCATGACCTTCTTCTTCTGTGTGGATGCACAAATATTACCCAAACTCTTACGGAACTCGGTAAGAATGTCTTCCACGAGTAATGAGTATGTTGTGTAGGGACACTACGAATGTAGTGTGTGGACATATAAGGTGAGAATGTGGGCGCCGGCCGTTGTGGCCGTGCGGTTCTAAGCGCTTCAGTCTCGAACCGCGTGACCGCTACGGCCGCGGGTTCGAATCCTGCCTCGGGCATGGATGTGTATGACGTCCTTAGGTTAGTTAGGTTTAAGTAGATCTAAGTTCTAGGGGACCGATGACCATAGTGCTCAGAGCCATTTTTTTTTAGAATGTGGGTCTCGCGGGAGGCGTGCGCGAGACAGTCCCTGCAGTCTCACTATCCTCTGTGCCCTCGGTAGCTCACATGGATAGAGCGTCTACCATGTAAGCAGGAGATCACGGGCTCGAGTCCCGGTCGGGGCACACATTTTCGCCTGTTCCCTTTGATATATACCAATGCCCGTCAGCAGCTGAGGGTATTAACATATAATTCTAAATTCCTTACATTCAGGCCTGCCGTCTGTGTGTTAAGTCGCCAGCTGCCAGGCGTCTTCCACGTCGCACACTGCAAGCCCCTCTCGTTCCGGTCCCCCTCGATACACTGGCCGTGGTCGTCGCCGCAGCCCGCTCGTTGACACCGCTGGCGTTGTCCACGGCTTCTTCCATGATCTGCGCTTCCCTTCCTCAGGGCGAGAAATCTGCTTCAGTCTTTAGCCACCTGCTGAGTGGGACGGAGTTTCAGCTGTGCCTTGGAATCACGATGTACTCATCATCATCGTACAATACAAACATACACTGATCAGCCAGAACATTATGACCACCTGTATAGTAGCCGCTATGTCCACCGTGGCACGGATAGCAGCAACTACGCGTCGTGGCATGGAAGCAGTGAGTTCTTAGTAGGTCGCTGGAGGGAGTTAGCACACACAAGTCACCAAATTACAGTAAATTCCGGTGAGGGGATCATGAGCTCTGACGCCATGTTCAGTCAAATCCCAGATGTGTTCAATTGGGTTCAGATCTGGTGAGTTGGCAGGCCAGCACATCAACTGCAACTCACCACAGTGTTCCTCGAACCACACCATCACACTCTTGACAATGTGGCAAGGCACATTATATTCTTGAAAAATGCCACTTCCATCAGGAAACATAATCGTACGTGGTCTGAAACCAGTGCACCATACTCCTTGGTCGTCACAATGCCTTGCACGAATTTCACTGGACCCATGGATGCCCACTTGAATGTTGCCCAGAGCACAATGGAACCGTTGCCAGCTTGTCTCCGTACCACAGTATCAAGGAGCTGTTCCCCTGGAAGACGACGCATTCGCGCTCTCCCATCGGCATGATAAAGAAGTTATCGAGATTCAACAGACCATGTAACTCTCTGCCATTGCCCTAGTGACCGACGTCATGGTGTTAGACGGCCGCTGTGGGCGAGCAGTTCTAGGCGCTTCAGTCCAGAACTGCGCTTCTGCTACGGTCGCAGGTTCGAAGCCGGCCTCGGGCATGGATGTATGTGATTCCTTAGGTTAGTTAGGTTTAAGTAGTTCAAAGTCTAGGGGACTGATGACCTCAGATGTTAAGTCTCATAGTGCTTACAGCCAATTAAACCATTTGTCATGGTGTTAAACTTGGCACATGCGTGTGTCGTGTGGTGCCAAGGCCCATCGTTAGAATTGTTCGGTGCACTGCGTGTTCAGACACACTTATACTCAGCCCAGCATTAAAATCTGGTATTAGTTCCGCCACAGTTCGCCGCCTGTCCCGTTTTACCAGTATGTCCAGCCTATGACGTCCGACACCTCTAATGAATGGTGGCAGCCCAACCTCATGGCGTCTGGACGTGGTTTCACCTTGGTTTAGCGTGTGTTGAGGACACTCATAGAATACCCGACAAGTCGTGCAGTTTCCGAAATGCTCGTGCCGAGCCTCCTGGCCATCACAATCTGCCACCAGTCAAACTCAGATGGATCGCGCGACTTCCCCATTCTACACACAGACCGCGTGCCCACTGATACTAGACGCACAGTACGTGTTGTAAGTAGCCTGTTTATATGTTTGTATGTTGGCAGCGCTTTAGACTGCATTAATATCACTGACAGCGCAGTGCGCCCTCTGTAAGCGACTCTGTGGCTGGTTGGACTCGCAGTTAGAAGTTAATAGTTAGCAGTGATGGAGGTTAGAAGCAGTGTTGGCCCGAGCGGACGGTCTGGACGTAAGTCCGTCATGGAGATTTAATATAGGTTGGACTTGGATTGTAAAATGTGGGTAATAGAATTTGTGGTGTCACCGCCAGACACCACACTTGCTAGGTGGTAGCTTAAATCGGCCGCGGTCCATGTAGTACATGTCGGACCCGCGTGTCGCCACTGTGATCGCAGACCTAGCGCCACCACCTAGGCAGGTCTCGTGATACGAGAGTGGACTCGACCCCAGTTGTACGAGGACCAAGCTACCGCCCAGTTGTACGCGAACCTAGCTATCGCCCAGTTGTACGAAGCCTTTCTCTCTCATTAGCCGAGAGACATAATAGCCATCAGCTAAGTTAATGGCTACGAACTAACAAGGAGCCATTTGTATCAGTGCCTATAGCTTACGAGTATTCAAGAGAGATGTATTCCGAGGAATCAATAAAAGTTAAGTAAAAAGCATCTACATACTTTTCTTCTTATTCATTCATAAGTTCTCATGTTCCAGACTTCACGCCCGGCTGCTTATTGCTGTGCGTGCACTATCGGCCACAGCGTTAGTCACTAGCTTTCTTTTGCAGCAGTCAACTCCACAGTGTCGGTCCAGCTACCGACACTACAGAATTATTGATAGTTATGTAATTTTTGGAACTGGATGTCACGGACGATTGTATAATTTTTGGAACTGGATGTCACATGATTGAGGTAAAATCTGCTAAAAACATTGTTTGCTCTGCAACAAAATCTTTCCTTTGCTAACCACATACCTATTAGTAGTTAGAGCTTACAGCATATAGAATCTTTTTATTTAACTGGCTGTATACTTGCTGTATTTGCTGTAGTTCGTGTCATGACATTTTCTGTGAGGTAAGTGACATACGAAATGTATGGGTTATTGTTATGATTTCTTCTAATTCAGGGCCATTCTTTTGTGTTAATTAATAGTCAGATTGCATTATCCTTGTATATTGTGGGTCATTAATGAATAGAATAAGTTTGAGCTGTATTTGTCACGGAAAATTCTGTAAGTCAGTGTTGAAACGATATAGACAAGGAAAGCGACAGAACGTTCAGTTTCACTCAGCGGTTTTAGAAGGTTCAGTTGCATTAAGCAATTTAAGTAAAAATGTAGAACTTTCATCTTATCAGTTATTTCAGTTTAAGCAAAAATTTATATTTACAAGTTTCAGTGTGTCTGACTAGCAGTCATTCCTCGCCAAGTGATGCAGCTATCTCATGGACGGGTTTATATCGATTCTCGGTCTAGTTGATCAGTGTATCTCTACACAATACACGCCAAAGCTTGCCAAACTGCACCCGAGCACAATGTGTGCGCCCACGTGTGGGCCAAGACTCAGCTTTGCTCGGTACTTCCCGGAAATACTCTGTGCAGCTCAACATTTCATGTAGCATTGCGGTGTGGCATTTTTTGGTCCGCACGACTTTCTTCAGTTCGGCGAAACCTGGTATCAGTGCTGTTTAGACTTCGCTATTTGTTCGTGGAATAAAACGAGTCAGCAGTCCAGAAACTGTTTGCAGAAAAAGAGGCAATTTAGCTATCTACCGTCGCAAACCTTTAAAAACGAATCGCATTGGCAGAAGAGAAAGACTAGAATTCTTGATATATATCATGGGACATATAGTCTCATAATCGATGAGTACTACAAATTTTTTGTGGTCTGACATTACGACGCAATGCGGAAGGAATTTAAATATTTAGTTGACGATGAAAGAGCAAAAAATTACAATGATGAAGAGACGCGATTCACCAAGAAACAATTTGTTCTAAATTAGTAGTACGAAAAGTAAATTTTCTAATGTTGCGCACATCACTGCAGTGTCATTTACAATAGTTTTCGATGGAATTGATTAAAGACCGTGGAGACTTTATAAACACGGTGGTCAGAACAGTCTGAAAAGCTTGTAAGGGTGTTGCCCGTGCCAAGAAATGATTGTTAAGAAAATAACTCGATACGCTGCACCATTCCGCGTTAATTAGCATTTAAGTGATACAATCAGGCCGTAGCGCACGCGAATTCTAGCGGCTCACCAGAAACTGTGTCGCCAAACGTCGTCTTCTTTTGGTTTTCTAAAGCGATACACAAATTGGACGTGGGACTGTAGGAAGGATCGAACCTGAGCCAAAGGTTGAGAAATCTCGCGCACTATCATCTACACCGTGAGAACAACTGACACAAATTGTGTCTAGCAGCCACTTGAATTTGCACGCACAATGGCCTGACTGACTAACTTCAGAGCTAATTAACTCTGGGACGGTGCAACGTAAGGAATGTTTCTTAATAATCATTTCTCAGCATAGTCTACCACTAATCACCTTCCAATCTTTTCATACTGTTTCTGACCAACTTGAATAGCTGCAAAGTAATTAGATAAGCCAAAGGGCGTGTCTGTAACGATTTTTTAATTTAAAACCCGCTGTTGTAAGAAGGAAAATGGAGTGCTGGAATGGAAATATGAACATCCCGAAAGAATTGCAGACCTCGCCTTTTAAATGGACTTGACTGCTTACTGCCCATTGAAAGACATTGCAAAATGAGAAACAACTTCTTTCTAATTTGATCAAATACATTTAAAAAGAAAACCGCGTTACAGAAGGGACACTTTCAGACAAAACCCCGTCCATTTCCGCGAGTACACTGTCGTTAAAGAAAACTCGAAGCTCAAACGTTTCATTGTGGACTTGAAAGAATTACTGGAATAGTTTCCTAAACGTTTGTGAGGACACTGTCAATCTTACATTTGTTTTCCAGAGCATTTGCCGTTTGATTTGAAAGCGTCCCTGTGCATGTGCTCATGTAACTGACTGACCTGAAAGGTAATTCCCTTTTTAATGATAAATCCTTTTATATTAAAATCATCCAGGGCATCTACATTGCTTTCCTCGGATTTCGTTTCCACGTCTGCATAATCCGGTTGCAAAAGCGCTGAAATTTTCCGATCAGCATATTTTATTTGTGTGAAAGATCTTTATTCGATTATAATGCACGATTACATGGGAACCTGAGAGCGAAAATCTGTGTAATATCCTGTGTCTGCCCATATGCCGAAAGTTTGTACCTGATAAAAATTATATTATTCTTCAGTGTTCCAAAAACAAATAAATGATACTGCAAATTTGTTTTGTTTGTGATCTATGATGTTGATAATTATGAACTGTGTATTGCGACTGGATTGACATTTAAATTCGGCACTTTCGCAGAGTTTTTCTCTCTTTGCCCTCCTCACGCTCAGGCAGTGTGGCTTGGTAGTGGGGGTACTGTGCAGCCAGGTGAGAGAGCTGTGGCTCACGAACCGGAGCGGTTGTTTTGTGCTGAATTTTTAGCGTACCTGCATTTCACTCACTTACACCCCACAAATACACATACCACACAACTCTCACGCATACGCAAATAAAGGGATCAATGTATACAGTGGAAGAAAACTCTTTCAAGTGCACTACCCATCACGTGAGATTTCGTAGCCAATAATGTCGTATGACATGTACATTATTTTACATGTCTTCAAGGGCATAATACGCTAATGACATTCTGTTTCCAAGCATCTGTGTGTCCACATCACTTCAACAGTGAGTCTGTATTCATTCTTAGAAATTTTGTCTTACTACAAGACTGTGAAAGGCCATCTATTTCTCAAATTTAGCAGTGTAATTTTCACTCTTTAAACTGAAATTCATGGCATTAGTTTCCTTTATGTTAAATGTTACTTTACTGAGTATTGACAGATTGTTAACTTCCTTGAGGGTTTCATTTGCGTTCTCTGCAGTGAGTTCTATTGGTCCTTCAGTGACTATAATATTCGTGTCACCAGCATTGCGTAGTCTACTTCTAGGTCACAACTTCCCGGAAATACAGGGAAATAAAAATGTACTTCTTGTTACTACAATACACAGTACTTCAGTAGCATTATTCTGGATATCACCGAATGAAACCTGTCAAGAAAATTAGTACGCAGATCTTCTCGGAAAAAGTAAACAATTCACATGCTTAACCCCAACTTGTCCACATTATCAATCTTAAGGTGATAAAACAGAAAGGAAAGGCACACAACGATAGAAACGCCGCCATTATCGTAACCTTCAACTTATTAAACTGTTTCCCCTCTGCCCCATAGTAGATTGTGGTTCACAGATTGGACAAATGGCACCTAACATCTATTACCAGAACGCGTTTAGAACACAGTACGTTCGTAAGTAACCTCCAGAAAAAAAACGACATACCACGGGGTAATTATCCGACTGGGACGAAAATTTGTAGATGTGATGTAAATATATACATGTACAGAAAAATGATTACGGTTTCAGAAAAATTGGATAATTTGTTCAAGAGAAATAACTTCGCAATTTGAGGTAGTCAATAAAGCATTGATCCACTTTGTAACACCTCCGTTTTTTATCCCGATCTGATCTGATCGAAGAGCAGCCCAATATTTATTATTAACATGACCGTGAACCTAATGGGGCTGGTAATCGGAATTGAGTGCTACGGAAGTTGTTACTTTCCAGTTCGTCCTTTTCAATACTATAATACTGAATGTATGGTAATATGGAACACCAACACAATTTTACTTATATTCTTCTCAAAATACAAAAAGCAGACAGCCACTGCCTTCGTCATACATATCTAATTACAGCTAATCTCAGCACAGGCTTTCTTCATTTGCCATTATCGTCACATGCTAATCCATCACTGCATCCAACACTGCAATCCAAGGTTAGGCCGGCGCGGTAGACGCGAAACTAAATATCGGCACTATTAACGTCACTGTTCACTTTTATAAAGATACTTCATCACTTTCCCAGTATTTATTTATTATTTAGGGGTCTAAAAACGGCGATGGTGACACCCTTCTCGGTTAAAAACCCTGTATTCCAATAATGGCCTCCACACACACACCATTCCCGCCAACCACTCTGGCGCATCTCGACACCCGCTCTCGCAACATGTCACAATCGATTGTTCGCCCTATCGACCTGTGCCGAGTGCAAAGTTATAGTAAGGGCCTACGGACCCCTTACAACTTCTGGCCGTTCTGCAACAGTTAGTCTGCTTGGCTTTGATTGATAGAGTTGTTGGATGTGCTCCTTGGGAATGTCGTGCCGAATTCCAATTGAGACGTAATATCGTCAAAATACCGAGCTGCGTGGGGGGAGGGGGGGGGGTGCCCATAACGCTCCAGACCTCAACTGGTGAGAGATCCAGAAACCTTGCTGTCAAAGGTAGGGTTTGGCAAGCACGAAGTCAAGCAGTAGGTTGGCTTTGCCTTGTTGAAATGCAAGCCCAGGATGGTTTGACATGCAAGGCAACAAAACGGGGTGTAAAATATCGTCGACGTACCACTGTGCTGTAAGGGTGCCACGGATCACAACCAAATGGTCCTGCTGTGAAAAGAAATGGCATCCCAGACCATTACTCCTGGTTGTCGAGCTGCATGGCGAGCAGTAGTCGGGTTGTTATCCTACCTCTGTCTGGGGCGTTTCCAGACACGTCTTCGTCCTGGAATCTCATTTACTGGAGTATCATTGTCATCAGTGATGAGTCCTACTTCGAGCTGGGCCCCGACGACCAGCGAAGATATGTCTGTATACACTCCGGACATTCATGGGCTTCCAACGTACAGCCGCCCGCCAAGCGGCCCAACAACCAGTAGTGATTGTCTGGGGTGCCATTTCTTATCATAGCAGGACCCCTTGGATTTTCATCCACGACACCCATATAGCACAGTTGTCTATCGACAATATTCTACGCCCCGTTCTGTTGCCCTTCATGGCAAGTCGTCCCGGGCGAACGTTTCATTAATATTATCCCTGCCCACACACGGTGAGAGTTTCTACCGCTTGTCTTCGTGCTTGCCAAACCCTACCTTGGCCAGAAAGGTCGCTGGATCTCTCCCCATCTGAGAACGTCTGCAGAATTACAAGCAGGCCTCTCCAACCAGCTCGGTATTTTGAGCCTCTAAAGTGCCATTTGGACAGAATTTGGCACAATATCCCTCAGGGGTTCGTCCAACAGATCCGCCAATCTATGCCAAGCCGTATAAATGCTTGCATAAGGGTCTGAAGAGGACACTTAAATAAATCATCAAATTTTTCTGAAATTGTAATAATTTTGTTTGTCTATAGATGTACAAATGTTCATCACATCCACTGATTTCCGTCCCATTCGGATGACTACTTTGTGATGCGTCGTTCTTTTTCTTTCTGTTTTTGTCTTAGAGTGTATTGCAGATTTTTTAAAATATTCTAATGTGTGCTTATAACTGACTGTTCGTTACCACATTAGGCTTCTTCATCATGCCATGAACTGTCTGTCATGTTATACGCATTGTTTTATCGTCACCTTCTGGCACCATTACACAACCAAAAGATTGAGTAGCATAAGTTTCATTTCAGAACAAATTAATATTTTTGAATTAATCTTAAGATTTTTTAATGTAGTGATCTAAAATAATTGTAATTTACAATTACTGCAGTGTTTTAGTCCTGTAAAATTCCCTTTGTGCATATCTGAGCATCCTTTAAACGTCCTGTTGTTCCTCCAATGCTTCATGAATTAGCTCACACGATGAGAGCTTTTATCGCAGTTAGTCTCAAACGCCCCCAAAAATGATGCCCCCAAAAATGATTTCACCTACTTAGTAACGCCAGAGGTGTTTTATTTACTTCTCGGGCAACACTATGAAAGAGCCATAGTTTTCGTACTTTCATCTTCTCTTTGTGTGACGAAACAAACAAACCGCAGAAACTGTTGTTAACTAGCACATACAAATACTTGCTCTGCTATACTGTCAGTAACTATAACAGCTAAATTTCCTATGTGAGTCTGTAGACGGGATATAACTGAACCATATTCTTCTAGTAACTACGCAAAATGTGAAAGGGTACGTGACTTACATTCATGAGTCCAAAAATTTTATGACCACTGCCCGCTGGGCTTGCGTGGACGTGCCACGTTCAGGAAAGCATTTAAGCGCAACAGAGACCAGTAAGGAAACAGTCCAGAGACAATAAAAGGACCGCAGATAGGGAAATTCACCCACGTAAGTAACTATGTCAAAGGGCATATTGTTATGACTTGCTTGGGAACGAGCATGTCTGAATCGATCAAGAAGGTAGGCGATAAGGTGTTCGACGATCACGCTTCATCACAGAAATCTGCTTTATAAAGCAGGATAGGAGACGAAGTAAAGAAGATTTGACAACAGAGCACAATTCTGGTACAGGGGCAAGTGTTTCGGAGCACAATTTTAAGTGCACGATGTTGGACATGGAACAGAGCAACAGACGATTCCTATGTGTGCCTTTGTCGATCCAATATCATTGTCAGTTACTATTGCAGTGAGCATGGGAGCATCGTCATCGGACATTAGACCAATGGAAAAGAGTCGCCAGGTCGGATGAAACAAGTTTTTCCTTACACCAGCTCGGTGGTCGTGTTGGGATACGCCCTCATAGGGCGAACGGCTGCTCGAAACATGCACTGCGTCACAGACAGAAGCAGGTACCGGTAGAAGGAGAATTATGCTGTTGGGGAAATCCGCCTGGGTTTCCATGAGACTTGCGGTAGTAATCAAAGGCACCATTACAGCTTGGACTGCCTGCACCCCTTCATGCTTGACGTTTTCCCCGACGTCGATAGTATCTTCCAGCAGGATAAACGCCCACTTCTCAAGGCCAGAATTGTGCTGCAGTGGTTCGATGAGCACGATAGTGAACTCACGCTGTTGTCTTGGCCACCAAATTCGCCTGAACTAACATAGTGGGACACATATGGGAAGCTATTGGAGACACTAACTCCGCGCTCGCAAACGACCAGCCTGATATTTACGGAAATTGCCTGACTTGTGCGCAGACATCTATCTCATACGAACTTTTCGAATATACACGACAGTTTACTGCGTTTCAGGCCTGAAACAGATGGTCATAACGTTTGGTACATCAGGCAATTCACTTTAGTAACTCTTAACTTCTTCATAACGGTCTCAATAAGTCAACGATTAATCCTTTACAATCTTTCAGTCGTTTTTTTCGTACATTCTTTTACAACTGTCCAAAAAGGCTGCTGATAAGGGGTTTAGTTAGATTTCGATCCTCCGTCAAATAAAACATCCACGAACAGGAAAATTTAGAGATCCATATATGTTATATCACGTACTCGGCATAATTACCGTGATAGTTAGCGCTTAATAGCAAATTCTTAGGGTAAATATACGGAGAAGACAAGTAGGAAAGAAAGATACAGCACGAGGACCATGATGAGTAGCGAATTAACGTTTTGCACTTTCACGGTTGATTTCGCGTGTCTCCATCAATTATCTGACCAATTTCAGCTATAAAAACAATCGTTATCAAATTCCCTTGCAAGTAATGGCTCACATAAATGCTAGGTGCCAGTCATTAAGCTGAAAGTTACATGGCCCGTGACGTAGTTTGGTGGGAGGCGGACTATCTTCTCTGGCTGGTCTTGCGAGTCATGTAGTACTCCAGTGCTAGAAGTCGCTATGTAGGTAATAACACTAATAATAATTTAGTCAGCATACAACACTTACTTAACGTTCGCTAAAAGGCAAGTCTAAACTGGGCGGAAAGGAACTTTATCGCAGAAAACTATTAAGAAGAAATTATTCAGTGCGGAGTTACATAAAAAAGAGCTTAGCGTACTTTTAGAGGACATAAAGCACTGCTAAAAATACTCTTCCATTTATTTTTTTACGCTGAAGAGCCAAAGATACTGATACACCTGCGTAAAATCGCGTAGGGCCTCCTGCGAGAACGCTAAGGTACCGCAGCACGACGTGGCATGCACTCTCGACTAATATGTGAAGTAGTGCTGGAGAGAACTGACACCATGAATCCTGCAGGGCTCTCCATAAATCCGTAAGAGCACGACGGGGTGGGGATCTATTCTGATCAGCACGTTACAAGGAACCTCAGATATGCTCAATAATGTTGATGACTGGAGAGTTTAGTGGACAGCGGAGGTGTTTAAACTCAGAAGAGTGTTCCCGGAGCCACTCTGTAGCAATTCTGGACGTATGGGGTGTAGCATTGTCATGCAAGTCCGTCGGAATGCACAATAGACATAACGACCTGGCTCACGCCAATCAGCAAAAACCCCCAAACTATCGGTCACTACTACTACGTCTACACTCCACGAGACATTTTATGGTGTGTATCAAAGACTTCTGGTCTCACTGCTACTTATCTATCCTCTTTCCTGTTTCAGTCACAAGTGGTAGGCTCCAAGAACGGCTGTCAGTAAACCTCTATCTCCTTTTCTCGTTGTGGTCTTTCCACGAGACGTTGTGGCAAGAAATAATGCACACTTTGACTCTTCTTGGAAGAAACGCTTTTCGAAATCTCACAGTAAATCTCTCCATGATGCACAACGCCTCTCTCGCGCCGTCTGCCGCTGGAGTGTGACGTGTATCTGTGTAGTACGCCATGAAGCTCTTCTGAGGCTAGAGGAAAGCAACAGGATAAACCTGCTTTGGGTCACTGGTCACTCATAAATTAATAACAATGAACAAACAGATAGGCTAACCAGAACAGGAACGGCTGCTCTATTTGCTGGATTGTAACGTGTCTTCACCATCAATAACTCCTCCTGAACAGGCCATGAAGGCCCAACGGTATCGACCGGCCGCCATGTCATCCTCACCTATAGAGGTCACTGGACGCT
Organism: Schistocerca piceifrons; assembly: GCF_021461385.2. NCBI lineage: Eukaryota > Metazoa > Arthropoda > Insecta > Orthoptera > Acrididae > Schistocerca > Schistocerca piceifrons. The sequence goes on from NC_060138.1 coordinate 1,055,917,066, forward strand.
GATACGGGGGGGGGGGGCGGCCGTGATGGCCGTGCGGTTCTAGGCGATGCAGTCCGGAACCGCGGGACTGCTACGGTCGCAGGTTCGAATCCTGCCTCGGGCATCGATGTTTGTTATGTCCTTAGGTTAGTTAGGTTTAAGTAGTTCTAGGGGACTGATGACCTAAGATGTTAAGTCCCATAGTGTTCAGAGCCATTTGAACCATTTGTTTGATACGGAGGGGCATGTGGTCAGCACACCGCTCTCGTGGCCGTATGTCTGTTTCCGAGACCGGAGCCGCTACTTCTCAGTCATGTAGCTCCTCAGTTTGCCTCACAGGGGCTGAGTGCACCTCGCTTGCCAACAGCTCTCGGCAGACCAGATGGTCACCCACCCAAGTGTTAACCCAGCCCGACAGCGCTTAACTTCAGTGATCTGACGGGAACCAGTGTTGCCACTGCGACTAGGCCGTTGGCCACCATCACTAAGACGACGATAAAATCAAAACTACAGAGCTTAATTAGGAAACAGCACGGTGAATACTGGACAGTGAATAAAAACACGACAGGCTAATGATGCTGAAGACATGTTTCAGGAAAGTCTCTGTATGTCCATCTTTTTAGAGATGGTTGCGAACTCGGCTGTTCGATAGAGGATGTTAAATTAAACACCTTCCATCCGCAAGTTTCCAACCTTATTTCATTTGGCAACCAGTTTCAGCGTTTTACTACACCATCTTCAGGTCCCTGTTCGATGTGTAGGACAAATCTACCTCGATTGTGGTCAAAACAGGGGCCAGCAATACTGGTATTAGCAGATTTTTGCTATAGTGATCACTTCAACCATCACGTGCCGACTCGCAGGCAGTGTTTGAAGTGATCATTATAGCAAAAATCTGCTAATACCAGTATTGCTGGCCCCTGTCTTGATCACAGCCAGCTAGAATCGTCCTACACGTCGACCAGGGGCCTGAAGATGGCGCAGTAAAACTATGAAACTGGTTGCCAAGTAAAATAGGGTTGGAAACTTGACGCCTGAAAGATGTTTAATTTTGACATCCTGTTTCAGGAAAGTTCTGCGGTCCTGGATTTGGACAAGAGACGGATTAAACTCATACCTGTATTAGTACAGGTACTAAAGACTGGCCATGGGAACTACAGAAAACACTTGCACTCTGTGGGTATAGTGAAAGAAGCCCCTTAGCGTAGACCATGTGGAGAGGGGGATGAAACCGCACGACATTTAACCTTCGAATGCGAAGCATTGGAGGCCAAATGGCACAATACTTGGGTAATAAACACGTTCAGTGCCATGTTGACTTCAATATTAGGAAGAATGCTATGCCCGTAATATTTTGAACGTAGCATACTTTTGAGGACTGCTACGCCCGTACCGGGCAAAACGTTAGTCATCCCAGAGAAATCATTGCAAGCATACTTTAATACAGTGTAATTGCGCCCTTAGCCTTAATAATCACCTGGATTCGGTTGGGAAGTGAGTCAATAAGATTGTGCAGGTACGTCACGTCCAGGATAAGCCACTCGCTGAGGATTTGATTTCTCAGGTCCATCAAACTGAGGGGATGCTGATCCCGGCGTTTTACCCGCTGTTCGAACATGTCCCACTGATTTTCTATGGGTTTCACGTCAGTTGATTTTGCAGTGCAATCGAGATGTAATATGGTGGGGGCATTATCAGAAAACCAGTCACATATTTTTCCAGCCCGATAAACTTTTGTTGTGGTCTTTATCTGCTTGTGCCAGCACAGGCCTCTTGCGAGATGACCGACTCCAGATCTTCGTTACAGGCAGTTCCCGTCGCACGGGTCTCTCGCTAACTGTTGGGGACGGACCTTCACTACCGCCTGCAGCAATTCCCGTTGAGTTTGGAAGCGATTTTTATTCGCAGCACATGAAACAAGTGTCCGATTCCTCTAAGTTGGGATCTTCTTCCGACCACAATTCTGATGTGTTTCGTGGCTACAGCAATGCTTCTAGGCGCGTTGAAGAGTCAGTCGCAGAACATCAACAAATCCAGCAACTTCACACTCCGTATAGCCATTGATAAGGCCAAACATGATTGCCCTTTTTTGCCACTCTGTCACATTCTTACATTTACCCATATTTCGATATAATGTCCACTTGAAACATAAATGTCTCTCTGATCGCTACTGCCCTACGCTCACGTAACTACTCATCCGTGCGTGCGCACTCGGGTGACTAACTTTTTGTCTGGTTAGCTTATTACGGGTATGGCAGGCCTCAGTAAGATGTTGTACTTGAAACATTACGGGCATGGCATTGTTTTCAATACAGAAGGCAACGTATTATTAGTGTCAAGCCCTGTAGAAACAGTGTTTAATAAAGTTCTCCTACAACACTTTCTGGGTACTGGCTGATTTTACTAGAATGACAGGGAGAGGAACTGTACAATGAACTCAGTTTCAACGCGGCTAAGACCACGTTGTTTTTCTCCCTGTGTAAATCACTCAAGCGATCTCCCTAAAGCTCCCACAACGTCTAAACAACCCAGTGCTTCTCGCTGGATCTTCTAGTTTCTTTCTTCTATTAACCCAACTTGGTAAGGGTACTTCACTGATAAACAATAGTCAAGAGCAGACCGATAGACGAGTCGTGAACCACTTCTTTTGTATGTGAATCGTATTTCCTTTATAAAATTAGTGAAAAAAAGCAGCCTTGATCGCGATGGTTAATTTACTTAAATGACCAGTTTCGGCCTAGGCTTAGGCCACCTTCAGGCAACACCATCAGTTGAAGTTGACGATGCGTAGTACAGTTAGTTGACCTCAGTCGCTGAAGCTGCTCTGACTGAAGTCAACTGACCTTCTACGTATCGTCAACTTCAGGTGATGACGTTGTCTGAAGATGGTCTAAGCCTAGGTCGAAACCGATCGTTTTAATAAAATAACCATCGCGATCAAGGCTGCTATTTTTCACTGATTTCAATAGATTACAAGATCGCTGTTGTCACAGAAATGTTACCAAAAATTTTGAATTTTTCCTTAAGAACCTTCCAATGAATCGAGGCCTAACATCTGCTTTTCCTAATCGTGCTTTTCTGGCATGACATCCTGAAAGCTATGGATCAAGGTGGTCAAGTAGTTGTATTATTTCTTGACTTGCTAAAAAAATTTTCCTTAGTGCCACACCAAAACTTACTAACGAATTTTCGACACAACAGTTTGTGGCTGGATAGACGATTTCTTGGTAGGGAGCTGTAGACTGTTTTGTTGGATGGGGTGTCGACGGCATATGAAGAAATAGTTTCAGGCGTGACCCAGGAATATATGTTGGGGCCCTTTCCCTTCATGACATATATCAATGGACTGGCACACAGTATTAACAGTAAGCTCAGACTTTTTGCAGATGATGCAGTTATCTATATAGAAGAACAGTATGAAAAAAGTACCCAAATATTCAGGTCTTATTAAGATTAAAAAGTGGTGGAAATACGGACACATTTTTGAAATGTTCAGTAATGTATAACTGTACACTTCACAAAATGAAAAACATTTAGTATATCGTGAATACGATATCAGTTAGTCGCAACTGGAATCAAGTCAACTCGTACAAATACCCGATCGAGACAACGGATGTATGAAATGGAATTAATCACATAGGTAATAGGTAAAGCAGCTGTGAGAGTCCGGTCGTCTGTAGGATATCGAAAAAAAAACCATCAATCTACATAGGAGATTGCCTATAAAACACTCTTGCGACCCATCCTAGATTACTGCTCGGTAGAATTAACAAGGGAAATGGAAAGTATACAAAGAAGGGCGGTGGCAGATGCATGAAGAAAGATGCAAAGTATCCTGCGAAACCTTACTTTCAAGAACAGGCTTTGGTGATAAAGCTAGGAATACACCATAACCCTTTACATCTAGTGTAGGGACTGTGTAGACAAATCACAGCAATTATAGAGGCATTTAGCCAGTCCAGTCATTGTTCCCGCGTAGGATGGAATGGAACGGACAGAAACTCTATACGGGGTACTCTCTGCCGTGCGACTCAATTTGGCTTGCGCTGTATGGATTTAGTGTAAGTGTAGATAAGTTTCTCTATCGTTTAGTCAAAATGCGTAGGATGCTGAAATAACTTCAAAACGATAGAACTGAGGTGCCATATCCGTTCCCCCTTAACATTTGTTAGTGTAAAATTTTTTCGACACCGAATTTAAATATTACACTCTGTGTTTCGTCATGTTCAATGAAACGTTTAGAAACTATTTTGTGGTCCACGTGACAGCGAAAGGTCAGGGTCGAAACAGAACTGTAATGTTAGCTAGAGTCTCTTCCTAAAATTCTTTGAAGAAGAAACAAAACGCATCGACGCATCATTCTTGTGCTCTTGCTGTATTAGTAGGAATGCAATAGCTGTTCTGGGTCAAGAATGCGCTGTGGCCGTTACCCAAACTTTGTCAGGTGGCGAAACACATGGCGGCATCATGCCACACCCCCACCTTCTCTCCTCTCCTAAGCCACGCCACTTCCTTGGAAGACGGTCCTTCGGAAAACTTCGCTAGCACCATGCTCGCACACCACACATACATTTACACAGTCTGGTCTCCTAAGTATTTCGCTGTCATAAAAAATGAAACAGAAGATTATAGTGCGTGCTATTCTAAGGATGGGTGATGAAGCATAAGATCATTCTCAGCCAGTGGTGATGGCAATTGCATAACTGTCCACCTTACAGGCATGGTAGGCACATACCACAAGAAAAACACCCAAATGTGTAGTCCACAATACAGGGTGTCCCCGGAGCTGTGGTCAGTATTCAGGGATATGACAGGAACTATCATTCGAAGCATAAATATTATAAATATTCTGTAAACACGGATCTAAGCTGTGTTCCTTAAGAGCTACGAGCACTCCTTCAACTTCGATATTGCGAAATAAATCTCCTCTACTACAAACTCTTTGCTGTCAGTATTCTGGGAAGAGGTAGTATGGACCAAAACAAGAAAAAATTGTCAGTAAACATAAGCTCCAAAATGCTACTACAAACTCTTTGCTGTCAGTATTCTGGGAAGAGGTAGTATGGACCAAAACAAGAAAAAATTGTCAGTAAACATAAGCTCCAAAATGCATAACTTAAGAACTATGAGCACTTGTTCAGTAGGAAATATGTGCTTCACACTAACGAAGATGAACAGGTGCTCGTAGTTCATAAGCCATGCACTTTATACCCAATGTTTAACGAACATTTTTTTCTAGTTTTGGTCCATACAGCCACCCTCAAGATATGGTAAGCAAAGAACTTGCAGTAGGAGAGATTTGTTTCACCGTATCACACACGGAGAACTGTCCATAGATCTTCAGGTACGCAGTTTAGAGCCTGTGTTTACTAAACTCTTTTGCTTCGAATGGTCTTTCCTGTCATATCGCTGAATATTGATCATTGTTCCTGGGAGGACTGTATATTTAACTAAAATATATTATTGAAGTTTTTGCTACATTTTCATATAGAAAAGAAACGAGGTTTACTATAGTTTCAGATGCCTAGTTTTGGCTACTTTTCAGTCACCCAACTACCCACACTGAACTCCTTTTCTAGATCGCCACCCAAAAGACACACTAAAATAAGATTATTTTAGTATTTTTGACAGAGTAACAAGCAAGAAATGGTCGTTTCCTGTGTGTCTTTTGGATGGTAGCTGGAAGTGGGTAGTTGAATGACTTTGAAAAGAAGCCGAAACTAATTCGCTGAAGGTATAGTAACACTCGTTTCCCACCTATATAACGTCGTAATGCGTGTCGCCACCTGCCAAATTTCGAGGAACGGCAGAGTGCGTTTGTGACCCAGAAAGCTCATGATACTCCTACTTGCGTGGTTCGTGTCTCTGGTGGAAAAATAGGTGCACTGCTCTCACGGGTGGATACGAGTTGCGAGGCGTGACGAATTTGTATTAATCGGTGTCTCCTAGTGAAGCTTTCCAGAAACGAAGAGCAAGGCATTACACGTAAATGGTTAATGAACCCGGTGTATGTTGCCACGCTACGTCAAAATGGTCGAAAGTTCTAGGATCCAGTTAGACGTATTGTCGTCCCAATCGCTGACACCACCGTAAGATCATCATAACCACCAGCATCATCACAAGAGATAATGGCTAGTTAAATAACACAATGTAGATAGCAGTTCCGGTGTTTACATAAATATAAATTTTGTTTATACGTCAACTATTGCAGTTGTTCGTTGTTACACCCAGTCATGGGGCTGTTCATGTTGAAAATAAAGTTTCACGTATAGTAAGTGGTAAGTGATGAGGTGATTTGAAATCGTTTAATATGCGAACGAAGCATTTACCGAGTAATTTTTCTAATTAGTTTCATAACAGAGAAGAGATTTGATCAAAAATTAATGTGCTTGAGCAAGCAAAGAAATTCACACCAACACTCGCTCTTCTCACACAACATCCGCGTATTTAACAGAAAAAGGGGGAAGTGACGAAGAAAGATAACGGTTTTAAGTCCAGCAGACGATGACGTCATTAGAGACCGAGTACAAGCTTCTTATAAGGCAAGGACGGCGAAGAAAATGGACTTTCTTTCAAAGGTCCCATCGTAGAATTCAGCCTAGAAGATTTTGGAAAACGACAGAACGCAGATATCTGGTGGCTGGACAACAAAATGACTTCATGGCCTTCAGTACCTCATTTCCTTCGATATGCGGATCCAGCCTATTTCCCACGGTTCTTCATTGGTTAACATGTAGTTGTGGCAGGATATGTAGACCTTCAGTCTCAAAATTAAACAAAGTAAGATGGTAATAATTGATTTAACCCTAGCAGTACCACCGTAAAGTGTTACACCAAGAGGGAGGGCGGCAGTTAATACTTTATGCCCACCATCAAAAATTCAAAAAATAAAAAATTTCATCAGCTGTTGTTAACTTTCATTAAAAAGCACTTTTCAAATAGGGACTGAAGTTTAAACATGATTCAGAACCTGAAAGTATTTTTTAGAACAATCTTCGCAAAATCGACTCATCTCGTATAACTAAGGGGCATATTTTATGACCGCTGCAAAAAGTTCACAGGATACTTTTTAAAGGATCTTGAACCTGAAAATATGACATTGTGAAAAGTCACATCCACTACTAAAACTTAAATTTTTGAGTTAAGTTTAAATGAAAACTTTAAAACAATTACATAATATGGTCTAAGAAATCATGAAATCCAATAACAATTTTTTTCAAAATGTTTAAATACAATAACTAGATAAAAAGACTTTCAAAAGGTGGGCATGAAGTACCCCCAACCCCGCCCCCTGGTATTGAGAGGATTAAAAAGAATCTGCTGGTTGAACAATTTTTTCCTTTTATTCTATATTTACGGTTTGCTTTACCGTACTTATACTGCGTTGGCACTGCGTTATTCCATCATATTGAATAACGGGGAGAGTGAGTCTAATGAATTTGAGTCTATTTAATTTTTCTTTCTATTTACACGTTTAGTTCCGAAGGACCAACTTGAGGAGCGCATCTCCAAGGTCATGGAACGTGTTAGTACATGACATTACAGCATAAAAGTAATAACAGATGAAGTAAAATGTTTATGAACGCAAAAAAAGTCAAGCCATAAATTTACGTCAACGTTGTCAACAATGTAACATAGGAATCAGCTTAATTTTTCAACGAACTCCTCGACAGAATAGATGGAGTGGACCCATGAGGAAACTCTTCAGTTAAGATTTGAAAGTGCGTGGTTTACTGATAAGATTTTTGGAGTCTTGTGGTAGCTTACTGGAAAGGTATGCAGCAGTATATTGCACAACTTTCTGCACAAGAGTTAAGGAAGTGCGATCCAAATGCAGACTGGATTTCTGCCTAGTATTAACTGAGTGAAAACTGCTAATTCTTGGGAATAAGAAACGACAGTAAAGAATACGTATATAGTGAGAGGCCAGTGTCAGAATACCGAGCTTGTGAACAGGGATCGACAAGAGGTCCGCGAACTTACACCACTTACTGGCCGAACTGCCCATTTCTGAGCCAAAAATGTCATTTGAGAATGAGAAGAGTTACCCCAAAATCAAATACCGTATGACATAAGCGAACGGAAATAAGTAAAGTACACTAATTTTCGTGTCGACCGATCACATACTTCAGATACCATTCGAATAGTAAAAATGCAGCATTAAGTCTTTGAACAAGACCCTGAACGTGGACTTTTCACGACAGTTTACTGTCTACCTGAACACCTAGAAATTTGAAGTGTTCAGTTTCACTAATCATATGACCATTCTGTGAAATTAAAACGCCGGGTATTGTTGAATTGCGTGTTAGAAACTATAAAAACTGAGCCTACGTTTATTTTCTACAAGCCATGAACTTATGTTATGAACTGCAATACCTGAAACAGAGCCAGTGTTGCACATTACATCCTTTACTGCCAAGCTAGTGTCATCAGCAATATTTTAGAATTACCTGTAATCCTAGAGGATTTATATAAATAAGGAACAGGAGTGGCCCCAACACTGATCCCTGGGGCACCCCCCCATTTGACTGCGCTCCACTCAGACCCCATATCACAACCATTCTCAACACTGTGAATAATGACCTTTTGCTGTCTGTTGTTAATGTAAGAGGTGAACCAATTGTGAGCTGCTCCCCATATTCCACAATGGTCGAGCTTCTGGAGCAACATTTTGTGATCAACACAATCAAAGGCTTTAGTTAAATCAAAAGATATGCCTAGCGTTCGAAAACTTTTGTTTAATCGATCTGGTACCTCACAGAGAAAAGAGAAAATAGGATTTTCAGTTGTAAAACCACTTCTAAAGCCGAACTGTGCATTTGATGACAAATTACGTGATACAAAATTATCAGTTATCCTGTTCAATAATTTTAGCAAACACTGATAGCATAGAAATAGTTCTAAAATTGCCTACATTATCCCTTTCTCCCTTTTTATAAAGCGGATTTACTGCTGAGTACTTTAATCGTTGAGGAAACTGACCATTCTTAAAGGAAAAATTACAAATACGGCTAAGTACAGGGCTAAAATGCGCAGCACAGTATTTTAAATTCTGCTAGGCACTTCATCATATCCATGAGAGTCCTTAGTATTTAATCATTGAATTATTGACTCAATTTCCTCCTTGTCAGTATCACAGAGGAGTATTTCAGACATCAATCCCGGAAAGGCATTTTGCAAGAGAGTTATATGATTCCCTGTAGAAAGTAAGTTTTTATTTAATATACCAGCAATGCACAGAAAATAATTGTTAAATACTGTACATATGTCTGCCTTGTCAGAATAAGAAATATTTTTACTACGAACTGACTTTATCTCGTCGACCTTGTGCTGTCGACCAGTCACTTCCTTCACAACTGACCATATGATTTTAATTTTATCCTGTGAATTATCTTTTCTATTTGCGTTCCACATACTCATTGCTTTCCTAATAACATTTTCAAGCACCTTACAATACTGTTTGTAAAGGGCTACTGTAGCTTGAGTGTGACTAATTCTAACATTTTGATATAATTCCCGCTTTGTTCTACACGATATCCTTATCCCACTAGTAAGCCACATATGCTGCCTCTTACTGCTAGTACCCTGTTTAGAACGTTCTAATGGAAAGCAACTCCCAAAGAGCACGAGAAATGTGTTAAGGACAGCATTGTAGTAGTCATCTATATTATCAGCACTATAAACATCCTGCCACTCTTGTCTCTTAACGAGGTTTAAAAAGCTCTCTATTGCCGTTCGATTAGCTTCCCTATATAGTTTGTAGTTATATGTAAATTTGTTTAAATACAAAATCCTTTTAGTGTTAAAACTTGTACAATATGGTCTGAAAGGCCATTCACTCTTTTACTAACAAAATACCCTTCTAGAAATAGGAATGAATAAAAATATTGTCTATGGCTGTGCTACTATTCCCCTGCAGCCTGATTGGAAAAAACACAGTCTATATCAGATCGTATGAGTTTAGGAGATTTACCAACATCCTTTTCCTTGCACAGTCACATACAAAATTAATACTGATTCACCACATATAACTAATTTTTGGTACTTCCTGTAAAGTGAACCAAGGACCCTCTCTAGCTTGAGCAGAAATGCTCTGAAGTCAGAATTAGAGGACCTGTAAACAACAACAATTAGAAGTTTAGTTTCACTAAACTCAACTGCCCCTGCACAACATTCAAATATCTGTTCAGTGCAGTGCCGTGATACGTCTACGGACTCAAACGGAATACATTTTTTTATGTACATGGCCACTAGCCTGCTCCCCAAGGAACTCCTTGATAAACAGCCAGCCAATCTGTATCCTGGTAAAGGAAACCTCTGAATTGTCAAATTATTGAAGTGGTGCTCCGATATACCAATAACGTCAGAGTCAACATCTATAAGCAGTTCACGAACTTTACCTCTAATACTTCTTATATTTTGATGAAATATGCTAATTCCTTCTCTAGTTGGATACCTAACCTCCTCTGAAGGTGATTCCTTTGTTAGAGGGACTTCTTTTAAGCAGGTGTAACTATTAGCTGACTTCAATCTAAAAAAGGTGTAGCTCTAACACCAACTACCACAGGAATTTTTTCATGAGTGACCCCACCCACTACACTGTCACATATAAGATTAGCCAGGCTCCCCTTCCCATACCTATTTAGGTGCAGGCCATTCCTAGTGAAACCCGATCTATTGATAGACTCAACACACAGTACGTTCTTTAAGTAAGCGTTATTGAACTTTAACCCTGTTACATTCTCAAGTACATGAATCTTTACTTCTTTAATAATTATTTATTGTATTTCAATACAGTGTGATTCAGAAATCTACACGCAAAAAATGTGGTGTAACTGTAATGGTACAAAATAAATTCAAAACGTGTACAAAATATTGTCACGACTTTCGTGATTACTGCTTCTAAGAAGCAATTTGTGTTGTGGCCTTTAGCGGTCACGACGTCACAAGCTGTGTTGGATCTACCTGAAACCTATGTGGAGCACGTACTGGTCTCGCCGAGGACTTCTAATACTCAGCCACACACAACTGATATCATCAAAGTGTATGGGCCCGAAGATGGCGTTGACGCTACTTCGAAACTAGTAGCCAAATAAATATGAAATCTTAAGTACAGCTGGAGGAGCTCCATTTTTAATAAAAATTATACCAGCTTATGTCCCGCCATCATCCATTTTAAATATCGATGTACAAAAACTTACGACAGTAGTCGAGTCCATGCCACGTCATACTGCGACACTTCTGCCTGCTTGTGGAGACCCAACACGGTATTAGACAGGTAGACCAGTTTCTTTGGGTCTTCAGTGTAGGTATACTGTGAATTTTGTACTGGTGGTGGTATTAGCATATTTTCAGTTTAAATACAATTGTGCGACTTTGTCTGTATTTTCCTCTGCATTGTAAGATATATCTTTATTTATTTATTTATTTTGACTAAGTCACTTTTTTATGATAAAATCATAGCCGATTTCTGCCTTCAAAGGCCCTCTTCAGATGCTATAAGTGGTATTCAATGAACAAGGAATTGAAATATTACTATTGTTCTCTGATGTTAGTTTTTAATCACGTTTTTATTTTGAAACCACTTGCAACATGATGGGTTAATGCGATCTGTGTAAATCGTTTTTATGTTGTTACGGTAACCATCTTGTGTATCACTCTCTCACTTCACCGGAAAGCCAGCAGTGCAATGTTTTAAATGACCATGCAGAGTAAAACAGTGAAATGGTACTGCAATTTATGTTTAAACCTCATATTTTGAGTCTGTAAATTGCACATTCAGGTCCAAAAAATCGCAGTAATAGTAATCCCTACCTTTGATTAAATGCTCGAAAGAATAGCGAGTTAACTATGAACCACAACTCCACTGCAACAAAAGTTACTCATAGCCAAAAGCACACTATAATACAAAAGATCTCTGCGCCATCACATATGCTCAGACTCAAAAAACTTAAACATGTCGGCAGCAAACACGCTCCGGTGCTGTGAAAGTTGAATATACCGCCTACTACTAATGACTGAACGTAGGAGTTAGTAAGCAAACCCCTTGATTGACCAGCGACAGCTCACATTGATTATGTAAAATTACTAAATTATATAAAATTATAAAATTAAATTCTGTTTCAGAAAAGTGTGGAATATCGTCGTCGCTTAGAATTACTACCAGCAAACCCTCGATTCCTTAAAGGACCTAACCCCCATGTAGAAGACAGCTTCAAACTTTTGCCGTCAAATGGGTTAATGTTTTAAATATTTGACGTTAAGTATGTAAGCGAGAAAAGCTTAGAAAAGGTTTGAATTTATGTTTTTAAGATTGTTGCTGTTCACTAACTGTTCTCATTCTAAAATACTGGATGAAAAATTCTAGGTATTTGCGACCGGTGAGACATGCTGACAAAAAATATGCAGAATTTATGACTGCAATATTTGTCTGTGTTGAACCTCTCGCATAAAATTATACCTTTTAAAGAGCATATTGTGTCGGCATTGGAAATTTTTGAATTACGTCACTATTTATATGCAATATCGCAAAATCAAATTTTTATTGCGCCTTGAAGCTGTTAGAAAGGCAACCTGCAACTGATTGTGGGTTTTGTGACCCAAGACAGTGCTTAGCAATATAAGATAGAAAGACTGGAGCATCAAATTTGCAGGTTTTGGTTCACCTGTGAGCAAAAGGATACAAGCCAATATAAAAAAATGGTTCAAATGGCTCTGAGCACTATGGGACTTAACATCTGTGGTCATCAGTCCTCTAGAACTTAGAACTACTTAAACCTAACTAACCTAAGGACATCACACACATCCATGCCCGAGGCAGGATTCGAACCTGCGACTGTAGCAGTCGCGCGGTTCCGGACTGAGCGCCTTAACCGCTAGACCACCGCGGCCGGCAAGCCAATATAAGCTACAGTTTGGAATTCCGTAAATTTTCCGTCCATGACGAATGGTTTCAAAAATACATAATAATTATTTCTAGGTTTCGTAGAACTTTCCAGCTTCGTAAGCTTACTGGGGTTAGACAGTGCAGCAGCAGTGGACGACATACTCGTAGACAAAGCATGTACAAAATTAAAACTGTTCTAGTCTGCAGCACAAACCAGATACACGGCACGTAATATGTTCAGCAGCAATCAAAAATTTTCATGTGAGAGCGTTGCTGAAGCGCGTATGAAACCCAGCACGACTCCGCTCAAGGGTATATAAAGAACGACGTGTATGCAAGGGACTACTGGCGCCTTCGAATGAAAACTTTGGATCATCCCTTTAAGTGTTAAAAAAATATCACACAGAGTTAGGCTGTAGAAGCAATATTGTTACATGCTGTTTCTCAAATGGTTAGAGCTTAGTAAAGTTTTACATGGAATAACGAAAGCCTCTTCTCCAAGTTCGCAAGGGACAACCGGATACACCATTTCCAGTGCTTAACTAAATATATATATTGTATATACTAGTGTCCCAAAGTTAATCGTAATTGCAAAAAGGAAACATCAGAAAGAAAAGAAGTGCTTCATTAGTGTACATATTCTTATGAACAGAAACTGTACCGTATTCATAGGGAAGGGGATTCCCTGTTTCGCACACTCATAGTAGTTACCATGTTGGACTCGCATTCGGTAGGAAGACGGTTCAAATCCGCTACGGACCATCCTGATTTGGGTTTCACGTGATTTCCCTAATTCGTTCCAGACAATAGCCGGGACAGTTTCTTCGAAAGGTCACGGCCTATTTCCTTCCCCACGCTTGAATCAATCCGAGTTTGAGCTCCATCTCTGATGACCTCGATGTCAGTGGGACGTTAAACACTAATCTTCCTTACGTCCTTCCGTCGAACAGGTACGTGATTCCAATAGAAGGAGAACTGCATCAGACTCATATTGTCTCACCCACGTTTGCAGTTAGTTATGATCATACTGTGGTCATAAGGTGCCATTTACAACACAGTAGCACGAAGGTCTCAGTTTTCTCTGTAGATATTCGGACACCTCGAACAAATTGAAGCTTATACCCCAGCCTCATCGTACTGAATGTGAAGTTCATGACTTTGGCGAAGATTCGCAGATAGAATAAATCAGTAATTCCTGTTAAGTATTTGACTTTAAACATGAAAGACAGGAAAAAGTTTGGAAATGTTTTGAATTTATGTCGCTAAGTGTACTCGTTATCTAACGTTTGGGTTACTCTGTCCTGGGTAATTTGCGCTCCGTTTTAACCAATAGCTAGATTTTCACACTTCTCAATGTTTATGACACCATAACTCGCGTACTATGGATCATACAATGATATAATTTTTCAGGCAGGTTCAGTGGTAATTGTATATTCACATGTTCACGTGTGTGTAAATTCCTAAGGGACCAAACTGCTTAGGTCATCGGTCCCTAGACTTACACACTACTTAAACTAACCTATGCTAAGAACAACACACACACTCATGCCCGAGGGAGGACTCGAACCACCGGCGGGAGGGGCCGCGCAAATTGTATGTAGCGTACAGAATGTATTCCGAATAGAGTCAGTAGTAAAGAAGATGTAAGTTAAATAAAACTTCTTGTCTGATACCGACGGTTTACTGCATGAACAGCGCAAATACATCAAGCGCAACTCTTTCTTACTTCTATTATTTTGTGGAATTGTCAGCGAGAAGCTGTTCCATGAATCTCTGATATTATTTGTAAAATTTGTTGGAAGTGACTAAGTGCTCTCATTCTCAAATACTGGACGAACAGAACCTGGGTATTTTGCGCTCAGGGAGTTACACAGTTTCTGAACAGTAACATCTGTAGCATTTCAAATTTTCAAATTCGTTCAGTAATTGTATGTCAAACTGAGAATCCAGTTTTTCTTGCCCCGGAAGCTGGTAGAGAAGCAATCAGCCACTGGAATCGTACAACAGACACTGGGTTAGCCATTGTTCGTCAGTGTCATCACAGCGTCGAACAAGAGGATCCATTGAACAACGGAACCAACATCTGGCTCTAACGATGTGACGGGTCGGCACTCGAAGCCGCAATCCTGCTAGTCGCAGGCAATTGAGCCTCACTAACTGTCGTCATATGTCCCAAAGCGGCACACAGTTTTACTCGACCAGGATGTTCCAGAACAGTGCACAGAGCGAAAGATGCAGTCTGAGAACAAACATTACGCTGTGGCTAAGCTTATTTTCCGCCATATTCTTTCTTCCAGGAGAGCTTCTGGGAAGTTAGCAAAATCGCAGAAATCTGTTAGCCTGGGAAAGGGAATCCCAATTTCAATTTTCTAGGGAGGGGAGGATTTACTATTTCGAGATTCTCCAGACATTCAAGGAATCTTCCCACGTTACGTACTCTGAGACGGAGACTTGTAACTATGATCAGAAATGTCCGGACACCCTGTGTAATGCGGAATTTGCCAGCAGACGTCACGAGAGGCAGACGCGCCAGTAAAAACGAGATAGGGAGTATAGTATTGAAGTGTAGAAACAGTATCAGCATAATGTGGCCGTTAGGAGAGGTCATTCATTTCGAACGCGGACTAGTCATAGGATGAAGTCTTAGTAACAAATCCGTAAGGGTTATTTGAATACTTCTGAAGCTGCAGAGGTCGACTCTTGGTGATGTGACTGTGAACTGGCAACCCGAAGGAACAACAACAGATAAACCGAAACATGACAGGCCTCATTTAGTAACGGACAGGAATCATCGAGTATTCCAGATGCTGGTTGTTAAAATCGCATGAAATCAGCGGAAGGTATCATTCGTGATTTCCAGAGTGCTATCAGGAGTCCAGCTAGCACAGTTAGTGTACGTATGGAGTCAAAAATAATGGGGTACAATGACCGAGCAGCTCCTGATATGCCACGCATTTGCGTAGTCAGTGCTAAGCAAAGTTTGAGATGGTGTAAAGAGCGACGTCAGTGGACGGTGGATGACTGAAAATGTGGATGACTGGAAACGGGTGATTCAGCAATCCGATGGAAGGGTTTGAGTTTGCCGAATGCGTGAAGAACGTTTGTAGTGCCAACAGAGAAGTACGGTGGGGGTGGTGTTATGATTCGGGGGTGTTCTTCGTGCTTAGAAAGAGGTCCTTTTCTTGCGCTTAAGAACACGCTAAATGCGGAAGGACATCAGAAATTTTACAACATTTTGTGTTGCGAGCAGCAGAGAAACAGTTCGGAGACTGTATCGGCGTGACAGTGTATCCTGTTATAAAGTAGCATCTCTGAGGCAATGGTTTGTGGACAATAACATTCCTGAATTGGCGTGAAACTAATGGAACACCTTGGGGATGATCTACACTCATGCTCATAAAATAACGATAATTGCAGAATGTGTTGCCACACAACGTGGCACTACACAAAACTGGCGCAAGTAGCACAGGCTCATAGGGAACACACACGACACAGATCTGTAAGTCCACGGTATTGGTGATAAGTTGAGAAAACCGTCCCGGGACTCATGTACTACAAAACGCCACTGTTTCCTGCGCATGTACCCAGACATCAGTATGGGATATGATCACCATGCACACGTACACAGGCCGCACAACGGGTTAGCATACTCTGGATCAGGCGATCGAGCTGCTGGGGTATAACCTCCCATTCTTGCACCAGTGCCTGTCGGAGCTCCTGAAGTGTCGTAAGGGTTTGAAGACGTGCAGCGATACGTCGACCGAGAGCATTACAGACGGGGTTTAGGGCTGGAGAACAGGCAGGCCACTCCATTCGCCTGATATCTTCTGTTTCAAGGTACTCCTCCACGATGGCAGCTCTGTGGGGCCGTCCATTATCATCCATCAGGAGGAAAGTGGGACCCACTGCACCCATGAAAAGGAAGACATACGGGTGCAAAATGACGTCCCGATACACCTGACCTGTTACAGTTCCTCTGTCAAAGACATGCTGGGGTGTACGTGCATCAATCATAATCAAATCCCACACCATGAAACCACGACCTCCATACAGGTCCCTTTCAAGAACATTAAGGGGTTGGTATCTGGTTCCTGGTTCACGCCAGATGAAAACCCAGTGAGAATCACTGTTCAGACTACATCTGGACTCGTCCTGAACATAACCTGGGATCACTGTTCCAATGACCATGTACTGTGTTCTTGACACCAGGCTTTACGGGCTCTCATGTGACCAAGGGTCAGTGGAATGGACCTTCCAGGTCTCCGGGCGAATAAACCAGTCGTCTGTAGACTGTGTGTCTGGAGACAAATGTTCCAGTGGCTGCGGTAAGGTCCCAAGCAAGGCTACCTGCAGTACTCTGTAACCGTCTGCGGGCACTGATGGTGAGATATCGGTCGTCTTGTGGTGCTGTACACTGTGGATGTCCCGTACTGTAGCACCTGGACACGTTTCGTGTCTGCTGGAATAGTTGCCATAATCTTGAGATCACACTTTGTGGCACACGGTGGGCCCGTGCTACGACCTGCTGTGTTTGACCATCCTCCAGTCACCCCTAGCATTCTACCCCTCATAACGTCATCAATGTGTGTTCTTTGAGCCATTTCCAACACACAGTCACCATTAGCACTTCTGAAAACGTCTGCACACTTAATCGCTGCACCGTACTCTGACATGCACCAACACACCTCTGCGTATGTGGGCTGCTGCCACCGTCGCCATGCGACGATTGCAGGTCAAATGCACCGCATGGGCATACCCCGAGGTGACTTAAACCCGCAAACCGCCCACCACAGCGTTGTTTCACCACGTATCAGCATTATCCTTAATTCATGATCATGAGTATAGAACGTCACCTTCGCTTCGCACTCCAGCAGCCTACGTCACTACCTTCTGTAGTTTAGGCTCTTGAGGAAGACTGAGCTGCCATTCCATTCCTTCACAGACATTGAGACACCTAACTGAGAGCTCCCCAGCTGAGTTCAGACCGTCATAAAGGCGAAGGATGGACACATCTCATGATAATGTCCACTAATAGGCGTCCGCATACTTATGATCACATAGTGTATTCAGAATGAGATAATTTTCCATTCTGCAGTGGAGTGTGCGCTGATATGAAACTTACTGGCAGATTAAAACTGTGTACCGGACCGAGACTCGAACTCGGGACCTTTGCCTTTCGCGGGCAAGTTGCTCTACCGTGTGAGCTACCCAAGCACTACTAGCGACCCCTCCTCACAGCTTGAATTCTGCCAGTACCTCGTCTCGTACCTTCCAAACTTCACAGAAGCTCCTCTGCTGAGCTTGCAGACCTAGCACTCTTGGAAGAAAGTATACTGCGGAGACAAGGCTTAGCCATTCATCCTGGAAACATCCCCCAGGCTGTGGCTAAGGCATGTATCCGCAGTATCCTTTCTTCCAGGAGTACTTCTGCAAGGTTCGCAGAAGACCTTCTGTGAAGTTTGGAAGGTACGAGACGAGGTCCTGGCAGAATTGAAGCTGCGAGGACGAGTTTTGACTCGTGCTTGGGTAACTCAGCCGCCGGCAGGGTAGCTCAGCGTGTTCGGTCAGAGGGTTAGCTGTCCTCTGTAATTAAAAAAAACCTGAGTTATTGGATCAACGCAGAACTTGTACAAGTGTCATAGGACGTCCGCCCGTAATAAATACAGCGATCAATTACGAGCAAAATGAGATAAAAAGAAGTAGGTAGAGCACTTGCTCGCTAAAGGCAAGGTCCCGAATTCGAGTCTCGGTCCAGCACACAGTTTTAATCTGCCACTAATTTTCAGATAGTATAGTACTAAGCTGTTGAAGTCTTCTGTATTATTTATACTGAGATATTAAGTGTTATTCTACGAGTTCCAGCTACTTAAAATTTTCAGGTGTTTCTGTATCTTACCCCGCGAGGCAATCAAATCTGTGACCATTCGCAATATCTTTCTTCACGTTCACACTGTGTCCCCTTTTGTTCAACCTGATATTGAGCCTACACAACCAACACATATAAATGTTTTTTAAGCAAGTTATTTCATTGACCAATTGCATTTGTCTATAACTCAGCCTATGAGGATCCCCATTGGACTGCGCCATGAGCTATTACTTTAACGTATCTGCGTAATATCACTGATTCCATTTGCAAATTGCAAATAAAAATCAGCTTCAAGTGCACAACTTCACATTTATCTACAATAGCTGGTTCTTAATGTTCATATCGAAATAATTTTTTTGACAAGAACTGATCAGTATTTGGATTGCGCAGTGAACAATTCAATTTCTCTACAAAGGGAGACAGTTGCTGTTTTCTCATCAGAATGATTTCTAGGTGAAATCTAACTAGTATATTCACCGTTTGTATCTCATATCCGTTTAGAATGAATCAGGGGCTCTTTTTTAAAAAGAACTGTCCCATATTCTTATAGGAGGAAGTACTGGCAAAAACTAGCCAAATTTTCTATAAAAATATGTCTGGAAGCAAATACTTGTTGAGATAAAGATCATTTGTCTTTCGTCAATATAGAAGATTCTCATGGAGGTCACCACTCAGTCTTACAAGTCTTTCAGCCCTCCTCAAGGGCCGGCCAGAGTGGCCGAGCGGTTCTAGGCGCTTCAGTCTGGAACCACGCGACCGCTACGGTCGCAGGTTCGAATCCTGCCTCGGGCATGGATGTGTGTGATGTCCTTAGGTTAGTTAGGTTTAAGTAGTTCTAGGTTCTAGGGGACTGATGAC
Source organism: Schistocerca piceifrons (assembly GCF_021461385.2). NCBI lineage: Eukaryota > Metazoa > Arthropoda > Insecta > Orthoptera > Acrididae > Schistocerca > Schistocerca piceifrons. Next base: position 1,055,936,655 of record NC_060138.1, read on the forward strand.
TCAGAAGTTAAGTCCCATAGTGCTCAGAGCCATTTGAACCATTTGAACTTCCTCAAGGTACACAGACTCACACGAGCACACATGGCTGTCCTCGAATGCTGTCGATGATGTTGGGTTGGTTGTTTTGGGGAAGGAGACCAAACTGCGAGGTCATCGGTCTCATCGGATTAGGGAAGGATGGGTAAGGAAATCGGCCGTGCCCTTTTCAAAGGAACCATCCCGACATTTTCCTGAAGAGATTTAGGGAAGTCACGGAAAAACTAAGTCAGGATGGCCGGACACGGGCGATGATGTTTTTTGAATGTTATCTTAAACATAAATCTAAGTTTCGAATGATGAAAAACAGCTGTGTCAAAATCATTTATTAATCACGGCTAGTTTCATGACATTATAGTCACACATTCAGGTAGCAATTTGTTGACCTAAAGAACTAATTTAAAACGGGGGTTAGTGAATTAATATAATGTCGATTAGAAAGTGAGAGAGCTTTCAATACATAACATCTTTAAAATCTCCGTAAGGGTAAACGACAGAAGTCTTCCACCTTTGCGCAAAAAATTGGCGTCATAAAGAACACAACTGTCATGAATAAGACAGCCAGTAGAAATAAAAAAATATTTAACCTGTGTACAGAGCATGGCACATAGTCGAAGATGGAATGTTTTGTCACGGAAGTTGGCAGACATGGTGGTGCAGGATGTAGTGCCCTTACGTAAGGCACGAGTGTACATAGAGTGCTTTCCAAATAGGCGCCATCCTAATTGGGAGACATTTGTCTCCGTGGATACCAATATACAAGAGACGTGGTCATTCAGGCTACAAACAGCCAGCCAAGGTTCCCGCCAACAGACATGTCCTAACACCAGACTTTGAGGAGATAGTGTTGGATCGTGTGGTTGACCACACAGCAGTCAGCGTCCGTCAACTTGCCCGTGAAACACACATCGAAGGTTACGGTGTGGAGAGTACTGGTGGAACAGGTATTACACCCCTGTCATAAAGAATGTATGCAACCACTGGAAGGAACGAATTTTGAGCCACATGTTCACTTTTGTCCATGAATTATCCACACTTCATACAGTTTGTATTGTTCACGGATGAAGCCTTATTCATTCGCGATGGTGTTAACAACATCCGCAAGAGCCACATCTGGAGAGAGGTCAATCACCACGCCAACCACGTTGGTGGCCGCCAGTAACGATTCTCTGTCAATGTGTGGGCAGGTATCATCCAAGATTACCTAACAGGACGTTATTTGCTGCCTCCCCGTTTGACTGGTTAGTGTTACTTGATGTTCCTGCGAGATGCGCTGTCACAGTTCTTGGAGACTGAACCCCCCTGTTGATAGCGAAATGATGTGGTTTCAACACGACAGTGCATCAGCTCACTTCGATACTGATGTCTGAAAGCACCTGAACGAGATCTACATCACTGGATTGGAAGGGGACAACCTATCCCTTGTCCAGCACAATTGCTGGATCTTACACATCTGGACTTTTATCTCTCGCATTACGTCAAGACGCAGCTGTATGAAACCACCGTAGAAAAAATAAAGACCTGCTTGCTAGGATCAAAGCTGCCTGTCTCCTGGTACAACAGACACCAGGGATCTTTGAGAGAATGTGGCAGAACTTCATGCACTGTTGACATACGTTCATTGAGACAGACAGTCGTCACTTTGAACAGTTACTACGAATCACACTGTTATTATTCCGTGTACACTGTGTAGTCTATAACACAATAAATATGCATTTCCTACCATAGGATTCCTATCCCAATATAATAGTTTGTGGACCCACTATCACGTATTTTAAGTTGACCCGAAAGGTTTGAGACACGCCGTATACCTATAGTTCTGCTATAATTACAACAGTTTTGCACGTACAAGGCTGTATTATTAGTGCCTTATTTTAGAATTTCTTTGTTGTTGTTGTCATCAGTCCGAAGACTGGTTTGATGCAGCTCTCCAAGCACTCTATCCTGTGCAAGCTTCTTCATTCCCAAATAACTAATACAACCCACATCCTTCTGAATCTGCTTACAGTATTCATCTCTTGGTCTCCCTCTACGATTTTAACCACGTCCAGTTCCGTCCACTATAAGCCGGTGATCCCTTCATGTCCCTATTCTGCACCTCCTCATTAGTATATGGAAATGCACCATGGACGATAGACAGCTTAGACTAGAGAGAACAAAAGCTTCTGAAATGTGACGCTACAGACAAAACTTGAAAATTATATCAAGTTTTGTCTGTAGCGTCACATTTCAGAAGCTTTTATTCTCTCTAGTCTAAGCTGTCTATCGTCCATGGTGCATTTCCATTTACGGCTACACTCCACACAAGTACTTTCAGAAAAGACCTAACACTCCACACGAATACTTTGAGGAAAGATCTCCTGTCACTTAAATCTGTATTCAGTGTTAACAAATTTCTTTTCTTCAGAAACGTTCTTCTTACCCTTGCCAGTATACATCTTATGTCCTCTCTACTTTGGCCATGTTCAGTTATTTTGCTGCTCAAATAGCACAAATGATCTACTACCATAAATGTATTTTTCCTAATCTAATTCCCTCAGTACCACTTGACTTAATTCGACTATATTCCATTATCGTTCTTTTGCTTTTGTTGATCTTCATGTTGATGTTGATGTCCTTTACTGTCTCTGATAGAATGACAAACTCATTGGCAAACCTCAATGTTTTTATTTCTTCTACCTGGACATTAATCCCTACTCCAAATTTTTCTTTTGTTTCCTTTACTGCTTGCTCAATGGAATATTGAATAACACCGGGGATAGGCTAAAACCCTCTCTCACTTCCTTGTCGACAACTGCTTCCCTTTCATGCCCCTCGACTCTTAAACTGCCGTCTGGTTTGTACACAAATCGTGAGTGGCCTTGCGCTCCCTGTATTTTACCCTGCTACCTTCAGAATTTCAAAGAGAGTATTACAGTCATCATTGTGGGAAGCTTTCTGTAACTCTACAAAAGTAAGTTGGCCTCTATTCCAGTCAACATTGTCAAAAGCTTTTAACTCTACAAACGCTATAAACATAAATTGGCCTTTCCTTAATGTATCTTCTAAAGTGACATCGTAGCCTCAGTATTGTCTCACGTTTTCCTACATTTTTCCGGAATCCAAACTGATCTTCTCCGAGGTTGGCTTCTACCAGTTTCTCCATTCTTCTATAGAGAATTCTTGTTAGTATTTTGCAATCATGACTTATTAAACTGACAGTTCGGTAATATTCACGTCTGAACTCACCCGCTTTCTTTGGAATTGGAATTATTATATCCTTCTTTAAGTTCCAGAAATCTTGTCTTGGCTGGTTCTTCCAATGCTATCAGTAGTTCGTCCACTCCCTGGCCCTTTTTTTAGATTTAAATCTTTCGGTGTTCTGTCAAATCCTTCTCGCAGTATCATGTCTCCCATTTCATCTTGCCGCGCGGAGTTGCCATGCGGTTTGAGGCGCCATGTCACGAACTGCGCGGCCCCTCCTGCCTGAGGTTAGAGTCCTCCCTCGGGCATGGGTGTGTGTGTTGTTCTTAGCATAAGTTAGTCTAAGTAGTGTGTAAGACTAGGGATCGATGACCTCAGCAGTTTCGTCCCTTAGGAATTCACACACGCATCTCATCTTCATCTACGTCCTCTTCTGTTTCAACGTTTATTGTCAACAACTTCATCTCCCTTATATAGACCCTCTATATAGTCCTTCCACCTTCCAGATTTCCCTTCTTTGCTTTGGACTGGTTTTCCACATGTATTCTTGATGTTAATACAGCTGCCTCTATTTCCCACAAAGCCCTCTTTAAATTTCCTGTTGGCGGCATCAGTCTTTCCCCAAGTAAGGTATACTTCTAAATCCCTACATTTGTTCTCTAGCCATTCCTACTTCGCCATTTTGTGCTTCCCGTGACGTTTGTATTCCTTTTCGCCTGGGTCATTTACTGCATTTTTATGCTCGCTCTTTTCATTAGTTAATTTCAGTGTCTCTTGTGTTATCCAAGGATTTGTATTTAGCCTTTTTTTTTACCTATTTGATCCTCTGCTGTCTGCACTATTTCATCTTGAGTCTTTTACTGTATTTATTTCCCATGAACTACTGACTGGAACAGTTTAGTATTTATTCTCCTTAAAACAACATCTTCACTTTTATTCTGATCTTCATGTATGATGGAATCTTCAGTCATCCTATTTGGCACAGTAGCTACTTTATTCCACTGAGATACAATGAGTTTACCCCATCTAAGGCTGTGGCAATATATAAAGTAAGGGAGTTTTTTGTTGATTAGTGGTAGTACTGTGTGTATTGTACATAAACCTTCATTCTAACAGGTTTAGTTCCTCATTGTCAAATACAGGCTCGATGTAATGGGAAAAAAACGCGAACTTACGATGTGACTACAAAAAACGACGTCATCCAGCCTTTTACGTTTGTCAGTATCAGTCTTCAGTATCTTTTCCTTAAAAAGCTTCACCCCCATTGTACGTTTGTGGACCCAATCATACTGTTGTCCCGTAATCACCTTGGCAACATCAATTGCGCCAAACAAACCCCTCTGTTCAATAATTCGTTTTTATTATGTAGTCTGTGAATCTCCATCTCTATACACTTAATCGCAATGTTATGCGAACTTTTGGTAGACAGAAACATGTTTCGGCGAAACATTTGTCTGAAATATCTCGAGATTACTCATCTAGCCACGCATTTCTTGTTGTAGTTAATATGGGCAGCAACCTTGATGAGTCTCTTCTTGAACTCCAATCATTTTTAAAAGGCCTCTTTAGCCATACAAAGCAAAAACCTACAAATCGTTCGTTGTGAGGTGTAACCACAGCTCTAATGATACATTTCAAATGATTGAAACCGCTCCAGCTGCGCCAAAATGATGTTTTTAATCACGACTAGTTTCATGACATTATAGTCACATCTTCAGGTAACAAAATGTTGACCTAAAGAAGATACAGAAATCTTAATTAGTAATCTCTTAAGACAGGAACTACTGAATTAATACAGTGGTGATTAAGGTATATGATTATTTCAATACATAATGTCCTTTAAATCTCCATAGGTATAAATAATAGAACATTAACAGAGGAATCATTAGAAAAATAATGAATAAGTATGTTTTTGGGGCTGCTGTGACCAGCTTAAATCATTTTATCACTGTAGCTCTGGAACAGGGGCTACATTATAGGAGATGCCACAGGATACCGTACCTGGGTAGAATATCTGAATGAGTCAGCAAATCACTTAGTGCAAACAATGCTATACTCGTCACAGGATACGTATCTAGTTACAATATCTGAATGAGTCGGCAAATCACTCGCTTTTTTCATACCCAGTAATCTTGGTGCCTCCGTTAGACACAAAGATACGTCAGGATCAGATTTCTTTAATGGTACAGGTTTTACAGTGTTTGATGTGACTATTGCACAATAAAATAACTTAGTCATATGGTAGATTTATAGAACATTCTGGGGAGACGAACTCGATTACGGCACTCAGTGCACATTTATATGGTAAGGGACCCTCCATTACTAATATTTCCAAAAATCTAGACCTTTTACATAAAAAGAGCCTAACGGTCATTTGCTTAATATTTTAGAAGAGGTGGAAATAACTAGTGCTTAAAACTGCATGGGTTTACCCTTGTTCGGCAGGTATAATTACGTCACCCTTCCCTACTGAAAAATACTGATTGGCTATACAGTGTGACAAGGGGAAGGATGGGGGCAAATTGGTTCCATCACCTTCCTGTAGCTTAACATTTTTCACTAATTGTGATACTGTGTTACCTTCTGTAATATCTTCTTAGTTGTAATACTCTTAAGACTTCCTAACCCGCTTTTTCTGTGTGTGCAGATGTTCCCTATCTTATAATACTTACCCGCATTTATAATCTGCAGATCTACATGCCCTCGAATAACTCTGCTAATTTTCCGCACAGAAATTTGTGTTAATGAAAAACATGATGGTGTTGGTTAAAAACAGTCTTGTTTCCAATTTTACTTTTTTTATTTTTCAACGACGCGTTTCGCCTTATTTAGGCATCTTTAGGTTATGCATATCTTGGTGCCTCTTGCATTCATCTAGAAAAGATAACCTGAAGATGCCTAAATAAGGCGAAACGCGTCGTTGAAAATTAAAAAAGTAAAATTGCAAACACGACTGTTTTTAACCAATACTGTTAAGCACTGGTTTGCTGTTATGCCACATATGGACTGGAAGAATTTCTATAAAAACATGACAGTTTTTCTGGGAAGGTAAGTGGCTGTCTCAGTCTTTAGCTCATAACTGCAACCCACACACTAATAATGCATCCTCTGGGGTTTTACGTCTGCCGACACGGTACTCTATTGTCCCATGCTGTGTGAATCCCGCATCATTCACTGACGTAAGTGACTTTGACAAAAGGCAGATTGTTACGAATGGACACCTTGGAGCGAGCGTGTGGGACATGGCGAAGCTGGTCGCCTGTTCATGTGATACGGTCGTGAGCATCTATGGAAAGTTCTTGGAGGACAACACGAACAGATGACAAGATATTGCACATCCGTACCTCACCACAGACGTAAAGATTGGACATTTATCCGTGATCCGTGACTCGTTTAACAACAGAGTACAATGCTAGAACAGGCAAAAGTGTTTCGGAACACACCATTCAGTGCACATTGCTAAACGTGGGGCTCCGCAGCAGATGGTCCCTAAATGATTTCACGTTGAGGCGACGACGTTGTCAAGTATGAATGCAGCGGAAACGGGTACGTAGAGACTGCCTCTTGTGTCGAAGTAACCGTGTCGTCTGATTGGATGAATCACGTTACTTGTTACGCGCTACGTTATCGTACTATCCAAATGCGCCGGGATCCAGGCCAATAGGTTCTTGAAACATGTACCGCACCATCGACGATGACCGATAGTGGATCAAAAATGGCTTTGGGCACTATGGGACTTAACAGCTGAGGTCATCAGACCCTAGAACTTAGAACTACTTAAACCTAACTAACCAAAGACATCACACACATCCATGCCCGAGGCAGGATTCGAACCTGCGACCGTAGCGATCGCACGGCTCCAGACTGAAGCGCCTAGAACCGCTCGGCCACTCCGGCAGGCCCGATTGTGGCAGCATTATGCTATTAGTAACATTCGTCTGGGCTTCTGCGTAATCTATGATAGTAATCAAAAGGTTAATCAAAAGGTACCATGACAGCTGTGGGATACGTGAATACTATTGTACACCGCCTGCATCCTCTCACGATTCATATCTTCCCCGACGCCGATAGCATCTTCCAGCAGGATAACTATCAATGTCACAAGGCCAGAATTGTTCTACAGTGGTTTGAGAAGCATGATAGTCTTCTCACGTATATTGCTTCGCTGACAAATGTGGCTGATATGAATACGATGGGACATGTCTGGGACGCTATCGGGCGCCAGCTCCGAGTTCACTAACCACCGACCCTTAATTCCTTCATTGTGTTCCTTTGGTGAACCATCACGTTATTATGCAGATGGTCATAGTGTTTCGGCGTGCTGAAATCCCTCCACACCACTTCACACATTCGACGTCACTCATAACGTTATTATTATTATTATTTAGTGCGAATAGGCCATCTGAGGACAACGTTGCAATTTCATTCTTCATTCATTCTTATTTTCCTTTCTTCCAGCATGCTTTCATCTGTTCACTATGGTTCTTCTTTCTTTCTTCAGACCATTTATAACCAATCCTTTTAGCTACCCTGCCTTGGAATCCTTTCATTTTCAATACTTTTTTCCGAAAGGCTTCTCTGTTGTTTATATCTTATGTTTTTATATCGTTTCTTTCTAAATTGACCCAGCTTCTTGTGGACTTTTTACGCCACAAATATTTTAAGGTCTTATTAATTAATCTACTGTTTTCCATTCGAAATAAATGTCAAAAATACATGAGCTTTCTTTTTCTCATTACGTTTGAAATATTTTCTATATTTTGATACATTTCAGTATTACTTCGTGCTTCTGAAACTTCTGCTGTGTTTTGTCGTCCTAATGTTTTCCTTATAATCCGCTTATCTAGTACTTCTAATTTATCTAAATTATAGTTTAATGCTGGGCATTCGCTTGCACGTAGGCCTTCTGGCATCACTACTGTGTTGTAATACCTTATTTTTGCATTTTTGGATAGGCATTTTTTAGTTTGGACGTCTTTGGTGATACCATATGCTCTACCCATTTTATGCAACCTTTCCTCTATTGCGGAATTTTCCAAAGCATTTTCTAGGTTTATCTGCTCTAGATATCAGAATTTTTTTACCCTCTCTATCTGGCCAATATCTGCTTTCAGGAATTTTGGAGCATTCGTAACGTTTGTTACAAATTTTGTTTTTTTTTCTGCAGAAATTGTTAAAGTTACTTCCAGGAGATTTATTAGTGTTATAGCAGATGCCACTTTTTCGGGAAGTATAGTAAAATCATCTGCGAATGCAAGGCATTTGATTTCGATCTTTTTTCTTCCCCTTCCTAACCTCATTGGCGAGATGTTGAGTTCAATACGTTTCTCGTTCCAGATTTTTCTCTGTTTTCAGGACTAATTAACGAAAAGAACTAGGAATACTTTTAGAGAAAATCAGAATTCAAATTTTAGCAGTTCAAGAAACAAGTTTCCTAGATCAAAATGTAGTAGACACTTGTAACTACAGAATCCACACAGAGAAACCAGCAGTCAAAATTATGAAACAGATACCATAATTGGGTACAGCTTTCTATGTTCATAAAAGTATAATAGGAAACGTAACAGAATTTAGATCCACCTCAGAGAGAATATCTTACCTATCAGCTAAATTAAAAAAAAAAAAGATATACACACTTGCTAAATGCCATGCACCAGTAAATGAAGACAACAGGAAAAGTCCACAAAAAACAGAGGAATTCTGGGATCTTTTAAAAACTGAAATATCCAAAATTCAATAGATGAACACCATATTAGTATTACGCGACTTCAGTGCACAAATAGGCACCGAAAAAAATTTAGAAATGTAGTCGGACAGTACCCAGCTCATAGAAGAAACAACGCAAGTGGCATGAGGCTAATCAGTTTGTGTCAAAGCTCTCACCTGAAACTAATGTCAACATTCTTTAGGAAGCTCTCAAATAAGCTAAAGCGTGGATATCTCCCAATCTAATGTTAGGAAAATTTAAGTTAAATCATGTGGCTATTTCGCAAAAAAGTACAATTGAAATTCCCTCTCTAAAATTAAAGTCAAGCTCCTACCTAGTAGAGAGCAAAGGAAGTCACAAAGATTAGTAAAATATAATACAGGTAGACTTACTACAACAAAAGAATCAATTAAAAACTAACAAGACGAAATTAAAATGGCTAAACATGGCAACTGCAAGAAATATCCAAAATAATGCTGCATAGAAAACACTTGGATTAAAAAAAGGAAAATATGGCAGAACGAAATATGTGAAGAAGCTACAGCAGACAGGGTTAAAAAATGGGAAAAATGAAAATGCTCAAAGAAAATTGAAAATTATGGTCAATTTAAACAGCAAAGAAAGGAAACAGACACCTTAACCAGAAATACCAGCCGAGCTTTTGAGAAGGAGAAACTTTTGGAAATAAGCAAAAACTTCGTACAAAGTAATGCCCGTGATTTTTATCAAACTTTTAAGAATAAATTAATGGGATGCAAAACTCCAGATGTCTGTTTCAAAAACGAAAACGCCAAAATTGGGTTAAGTAGTAACAAAAATAGTGAAATACTAGCAAGATATTTTCATCAGCTTCTGAACTGTCCTGAACCAAGTCATAAATTGGAATTCTCAGATATTAATGAAAATTTGGAAGAAGATTTACCACCAACTATAGAAGATCAGACTAGGGAAAGGAGTAAGACAAGGATGCTGTTTATCACCCACTCTTTTCAACCTGTACTTGGAAAATATGATTGACCAATGCTCATTAGATGACAAAGGAGTAGAAATTGGAGGAAGAAGAGTAGGGTGCTTGAGATTTGCTGATGACATGGTCCTTCTAGCCACAGGGGAAAAAGAATTATAGGATTTGGTGGACACCATTGCAAGTAACGGAAAAAATATGGAATGAAAATTAACACAAATAAAACAAAAGTATTGGCAATAGGAGGAAATAAGGAATTAAAAATTGTGCTGAATGGAGAAAAACTAGAACAGGTGCAAAATTTTAAGTATCTTGGAAGCAGGATAGACACCGACTGGAAGTGCACCACAGAAATTAAAACAAGGATAGCAATGGCAAAAGAGGCGTTTTATAAGAAAAGGAAAATCTTCTGCAGCGGTATGGACAGAGAACTCAGAAAGAGACTCATAAAATGTCTTGTATGGAGTGTTCTTCTATATGGCGCTGAAACATGGACTATGAGGAAAAAAGACAGAGAAAGGCTGGAGGCTTTTGAGATCTGGACATGGCGGAAGATGGAAGGAATAAGTTGGATGGACAGAGTAAAAAATGAAGAGGTACTGAGAAGAGTGGGAGAGAAAAGGCAGTTAATAGATGTAATAAAGAGAAGAAAAAGAAATTGGATTGGGCATATATTAAGAAAGAATGACGGACTGATAAAAACAGTTTTAGAAGGCTATGTAGAAGGGAAAAGGAAGCGAGGAAGGAAGAGATTCCAGATACTGGATGACATGATGGACGGTACAACAAACAGCAGCCTTAAGAAGGAAGCAATGGATCGCAGAAAATGGAAAGGCAAAGGACCTGCTAATATAGCAGATAACTGATGACGATGATAGAAGAAATAGAAGAAGTAATTAAAACACTCAAAAACAGAAAAGCTCTCTTTTGAAGTGGTCCTTGCCAAAAATAGCAAACGAGCTAAATTTAATCTTTGATGAAATCTGGAAAATTGAAATAATTCCAGAGGAATGCCTTGATACATCCACTCCATACAAAAGGTAATAAACAGGGTGTAAACAATTACAGGGGAATCTCTTTACTACCAGTAGCATACAAAGAATTTTCTAATATTTTATTAGGCAGAATGTAAACAACACAAGACAGTCTTTTAGGTGAATATCGAGATGGTTTTAGGAAAAGATGGTCATGAATAGAACAAATATTTAACCTCAAATCGGTAATTCCCCACAGATTAGTTAATTCAGAGGACATTGTAGTTATGTTTGTAAGGCTTTTGGATTTGGCGTCAAATATAACTGGAAAACCTAACGCTTGAAACACATACAGATACAGTCTGTAAAGTAAAATTTATGGGAGAAATTTCAAGCCTTTCAAAATAAAAACAAGTGTACGACAAGATGACGGCCTATCCCCAATTCTTTTTAATTTTATTTTAGAATTTTGAAATTTATTTTATAAAGATTCCAATGTTGCAGCGATTCAACCTTCTGATTGTAGTTATTGGGACTCACCAGAACTCTTGGCCTCCAATGCACTGCGTGATGCAGTAGTGGATTTCTCTCTTGAGTTACCATCTGGGGTAGTGCATTCATTTTGCGGACTTTCCGTACTGCAACCGAAATTGAATTACATACAAAGTAAGAAATTGAATTTCAAGATATGATCAGATTGTTAGTTCAAAATTTGATTTTTTGTTAGTGACCCACTCACTAGGCTCTTCCGTTCTCTGCAACGTTGGGAATTAAATCACACTTCCTCTTCTGCCTACATATTTTCTGACAAATGTTTGTTTTATATTTTATATTCCTACTATTATAATAAGTTATGTCACATTTGAGATACTGGAAACATGATAGTTTCCCTATGTTTTATTTTGGTCTCTTTTGTTTCTTTCTTGAGCAAATCTTTACCTTAATTTTAGTTGTTAAAGTCTTTACATTGCATACAGAGCTAAAGGGTGTTGCTTATGTACTACCCTCTGCAGTATGCCTTCACTTTCCACTAGAATCACTCGTGTTTGAAACATAATTCTTTATTCATACACGCCAACTTGCAAACAACAGATAATAGGTAAATAGGTAGATTCCGAATTCCTAGAGTTTCGTAAAGCGTTCTACACTTCACCACGTCGCCGACTCGTAACCAAGATATGATCATATGGAACACTGTCGCAGATGTCAATGCCTCTATGAATATTTCACTCACAGAAATGGACAGAGAATGTTCTACAGAAACTGAAGCAACATCGAGTGTGCCCCGGATAGCGCAATACGACCCCTAACGTTCTCGATGTACATAAACCGTTTAATAGATAGGATCAGCAGCATTATCAGATGGTGCGCTGACGCTACTGTTATGTACACGAAAATATAATAGGTGGACTATCCTTAGGGAAAGCACAAAGACTAGACAAAATTTGTAATGAATGTCAGTTCTCTTTAAATGTGAATAAATACAAGATAATTCGTATACCAAAGAGGAAGAACCCGACAGTAACAGACTGCAAGACTAGTGCTGTACATCTTGATTACGTCATATCGTATAAGCGATATGAAATGGGACGATAACGCAAACTCAGTATGAGGAAATGCGAACGAAAGACCTATATTTTGTAGGAATGTTTCTGTGAAAATGCAGATGATATGTAAAGGACGTCAAAGGGATTAAGGGACGCGCTGCCAAGTTCGTAACAGGTTCTGTATAGTCCGGGCAACAGTGTAACAGAAATGCTCGGGGAACGTAGATGGAAATTATTGGAAGAAAGGTGACGTAGTCCTTACGAAATCCTTTTGGGCAGATTTAGACAACCTGTATCCGAAGACTGTGCTACAATTCTGCCTCAGTGCTTATGTAGGGCGGAAAATCGACGATCAATTGATAGAAAGTACTGTGCTACTCTACGTACTGTAAAGGTAGCTCCGGCCAAGGCGTATCAAACTGCGTGCGACCCAGATGTGTGGGCCGCGTACAGGCCGAGAATCGTCCTGTCTCGGCTTTGTTCGGTCATTCTCGGAAGTACTCGGTGCAGCGCGACGTTTCTTTAGAATTGCGTTGTGACATTTTCAGTCGGCACAACTCTCTTCAATTCAGCAGAACCGTGATGTTAGCGCTGTTTACCCTTCACTATTTGTTCACGGTACATCGGACTGTCACAGGTCCAGTGGCTGTTTGCGGGAGGCAACAATAGCCTTTAAAAATGAATGGGAATGACAAAGGAGAGGAATGAAGAGTGAAAGTTCTATTATGCAATCGCATAATCGACGGGTACTGCAAAATTACAGTGGAGCGACATTACAATAACATGCAGAACAAATTTAAAATTTAGCTGGCAATCAAATAGCAAAAAATTACAACAATCGACAAACGGGATTCATTGTTCTGAACATACAAGAGCACTTCGCGCCAACTTTGCACACTTGTATCACTTGAAGGACTTGGTAGTACGAATAGAAAAATATCTGAAGTCTCAGGCATTATACCACTGTCAGTTGCAGATAGTTTTCGATGGAAATGAATGAAGAGTATGGAGACTTTATATATTGCTGCAAAGTACGTTGGTCAAGTTAAGGCCTATACTTAGAACGATTTTTCAATTAAAAACCCTCTAATGTTGAATTTGTGAAGCAGAAAGGAGTGCAGGAATGTACATTAGAGCATCTGGAATGTATTGCATGCCTCGTATTTTAAGTGAACTTGTCTGCTCACTGACTGTGATAAGGCACTGCAAGGTGGGAATCAACTTATTCTGATTTTACGGGGACGCATTTAAAAAGAAAATCGCGGTCCAGTTCCCTAAGCCGGCTGGCGTTAAATAAAACTCGAGGCTCGAAGAATTCATTGGAGTCTTCAAAGAATTACAAGGATAGTTTTCTATACGTTTTGAAGACACTGCCAGTCTTACAACCGCTTTCGAGACAGTTTTCCATGTCAGTTGAAAGCGCTCCTGTGCATCTGCAGATGTAAATGACTGATATGCAGTGTAATTCCCATGTTAAAGACATTCTTTTACATTAAAACTGTCCAGGACGTCTACATTGTTTTCCTCAGGGAGAGTTTCCACGTCTCCCTGATGAGGTAGGAAAAGTGTTATAATATTCCGATGAATATATGCGTGTGAAGACCTTTTTGCGATTATGAGACTAAATAAGTCCCTGTTAAATGGCAAGCTGAGTTCGAAAATCTGTGAAATTGTCTGTGTCTGCCTTTATGTCGGCAGTATGTACCAGATAAAAATTATATTACGTCTTCAGTGCACCAGAAATACTCGAGTAATATTGAAAATTTGTTTCGTTTGTGATTTTGTTGTTGATAAGTATGAAATATGAAACCATGTCGTCTGCAGTGCGACTACATTGGCGTGTAAATACGTCGCGTTAGCTGTTTCCCCCTCTTATCTCTCCCACCACTCAGACAGCTTGGCGTGTCGGTGGAAAACGTGTGCACCCAGGCTAAGCGCTATGGAGTGGGCACCAGAGCATGTTTCGCGAACCGAGTTCGTGGCCACCTTTGGTAAAAAGGCTAGCGGAGTACACATGTACGAGGGCTGAATGAAAAGTAATGCTTCCACCTTCGTTAACTGGGTTTGGATGGGAATATTTTAATAAATAAAAGGCAGAAGTAATCCTTAGAATGTGTTCTTTAATTACCAATATTCACTTTTCCACATAATCACCAGCCAATTGGATACATTTCTGCCAACGATGAACAAGTTTTCTGAAGCCATCACGGGAGGAGTCCACACACTGTTTCCGCAACCACAGTCTCACAATTTTCTCAACGTCTTCATCAGAAGCATAATGATGTCCCAGCAGATCATCTTTCGTTATCGGGAACAGATGGAAATCAGACGGTGCTAAATCTGGAATGTATGGCGGATGCCGTTCAAATGTTCAAATGTGTGTGTACTCTTATGGGACTTAACTGCTAAGTCATCAGTCCCTAAGCTTACTCACTACTTAACCTAAACTTGAGGATGCCGTACGATGCTGAGATTCAGTCTCTGAAGTTCTGCTGTAGTGGCACGTGAAGTGTGTGGTTTGACATTGTCATGCTGCAGGAAAACATTACGCAGTTCCTACCGGACCCGTGTTAGCCTTCGTTTCAGAGTTCGCAGCGCTGTGAGGTAAAGCTCTGAATTTATTGTTGTTCCACGACCAAGGAAATCAACATGGATAAGACCATGTGCGTCCCAGAACACGATGGCCATGATTTTTCCAGCTGAGGGCTGCGTCTAGAATTTCTTTTCTGGGGAAAGTCTTTGTGTCGATATTCCATAGACTGACGTTTCGTCTCCGCGTCGTAATGGTGTACCCACGTTTCGTCTCCTGTCACAATTGAATGGAGAAAGGCGTCACCTTCATTCTCGTAACGCGAGAGGAGTTCCTGGCAAATTTCAAGTCTGTGCGCTTTCATTTCAGGAGTGAGCTTCCGGGGTACCCATCGTGCACAGATCTTCCAATGGCCAAGCAAAGCGATAATGTGACCCACACATTCTTGTGAAATGCCGATTGTGTTTGCAATTTTTCTCTGAGTGTTATAACGATCGTCCTGAAGCAATCGGTCAACATTTTGCTTGTGAAACTCTGTGGTTGCTGTCACAGGACGTCCAACTCTCTGTCACGCAGGTCAGATGTTCCCGCCTCAACATCTTGAAACTTACTCGCCCAACGACACACAGTACTCACATCAACACAATCACCATAAACTGCTTTCTCTTTCTGGTGAATCTTCTTTGGGGTGGCACCTTCTGCTGACAAGAATTCAGTGACTGCACGTTGCTTAAATCGCATTGACCGACGATCTGCGCAGGGTTCCATACTTGACACTGTAACAACACACCCGTTCAATTCTAAGGCTTCCCGCCAACTGAAGCTGAAGAGAGGAGGCTACGGAACAAGCCAGACCTGCCGCATACCAATGGTGCCAACTGTTGAAGAGTTACTAAGGCGGAGGTGTTACTTATCAGTCAACCCTCGTACATGTGGTTGGGTAATTACTTGACCGTCAGTAAGGAGTAAAGTATTTACATATTGTTAGCATCCCAAAGAAGTATCGTCCCATTCTTATCAAGTAAATTATATAGCTGTTTAATAGTGTCAGAAATAAAGTCCATCTCTGCCTGTCTCCGTATTTCATGTATGTCTGTTGATAACCGCTTTGCAGTCTCTAATAATGATCCTGGCATTGTTTCGAAGACTCTAAATTATTTATGTTAGTGTTTTTGTACAGCCTATTTTCACATAATTTTCCACAACTTCCGCCTAACAACGAAGTCACCTTTTTTCAGAATTCAGCACAGCAAAGCGATTCTTTTAGTTCTACAACCAAATACTTTCAGAGATATTTGACCACCTTTCAGTTGTTACTTTTTTCCGTACACACTTTTAAACTGCATTTAAAATACTAGTATCTCTTTGCCAAAGACACCTCTAGCTAGGGCATAACCACCTACGGCAAGCTAACATACGCCAACAAGCGACATACGTCGGCTAGCCCCTGCATATCAGCAACTGGATACACCAGCTGCTATTAAAGCCGACAAACAGGATACAGCAGGGAAACCGACGAGCTCGCACACTGACGCACAAACAAATCGCGGACACCACCCTACACTGTGCATCTGATATACGACCTATCGGGCACAAAACGATGATAAACCTAACTGTTGCAGGTTGCTGACGCTGACCGAGAGTTCAAGACGGGCACCCAGCGGCAGCAACAGCACCGCACAATGTCAAAGGTATCGTCATGCATGATGCCCGCCACTAACAAAGCCTACCCTTGTATGACCTACCGCAGGCAGCAAGACATCCGCTAGCTGCTCTTACCACACGACCTAACTATCTCAGAAGTTTTATTCCCTTGGATCTTGCATGGCACTATTTTTCCTCTGCCCTTCAAACCGCTACCCTTCGTTCGACTTTCGACCCAATCTACCTCCAATGGTTAACCTTAACCAGACGTACGCAACCATCGCAGTACCCACATCCTGCGACCCCTCACTTTAGTGAAAACTAATCCTTGTGCAGAGATGGCAGTAGACTTTTCAATCCCCGTAGACAAGCCTCGACAAAGACGCCAGAAGTGTGTCAGACACCTTACGCCTAGAGTACATAGAGCTTTTAGGCCAGTCTCTGAAGACCAAAAAAGGTCGTATAGGATAAAAAATTGTGCAATCGCAAAATTTTGTATAGTATAAGAGGGAGTGCCACGAACAACACACTAAAATCCCTGGCCGATGGGAACTGAGCGTGGGGGAAGGGGGCGTATAAAGGTCACTTTGTTATGTTTTCTTCAATAACTCGAAAAACGCAGCTTCCAACGAAAATTTTTCCCAGCTCAAAATTAAACTAGATTTGATTTCCTAAAAAATGAGTCTATTATTCATTTTGTCTCTAGAATTAATAGTTTCCTCATTACAGGGGACAAAAAATCGTAGATTTTTAAAATAGTTTTTTATTGGTAAAAAAGTTAATATTTATTGTTAAATGAAGGGTGTCAATAGCAAATATTATCTGTGTGCTCCCCAAGTGCTCTGGAACCTAATTAAAGGATAATTTTTCTTC
This sequence comes from Schistocerca piceifrons, assembly GCF_021461385.2. Classification (NCBI taxonomy): domain Eukaryota; kingdom Metazoa; phylum Arthropoda; class Insecta; order Orthoptera; family Acrididae; genus Schistocerca; species Schistocerca piceifrons. The sequence continues at coordinate 1,055,954,113 of NC_060138.1, forward strand.
TGGGCCTTGAATTAGGTGCTGGGTGCAGCGGGGGAAGGGGCTGGAGAGTTGACATGTGAGGAAAGATAGGTCACCGCATTGTGGTGAAGCCCTTCCCTCCTTCATACGTCTACAGACTAAACGGCGTGCAGGTGATTTCTCACTCTTTCTATTCCCCTACGTGACAAGAAACAACTACAGGATGTTTCAGAAATGTTATACCTATCCTTCCGCAGCGTACATTATGATTTACTGAAGACACAGTGTGCAGATAGCCCTGGGGTTGTTTATTTTCCGCAAAATGCGGTACCACTGCATGGAATATAGAATGAGCTACTAAAAACGCAAACGCAACGAAAGCATATGGATAGATTATATGTAAATCTCTGCACTCTGCACTGCTAGGGGGGATATTGATTCCTAGTGATCCTGCACAAGAGTTGTACTGATTTCCACTACCAAGAGCAATGCTCGTTTTTCAGTTTACAGACGGCCGATACCTTCTCAGAATTTCCCGTCTAGCTCTCTTGCGTGAGTGAGCAAAATAACTTCTCTGAGGCACGTTTATATGGTGGTTACATTTTCATTTTATTGGGTGTTTATTTGTAGTTGTTAAGACAGCTCTTATCTAAAATAAGTTCCTGTAAAAACCAGTATAGAAGTGTTTAATTTCTAAGCCTGATGATGTCAGTGGTCTGTGTAATATTGCTGGGAAAGGGATTGGATTGGTAAACGTGACACCTTGGTGCTTTCTATGGATGACAGCTTACTTAAAAGCCATGTGACCGTGATGCAGTCACTCGGTGGTGAAGTAATGAATAACCAGAAAATTACTGCACTTCTTTCACCGTTGACAGTGTTATTATTAGTCTGTATAAATCTCATCCGCTCAATAATTGCTGGGATTTGTAGAATGGGCTGTACTGATTGGAGACACTTACCCCACGTTCGCAACATATCTTACAAGGTGGGAATGAATACGTGAATGAAACTGATCATGTTCAAGTTAAAATAGTAATCTGCTGTAATGTATTGCTTGATTGACGTTCCATAATACCTAGGTGACCTACTTCTGTTGAAGACGTTGGGAGAGTTGAGGCTGTGATGAAGTATTTGGTAGCCCTCCTACTGTGTAAAATATTCCAGCCATTGGTAGTAGAGACGATGAAACAGAAGTTATCGAATATATATTGACAAAATGTTACAAATGGATCAGCCTGTCGAGTGTGGTACACAGCTGACAGCTCCACCTGCCTTTTTTTTTTACGTTCTACACGCTTGACAGCTGCAAATAAGTTCTCACTTAATAAACTGAAAATAACTATATGAACACAAGCTCTGTTAAGTTATTTTCTTTGCTTACATATGAGAGCTGAGCAGGAAATACTGGGAGGTTTAGTCTGTCTGTAAACTGGTGGGGGAAGTTGGCATTCGTGAAACAACGCTAGAGTTGCCGTACAGATGACTAAGAATCATTTTCCCTTCTATCAGCGTCGAACAGCGTGCAAAGATTTATGTAGATTCTGTCGATGTGCGTTTGTCGCATTAGTGTTATTAGTAACTCACATCTGTGTTCCATGTAGTGTTAATGCACGTCGCGAAAAATAGCGTCCGCCGGGAACGTCTGCGCATTGCGTCTCCAGTGATTTATAAGGCGCACTGCGGAAGAGTCTGTGTAGCTTTGTGAAGCATCCTGTCCGAGTTCGATGTAAAACAGCCAAAGTTGCAAGATACACCTTTTATTCAGTTAATAACTCGCTTCGTAAAATACTGTTTTGTCTATATGGATGAATTGAAAATGAGTCTGGTAACCCGAAACTAGTCATCAATTGAATAAAAAGTGAATATTGTACCATTGACTGTTTCTAAATCGAAATAGTTAACACAAGTTGCTGTCCAAAAAATGGTTCAAATGGCTCTCAGCACTATGGGACTTACCATCTGAGGTCATCAGTCCCCTAGAACTTAGAACTACTTAAACCTGACTAACCTAAGGACATCACAAACATATATGCCCGAGGCAGGATTCGAACCTGCGACCCTAGCGGTCGCGCGGTTCCAGACTGAAGCGCCTAGAACCGCTCGGCCACTACTGTCCTAAAAATTAATCCAGTATGCTGGAAATCCATAAACACCCTCTAGTTGCTTCTTGTGATGTAATGGGGTAGTGAAAGTGAGGAATAGCTTCCGTGATTTTCATTTTGCAGAACAATGAAGAAGGTAAGAGCATGACTCAATCCTCACGCACCTACCCTCTATTCGCCGCCGCTCTATCCAATTACGCCCCCAGAATACAATTTTTCTCTTGATACGGCTCTAATGTACTTAGACGTGGCACAGTATTTAATATTATTCTTAACCCTGTTTATTTAATAACAAACATTATCTTTTTACCATTAAAAAACTATTTTTAACAACTGCAATTTTTTCGTCCCTCGCAACACGAAAAAAGTGAAAAAAATTAAACTGACATTTTTGTAGTAAATTTAATGTAATTCAGTTTAGCACTGGAATCAATTTTCGTCAAAAACAATGGTTTCCTAGATATGCAAGGAAAATGTAAAATAGTGACTTTTAAAAGTCTCCCCATCACCTCGCTCACACCCAAGCGGTCAGGATTTTTAGTATCTTGTTCATGGCACTACCTCCTACCACTGTATAAAAACTTGGGATTACACGAATTTTTCTCCATAATTATCCTCCGTTGATTGAACAACTAGGGACGTTGCGAAATCGTACGATCATATAGGGTATCACGTGAAATTTATGACTGGACTAAGGATTTATTGGATGGAGAGACCTCAATAGATGTACAGTCACATTAGTGTGTGACCATGGTAAGTGTGTTGGGACCCTTGCAGTTCCTGTTTATATTAATGATTTTGCAAATAATATTAATAATAAACTCAGAATTTTAGCATTTACCTGTAGTGAGTCACAGCTTGAAAAAAGCTGCTCATACATTAATTGAAATCTTGATAATATTTCAGAGTGATTCAGAGACTGCTTTGATTGTTCAGAAATGTAAATCTTCGCACTTCGTACAATGTGAAAAGGCAGTATCCTGTGACTACAATATCAGCGAGTCACCGTAGAATCGGTCAACTCATACAAGTACCTGGTTGTAATAATTTGTAGGAATAAGAAATGGAGCGACCACGAAGGCTCGGTTGTAGATAAATCAGATGGCATACATTGGTTCGTTAGTAGAATACTAGGAAAATGCTTTCAATCTAAAAAGGATATTGCTAACAAAATACTCAAGCTACCGAACCTAGACTATTACTCGAGTAGCTCGCCTGACGCGTTTTCTACTGACAATTGACGATTAAGCGTCCATCAGTGCACACATAAGGTACGTGGCTGAAAAATATTAAGGCAAGCGCCTTTCATCTAAAACACACGAAGTATCACTCTAAAGAACATTAGGAAACTGCTTACTATTTCAATGTGTTCAGCCACCAAGCACGTAGTTACCGCAATCAGACCTTCCGATTTCTCTCAATTAACAATTTTTAGGTAGGAAACCTTCTCCAGTGATAAGAATATTTAATGATACCTCTGTCGTCGATATATTTTAATATTACGAATGTGATAAAAAAGGAAAGGAGGTAATTAACAATGGTTAACACAAAGGACATGAGAATATCTGTTGTTTCCTATGTAAAGAAACTTAACCTAAAAGTTTCAACAAAATTTGTTAGAATTGCTGACTCTCGCAGCCTTTATTATATATATTTGTAAGTTTCATTTGGAACATATTGCGTCTGCTATCAGCACATCCCAGTTCCGTTTCTGGAAAAAAATTATTCGGAATCATACTCTCTGACGAATTCCAAGACAGAAGTTCTCCCTTCCCCTTCTAGTTATCCAAAACACACGATAAAGGAAAAGTAACCACATTCCCAAATTTCCTACTTACAACTTATTAAACAGCCTGGCAGCTCTAATGGAGTCATATATTGTAAGACGGCTATAATTTCGCGCCTTACAAGAACTCATCCACATGCTTTACCGCGATCTACAAACACAATTAGCTATCATTTGATAGGTTGTACATCGAATATATGAATATATAAAGGACACTGACAATGTCACGTACAACATGTAAGTAATTGTTAACGCTTATTGCATGAATGGTGACGGAATGTCTTTATTATAAAAACGGAGTAATGAATGATTGCCTTTAATAGTAGAGGTTGGAACGCCAGTGGAGATGAAACGACAGGCAGAACTCAAGCTCTGGGTGGAAGGCCCGCGCAGGTGTTGGTCCTGCTTAAAAACAGGAAGTAGCTAGACGATGGTCATGGCACCTGAGCTCTGGAGCACAGTAAGGTGGCGACTGGCCGCTATTGTATCGGAATCGAAAGGATAACAGGGAACTCTTCAAATCTTGGACGTAGGTGAGAGGAACGAAGAAGCGGCACCTCAGAAACCACGCAGGCTGGGTTATTTCCAAGGATTTTTACTTAGAAGCGTACCATTGTACGAGTATAGGTTTTTCCTCGCAAACTTTCCGCGTTGGACGACAAAAGACTAAAATACGGTTGGGCGGCGTTGAGAAGAATCTGTAGAGAGGGAGAATATTCCGTGGTTTCGGAAATATGATTCGTTTCCAGAATTACGATGGTGGGGAGCCAAGCCTTGCTGGAAAGTCAGTGCTGGAGAGACGAGGTCTTCCGTTGTGAGCGCCCGTGTGTGACGGTCGCTCGATATTAGCTTTGTTGATACAGACAGATTTGCTGTCCTTGCTCTCAGGAGAGTTTATAGTTATAACAGTTAGGCTCTGTACTGTTGCGAAGCTATACGATTCTGGACTTCACCTCCGGGCTGGAAATCGTCGTTGAGTACGAAGTGTTCAGTAATTGAGAACACTTCTTCTGCCTACACTTACGTTGAGTGAACTCCGTCCCTGTGGCTGACAGTTCGCGTTTCTCGTCTGTAGAACACAGAGAGGAGAAGACAGTATTAGAGTATATTAGTCAGAGGACCGCCTCCTCCCGTCCTAGTGTTTGAAAGAGTTTATTTACGGCTGGAGTTCTTCCATCGCCGCAGACGAGTTTGAGAACCATCACTTAGACGCACCGGACGCAGTACGTACTGTGATATTGCTTATTACTTCGGCTTATTAGGGCTATAAAGCTAAACAACTGTGATCAAGTTAGTTTATTTCCACTGAGGTTCCACACCACCGTAGATCATCTTTGAAAGTAGTGTCTTCTAGTGTTTGGTACGTAGATGATGTCAGTCATTTCGCGTTATTGATATTAGACCGCGCAGTCATAATTATTGGCAGAGTTGGGCAGTTGATTAGTAATTTTACTTAGGAAATGTAGACTTTGTAATATAAAGGTTTCTTCAATCTACAATAAATATATAAGCAGTAACAACGTGTGTATTTAGTAGGATTAGTTGCCTTCATCATTCATTCATGTTTAGACTGTAATTTATAGAATTAAGACATCCTAAGATCTGCTTCAGCGGGTAGTCAGACAGGACCAACTTTTCATTTAAGCATTTATTATTCTCCATTGCGCACATACATTTTCCACCCGCCTGGAGTAGCATCTTGGAATATGACATAGATCACTTGCAACTCCAGTGTTAGCTAGTGATGTAAGCACACTACCTCGACCTACAGAAATGCTATTCCAGACTATTTAAGGTATAAAAAAGTGGTTATTCACAAATAAAAGGAAGATCAAAGTACTAGGAAGATCACAGGCAAAGCTACAAAATTTCTCCTGTTACACGAAATAATAGAAATTGAAGAAATGTATGATGAGATAAAAGAAATTATTCAGATAGTGAAGGGAGACGAAAATTTAATAGTCATGGGTGACTGGAATTCAATAGTAGGAAAAGGAAGATCAGGAAACGTAGTAGGTGAATATGGACTGGGGGTAAGAAATGAAAGAGGAAGCCGTCTGGTAGAATTTTGCACTTCGTTCAAGAATCATGAAAGAACCCTGGAGATACTAAAAGGTATCAGATAGATTATGTAATGGTAAGACAGAGATTTAGGAACCAGGTTTTAAATTGTAAGACATTTCCAGGGGCAGATGTGGACTCTGACCACAATCTATTGGTTATAAACTGTAGATTAAAACTGAAGAAACTGCAAAAAGGTGGGAATTTAAGGAGATGGGACCTGGATAAACTGAATAAACCAGGGATAGCACAGAGTTTCAGGGAGAGCATAAGGGAACAATTGACAGGAATGGGGGAAAGAAACACAGTGGAAGAAGAATGGGTAGCTTTGAGAAATGAAATAGTAAAGGTAGCTTGTCTAGCTTGAAGGGGGAAACCAGATGGCGCTATGGTTGGCCCACTAGATGGCGCTGCCATAGGTCAAACGGATATCAACAGTGTTGTTTTTTTTAAATAGGAACCCCCATTTTATTATATATTCGTGTAGTACGTAAAGAAATATGAATGTTTTAATTGGACCACTTTTTTCGCTTTGTGATAGATGGCGATGTCACAAATATATTGCTCACAATTTTAAACAAACAGTTGGTAACAGGTAGGTTTTTTAAATTAAAATACAGAACTTAGGTACGTTTGAACATTTCATTTCGGTTGTTCCAAAGTGATACACATACCTTTGTGAACTTATCATTTCTGAGATCGCATGCTGTTACAGCGTGATTACCTATAAATACCACATTAATGCAATAAACGCTCAAAATGATGTCTGTCAACCTCAATGCATTTGGCAATACGTGTAACGACATTCCTCTCAACAGCGAGTGTTTCGCCTTCCGTAATGTTCGCATATGCATTGACAATGCGCTGACGCATGTTGTCAGGCGTCGTCGGTGGATCACGATAGCAAATATCCTTCAACTTTCCCCACAGAAAGAAATCCCGGGACGTCAGATCCGGTGAACGTGCGGGCCATGGTATGGTGCTTCGACGACCAATCCACCTGTCATGAAATATGCTATTCAATACCGCTTCAACCACACGCGAGCTATCTGCAAGACATCCATCATGCTGGAAGTACATCGTCGTTCTGTCATGCAGTGAAACATCTTGTAGCAACATCAGTAGAACATTACGTAGGAAATCAGCTTACATTGCACTATTTAGATTGCCATTGATAAAATGGGGGCCAATTATCCTTCTTACCGTAATGCCGCACCATTTAATAACCCACCATATAATAACCTGATGTTCCACTTGTCGCAGCCATCGTGGATTTTCCGTTGGCCAATAGTACATATTATGCCGGTTTACGTTACCTCTGTTGGTGAATGACGCTTCGCTAAATATAACGCGTGCAAAAAATCTGTCATCGTCCCGTAATTTCCCTTGTGCCCAGTGGCAGAACTGTACACGACGTTCAGAGTTGTCGCCATGCAATTCATGGTGCATAGAAATATGGTACGGGTGCAATCGATGTTGATGTAGCATTCTCAACATCGACGTTTTTGAGATTCCCGATTCTCGCGCAATTTGTCTGCTACTGATAAGCGAATTAGCCGCGACAGCAGCTAAAACACCTACTTGGGCATCATCATTTGTTGCAGGTCGTGGTTGACGTTTCACATGTGGCTGAACACTACCTGTTTCCTTAAATAACGTAACTATCCGGCGAACTGTCCGGACACATGGATGATGTCGCCCAGGGTACCGAGCAGCATACATAGCACACGCCCGTTGGGCATTTTGATCACAATAGGCATACATCAACACGATATCGACCTTTTCCACAATTGGTGAACGCTCCATTTTAACACGGGTAATGTATCACGAAGCAAATACCGTCCGCACTGGCGGAATGTTACGTGATACCACGTACTTATACGTTTGTGACTGTTACAGCGCCATCTGTCACAAAGCGATAAAGTGGTCCAACAACAACATTCATATTTCTTTACGTACTACACGAATATGTAATAAAAAATGCGGGTTCCTATTAAAAAAAAAAAAACGCATTTGATATCTGCTTGACCTACGGCAGCGCCATCTAGTGGGCCAACCATAGCGCCATCTGGTTCCCCCTTCAAGCTAGACAAGTTTCGTTCTTTGTCGTTTTTTCGTTTGACGCTTATTTCGTGAGATATTTGGCCTGGTCACTATCAATGGACCACCGTGTATATAAGGGGCGAACCAAGAGTTTCCTACCGAAGGCCATACAGTACAGAATGGGTATGCCAATCAGGTAAAATCGCCGTTATTTTTTATTTTTTTATCGTATTGAGTTACAAGCATACAACAATATCTAGAATGAAATGGAAATCTCCAGTTGTGACAACAAGTGAAGAGCACTTTCAGTCACTTGATATAAAATCCTCACGTCATCGTCAAATATGATGCCCTGCAGTCGCAGTCAGCAGATGGGCGCAAACGCCACTTCTTCAGAGTGTAACCACATCTTCCTTGAACTATCCCTTGTTTAAGCACACACACACACACACACTAGTCGAAGTAGTCGAGAAATATAAAAAGACACGAACACTGGAATAGCAGACATTCCACAGCCGTAGAAAGAAAACGATTTCATCTCGCAACAACAAAACGGATGAAATGAGATGTAAGCGCATCTGCACAACATGAAAACGAAAATGCATCAAGTGTCAGTGATTTCAAGTGTTCTAAAAACCGAGCACCTATGTGTGGAAGAACACTGTAAATGAAATAGGAAGCAAAATACGTGTAATAGTACTAATGTGAAACATGATAACTGTTCACTGTCTTGACAAACTGAGTTGTGAGGAATGATACATGTCACATTTTCCACTGAAGATGGTTTGAAATAAAGCGAAACGCATATGTCTAAATAACATTTTTACTGCGTCAGGAAAAGGCTCCCTCGAATAGAGATGTACTAGATGGCATTACAGATACACTGATTCAGTCTCAGTACACTTGTATTGTTTTGTCATTCCATGGGGCATATTTCTGTCGCAATGACTCCACTTTCGTTCCGAAAAATGTCCTTCGCCCGTAGTCTTCATAATAAGGATGTTCCTTATGTTAAACCACAAGATTCCGCTTTTGCAAGCATCATTGGCTCCAAAAATTGCACAGAAACTGGGTATTTGAGAAATTGCCCAGAGAAGTGTTGTAATGTGGCGCTAAATACGGTGCATCCTTGGAATAATTTTCGCCGTTCCGGGAAGAGAATGTAGAGCGGCGGTATATGTTCCGGCAGACATCCGTTTTGCCAGCTGCCGGAAGAAGCTGAGCAGCCGGAGGCGGCAGTGGAGGTGACGTCACAGCCTGTGTGCCCTGTGGAGAGCATCACCTTCTGTGGCCGCAGCGTCCGTGTCTCTCGTCGCAACTCTACGTGTCGTCTTCAGTGGTAATTAATTACATCTAAAGCATGAAAGGAAATGGACGCACTCAATTTGTGACCGGCTAGTGGAGTAAAATGTTCAGAGGTTCGGCCAATATTTCAGGTAGCAATTGTAAGAATAAGGGTAGATACTAACTCTGACCAAGCGTCGTCGTAACACACAGCTGCGAAAGGAACCTGTGACCACTGGAGGTACTCTATTTTACTTATTTTATGTTTACCGTCAGATATCACTTTAATTTTTTGCGAGAAGAAACCCAGAAAAATGTTCTGAAATAGCGTCTTGTTTCTCCACTAGACAGTGCCGCAAGTTCCTCCAAAACATCGTAACACAGCACACACACAAATGTCATAGTAACTAATGTAAATTCTCCCGATGATGGAGGTTTAAACCTTTGAAAGGCGTCGTGGAAATAAATAAAACAGTGACTCTTAACAGTAAACTTGTTATTTCATTTAATGTTAAAAATCATTTATTCCCATTAACTTACTTGCCCAAGGATCGTCAATACGACTAGATGCTTCCTCCCATAACTGATGATTAATGCAGGAACTAAGAAAACCGACCTGCACAGCCATAATAGGAAACGCAGCAGTAAAAATATTTCTATTGGGATTTTTGTGTATGGACAGTATCATACATGTATTATTGATTATATACTGGGGGCAGGAAATACAGTAGAAGAAGAATGGGTAGCTTTGAGGGATGAAGTAGTGAAGGCAGCAGAGGATCAAGTAGGTAAAAAGACGAGGGCTAGTAGAAATGCGTGGGTAACAGAAGAAATATTGAATTTAATTGATGAAAGGAGAAAATATAAAAATGCAGTAAATGAAGCAGGCAAAAAGGAATACAAACGTCTCAAAAATGAGATCGACAGGAAGTGCAAAATGGCTAAGCAGAGATGGCTAGAGGACAAATGTAAGGATGTACAGGCATATACCACTAGGGGTAAGATAGATAATGCCTACAGGAAAATTAAAGAGACCTTTGGAGAAAAGAAAACCAATTTTATGAATATCGAGAGCTCAGATGGAAACCCAGTTCTAAGCAAAGAAAGGACAGCAGAAAGGTGGAAGACGTATAGAGAGGGTCTATACAAGAGCAATGTACTTAAGGACAATATTATGGAAATGGAAGAGAATGTAAATGAAGACGAAAGGGGAGATATGATACTGCGTGAAGAGTTTGACAGAGCACTGAATGACCTAAGTCTAAACAAGGCCCCGGGAGTAGACAACATTCCATTACAACTACTGATAGCCTTGGGAGAGCCAGCCCTCACAAAACTCTACCACCTGGTGAGCAAGATGTATGAGAGAGGCGAAATACCCTCAGTCTTCAAGAAGAATATAATAATTCCAATCGCAAAGAAAGCACGTGTTGACAGATGTGAAAATTACCGAAATATCAGTTTAATAAGCCACAGCTGCAAAAAACTAACACGAATTCTTTACAGACGAATGGAAAAACTGGTAGAAGCAGACCTCAGGGAAGATCAGTTTGGATTCCGTAGAAATGTTGGAACACGTGAGGCAATACTGACCCTACGACTTATCTTAGAAGATAGATTACGGAGAGGTAAACCTACGTTTCTAGCATTTGTAGACTTAGAGAAAGCTTTTGACAATGTTGACTGGAATACTCTCTTTCAAATTATGAAGGTGGCAGGGATAAAATACAGGCAGCGAACGGTTATTTACAATTTGTACAAAAACCAGATGGCAGTTATATAGTCGAGGGGCATGAAAGGGAAGGAGTGGTTGGGAAGGGAGTAAGACTGGGTAGTAGCCTATCCCCTTTGTTATTCAATCTGTTTATTGAATGGTTCAAATGGCTCTGAGCACTATGAGACTTAACTTCTGAGGTCATAATTCCCCTAGAACTTAGAATTACTTAAACCTAACTAACCTAAGGACATCACACGCATCCATGCCCGAGGCAGGATTCGAACCTGCGACCGTAGCAGTCGCGCGGCTCCAGACTGTAGCGCGTAGAACCGCTCGGCCACCCCGGCCGGATCTGTATATTGAGCAAGCAGTAAAGGAAGCAAAAGAAAAATTTGCAGTAGGAATTAAGATCCATGGAGAAGAAATAAAAATAAAAGCTTTGAGGTTCCCCGATGACATTATGATTTTGTCAGAGACAGGACCTGGAAGAGCAGTTGAATGGAATGGACAGTGTCTTGAGGATGTAAGATGAACGTCAACAAAAGCAAAACGAGGATAATGGAATGTAGTAGAATTAAGTCGGGTGATGCTGAGGGAATTAGATTAGGAAATGAGACACTTAAAGTAGTAAATGAATTTTGCTATTTGGGTTGCAAAATAACTAATGATGGTCGAAGTAGAGAGGATATAAAATGTAGACTGGCAGTGGCAAGGAAAGCGTTTCTGAAGAAGAGAAATTTGTTAACATCGAGTATAGATTTAAGTGTCAGGAAGTCGTTTCTCGAAGTATTTGTATGGAGTGTGGTCATGTATGGAAGTGAAATGTGGACGATATACATTTTGGACAAGAAGAGAATGGAACCTTTCGAAATGTGGTGCTACATAAGAATGCTGAAGATTAGATGGGTAGATCACATAAATAATGAGGAGGTATTGAACAGAATTGGGGAGAAGAGAAATTTGTCTCATAACTTGACTAGAAGACGGGATCGGTTGGTAGGACATGTTCTGAGGCATCAAGGGAGGGCAGCGTGGAGGGTAAAAATTGTAGAGGGAGACCAAGAGATGAATACACTAAGCAGATTCAGAAGGATGTAGGTTGCAGTAGGTACTGGGAGATGAAGAAGCTTGCACAGGATAGAATAGCATAGAGAGCTGTATCAAACCAGTCTCTGGACTGAAGACGATAACAACAACTGTCTTTCGCTAATGCAATAAAAGTGTCATTTAGAGAAACGGGTTTATCTTTGTTTCAAAGCATCTTCATTGGTCACTATAAAATGTGCTACTTGTCACTACTCCGTCTGTCAAGACAGTAAACAACTATCATGTTTTACATTGCATCTATTAAACAGTATTTTGCTTCCTATTTCATTCATTGTTCCACACAAAGGTCCTCGATTTTTAGAACATTACTCTTCACTGACTTCACAGACAGTGTTGTGTCTTCTTTTTTCACTCTTTCTTACAAGTTAAGACTATTCCTTGTTTAAAACACACACACGCACTCACACGAACACAAAAACACACACACACACACACACAATAGTCGAAGTAGTCGAGAAATGTAAAGACACACAACCACTGGAGTAGCAGACATTCCACAGCCACAGAAGAACAACAGACGATCTCATCTCTCAACATCAAAACAAAGTATATGAGGTGTAAGTGCATCTACACAACATGAAAACGAAAATGTATCCACTGCCAGAGATTTGCAATATTTTAAAAATCGAGCAGCCATGTGTGGAAGAACATTTTAAATGAAGTTGGAAGCAAAAATACGTGAATAATACTTGCAATTTAATACTTTTTAATAGTAGTAATGGAAAACATGAGTATAGGGCAGACAAGCAGAAACTTTAATAACAGATACACAGAACACAGAAGGGCATTAAAAAGTAACAGCTGTCATTCCACATTTGCTGAACACGTCATGGACAAGAAACATATCCCAACAAACAATGAAAATTCTCAAATGCAACAACAGCCCCCCACAAAAACTCTCTCTCTCTCTCTCTCTCTCTCTCTCCCTCCCTCCCACCCTTTACACACACACACACACAAACACACAAAAAAAAACTTCACAGAAACGTCTGAAAGTTCCAGAACAACCGCCAGGAACACCTCCAACAATTGCACTGTCAGGCAACTTGTTTTTACACCTTCAACTGTTCCACTGCCCACCATGTTCTGTTTTTACAGCTGGTAAACAGTGAAACAGTGACAGTGACTGGCAACTCAATATATAGCGTTTGACAGTGACGAAGATGAAGAAAAAGAAAATGTAAGTGAAACGTAAATAGACACACACACACACACACACACACACACACACACACACACACACACTCACACAAACAGGACTAATTAATTTTAGGTTAGATTAGATTAGATTAATTATTCATTGCAAGGACCGACAAAAGAGGGGATCCACCTGGGTGTGGATCATGTCATATAAACACATTACAAAAATGTAATAATAAAAACTTGAGTTTCATTAATTTAGTGATCCTCAGTCAATAAACATTAAAACTATGTACATGAATTAAAATTAAATTTCTATTATTTACAGGTTTAATACTTACATCTGCTTTCCATCCATCCATCATTTACGCAGTAGGCAGTTACTTGGCTGTTACAACCAAGTATTGTCAGAAATTAAAGTATAATAAATTTTCATTAAAATGGTCTACTGCACTTGTTGAGAAATTCATGGATGGAACAGAAAGAGCTGGTCACCAAAAATTCTTTTAAATTATGTTTAAATTGTGCCTTGTCTGAAACTAAACTCTTAATGGTTGCTGGTAACTTAATGCTGAATACTGGACTCCTTTCTGGGCTAGAGTAAATGATTTTAAATCTTTATGTATATTGTTCTTATTCCTAGTATTGATACTGTGTACTAAGCAGTTCGTCGGAAAAAGAGATGTATTATTTACAACAAACTTCATTCCAGCCATAGAAATAATAATTTTCAATCGTAATTTTGGGTTAAAAAATTTATCTACTTTAAGGTGTAAGTGGTTGCAGATGACAAACTGTGGAACAAAACAGTCACTGTAGAAACACAACACATCAGAAAAACCACACCATGTGGTAAAAAGTATGAATTCATAATTTATTTATTTTTTTCAAATATCTGTAATTACTATTTAAAAACTAATAGTTACATGTGTACAAACAGTAAAGAACACTCTTTATCTTTAACAGATGAGAAATAAAAGCACACTGAAGATGCAACTGCAGTGAAACATGTTTGGGTTAAAAAACAAAATTGTGTTTTGTTAAAGGCGGACCCTATCCAAAAACATATGAACATTAGTACTGTTTATGATGTTGACAAAGAGATTTGTAAGAAAAACCGGATTGTTACAGAGACCACTATAGATGCTTTTTAATAAAGCGAAATGCATATGATCTAAATAAGACTTTTGTCATGGTCGGAAAAGACGGTAAATAAGCTATAAGACTTACATAATTGAAACAGTGGAAGAAAGGAGAACTAAAAAAAATAAAAGAACATGAATACCATACGTATTTCGTGAGCACTGAGCAGTTCTTCATGTTGCGCGTCTAGCAACATGTGACGTATCCGCCTGCAAACTTATTTTTCTAATGTCGCCGAACGTAAGTCTTACATTACCTGATGCAGCGTATTGCAACATGGGAACATCTCCTGAGGTTTCTACTCTGCAGCCTAGATCCTCGATCATACTTACAGTTGAAACATTACGACCATAAGGTGCTCCAAATTGAAATGAATGAGGCAGTTGTAAACTGCGACCTGTCATCTGTTAAGAAACTAGTAAACAAATATTTGCAAAGCTTACGGCCGAAATATCTGTGAAAGCGATGGAGTTGTTACGGCGTCATATCAGAAATCTGAAGACTTACCATTCACTGCAGAAACAAGATAGCAAAAGCTTAGAACTAGACCTAAGGCAATATAGTGCTCTTGTAATGACCCGAAGTCCAGATCTGTCGAAGGTTTCTTAAAACCTAAAATTTCATTTTATTATTCAATATAGCGACTTGTAAAATGGTTCAAATGGCTCTGGGCACTATGGGACTTAACTTCTGAGGTCGTCAGTCCTCTAGAACTTAGAACTAATTAAACCTAAGTACCCTAAGGACATCACACACACCCATGTCTGAGGCAGGATTCGAACCAGCGACCGTAGCGGTCGCGCGGTTCCAGACTGTAGCGCCTAGAACCGTTCGGCTACTCCTGCCGGCCGACTTTTAAAGATAGTGAGAAATCTTGCTACATCAACGGAGTAAATTTTCTCTTATTTTCCACAGACTGGACGAGACAACTGCTCACCAAAGTCAATGGTCCGAACTCCGACAACTCAGTGGTTCGTAGGATTCAACAGTTTTGTTATAGCTGATTAAAATTTCGCATGTCCCTATGAGCGAAGTGATGCATTTATTAAGACACTGGACGTCTATTCGACAGGCAAGAGATTCACCCTCCGATAGCGAATCATGATTTACTTCCAGAAAGAATCGTTCACTCCGCATCAGAGGGTGCGCTGTTCTGAAACTTCTTGATAGTTTAATACTGTATGACTGACGGTAAAAGGCAAGCTTCCGGGTGCAAATCCTGGTCCGGCATCAGTTTTAATATACTTGAAAGTCGCATCTATGATTTAGTTTTTCCGACGTTTGCGCAATTACTTGAGGCGAATTAGGAAATTTTTTCCCAAGAGGCTGCAATCGAGTTCCTGTCCGATCACTGTTCAACTAAAATTGTCATTGATCTTTGATAATGTTGATGTCTACGGACACTGAACCCTAAACTAACTTTTAAGAGTAAGTTTTTTGGCTGTAGGTAGGAGCTTATTGCAATAATTAAAGATCGGATGAAGATGAAACTGTTTGTGATCGGAAAAGTGATGGCTGGGGATTTTCATGTTAACAGGACAAGAACGCAAATCACTTCCAAGAACGAAAGGCTATTTACAATTTGTACAGAAACCAGATGGCAGTTATAAGAGTCGAGGGAATGAAAGGGAAGCAATGGTTGGGAAGGGAGTGGGACAGGGTTGTAGCCTATCCCCGATGTTATTAAATCTGTATATTGAGCAAGCCAGTAGAGGAAACAAAAGAAAAATTCGGAATAGGAATTAAAATCCGTGGAGAAGAAATGGCATGGAGAGCTGCATCAAACCAGTCTCAGGACTGAAGACCACAACAACAACAACAACAACAACAACAACGGAGAAGAAATAAAAACTTTGAGGTTCGCTGATAACATTGTAATTCTGTCAGAGACAGCAAAGGACCTGGAAGAGCAGCTGAACGGAATGGACAGTGTCTTGAAAGGAGGATATAAGATGAACATCAACAAAAGCGAAACGAGGATAATGGAATGTAGTCGAATTAAATCGGGCGATGTTGCGGGAATTAGATTTGGAAATGAGACTCTTAAAGTAGTAAATGAGTTTTGCTATTTGGGGAGCCAAATAACTGATGATGGTCGAAGCAGAGAAGATATGAAATGTTGACTGGCAATGGCAAGGAAAGCGTTTTCTGAAGAGGAGATTATAAATTACTGTTCATTTATTTCACAGACTCAAGCTTTCGACCTTATAGCCATTGAAAAGTGCATCTTGAAATGTTACAGAATGTCTGATCTATCTGTGTGCCATATCATCGTAAAAAGAAAAAGAAAAAAGAAAAAAACAAACATATTTCAGCCCTTATAGACCAGCTGTCGTATTACAGAGATTAGTTGGTATCGAAGATACATAATATGGCTGACAGAGCGTCAAGTGAATAACCATGCACTTAAAAAGTCCATAAAGCCTAAATGATGACTCTGTGAAATAAATGAACAGAAATTTACAGTCAAATGGCGAAAAGTTCTTTCAAAAAGTTCTACATGACTATGGTCCCACACGAAGGAAATGTCATTAAAAACCCGAACTATTTAAGGTTTCCTAATTTTGAAGTGTGTTGTAATTTATTAACGGAACCTGGAAACATTATTTTATTTTTACAGAAAATTCAATCAATTGAAGCTTCTTTGTGCCGATTTCTTTCTTTGTAACTTCTGCATTTGTTGTCTTATTTTTTTTTTGAAGAAGTCGGTGTAGAAATATTCGATTAATTTTAGTTTGTTTCGAATCCTAAATTAATCTCCTCTTTCACCATAACATTCATTTGAAATTCCGATGACATCACTTGGCTGTTGATTTTTTTTTCGGTATGATGTCAATAATCACATTTAGCTGTTGCCTTCTGCAGCTATGTTTTACTCTTATTCAAGATTACTTGTATCGGAATATCCAAGTTTTGAATACGCAAAGAAATATAGGTATAGATTCATATCCGTTTTTATTAATTAAAATAATATAGTGCAGTGTCTTATGCAACTATTTGTGCAACAGTCGCTTAACTTATTAATATTATCATACTGGAACACAATATCTTTGTGCCATCGATAAATTTTATTTCTTTTTATTTTTGCAACCGAAATTGTATTCATTCAAAAATATTCACAATCGATCTTTGCATCAGACAGGCAATATGGAGTGGAATCAATATTTCTTTTCAATTATTTTCCCCTTTTCTAACAAACTGATTATCTTTAGGTGAGAAAAAAATCACTGTAAGCTAGGAGATGATGAACTGGACTAAACAAAAATATTAATTACAGTTGCAAGGATTCAATGGCAGGATAAGAAAAAGTTTTCGAATCGATAACAGAAGCTGTTGGAACTGGGCATCGCGTAGCAGAAAATATGGGGTTGTAAGGTGATTATGATGGTGAATGTGAAGACTGGTTGGAAGTAAACGATGGCACTGATGTGTGAAGTTTCGTACCCATTTTGCTTTAGCCTGATGTGTTTACCGATGCAAATAACATTGAAGTATTTGATCTGAAAGTTCATAAGCACGTTTCAGGTACGAATTTGCGGGTTCTATGTGTTTGTGTGAAAAATACCATTGCGACACTTGGCAAAAACACGCTTGTTTTGTATTGCTTGCTTGTTTTTGCAGACATTTTAAACGTTTAATTAACCGTTCTATCCTTTAGAAACATCACAAAACAATTTAGATGTGGAAAAATAATTTGAGGGTCCGTTTTGTCGTAGTATGTTACAGAACTCGAACTTTGCATATTCACTACCGCAGTAAGTTCATGGCGTAAGCTTTGTGTATCCATAGGTGTTTGTGTGTGAGTGGAGTGGCGGGGGGAAGGCGGGGTTGTTGCTGACGTATTTTAGATCTTAAAGTACTGCAAGTTACTCCCTTTATGTGACCTTTTGGATAAATAGTTTTGAACACGGCGCAAAAAATTCAAGTCGTTCGGATAATTTTGAGCACAGCCCCAGATAGTGATTCTTTGGCTGCATTGTGTTCGGCTGTATAACGGACTGTAAAGTACTGGTACGTGATTGGAGGACTGGCAAGTGGAGGCGAGGAGAGGGGAGTAAGAGAGGGAGGAATTGCCATAAAAACGTCATTGAAAGAACGTGTGGCGTGTCACAAGATGATATGGTGTAACTGATAATTAGGGCGTGGCTTGTGTTGTCATGGGTAGTATAGCTATTGATTTGGACCTTTTTAGGTGATTTAAGTGACATAAAAATAGTGCCGTACCATATGAGGCGAGATATCCTAATTACGAAGAGGGCTCCAGTTAGGTAGGTAGTGGAGGTATCTCGAGTGGGGTTGTGTACTGAAATGCGGTACGTGTGCCATCATCTCTCACCTGCGACCAATTCAAGAAGCTACTGCCCCATCATCTGTACACGATGTTTCGCCTGCAGCACTCCCCAACTAACTTGCACTTTGACGCAATTCCTTAACACTCCAAAGGTGTCAAAATGATTTGAGGAACACTCCATGGAACAAAGGATGCCCGTATGGCCTCCCAGACCTACCGACCTCACTGTATTGAGTACGTACGGGACGGCGTGGAGCGATACTTGTGCACATAGGAAGCAACGATCACTCTTTGCTAGATGTTGGTTTCGGCTGAGCGGTCATGAGTGTGGCTGACTAACGGTTCATGTGCCTCATGGACTCCAAGCAACGCCTCCTCGACCGTCGCCAAGGCAAAGTGAGTGCTACACGTGACTAGAGGTGTCTGTACTTAAATGCTCATGAGCGTGTAGCCGAAAACACGTATTACACATAATCCCTACTTAAGTGAGCTGGACGCATTATACTACATGAAGTAAGCAAAATACCAATACTGAAGTGGATCAGAGGTTACCTGTTCATTCACGAACTTAAGGCAGAATGCGAAAATATGTCCTCACACACGCTACTCACAGTACTGGACGCTGACGGTATCACTAACGTCACAACGATGTTAAAAGAGTGAGGCACTGCAGTCTGCACATAGTCGCTTTGTGACTTTTCTTCGGAGATGGTATCGAAAGCTGTATACGTGTGTTACTAGGCAGAGTCATGAGATACGACCTAATCTGTTCAAGATCCAAAAGAAAGCAACTGCTTTTGGTTACTGTGTTCCTTGGTTTCACTACTGTACTTCATGTTGAAATGCTAGAAAAGGGAGTGATATAGCTCTGATGCGAACCAATACTTCCAAGAGAAATTATCTTTGACATGGAAGTTCGGAGACGACATAGCTTCACTCTTGATAGAAATATTAGCAATTAGAAGCACCACTACAGTGTAGAAACGATTACGCTCATTCCATCAGCTTTCAAGACTGCCCTTCGTCAGCTTGGATGACAACATAACCTTGGCCCTGACAGCCGTTTAGTCAGTGACACTAGTGAACACCCGTGTGCCACTGCAGCTTTACGGTACTGCACAGTGTCGTCATATTTGGTTCGAAGATGTTTCCCGAAATATTAAATAAGAATTATAATGAACTATAGGCTATTCTGTGAATTTTAGTTGTTCCTAGGTGTGCAACTGATCGTTAAATGCTGTAGCTAGGCCGGAAAATTATCTTCATATTTGAAGCATTAGGAGTACGAGGGCGAAAAGGTGAAAGTTGTGGAGCCGGTGCTTTTCGCCACAGCGTAATTGCTAAAGTATAAGAAGGCTGTTTCAAGTTATTTATTTCATCAATCCGATTTTTTATTGCAAACTTTCTCAAGAAAGACTTCTAAATGTGAAATTTGATACATTGTGGTCAGTAAACAGTTTTCTAACTCAGTAATTTAAGGTTCAGAAAACGACTCGCGTAGTAGTAAAAAGAATGGCGCCTAAGAATACATTCTGTCTTGGGTCCACGCACAAGTTGTTCCTCACACTAATTCAGTAAGGAAGGAGGAGGAGGGTTAGTGTTTAACACCCCGTCGACAACGAGGTCATTAGAGACGGGGCACAAGCTAGGATTAGGGAAGAATGAAGAAGCAAAGCGGCCGTGTCTTTTCGAAAGAACCATCCCGGCATTTGCCTTAAGCGGTTCAGAAAAATCACAGAAAACGCAAACCGGCATGACCGGACGCGGGTTTGAACTGTCGTCCACCCGAATGCGAGTACAGTATGCTAACCACTGCTCTACATCCCTCGATACTAATTTAGTAGGGCGCAAACTGACAGAGTAGTATAATGTGCCAAAAATTCGTACGAGCTGCTTGTAATAAACGTTCTGTAATAAATAGTAGTTAATCGTAGGCATTGTTTGAATGTAGGTATCAGCATTGTTAACGTGACGAGCCGCGCAGTGTAACAATGTTAGCTGACAGAGTCTGGGAGAACCTGTTAGACGAGTGTGTTTGTCATTACCCCCGCCGGTTCAGCATTCATGCGTAGTGGTGGCGAGCCACCCACCTTTGGCCGTCCACTCATATACATAGGAACGGGGTTGCTTAGATTGATGTGGGCGTACGGAGAAAGAAAGAATTGTATTTTCATTCAAGTTGGAAGGCGGATTGGGCTCGATCGATGCTTCACTGCGGAAGTATTAGAGCATCAGTTACACTAGCTTCTTCTAATCCTGTGATAGCTCGCATGTCTTCCTTTCGATGTACAATTTAAGAAAACATACTTTTGTCATAAATATTGTTTTTGTCGTAGTAATTTTATTAATTCGTAATCTCTCCCCCATAAGTCCTTTTCACTTGAAGCATGCGTAGTTGCAGCCAGCTAGAATTGCTGATGTAACTATTAGCAGTAAATTATATAACAGTAGTAACTAATTGATAGCTTTGCATGATCAATATGTGATTAAATGTTAGTGAAGAGGAAGTAAACGAAGACGAGATGGTCGATGTGATATTGCGAGAAGAACGTGACAGAGCTCGGGAAAAGATGGGATAGCGATATGCACATCTACAGATGGTGGTAGTATCACTTACACAAGGAATAAAAGAACGGTGCAGTCAAGGAGCTGTCAAATAGTTCAAATGGCTCTGAGCACTATGGGACTTAACATCTATGGTCATCAGTCCCCTAGAACTTAGAACTACTTAAACCTAGCTTACCTAAGGACAGCACACAACACCCAGTCATCACGAGGAAAAGAAAATCCCTGACCCCGCCGGGAATCGAATCCGGGAACCCGGGAGCGGGAAGCGAGAACGCTACCGCACGACTACTAGCTGCGGTCCAAGGAGCTGTCATTTGTACTCAGGTGATCCATGTGAAAAGGTTTCCGACGTGACTATGGCCTCACGATATGAATTAACAGACTCTGAACACGGAATGGTAGTTCGAGCTAGACGCATAGGACAGTCCATTTAGAGAATCGTTAGGGAATTCAAAATTTTTAGATCCACAGTGTCAAGATGTGCGGAGAATGCCAGATTTCAGGTGTTACCTATTACCGCGAACAACGCAGTGGCTGTCGGCCTGCACTTAACTACCGAGAGCAGCGGCGTTTGCGTAGAGTCGTCAGTGCTACTAGACAAGTAACACTACGTGATATATAAGCAGAAATCAATTTCAGACGTACAACGAACGCACCCGTATGACAGTGCGTCGAAATGTGACGTAAGAGGCCTATGGTAGCAGGCGACCGATGTGAGTACCTTTGCTAACAGCGTGACATCTCCTGCACCACCTCTCCTTGGTTCGTGACCATATCGGTTGGACTCTAAACGACAGGTTTTGGTTGCAAATTACTGACACGGTTTATTTGCAGAAACCTAGAAAAACTGACGGAAGCCAACCTCGCGAACGATAGCTTTCTATTCCATAGTAATGTAGGGGAACTTGCTACGCCATAGTCAACCTACAACTTACTGTGAAGATAGAATGATGAAAGACCAGCTTAAATTTTCAGAATTTTTAGCTATAGAGACAGCTTTTGGCAATGTTAATGGAACACACTCTTTGAAATTGTGAAGGCAGGAAGAATAAAATACACGGAGCGATAAATTATCTACACTTAGTACAGAAAGTAGGCTGCAGTTATAAGATCCGAAGGGCATGAAAGCGAAACAGTATTTAAGAAAGAAGTGGGGCAGGGTTGCAGATTCTCCCCGGCGTTATTCACTCTGTATACTGAGGACCACGAAGTAGATGAAGAGATGAAAATCTGCTGCCTCGGAAGTAAAATAGCACATAATGCACGAAGCAAGATTTGCTTAAAAAGCAAACTAGCACACGCAAAGAGGGCATTCCTGACCAAAAGGAGTCTGCTAGTATCAAGCACCGGCTTTAACTTGTGAAAGAAATTTCTGAGATTGAACACTTGAAATAGAGCATTGTATGAAAGTGAATCATGGTCTGTGAGAAAAATGAAAACATGAGTGTCTATGTGTTTGAGACATTGTTTTGTAGAAGGAAGTTGAAAATTACATGGAGTGATAAAATAAGAAATGGGGAGGTTCTCCACAAAATCGGCGAGCAGAGAAACATGTGGTAAACTCTATCAAGAATAAGGGACAGGTTGGTAGTGAGGCTGGCTTGTCAGAGAATTTAGAAGTGATTTGCCATTGATTCATCAACTCAAGAAGCGAGTGATTAATAAGAAATCTATGAAATGGTGGAATGGTAATGGTTGGTTACACATATGGGAAAATAGTGATTAATAAGGGGTAGTTTCAATAGAATCTCGTCAAAGAGATCGTAAAATGAGATGGCGGAATGGTAACGGTTGGTTACACGTATGGGAAGATCGTTGCAATTGTCATAATTACGCAGAAAGTGAAGAGGCGGCAAGCGTTGATAAAAAGACTGCGTCGCTCTATCCATAGAAACACAAAGCAATGATAGAACCATATTTGACGTAGATGACATAAATCTATTCTGGAAGAAGATGCCTAAAAAGGCGTTTATCGCGCATAATGAAGGTTGGTGCGAATTCAGATGGCGACTGTAAATTAAAATCTTCCTTAGTTTATCATTCAGAAGATGCAAGAGCTTTAAAATATACATGTAAAGCTGCATTTTGCGTGATCTGAATGACAGTTTCTGTTTTTGAGGACTGGTTTGGTCATCGGTTCAAAGCAGAAGTAGAACTTTTATTACCAATTAAAACAAATCCCATTTAAAATAATGATATTAATCAACAATGCATCAAGTCATCCTCTTGGTACCCTAATTAATTACGACTCACACTGAGTGTTGCACTTTTGCCACCGAAAGCGAGCAGTTTGTTTCAACCGTTGGACCAGAGAGTCATTAAATCATTTAAAACTTACAGACGATCGTTCGCGCATGTACATAAAGCCACAGAAAAAACAACGACCTCTCTTTTGAAGATTTTCAGAAGTAATTAAGTATTTTACTTACCGTGATAATTATTGTACAGCCCTGGAATGAAATTTCACAAAAACCTTGAAATGGAGTCTGGAAAAAGCTGTGTCTATTTTTTCACCACTGAAGCCCAGGGAGAATCGACACCAGATCCTTTTCAAATGGATAATGCGGTTGAATAAGTGGTCGTACTTGCCAGACAGTTAAATTTAGAGGTGGGTGGCGATGGCATTCAAGAACTGCTGAATTAATACAATCAGGAGCTGACCACCGATGACCTTCCCGAAATGCAGGGAGAAGAGCAAAATTTTGAACAACCTCATTCAATCAAAAAATAAAATGTGGGTTGCAGACTTGACAGAAGGCCTCACTTCATTTGAAAAAGGATTACAAATTTTAGAAAAAATAGAGTCCAATGGAATGCTCATTTATACCACAATATAAGGAATAAAAAAATTAGCGTACTACGAATAAATTTTGCGTGAGGAGAAAAAAAGACTCGCCAGAAGACATTGTTATATTTTATGAAGCCTTCTACGTCACAATAACTACAGTTTACATCTTCCAATGCATAATACTACATTGTAATAAGGTTTATTCCATTGTCGAACATTTTAGTAAACATTTTTATTCTAGAATGAGATTTTCACTCTGCAGTGGAGTGGGCGCTGATATGAAACTTCCTGGCAGATTAAAACTGTGTGCCGGACCAAGACTCGAACTCGGGACCTTTGCCCTTCGCGGGCAAGTGCTCCACAAACTGAGCTACCCAAGCTCGACTTTCGGCCCGTCCTCACAGCTTGACTTCTGCCAGTACCTCGTCTCCTACCTTCCAAACGTTACAGAAGCTCTCATGCGAACCTTGCAGAACTAGCACTCCTGAAAGAAGGGATATTGCAGAGACATGGATTAGCCACAGCCTGGGGGATGTTTCCAGAATGAGATTTTCACTCTGCAGCGGAGGGCGCGCTGATATGAAACTACCTAGCAGATTAAAACTGTGTGCCGGACCGAGACTCGAACTCGGGGGTACTGGCAGAAGTAAAGCTGTGAGGACGGGGCGTCAGTCCTGCTTGGGTAGCTCAGTTGGTAGAGCATTTGCCCGCGAAAGGCAAAGGTCCCGATTCGAGTTTCGGTCCGGCACACAGTTTTAATCTGCCAGGAAGTTTCATAGCAGCGCACACCCCGCTGCAGAGTGAAAATCTCATTCTGGAAACATCCCCCAGGCTGTGGCTAAGCCATTTCTCCGCAATATCCTTTCTTTCAGGAGTGCTAGTCCTGCAAGGTTCGCAGGAGAGCTTCTGTAAAGTTTGGAAGGTAGGAGAGGAGGTACTGGCAGAAGTCAAGCTGTGAGGACGGGCCGTCAGTCGTGCTTGGGTAGCTCAACAGTCAGCCTTTGGCGGCGGAGCGGTTCGGACGGTGTTTGCGTCCCTGCCGCACGTCTGCGCGAGAGGTGTTTACGTTACGTGTGTAGCGATGTGTGGCGGTATACATAGAACGAATCATGGCCTTGTCGTTCCGCAAATCGACACTGAAATTTAGTTTTGTTAACGAATATGCTCGACCGAAGGCTTACGAGATCGAACGTTATTTACGGGACGAGGTCAAAATCGAACCTAACGTTCTAGTTGGAATACACTTATCTATAGTCAGCAGCGTGGTTTATGTCAAGCTCATAAATGAAGCGGCATGTGACGAACTACTACTTCGACACCGACAAGGACTTCGTTTCTGTCATTCGGACTGGAATGTTGGAGCGGTAACAGTTGAACACGCCGGCATGGGCCTCCGAACGATCCGCGTCTTTGAGCTTCCATTCGAAGTGCCAGAAGAATTGATGTCAGACGCCTTGCGTCCTTACGGAACGGTCCTATCCCATGTGGCTGAAAAATGGGCGAGTTTCAAGACGTATCCTGTCCTCAATGGCGTCAGACAAATAAGGATCGAACTCCGAAAACACGTTCCGTCATACTTGTACATCGCCGGTTGTAGGGCGATTGTCATTTACGACGGACAACCAAGGACGTGCTCTGGATGTGCGAAGGAGAGACACATACGTTCTGAGTGTGCTCAACGAATTTTATTACAGCTGCCACGGGATGATCCACCCCTCACGCCGCATCCGACTGTGCTCCCCATGACTTACGCCGTGAGACAGACACGTACCAGAACACACAGACAGCGGCGGATCGTGGCGAGCCACAGAAAGACGACGTTGCGCTGGACCGCCTGCAGCAGTCACAGGACGCCCTCTCTTCGGTTCCGCTTGCGCCCCCTTCAGATAAGGCGGATAGTGCGACGGCGCACAATTCCGACGCCCCCCACGAACAACTGGAGACCATGCTGACCTCTGATTCTGAGGCCCGGCAACGCAAACAGCGATCACCAAAACGCCGGAAGAAGCGCCGCCTCACGGTGGAGAACGACCACTCTGATCTAGCGGACAATTCTGAGATGTTTACGGGTACAGAACAGACGACCATGGATACAGAAGAACTGCCTAGCGTGGATGCAACGGTGGCCAACGGGACGACGGCACGATCTACCGCTGACGATGCTCCAGACACAGCGAAGGAGCTCGATAGACGGCAACAGGCTACTGAGGAGGCTATGGCGCCTGCACCGCACGACAACGATGGGACACTAGGGGACTGGTCAGAAGAGCCACCCCCGTGGGGAACAGATGATGCCGGAGGAACCGCTCCCACGCACTCTCACGGTGTAAGACCGGCGTAGTGCACGGAATAATGGCAGACCATATGAGGGTACCGCGGGGGACGTAGTCCGACAGCAGCCTATGTACGGCAAAATTAGCGACCGTACGGTACCTTATCTACGTTGACCGCCATGCAACAAGCTTATCGGATAGGGTCTGTTAACATCAACAGCATTGGGACGCCGGTAAAAATCAAGATGCTCAGTGACATGATAAAGGGTGCGGATTTAGACATAGCACTATTACAAGAAGTTCGGGTACTTCCCCCCTCGGACTTTTACGGTTACGACATTTACTGTTCCCTGTGTGACGAGAGAGGCGTTGGCACAGCTATACTATTAAAGGAAGGGATACGTGCAGACGAAATAGAGTATTTGCCTTCTGCCCGTGGTACGGCCGTGACCATAGGTGGAATACGTTTGATCAACATATACGCACCGTCAGGCTCGGATAAGAGAAGGGACAGAGCAGATTTTTACGCCCATGAGGTTACACCGTTGTTCCAGGGACGATACGATGGTTGCATACTCGGCGGAGATTTTAATTGTGTGCTCGACAGAAAGGACCAACAACCTAACTATACTACTAGCCAAGAACTTAGGGAGCTGGTCAACGGGATGGAATTAGTCGATACATGGGACCTGAAGTATCGCAACCAACCAGGATATACATTTTTTACTAGCCACTCCGCGGGCCGTTTGGACCGGATCTACGTTTCAAGGGCGTTAGCAATGTCGACGGTGGTCGCAGAAATGTGGCCGACAGCGTTTACAGACCACGAGGCATATATTTGTACGGTTAACCTTGATAGACAGAAGGTATGGAGACGGAGGGGTAATTGGAAGATGAACGTCTCCCACCTGCGCGATGCAGAATGCCGACGCATGGTGGAGGACGCGTGGCATGGCTGCCTCCGTCGACGAAACTCTTTCGGTTCTGTCCTGCAGTGGTGGATCGAGTGCGCGAAGCCAGCTTTACGGAGGACGTTAATAGGTTACGGGAAGGAGGTTTCTCAATGGCAGCGCACGACCACTGAGTTTTACTTTACGGCTCTCCGGGAACTGTTAGCTCAACCACCTACACCAGAACGCCAGACGGCCGTCCACCGAGTTAAGGCGAAGCTGGTACAACTTGCAACGCAGAGGATGGCAGGTACGATAATACGCGCGAGGTCGCAGGATTTCCTGCCCAACGAGGATCCCTCGATGCATTATGTGATAAAGGAAAGACGAAGAAGAAGCAGGAATTTAATACATGAGATCGATCTCGGCGATGGCCGTCGTTTTACAACACAAAGGGGCATGGCACAGGCGTTCACGGATCATTTTAGCAGATTCTATGCGAGCAACGGGGAGGGTCAGAAGGAGCTGGGGAACGTCCTGGAAGAGACCCCAGACGCTACGAGTGTGAACGGGGAAGCGGACGGGTTATCTGAAATTACGTGTGAAGAGCTGGAGGAAGCGATTACACGAGGTGCTTGCAACAAGTCCCCAGGTCCAGACGGATTCCCGTTGGAATTTTACCGTGCCTTTGTGCCCATATGACACCGATGTGGCTATGTATGTTTAATGAGCTTCTGCGGCAAGAAGTACCGGTTCACATTCAATTCACGGAAGGGCTCATGATACCGATACCGAAGCCCCGTGGTGGCAAACGGCCTTGTGATTATCGTCCAATGACCCTCCTTAATAGTGACTACAGGATCTTCATGCACATCCTGGGCAGTCGTATCAAAAAGTCGCTGGAGAATCGAATACATGCCGATCAGACTTGCCTTGGCGGCATCAGTAATATCCACACAGCCTTGGGAGACTATCGTGACGTCGTCGCCCTCGCGGCTGCATGCCGCCTCCGGGGGGCGATGGTTGCAGTAGATTTCGATCATACTTTTGATCGCGTGGATCATGTGTACCTCGCGGCGGTGATGAACAGGATGGGTGTCTCGCCATTATTGACCACTGTTGTGATGCGGCTGTTGCACGGCGCCAGATCAGCGATGGTGGTAAACGGAGGAAGAACTGAGTATTTTAAGATCTTAAGATCAGTGAGACAGGGTTGCCCCTCGTCGATTCTCCTTTATGTGATCGCCTTAGAACCATGCCTCGCACGACTTCGCCGCCGTCTTACCGGGATCTCCCTATGGCATTTATCATTCAAATGCAGAGCATACGCGGATGATATTGTGTTCCTCGTACGGAATGAGAGGGAGACTCAAACAGCACTGGATTGGCTATGAGGATTCAGGCGGCTTTTGGGTACTATGTGTGCCTGGGACAACACTTTAAGGTACAGTACAACACGCTTACCCTCCCAGCGCGAGAGGGGGGCGTTGGTTTAGTGAACGTGCACGAGAAGGCGCGTGCCATGTATATTAATACTATGCTCCAACGGTGGCGCAACAGGAATCACTCGCTTACGGGGACTTCGCCGCCGTCTTACCGGGATCTCCCTATGGCATTTATCATTCAAATGCAGAGCATACGCGGATGATATTGTGTTCCTCGTACGGAATGAGAGGGAGACTCAAACAGCACTGGATTGGCTACAGACGTATGGGATGGCAGCTGGAAGTGTGGTTAACTACCGAAAATCACAATTCATGCATGTGGGGCGTGGACTAGACCAGGAACGGAAGGACCCTTACCTGCGGTGGAAACCCTCCGCTGTTTGGGTATCACCTTTCATAAAGAGACAGCGAGAACGGCTGCGGACAACTACCGAAGACTGTTACTCAGAGTCCGCACGGCAGTACGACTAAACGCCATACGGTCGATGGATATGCTGCAGCGAGTGTTACTCGTCAATCTTTATCTCGCGCCCATGATGTGCCACCTGACACACCTTCTCCCCTTGACGCGCACGATGGCTATGAGGATTCAGGCGGCTTTTGGGTACTATGTGTGCCTGGGACAACACTTTAAGGTACAGTACAACACGCTTACCCTCCCAGCGCGAGAGGGGGGCGTTGGTTTAGTGAACGTGCACGAGAAGGCGCGTGCCATGTATATTAATACTATGCTCCAACGGTGGCGCAACAGGAATCACTCGCTTACGGGGACGATCATCGAAGAACTCGTACCAACATCGCATCTTCCTCCAGTCAGTGTCGGCCATATATCGCCACCTTTAACGTATGTACGCACGTTCATCGTGGAACACAGTTACGTTCGAGAGCGTTTACCGACGACCCGACAGTCGACATCGAAGGACGTGTACCATCTGCTTCATCGACAGATCTCCCGGAATAGGGTGGAACGCAAACATCCAGCTGTTAATGGGCACGTGGTGTGGCGCACCGTCCACCACCCCCATCTACCTACATCAGTCAGATCAACATGGTACATTGTCGTCAACCGAAAATACCCTACAAATGATAAAAAGTACGCAATACATTTGGCGGATTCGCCCTTGTGCTAGCAATGTGGCGAGCTGGATACGGACGACCATCGGCTGGTCTGCGGCGAGGCATTGGCTGTCTGGACTCTCGCAAGAAAGATAATAGCGTTCATGCGGCGCACTATCTATACAGCAGTCTGTTCTGACATAGTATTTTTTCCAGAGGAAACGTATTTTCCGCGTCATAAGACGAACGCAGTGGCGTGGATCACAGGTATGACGGTCCATTACATCTATAGAGACACACGTACGAACTTACTGAACGTCCTGGATTACTGGCAATACTTGCAAGATGGACACACAACACTACTACGGCTACAAAAATACAAGGATTGGTATGCCAATTTCCTAGTAACGGTTTTTGCTGACCCGTCATATACTTGGGGTGTGCCGGGCGCGCAAAGATGAGCGGCGGTGCTTTCGTTGTGAAACCGACCAAGTAATGTGATCGACTAAGAACACTATGCGAGTATGCGACCTACGAAACACTCACGCTTGAACAGTTAGCAAATGGATGTACTTCCAATTTTGTTTTCATATCCATAAATACTTTTCTTTAGGGTGCCGGAGGTGGCACCACTTTGATTTTGTTGTTATTTCATGCTGCATGGTAAGACGGCAGCGAGGTTCCTTCCAGGACAGTTATCATGTGTCAGGACGTACTATGTTTATTTTGTGAATGATAAAGGTTTCTGTTTCTCCTACCTTCCTTCATATAAAATAAATAAATAAAAACCCCTCACTCCCAAAAATAAAAAAGTTGGTAGAGCAAAAAAAAAGAAAAAGATGGTAGAGCACTTGCCCGCGGAAAAAAAAGGTTGGTAGAGCACTTGCCCACGAAAGGCAAAGGCCCCGAGTTCGAGTCTCGGTCCAGCACACAGTTTTAATCTGCCAGGAAGTTTCATGTTTATTGTAAATTATATTCTTTTCTTTAGTCGCTGGTAATAATTAAACATAAATTGTATGTAATTATACGCAATATTTTACCCCGACTTAAGCTTGTTCGATTTCCACAGTTATTGCCTGCTCTCACTTATGGCGTTAAATCCATGGTGTTACTGTATAGAAGATTAATAACATTTTCGTCCAGTTCCTAGGGAATTCTAATTGGTAAAAAGTGCACTATAAAGCTTTGAGGGAAAGAGGGGAGACATATCGTTTGACCATAAAGGTGAACGAGATTCTCTTACCGCAGAATCATCAGTGTTCGGCGCGCAGTCGGTTCACAGAACAGACTTGGTACGCGCGTAGTATCGGTGATCGCGGCAGCTGTGTGCATCCTCTCGTAACGTGCAGATTCCTGTCGTGATCACTCAGTTCGCACCTGGCTCCAGGTTGATGGAGGCCATAAAACACACCCGCAAGTCAAAGGCAGAAATATTGCCCTAGTAAAAGATTTACATGATAGGGAATCCGGTTCCAGAACGAGAAGATAAGAAGGCAAAGACTAGGACAGGCACAAAGTACCCTCCAACACCACGCACCACGCACAGCCTTGCTAATAGGTATCGACAGTAGTGTGGAAATTAATTGGTTTAAGTTTTTTCATATTTTAAAAGGAAATGATGTTGGTTAGCTGTAACCAATTTTACCTACTTAGTTGTTGGATTTCCTGCCTTGACTATGAACAACAATCGTAGGTCCCCTCCAGTTCAGTTGAGTGCTTGAATGTCGAGCAACAGCGTTTATTGCACTGACGGCGAAAAAAATCGGAACACCTAAACAGAATTAATGTAGAGTAATGAAATTTCAGGAATGCATTTGTCTACGTAATATATTTGAGTGATTAACATTCCAAGAACACAGCTTAATGTAAGCACGAGAGACGCCATTGAAAATGTGATGTTCTTGCACATTAATAACCGACGTAACCACCAGAATCTTGGAAGTGTCCATGCATAATGTCGTACAGGTAACGGTTGTCAGTTCGTGGTTTGGTGTTCCATGTCTGTTGCACTTGGTGGTCAACAGGGACGGTTATTGCTGGTTGTGGATAATGTTGGAGTTATCGTCCGATGATGTCCCATTGTGTTCGGCTTGAAACAGATCTGGTGATCGAGCAGGCCAAGGCAACATGACGACACTCTATAGATCATGTTGAGTTGCAACAGCGGTACATGGGAGACAGTTGTCCTTTTGGTGAACATCCCCTGGAATTGGAATGTGATTCATGAATGGCAGCACAATAGGTCGAATCACCAGACTGACGATCAAATTTTCAACCAAGGTGCGTGGGGTAATCACAATACTGCTTCTGCTGTCACACAAAATCGCACCTCAGACGATAACTCCGGGTGTAGGCATCGAGGCAGAACCAGTTTTCATCAGCAAACACAACAGACCTACACCCTGCCCTCTAATGAGCTTTCGCTTGACACTACTGTGGTCGCGAATGGCCACGCTACAGGGGGTCTGGCTCGGAGCTGTGCTTGAAGTAACCGATTTGTAACAGTTCATTGTGTCCCTGTGGCACTAACTGTTGCTCAAATTGTTGCTGAAAATGCAGTGCGGTGTGCCAGAACCATACGTCGAACACGATGGTTTTCCCACTCGGTAGTGCCACGTGACCGTCCGGAGCCCGGTCTTCCTGCGACCGTACATTCTGCTGACCAGCGCTGCCATCAGTCATGTATTGTTGCTGCATTCCTGCCAGGTCTTTCTGCAGTATCGCAGAACGAACATCCGGCTACTTGTCGCCTTATTAGACGACCTCGTTCAAACTCAGTGAGGTGCTGATAGTGGCTTTTTTGTCGCCTTAATGACAGTCTGGACTAACGTCAACTAACCGCGTCCAGTCTCAAAAGTAAGTAGCGCTCAGGACCATTGGATTCTAGCCGGCCGTTCTAGGTGCTACAGTCTGGAACCACGGGACCGCTACAGTCGCAGGTTCGAATCCTGCCTTGGGCATGGCTGTGTGTGATGTCCTTAGGTTAGTTTGGTTTAAGTAGTTCTAAGTTCTAGGGGACTGATGACCTCAGCAGTTAAGTCCCATAGTGCTCAGAGCCATTTGAACCATCTTTCAGATGTAGAAACACGCATATCAGATTTAGTTTGTGTCCTACAACTTCGTAGTGTTGCCATTTTCTTCCGTCAGTGTGTTTCCGTGTTCTTGACAAGAAAACTTTATGTTTGTGTTAAAATGGACACTTCACCTAAGAAGCGGGCCAAAATATTTGCTCTTCAGGAACACACATCTATGACTATAAGAGACATTGCCTCTGTTGTGGGTGTGGGAAAACCTAATATTTAAAGGTTTATTAGAGTACACGTTGATACTGCCTCATTGCCTTCAAAAGAAAAAGGCATATGTGGATGAAAACGAAAAGCCACCCCCTAGAGCTGACAAAATCCTACTTAAAAATACTAAACTTCATCCTCACAAAACAAGTCAGTTTCAGAGAGATTTATTGGCTACTGGGGTTGAAACTGACTCTTCAACATTACGACGTAGGTTTCTTGATCTTGAGCGGAAGGCACGGAGGCTAATAAAGAAGCAGTTAACACCTACAACGAAGGAAAAAAACTGTTGGTATGAGCCAAAATACACAAACCTTCTATCTCCAGTGACTGGAAAAGTGTATTTTTCAGTGACAAGTCACATTTTATTGTTCGAGGTTACAAGAGTAAGGGTTGTCAGGCGAAGCATCCATGATAAGATGAGAGCTAAGCAGCTTGAACAGATTGTAAAGTGCCCGCCCAAAAATGTTTTGGGCTTTCCTCACTGCAAGTGGCCCTGCTGCACAATTTCCAGTTGATGTCTCGATGAATTCAGCCACATAGATGGAAAGCCTTAGGCGCAGCATTGTGCCATTTCTACAGCCCTTTGCAGATGATGGACGAACATTTCAACATGATCTGGCCTTGTGTCACACATCAAAAGTAGTCGAGACGTTCATGGAAGGAAACAAGATTAACGTGTTTCAGTGTCCTGGTAATTCATTAGACTTAAGTCCCATTAAGAACTTGTGGAGTATATCGAAATGGCGTCTCGGTAAATTGGACTGTTCAACAAAAGGATACATATTGGTAAATGTGGTAGAAGTGTGGAGTCATGACGACGAACTAGGAAACATTTGCTCTAACCTGCTTAAGTCCATGTCACAACGTTTGCAGAAGATCATCAAAGCAAAGGAGGACAAATTAGTTATAACTATTCATTGAGCTACTAACAGTATTATACATATAGTAACAAATATGCACATCTAAAATTTGATCTTCGTGTCCCAATTAATTTTCACACTTCTGTAGATATCCGCGGCAACGGCCTTGCCGCAGTGGATACACCGGTTCCCGTGAGATCACCGAAGTTAAGCGCTGTCGGGCGTGGTCGGCACTTTGATGGGTGACCATCCAGGCCGCCACGCGCTGTTGACATTTTTCGGGGTGCACTCTGCCTCGTGATGCCAATTGAGGAGCTACTCGACCGAATAGTAG
Source organism: Schistocerca piceifrons (assembly GCF_021461385.2). Lineage (NCBI taxonomy): Eukaryota > Metazoa > Arthropoda > Insecta > Orthoptera > Acrididae > Schistocerca > Schistocerca piceifrons. The sequence continues at coordinate 1,055,988,255 of NC_060138.1, forward strand.
CGGCTTCTGTGAAGAATACCATCTTACGACTGGGAGAGCAGTGTGCTGACCCCATGCCCCTCCTATCCGCATCCTCCACGGAGGATGACACGGCGGTCGGATGGTCTCGGTAGGCCACTCGTGGCCTGAAGACGGAGTGCTGCAGATATCAGCCGTCGGTGAGAATTGCAGGAGAGTCTTACAACTGAGTTTCACCGGTAAGCAGGCAGATGTGGCCGAGCGGTTGTAGGCGCTTGAGTCCGGAACCATTTGAATCTTTTTTTTTTTTTTCTTCATCGGTAACGAAACAACGGAAGAAGAGAATCAACTTTTGAAATCTTCTTTAGTTATCAACGGAGTAAGCATATATTCTAATAGAATCGGACTCTTCGTGTCTTGTGACAAGGCGACCCCTTTCAGAACGTGCAATACCAGTAATGATCCATCAACGAAGCAATACGCTCAACGCCATCAACATCTATCCCAGTTGTTGATGTTACACAAAAAAAAAAATGTTTTCATCTGGCTGGTAGTTGCTCAGTATGTCATTCAGCCACGGGATTACTTCGACATTGAGCAAAAATTGGAAAGAAACACTTCCTGCTCTGGACGAGCTGTAAGTTTTATAGATTTTTTGTGTTGTAAGGATTACGACGTATCCCCTAGGGTCATCGACTCGACGTTCGTCTACCTGTAGGGGGCACCCTGAAAGGAGGCTGCCGCAATCCAGGAAGCAGTGTGGCGAAGAAGCGCGGATCCGTTGACCTGCGTGGGGTGCACCATATTAGACGCGCTGAACGCTTGGCGGCCTAGGTGGGGCCGTGACGTCACGGCGGGCGGCCTAATACGGCGCAATCTGCGTGGTCGGCGCAGCTCACCTGACCACTCGACGCCGTCGTGTCGCGACGCTGCCGCCTCGCCCAACTCGAGCCTTCCGCGGACCGCCCAAACTTCCAGCTACAGCTACAAAGAGTCCTACAAAGGGCCAAATAAAACCTTGTCCTCTTCAAACACTCAGTATCTGCACAGTTTATCAGTTTCTACATCTAATATCAAAACAGTTGCAGGTATATCTGTCTCTCTGTCAGCCAAGCTTTAGCGTCTTGGATTACAAGGTGTGTGAGAAAAGTAGTGAGGCTGACAACACTGCGTGCGATCTGGCAACGCTGTGTTGTTCTGCGTATGTAGGCCGGTGTATACATCCTTTCCAGATGCTCAGTTCGAGTTTCAGCTCCATACATCATTTCTGATAGCGCCATCAGTGAAGTCTTTTTATTGTGTGTTACCAAAACGAAACAGCGGAATTTGGAGCAACGTTAAGCCATCGCGTTTTGTGTTAAACTTGGTGAATCGGCGAGTGTGACCTTTGAAAAGTTGAAACAGGCCTATGGGGAACATTCCTGACCAAGAGGATAAGTTTTCTCTGGCAAAAATCATTTTTTGGAAACTCTAGAACACGTTGAAGGTGAACCTCGCTCAGGGAGACATTTAACTTCAAAAACCGACCAAAATGTCGAATGTATGCGTGCTCTTCGGAGATTGTTCATGCAGAACATACTGTCAACTCGATGTTCTGAGGAATAAGGTGAATCGAATAATACCGGACATTGCAGGTAAGTGCATGTTGCATCATGACAACGTCCCATGTCACATGGCCACTTCCATTACAGAAATTTGTACCTTAAAAGACATTCCTGTTGTTCCAGAGCCCTCCTATTCACGTGATCTGAGGCCTTGTGACTTTTTCTTTTCCCAAAATTGAACAATATCTTAAAAGGACGCCGTTTTGGGATTATGGAGAACATTCAAAAGAATGTGACCGGAACTTTGAAGGCCCTAGCAGTTGAAGCTTTCACCTGTCTTACCAAGACTGGGAACAACAAATCCTCCGGTGTATAGCTTCCGAAAGGAACTACTTTGAAGGAGGCAACATTGTTGTTTGAGAAAAATAAATAAATAAATAGAAACTTTGGTAGATCAAAAAATCAGTCTCATTACTTTTCTCACACACCTCGTAAAGAGTATTTTAGTAGGCTTCCAGTGGTTCTGGGAAGTATTAGTCTTAGCAAGTTATATACCTCGGCACTGTGTGGTTACTCTACTCTCTTAACTGACAAAAACAAACACACTGAAAAAAATTGCTCTCATCTTGCTTCTAGCCTTCATAATGGTCTTTATTCGGAGAGAACAAGAGTCCACAAGTTTCTTCAGGTGCCCCATATCAAGATGAAGTCTTTCGTGATGATTACATCCCATAGAGCGACAAATTGCGGGGAAGTTGTCCTCTATATCTCACAAGCTGTTCCAAATATCCCTACACGTTTTCTGAGGGATTAAGTCAGGGTGAATTAGAGAGCCGCTCGAGATGCCATAGGGTGCCTGTATGTTTATTAAAGCAGGGATGTTTGCGTGCACCCTTTGAACATGGCAGTTCTCACATCAGAAGGCAAGAGTGTCCAAAACGTACTAGCTATGCAGATATAGAAACACTTGATCACTGAGGATATAGGTGGAAACCTTTTGGTTTATATTCACGGTACCTGAATGAGTAGGTCTAAACATGGTATAAAAAACGCTCTAAAACATAACAAAACCACTTCCGCTCTGAACTCCCCCAGCCCCCGTCCCATCTCCTCTACACACACACACACACACACACACTGCGGGTTAAGCCTAGCAACACTGACGCACTGTCCACAACGTGTACTACCAGGCAGGGGACGTAGCTTACATTACGCCCACCAAAAGAAAAAAGAGTTTCGTAAATTGTTCTTAACTTTTATTAACAACATACCTTTTATATAATTATTGATGTGTAAGTGGGAGCCAGAACCTGAAAATCTCCTTCAGCACACTCTTAGCAATATCAGCGCATTTTCCGTAACGTATACAACCAAAAGGTGGAGGGGGAGCGTTACTTTATGAACACCACAAAAAATTAAAAATGCGACTATCGTTAAATGTCGATGACTTTTATTCATAACGTTTTTTTATAGATATGTTGATTTGTAAGAAAGGTTCTGAACATGGAAATTGTGCTATCGATAGCCACGATGCCACAGTGTAGGTACAAGTTCTTAGGTTGGCACTACGACATCGACGACAGCTCCCTCTAGCCGGCGCTGTGCCTTCCAGGCGGGATACAAAAGAAATATGAATATGACGTTTCTTGTGAAAAGTCACATCCACTACTAAGGCTCAAATTTTTTGCCGTTAAATTTTACTGAAAATTTTAAAACAATTAGGTAATCTGGTAGAAGAAATAAATAAAAACAACAATTTTTTCAGAATTTTAATGTATGAAGTACATGATGATATAAAGTACTTAATCCATCTTGATACTACTAGAGCTATACACCTTTCTAGACCATCAGTGTACCCGAAACATACATCACTTGAGAAGAGGTAATATCGCAAGTTGTCGGACAATACTATACTCCTCCAGTCTGCTAATGAAAAGTTTCTATATTCTTCCACTCCATAAGTGGCATAACAGCAAACCAGTGCTTAACGATATTTGTTAAAAACAGTCTCGGTTGCAATAAGGCGAAACGCGTCGTTGAAAAATAAAAAAAAAATAAAATTGCAACCAAGACTGTTTTTAACAAATTCAGTTTCTATATTGTTTAGCCCACTGAAAATCTACAACTTTTTAAGTGCGCTGTGAGCAATAGTCATCTGCTAGGTATACGATTTTATTGTCCACTTCATACAGTGCAATGATTGTTCGGAAACTGGTTGAGATGTACCCGTATTCACTGACAGCGGCATTTCCACTCGGGCGTGAGACAGATTGTCTTTGAAAGTCGTGACATTCGTATCCAGGCACTGTCGCTGGGGATCCGTTTATGACTGGGACTGTTGTTCTTCCCAAGTGTAAAACGGCTGCGGGGATACACCATTCCACGTAGACACATTGGACAGTCTTCGTTGCGCACCAACAAATCCGGCAACGTTGTCCACGGTGTGGCAATCAGCACGGTTAACACAACACCTATTTCTTCATTCTCTTATACTGCCTTGTCGACATATCTTGATTTTATATAACCGACTGGCATATACACATCATTTCGGTGCGTCAGCGGTGGAGGGTCACGTGACTGCCTGATACCCGTTGTACACCAGATGTGCACCAGTTTTCCCATGCAACCAGTTGGATCCTTTAAGACGATGATTAATATTTGGCCTGGTGAACATCCACATCTACAGAGGCGATTTCACAGGTATCTAAGATTTCTCAGATCTGGGTAAGAAGAGCGACGAGACAATCCGTAATAAATTATTTGAAGTGTTTCGTTCAATTTAATAGATAGACATTACTATTATTCTTATTTCCATGGTTAATTCTTCTCTGACAGAATACGAACCGTTTTAACAACTGAAAGTAGAAATGTGGCTCCTTGCAGTAGTTTACACTGAACTCATTTATGAATTCACTACTTACAAAAATTGGTAAAAATTATTAAAGGACATTAACGTAACTTTACAGCAGAAGATAGTTAAAATGAAGTAAGGAATCAATAAGAAATTGAGGAATGATGATATAGGATGACTCCAGTTCAATAATCCTCTTCTCTGAAACTTTGAAAAACGGGTTTAAACCTACAATTAGAACGACGTTCTACTTCGTTTGCTGGTTGTTTTCATGTTCTATGGATAAAGTTCGTGATATTTCACTTCCGTGTGGAAAGTATTTATCTGTTTACAAAACTATAAAATTTTCTCATGCAACTACTCCATCGCCGTTGTGGCCGAGCGGTTCTAGGCGCAACAGTCTGGATCCGCGCGACCGCTACGGACGCAGGTTCGAATCCTGCCTCGGGTATGGATGTGTGTGATGTCCTTAGATTAGTTAGGTTTAAGTAGTTCTATGTTGCAGAGGACTGATGACCTTAGAAGTTAAGTCCCATAGTGCTCAGAGCCATTTAAACCATTTGAACTACTCCATCTTGAATGGTCCTGTTTACGTGAGTGTGCTAATATGTGTTTACTTTTTCTTAATCTATGTGTAAGGACACGCATGCGCAATAACTCCTGTTGTTGTTGTCTTCAGTCCTGAGACTGGTTTGATGCAGCTCTCCATGCTACTCTATCCTGTGCAAGCTTCTTCATCTCCCAGTACTTATTGCAACCTACATCCTTCTGAATCTGCTTAGTGTATTCATCTCTTGGTCTCCCTCTACGATTTTTACCCCCCACGCTGCCCTCCAATGCTAAATTTGTGATCCCTTGATGCCTCAGAACATGTCCTACGAACCGGTCCCTTCTTCTTGTCAAGTTGTGCCACAAACTCTTCTTCTCCCCAATTCTAATCAATACCTCCTCATTAGTTATGTGATCTACCCATCTAATTAGCATTCTTCTGTGGCACCACATTTCGAAAGCTTCTATTCTCTTCTTGTCCAAACTATTTTTCGTCCATGTTTCACTTCCATACATGACTACACTCCATACAAATACTTCCAGAAACGACTTCCTGACACTTAAATCTATACTCGATGCAAACAAATTTCTCTTCTTCAGAAACGCTTTCCTTTCCATTGCCAGTCTACATTTTATATCCTCTCTACTTCGACCATCATCACTTACTTTGCTCCCCAAATAGCAAAACTACTTTACTACTTGAAGTGTCTCATTTCCTAATCTAATTCCCGCAGCATCACCCGATTTAATTCGAATACATTCCATTATCATCGTTTTGCTTTTGTTGATGTTCATCTTATATCCGCCTTTCAAGACACTGTCCATTCCGTTCAACTGCTCTTCCAGGTCCTTTGCCGTCTGTGACAGAATTACAATGTCATCAGCGAACCTCAATGTCTTTATTTCTTCTCGAAGGACTTTAATACCTACGCCGAATTTTTCTTTTGTTTCCTTTACTGCTTGCTCAATATACAGATTGAATAACATCGGGGACAGGCTACAACCCTGTCTCACTCCTTCCAACCGCTGCATCCCTTTCATGCCCCTCGACTCTTATAACTGCCATCTTGTTTCTGTACAAATTGTAAATAGCCTTTCGCTCCCTGTATTTTTCCCCTGCCACCTTTAGAATTTGAAAGAGAGTATTCCAGTCAACACTGTCAAAAGCTTTCTCTAAGACCACAAATGTTAGAAATGTAGGTTTGCCTTTCCTTGATCTATTTTCTAAGATAAGTCGTAGGGTTGGTATTGCCTCACGTGTTCCAACATTTCTGCGGAATCCAAACTGATCTTCCCCGAGGTCGGCTTCTACCAGCTTTTCCATTCGTCTGTAAAGAATTCGCGTTAGTATATTGCAGCTGTGACTTATTAAACTGATAGTTCGGTAATTTTCACATCTGTCACCACCTGCTTTCTTTGGAATTGGAATTATTATATTCTTCTTGAAGTCTGAAGGTATTTCGTCTATCTCATACATCTTGCTCACCGGATGGTAGAGTTTTGTCAGGACTGGCTCTCCCAAGGCTGTCAGTAGTTCTAATGGAATGTTGTCTACTCCTAGGGCCTTGTTTCGAATCAGGTCTTTCAGTGCTCTGTCAAACTCTTCACGCAGTATCATATCTCCCATTTCATCTTCATCCTCTTCCACTTCCATAATATTGTCCTCAAGTACATCGCCCTTGTATAGACCCTCTACATACTCCTTCCACATTTCTGCTTTCCCTTCTTTGCTTAGAACTGGGTTTCCATCTGAGCTCGTGATATTCATACAAGTGGCTCTCTTTTCTCCAAAGGTCTCTTTAATTTTCCTGTAGGCAGTATCTATTTTACCCCTAGTGAGATAAGCCTCTACATCCTTACATTTGTCCTCTAGCCATCTCTGCTTAGCCATTTTGTACTTCCTGCTGATCTCATTTTTGAGACGTTTGTATTCCTTTTTGCCTGCTTCATTTACTGCGTTTTTATATTTTCTCCTTTCATCAATTAAATTCAATATTTCTTCTGTTACCCAAGGATTTCTACTAGCCTTTGTCTTTTTACCTACTTGATCTTCTGCTGCGTTCACTACTTCATCCCTCAGAGGTATCCATTCTTCTTCTACTGTGTTTCTTTCCGCCATTCCTGTCAATTTTTCCCTTATGCTCTCCCTGAAACTCTGTACAACCTCTGGTTTAGTCAGTTTACCTAGGTCCCATCTACTTAAATTCCCACCTTTTTGCAGTTTCTTCAGTTTTAATCTACAGTTCATAACCAATAGATTGTGGTCAGAGTCCACATCTGCCCCTGGAAATGTCTTACAATTTAAAACCTGGTTCCTAAATCTCTGTCTTACCATTATATAATCTATCTGATACCTTCTAGTATCTCCAGGATTCTTCCACGTATACAACCTTCTTTTATGATTCTTGAACCAAGTGTTAGCTATGATTAAGTTATGCTCTGTGCTAAATTCTACCAGACGGCTTCCTCTTTCATTTCTCTCCCCCAATCCATATTCATCCACTATGTTTCCTTCTCTCTCTTTTCCTACTCTCGAATTCCAGACACCCATGACTATTAAATTTTCGTCTCCCTTCACTACCTGAATAATTTCTTTTATCTAATCATACATTTCATCAATTTCTTCATCATCTGCAGAGCTAGTTGGCATATAAACTTGTACTACTGTAGTAGGCATGGGCTTCGTGTCTATCTTGGCCACAATAATGCGTTCACTATGCTGTTGGTAATAGCTTACCCGCACTCCTATTTTTTTATTCATTATTAAACCTACTCCTGTATTACCCCTATTTGATTTTGTATTTATAACTTTGTATTCACCTGACCAAAAGTCTTGTTCCTCCTGCCACCGAACTTCACTAATTCCCACTATATCTAACTTTAACCTATCCATTCCCTTTTTAAATTTTCTAACCTACCTGCTCGATTAAGAGATCTGACATTCCACGCTCCGCTCCGTAGAACGCCAGTTTTCTTTCTCCTGATAACGACGTCCTCTTGAGTAGTCCCCGCCCGGAGATCCGAATGGGGGACTATTTTACCTCCGGAATATTTTACTCAAGAGGAAGCCATCATCATTTAACCACACAGTAGAGCTGCATGCCCTCGGGAAAAATTACGGCTGTGGTTTCCCCTTGCTTTCAGCCGTTCGCAGTACCAGCACAGCAAGGTCGTTTTGGTTAGTGTTGCAAGGCCAGATCAGTCAATCATCAAACTGTTGCCCCTGAAACTACTGAAAGGCTGCTGCCCCTCGTCAGGATCCACACGTTTGTCTGGCCTCTCAACGGATACCCCTCCGTTGTGGTTGCATCTACGGTACGGCCATCTGTATCGCTGAGGCAGGCAAGCCTCCCCACCAACGGCAAGGTGCATGGTTCATGGGGTAGGCAATAACTCCTATGTAGATTAAAATAAATTTTGCGAAAAAATTAATTTTCAGTTTATTTTCATATTTTTTTCAAATTTTGAATACTAGACATTATAGGTACTTTTTGTGTCATGTGTATGAACTCGAACAATGTTTTCATATTTTGAACGGTTTTAAAAGAAAAGCTTCATGGGAGTGAATGTATTGTGAAACTAACACAGCATAACTACTTGTATTTTTCTCTTATCTATAAAGAGCATTTTATGCAGAGATTATGTCTATTTTAAGAAGAAGCCCACAATTGTTTACAGATCTAGAAGGTTGCTTCTACTTTTGTGTGACGTTAGAGTATAAAGTATACCGGCAGAGGCTGCCTGCGTTGAAGGTGCAATGAGAGACCAATGAAGCATCAGGCGTACCTCTCACACAGGATACTTAGGTAGGTATTGTTTGCTAAACAGTTCCTTCCGAAGATGGAAGTGGTAGACACATTGGACCTACACCCGGATCTATCCTCTTGGGAGATTTCATATGACAGCAGGATCATTCTCGTGGTTATCTCACAAACCTTGACTGCAAATTTGTAAAAAAAAAAAATGGTTCAAATGGCTCTGAGCGCTCTAGGACTTAACATCTGTGGTCACCAGTCCCCTAGAACTTAGAACTATTTAAACCTAACTAACCTAAAGGCATGACACAACACCCAGTCATCACGAGGCAGAGAAAATCCCTGACCCCGCCGGGAATCGAACCCGGGAGCAAATCTGTACGTCAGTCTGTTGATTCGACCTGTTGTGCTGCCATTTATGAACGGCGTTCCACGAGATGTTTTCCAACAGGATGACGCTCTCCCACATACCGCTGTTGTAATCCAACACGCTTTGCAGAGTGTCGATGTGTTACCTTGGCCTGCCCGAGCACCAGATCTGTCTGCAGTCGAGCACACATGTGACATCATCGGTCGACAACTCTAGTGTCATCCACAACCAGATTTAACGATCCTTGTATTCATCGACCAAGTGAAACAGAGATGGATCTCCATCCCGCAAACTGACATCCGGCTCCTGTACAACACATTGCATACACGTTTATATATCTGCATTTAACGTTCTGGCTGTTACACCGGTTAATGATGTACCAGAATTTCACTTTTGCAACGGCGTATTTCGCGCTTACGTTAACCTGTGATCTTGCGATGTTAATCACTGAAATATATTACCGAAACAAATGAACTCCTGAAATTTCATTATTATTCATTAACGTTTTTTGATGCTGCGATTTTCTTTCGTCACTGTATTGTAACCAATCGACACACCGCCCTTTTAACTTTTAATGTGTGCAGCTGACGATCTGTCTTTTTATTGTGCTAAACATTCATTTTTGTTAGCCGTCGTGCCTACTTTTTATACTACATTTTAAAACTTTTAATCTTACGTGACTGAAGAGCGACAAACTTTACACCCATATGAAGCGAGAGCGATGAAATAACAGTAAAGAAAGGAAAAAATGTACATAGGTTAGTTCGAAAATGTGTATTAATCCGAAACTGGTTATTTACTGAATAAATATCTATTTCATTCGCAGTTCTACTTGTCTTCTTAGATAATAATTCAGTAAGAGCTGCTGTTTCGTAACATCTAGCGTGCTGGAAATATGAAAATTTTATGCTATCGTAAGTTGAAAATTATGGATATGGAGAAAAAGAAAGTAATTACACGACGGGTGTATGTCAGAGAAGCGACTGCTGCCAGGGAGGGGGGGGGGGGGGGTGCAAGTGGTGATTGGGATGGATCTCCAAGCACATAGTGGATAAAGGGATCAACTCGAAAGTTTTTGTAGATTGGCAAGAGACAGCCGTGCCCGGGATTAGCTGTGTGACATCACGCACCAGTCCCAGCCGGCTCCCAAGACGGAGAAGAACGTTCGCTTCTATCCTTACGTAGCCTCTGGCGGCTGACGCACCATCACCGGTAGCCGCTGAAGCAGAGTCTTTCCTGGCAGTAGTATCCTTCTTTTTGCCTCGCTAAGATAGCCTCTGGATCTGCAGCAAGCCAGCAGGAAGATATATTGCACGTCTATACTGTGTTCTGCGATAACACTGCTTGTAAGACGACGTAAGAAAAGCGGTCGCAAAAGGCTCCTAACCCTCGGGGACCGGAGACGAACATCACGCCGTGTCAAAGATAATCGGTTTCACATCCGACAGACTAATTATGTTTAAGATTGAATAACAAGTACACTGTTTTTGTTCTATTGATTTTTGTTTATTTCTAACTAGTTTTCCTACTTGTCGGGCCATCTTCAGAAAACAATTAACCAGCGTCCGCAAGGGACACTAGTTCTTATGTAGCCAAACATTATAACGAAAGGTACAATCTACTTGCACAGAATGTTTTCCACCAAACATGTTTTTGAACGTTCAAATTGCACTTTATACACTGGACAATGTTAAGCGCAATAAATAATTAAACTACACACTATTACAGATTATCTGTTTATAATGCTAAATTTTGTGAAGTCTTAACGCTGACTGAGTAAAAATTAAGCTGAGCACTCATAAATTATGTTGTGCAACAAAAATGTCTTTTAGCATTCTAAACTAAACTCTAGGCAATGGACAGTATTACACACAATAATTAAAGCGCACAATCTTACAGTATTACAGATTGTATGGTTATGATGCCATAATTTTTGAGGTCGTGACATTGGTTGAGAACAATCTAGCAGAGAACTAGTAACTTATATTGTGCTAAAAACGTGTTTTACATTGTAAGTTACATTTTTTTGCAATGGGAACTAATAGACACAATACATGGTTAATACACACAATATTAAAGTATTAGAAGTTTTGTTGAAGTTTATGGGGTAAGCACGGTAAGGAACAGGAAACTGATTTTTTTGTGTACGGCAGTATTTGTTATTGTGGCTGTTTGTGAAAATATTGTTGGTTGACTGTATCACGTGTAACTTGAAAGTGGGGATGTGCTCGGCTGTAAATGAGTTTGTGCTAAATGTTTGAGTACCTCAAGTGCTTCTAACAAGCTTAGTTTTCTTCCTTTGTTGACTATATGTAGTACTTCTGTGTGGACTTGGTATTTGCGTCCTTCCTTTAGCTCATGTTCGGCAAAGATGGAGTCTGACTTTCACATGATGGGATCAATCAGTCACGTACCCACTGACTGCTACAATGACATATATTACGACCGAAAATTAAAAACACAATAAAATCTCATATTCCTCACCTTGCTATCGTCACAAACTTAAACATTATGACAATATAACTCGCAATATTGCAATATTGTGCCTTTTATCATGTACTGTGCTTAATATTGCCCTTTGTGTAAACTGAAATTTAAGATACAAAACAAATTTGTTGTACAACATAAGTGACTAGTTCTCGACAAGAAAGTAGCAACCAATGTCACGACCTCACAAGCTATAATATCATAACAGTTTAACCTATAATACTGTAATATTGTGTATTTTAGATATTGTGTTTAATATTCTCCACTGTGTAAAGTGTAATTTAAGATGTTAAAAACATGTTTGCTGCACAACTTAAACAAAGGTTGCTTCGTTCGAAAGTTTTTCAACCTATCACAAGACTTCACAAAGTTTAGCATTATAAGCAGGTAGTATGTAATATTGTGAAGTTTAATTATTTATTGTGTTTAATATTGTCCATTGTGTAATCTGAAACTTCAAAAACAAATTTGGTGCACAACGTTCTGTGCAAGTGGATTGTGTCTTTAATTATAATGTTTGGTTGCTTAAGAACTAGTGTCCCTTGAAGAAGCTAGGCAGTGGGTCATTGAAGATGGCCCAATATGCTGAAAAAAAGTTAGAAATAAACAAAAATCAGTAGAACAAGAACAGTGTACTTGTTCTTCCACCTTAAATATAGAATTTTTCTACCAAGAAGTAACGGAAAAATCCATAAATAAGACTAATTATACTGTACTCCAGTTACTCGACATGCTTGGTAACTCCAAAGTCAGTTTCAATTACTTTCGAAATGATCTTTTTTATACATTTACCATAATACTTGCTTGTTCGGAACCAGTTGACTGAGGTTAAACTAGGCACTGAGACTTTTCTCACCGGGTAGATATGATCGGTTGTTATTGTTGTTCATACAATGAAGGCTTTCTCGACCGGATGTTTCAGCTGCTGAGAATTTTTCCCGGTTGTATGGCCGTGGTCCATGGAACTCTTCAGTCCCTGACGTTTCGTCCAAGGCTACGTTGGACATCTTCGGAGATGCTTCTGGTGTGCTGAGTCAGTCGGCAAGACTCAGTACAACCAGGAGCACCTCCGAAGATGTCCAACGTAGCCTTTCAGCAGCTATTATTGTCATTGTTGATGTTATTGTCTTCAGTCCTAAGATTTGTTTGATGCATCTCTCATTGCTAGTATATCCTGTGCAAGTCTCTTTTACTTCCCGCACTTCCCACAGTTGCTAAATAAACCATTCCTCGATACCTCAAGATGTGGCCTATCAACCAAAGGCTCATTTTAGTCAACTTGTCACACAAATTCCGTTTTTCCTCAGTTCTATTCAGTATCTTCTCAATAGTTATTCGCTCTATCCATCTACTCTTCTGTAGCACCACTTTTCGATATCTTCTGTTCTTTTTGTGTGGTCTGTTTATTGTCCACGTTTCACTGACTTTGAAGGCTACGCTCCAGGCAAATACCTTCAGAAGAGACTTCGTAACATTTAAACTAAAATTTGATGTTACCAAATTTTTCTTTTTGAGAAACGCTTTTCTTGCTGTTTCCAATCTGTATTTTAGATCCTTTCTGCTTCGGTCAGTGTCGGGTATTTTTCTGCCCAAATAGAAAAATTCATCGACTACTTTCTGGGTCTCATTCCCTAATCTAATTCCCTCAACATTGCTTGATTTATTCGACTACATTCGATTACCCTAGCTTTATTTTTGTTGATGTTGATCCTAAATCTCTTATCCAAGTAGAACCCATTCCTTGCAACTACTCTTCCAAACCCTTTGCTGTCACTGACAGAATTAAAACGTCATTGGTAAACTTTAATGTTTTTGTTTCTTTACTCTGAATTTTAATTCGTTTTCTGTATTTCTCCTTGGTTTCCTCAACTCCTTTTTTAACCTACAGATTGAATGACATCGGTATGGACTACAACTTTGTCTCACTGCCTTTTCAAGAACTCTTTCCCTTCCACGTCTTTCGACTCTTTACAACTGCATGTATGGTGGGTATGTAATCGTTTTTATGAATTCATGAAAAACTGACTTGGAGGTACTTTTCCTAGCAACCTCCATCAATCGTTTCCCACAGCGACACGTCGTAGTCTGCACTCCATTTTCATCTATTACCGTTGATCACATCTCAAAGAGATTTCCCATATCCGGCGTCTGTGATGAATTCACGACGCTCGATGGTGACTTCATTACTACTGTAGCCAAGCATATGGCAGGCCACACAAAAACAGCCTCAAGTCCACAGATTCTTCCTCACACCATTCTGACACAGTCCAGGAGTGAATCTTGCTGAATATACTGTTCAGCTTAGGGATGCTGTATAGTTCCGTTTTAAAAACTATTACGAACCCAAATGGTTCGAATGGCTCTGAGCACTATGTGACTTAACATCTGAGGTCATCAGTCCCCTAGACTTAGAACTACTTAAACATAACTAACCTAAGGATATCACACACATCCATGCCCGAGGCAGGATTCGAACCTGCGACCGTAGCAGCAGCACGGTCCCAGACTGAAGCTCCTAGAACCGCTCGGCCACAGGGGCCGGCATCACAACCCAATTTCATTTCTTACACAGTCCTTCATCAGCTGCTTGAACGGTGACCTTCCGACAAGATGAGAGCATAGGCTCAAATACGGGTAGGTTTCGACGTATCCGTATTCTGTTACCAGACCATATCAACGAATATTGCTGTTTATGAGTTAAAGAGAAAATTAAAGCTTTCAGCGATGACGTTTTCATGCCTCCGGTGGCGGTGGTGTTCAAGCGACAACGTAGATTTTTGTATCCTGGGACATTCGGCGGGCAGCGCTACACAAGAGAGCTGGTGACAACAGTGCTCCCCAGCGAGGAAGGTGTTTGTACGCGGTATGGCTACACTCCAATATTTGGCAATCCAACATTGGACTGACGAAGACCAACGGGTGGTTTGTTGCATTCCTTACCTTCTACCCATAGTTAAAATTCACCCCTGCCATCAAGATGTTGTTGCCCGAAATAGTTGACTGTGGTAGCGTCACTCACCGTCCACCACTGATACGATGACAATTTAAACTTGCACAGTTTCCATAACCCCGTCGGTACGCACGATTTTGAGCTCGTATGTCACACTGACGGCCAATACAAGACATTGGGGCTGGCATCAAACACGAAGGACATATCATAAATACTGCTGAGATTGATATTACTGTGGACTGTTTGATATCACAAGAATGAAAATTACGTTATATGTGGTTGGGAGTTTGAGGATGAAGCACGTGGATTTTTTTTTAATTTTTTAATGTATCTATTTATTTTTGCTGTGTATTCTAACATAAAATTGGCGAGTGGTAGAAATGGACCTTGCAGGGGCGTCTAGTACTGTGACAGTAGAAGACCAGATGTGGTACATCGATACAAACTTTACGTGGCAAAAACCCGACAGAAATCCACAGTGCGTTAAGTAAAGTTTGTACTGTGTTTACAGTGGACAGTAGCACTGCGTTAATCTCTTTCGTGGTGGTCATATGAGCACTGATGACAATCCAAGATCTGGAAGGCCAGAAAACGTCAACAGATGAGCGAATTGTGAAACTTGTGGCAGATGCTCTTGAAAAAGATCGCAGTTCCACTTGTGAGGAACTCTCTGAAGCCACGGGAATTTCCCCTGCATCAGTATTCCGTATTCTGACAACTGATTTGAAGAAGAGAAAAAGTTTTGCGAGATGGGTCCCACACTGTTAGACTGCTGGAAAAAAAGCAGAAATGCGTGGATGTTACAACCTTGCTGAAACATCAGTTCGAGCGCGAAGATGTGTCGAATTGTCGCTATTGATGAAACGTGAATTAGAGACTTTGAACCCTAGCTGAAATTACAACACAGTGAGTGGAGAGCTTCACGTTCTCCATGTTCAAAAAAAATTCGACGTGCTCAATCAAAGCTCAAGCGTATGATGGTTTTTGGTTATGATCACCAAGGAGTCAAGGCAGATAGAGTCCCACATGGTACAAGTGTCACAGCAGTGTATTATCGTACTTTATGCAAAACCTGCACAGAAAAATGCATAAAACCAGTTCTCAGTTGCTCCAGGCTGGATTACTCATCATCCATGACAATGCTCGTTCACATATCGGCAATGTAGTACCCCAAAAACTGCGCTGATACGCATGGAAACTGCTGCCGGTCCACCAGACTTCGACTTATTTCCGAAGTTCAGAAAAATTATGCTTGGACGTGGTTACCTTTCTCTGCAAGAGCTTTCTACCACCGTTACCCGAACCGTTCGACAAATGAACAAAAGTGGTGTCCCAGATGGAATAATAGAGCTTCCAAGACGTCGCGATTCAGTCATAGAGGAGACTACATTGAAGGACTGTAAGGAGCTATTGAAAAAAAAGTTTAAATGAAAAAAAATTAGTATGCATTATTTGTGGAGAATCTCTCGGCACTTGTACAGCCGACAGTGATGCCTTGTCTCCAACACAGAGGCTATGTCCTGATCAATTAACCATGAGCGTGAGTGTAAGGAAACTACACACTTATGTAAGTACCTTCAGCAAATTACATACACACTGAGGTCCCAAAGGTCATGAGATAACGATATGCACATATGTAGATGGCGGTAGTATCGCATACACAAGGTGTTGAAAGGGCAGTGCATTGGCGGAGGCGTCATTTGTGCTTAGGCGATTCACACGAAAATATTTCAGAAGTTATTATGGCCGCACGACGGGAATTAACATAATTTGAACGCGGAACAGTAGTTGGAGCTAGACGCTTGGTGCATTCCATTTCGTAAACCGTTAGGGAGTTCAGTATTCCGAGATGCATAGCATCAAGAATGTGCCGAGAATATCATATTTCAGGAATTACATCTTACCGAGGACAACGCAGTGGCCGACGGTCTTCACCTGACGACCTGAGAGCAACGGCGTTTACATAGAGTTTTTCATAGATTTGTAAGTGTTAACAGACAAGCAACACTGCGTGAAATAATCTCAGAAATCAGTATGGAATGTAGGACGAAAGTGCCGAAATTTGGCGTTAATGGGCGATGGCATCAGACAACCGACGGGAGTGTCTTTGCTAACGACACACCGCTTGCAGCGCCTCTTCTAGGCTCGTGACCATATCGGTTGGACCCTAGGCGAATGGAGTACCGAGGCCTAGTCAGTTAGTCCCATTTCTGTTGGTAACAGCTGATGATAGGGTTCTTGTGTGGTGCAGACCCCAGGGAGCCGTGGACCAATATTGTCAACAAGAAACTGTGCAAGCTTGCAGGGGCTCCATAACGGTGTGGGCTGTGTTTACATGGAATGGACTGGGCCCTCTGGTCCAACCGATAATTGACAGGAAATGGTACCGTTTGGCTACATGGAGATCATTTTGCTGCCATTCATGGACTTCAAGTGACCAATCAAAGATGGAATTTTTGTGGGTGCCAATGCGCCATGTCATCGGGACACAATTGCTCCCGATTGGTTTGAATAACGTTCTGGACAATTCGACCGAATCATTTGGTCATCCAGATCGCCCGACATGAAACCTATCGAACATCTGTGGAACATAATCATGAGGTCAGTTTCGTCCACGAAATCCTACCGCAATTATGGATTGATGTAGGGTAGCGGGGCTCAATGTTTCTGTATGGGACATCAAATGACGTGTTGAGTCAATGTCACATCGAGGTGCTGCATTACGCCGGCGGAAGGACGTACGACACGATATTAGGAGGTATCCGATCACTTTTGCCGCCTCCGTGTAATGAGAATCTTTGCAATCCGTATCTTTCAGTTTCAGTGTAACAAATCTTCTACCGTGTATCATACGATAGTGTTCATTCGGTTTCATTATGAGCCATGAGGCACTTACCGTATCCCGTGAAGAACAAGCAATAGAATTAGAACAACTATTAAATTTTACGAACATTGTGGTCTTTATATTTAGACAACGAAACTGATCCTACTTTCAGAATTTTTGGTTAGACGTACACTGTTGTTGTTTTGGCCTTCAGTCCAGAGACTGGTTTGATGCAGCTCTCCATGCTACTCTATCCTGCGCGAGCGCCGGCCGGTGTGGCCGAACGCTCCTAGGCGCTTCAGTCTGGAACCGCGCGACAGCTACCGTCGCAGGTTCGAATCCTGCCTCGGGCATGGATGTGTGTGTTGTCCTTAGGTTAGTTAGGTTTAAGTAGTTCTAAGTTCTAGGGGACTGATGACCTCAGATGTTAAGTCCCATAGTGCTCAGAGCCATTTTGAACCTGTGCAAGCTTCTTCATCTCTCACTACCTACTGCAACCTACATCCTTCTGAATCTGTTTAGGGTATTCATCTCTTCATCTCCCTCTACGATTTTCACCCTCCACGCTGCCCTCCAATACTAAATTGGTGATCCCTTGATGCCTCCGAACGTGTGCTACCAACTTATCTCTTCTTTCAGTCAGGTTGTGCCACAAAGTCCTCTTCTCCCCAATTCTATTCAGTACCTCCTTATTAGTGATGTGATCTACCCATGTAATCTTAAACATTCTTCTGGAGAACCACATTTCGCAAGCTTCTATTCTCTTCCTGTCTAAAGCATCTATCGTTCTTGTTCCACTTCCATACATGGCTACTCTCCATATAAATACTTTGAGAAACGACTTCCAGACACTTAAATCTATACTCGATGTTAACAAATTTCTCTTCTTCAGAAACGCTTTCCTTGCCATTGCCAGTCTACATTTTATATCCTCTCTACTTCGACCATCAGCAGTTATTTTGCTCGCCAAATAGCAAAACTCATTTACTGCTTTAAGCGTCTCATTTCCTAATCTAATACCCGCAGCATCACCCGATATAATTCGATTACATTCCAGTATCCTCGTTTTGCTTTTGTTGATGTTCATCTTATATCCTCCTTTCAAGACACTGTCCATTCCGTTAAGCTGCTCTTCCAAGTCTTTTGCTGTCTCTGACAGAATCACAATGTCATCGGCGAACCTCAAAGTTTTTGTTTCTTCTCCATGGAGTTGAATACCTACTCCAAATTTTTCTTTTGTTTCCTTTACTGCTTGCTCAATATACAGATTGAATAACACCGTAGATAGGCTACAACCCTGTCTCATTCCCTTCCCAACCACAGCTTCCCTTTCATGTCCCTCGACTCTTGTAACTGCCATCTGGTTTATGTACAAATTGTAAATAGCTTTTCGCTCCCTGTATTTTACCCCTGCCACCTTCAGAATTCGAAAGAGAGTATTCCAGTCAACATTGTCAAAAGCTTTCTCCAAGTCTACAAATGCTAGAAACGAGGTTTGCCTTTCCTTAATCTTTCTTCTAAAATAAGTCGTAAGGTCAGTATTGCCTAACGTGTTCCAACATTTCTACGGAAACAAAACTGATCTTCCCCGAGGTCGGCTTCCACCAGTTTTTCCATTCGTCTGTAAATAATTGGTGTTAGTATTTTGCAGCCATGGCTTATTAAACCGATAGTTCGTTAATTTTCACATCTGTCAACACCTGCTTTCTTTGGGATTGGAATTATTATATTCTTCTTGAAGTCTGAGGGAATTTCGCCTGTCTCATACATCTTCATCACTACATGGTAGAGTTTTGTTAGGCCTGGCTCTCCCAAGGCTGTCAGTAGTTCTAATGGAATGTTGTCTACTCCCGGGGCCTTGTTTCCATTAACCATGAACCTTTCCGTTGGTGGGGAGGCTTGAGTGGCTCAGCGATACAGATAGACGTACCGTAGGTGCAACCCCAGATCACGTAAGAAACAGATTGACCGTCCTTACGGCAGAACAGGCAACCGAAAAAATAGTTTTACCGTCGGTCAACAGATGTCGCAGGCGACGCTACAATGCTAACTGACCTGTACATGTCGCGGAATTGGCAACGCTGTATCTTCGGTGACGTGAATGACGCTGATTTGCGTTCGGCTAGAGCGCTGCGCGCGAAATGCATTCGTCACACTGCTGACTGTAGACCCTGATCGGCTGTGGTTTTTCCCGAGATTTCAATCTAAGAATGTAGATTAGCTCCTGTAATTCTACAAACCAAGTTTATTTCTCACAATCATATGCGAAATGAAATAAATGAAAAGTAACACACAAACATTTCTCGCGAGTTACTGCATAAATGCAAACTGTATTGCAGTCACATAGGTTTTGCACTCGCCTTCCATGCCGTCTATTTCCTCTTTGCTATACAGCTCTTCTCATACGCATTATGGTGGTAAAAAAGATCTCCACGTGCAGGTTAACACTAGAAAGTTTTCAAAATCCGCACTCCGTTATTATGCGAATTAATGCTGGACATATTTCAGTGACAGTCATTTCAAATTTAAATTCTTTTACTTCGCATGTAACTGATCGTAAATGATGTAAGAGTGGCACAAAACGATGAATTTTGGATTGTTGTTGAAAGGGGGCTGCAAACGCGGTGATATACAAGTTAAAGCGTGTTTTTGGAGCATATTTTGGCGGTGTCAACTTGGAAGAGCCACAAACGGCAAACCATAATTATGTTAAAAATTTACTTTGTACAGTTTAAAGATAACCCGCAAATATTCGCAACAGACGTACGCTTTTATCTGCAACACAGTTATTACTGGAGATATCCGCACTCACGCAGACCTGTTACTATAAGCGGTGTTGTTTTCGAGTGAAAGCTGTGTGAAGATTATTAGCGCACAGATAAAAAAAATTAAAATAGGTAGTGTCTATAGTTTGCATGTTATGCTCGTTCTATTCTCCTCCCTTCATTCCAGTATAAACGCTTGTTCACAAGTATAAACGAAGGGCAATGAACATTGGCGAATTATCTATGAATACTCGTTTGCTGCATTGTAAACGAAGTTTTACACTCGTTCACTTCGTTCGCTGTGGTATATACCAGGATTTAGAGAGACCGATGACCTAGCAGTTAGATGACGGCTATTATTCATTTATTTCACTGTTGCGATTTCAGCTCTAGAGCGATTTTCAAGTACCAAGGGAAAGGTCTTGTAAGGTAATGCTTCTTAAATTGTTTACCAAATGTTACCACACTATGCTTTGCATTTTGTTATCCATATCTTATATTGGTTTCAGTTTTCACATTGCACACAAAAATGCCCCTACAGCCAAAATTACAATAGTGAAGTGAATAAACAGTTTAAAAAAGTCCAAATCGCATTTAAAAATTATATGATATGATTCTTGTACAGGAAGGGCTGCCACGTTATACCAGAATATAAGATCGACAAAATTTAGATAGGATCGAATGCTTAGGGCTCTTTATTAGTTCTTACTCGTAACTAATTTATTGATTTACCCGAATTTAAAATCCACTCCTATAACCTTTCTTTATCTTTGACGGGAAATTTGAACATTTTTAGTTCAGGATTTGTCTGTCTACTCCTTCCACAGTGGATATACTCGCAGGCCCTCAGCATGACGGCTCGATCCACTGCCACAGGTATGTCAGAAACAGCTGTACTTCACAGATGCCACATGGAACGCTGCATGCGTTCGGACGATGTTGCCACATATTTCACAGAACGGAGTGCCATCTAGTGGTTGGTGCCACAAGTAAGGGTGTGACGCTGTTGCCGCCTGGTGGCTGTTCCCTGACAAGGGTTGCCTGCTAGACCAAGCGAGTGGGCAATCTGTTTCTTAGGTGATCTGGGGTGCAACCACAACGGAGGGGTGTCTGTTGAGAGGCCAGACAAACATGTGGTTCCTGAAGAGGGGCAGCAGCCTTTCAGTAGTTGCAGGGGCAACAGTCTGGATGATTGACTGATCTGGCCTTGGAACACTAACCAAAACGGCTTTGCTGTGCTGGTACTGCGAATGGCTGAAAGCAATGGGAAACTACAGCAGTCATTTTTCCCAATGGCATGCAGCTTTACTGTATGATTATGGCGTCCTCTTGGGTAACATATTCCGGAAGCAAAATAGTCCCCCATTCGGATCTCCGGGCGGGGACTACTCAGGAGGCCGTTGTTATCAGGAGAAAGAAAACTAGTGTTCTACGGATCGGAGCGTGGAATATCAGATCGTTTAACCGGGCAGCAGGTTATAAAATTTAAAAAGGGAAATGGAAGGGTTAAAGTTAGATATAGTGGGAATTAGTGAGGTTCGGTGGCAGGAGGAACAAGACTTCTGGTCAGGTGAATACAGCGTTATAAATACAAAATAAATACAAAATCAAGTAGGGGTAATGCAGGGGTAGGTTTAATAATGAATAAAAAAAATAGGAGTACGGGTAAGCTACTACAAACAGCATAGTGAACCCATTATTGTGACCAAGATAGACACATAGCCCACGCCTACTACAGTAGTACAAGTTTATATGCCAACTAACTCTAGCCGGCCAGAGTGGCCGAGCGGTTAAAGGCGCTACAGTCTGGAACCGCACTGCTGCTACGGTCGCAGGTTCGAATCCTGCCTCGGGCATGGATGTGTGTGATGTCCTTAGGTTAGTTAGGTTTAAGTAGTTCTAAGTTCTAGGGGACTGATGACCACAGCGGTTAAGTCCCATAGTGCTCAGAGCCATTTGAACCATTTTTGAACTAACTCTGCAGATGATGAAGAAATTGATGAAATGTGTCATGAGATAAAAGAAATTATTCAGGTAGTGAAGGGAGACGAAAATTTAATAGTCATGGGTGGCTGGAATTCAAGAGTAGGAAAAGGGAGAGAAGGAAACATAGTAGGTGAATATGGATTGGGGGGAAATAATGAAAGATGAAGCCGCCTGGTAGAATTTTGCACAGAGCATAACTTAATCATAGCTGACACTTGGTTCAAGAATCATGAAAGAAGGCTGTATACATGGAAGAAGCCTGGAGATACTAGAAGGTATCAGATAGATTATATAATGGTAAGACAGAGACTTAGGAACCAGGTTTTAAATTGCAAGACATATCCAGGAGCAGATGAGGACTCTGACCACAATCTATTGGTTATGAACTGTAGATTAAAACTGAAGAAATTGCAAAAAGGTGTGAATTTAAGGAGATGAGACCTGGATAAACTGAGTAAACCAGGGGTTGTACAGTGTTTCAGGGAGAGCATAAGGGAACAATTGACAGGAATGGGGGAAAGAAATACAGTAGAAGAAGAATGGGTAGCTTTGAGACGACGAAACAGTGAAGGTAGCAGAGGATCAAGTAGGTAAAAAGACGAGGGCTAATAGAAATCCTTGGGTAACAGAAGAGATATTGAATTTAATTGATGAAAGGAGAAAATTTAAAAAATGCAGTAAATGAAGCAGGCAAAAAGTAATACAAACGTCTCAAGAATGAGATCAACAGGAAGTGCAAAATGCCTAAGCAGGGATGGCTAGAGGACAAATGTAAGGATGTAGAGATGCATATCACTAGAGCCAAGATAGATACTGCCTACAGGAAAATTAAAGAGACATTTGGAGAAAAGAGAACCACTGGCATGAATATCATGAGCTCAGATGGAAACCCAGTTCTAAGCAAAGAAGGGAAAGCAGAAAGGTGGAAGGAGTTTATAGAGGGTCTAGACAAGGGCGATGTTCTTGAAGACAATATTACAGAATTGGAAGAGAATGTAGATGAAGATGGAATAGGAGATATTTTACTGCGTGAATAGTTTGACAGACTTAAACTAATCCGATGTAATATCAGTTTGCCAGATTTCACGCTATATAAAAAGAATATATTCTTTTCTAATTTACTTTTATTTTCATAAATTTACTCAAGATCGTCGTCTTTGGTGTTGTTGTGGGATTCAGCTCTTTAACACTGGTTGGATGCAGCTTTCAGCGCTAGTCCATCCTGTGCAAGCCTATCCATCTCTGTGTAACTGTTGCAGCCTACATACATTTTAATCTGCTTACCTTACTGCTTACCTTACTCTAGCTTTGGTGTCACTTCACTCCACTGCCAAATTGGCTTTCCCTTGTTGCCTCCCATAAACTGTTGCCTCTCACCATCTGAACGCTCTTATTAGTCAAGTTTTACCATAAGTATCATTTCACTCCAATTCGATTCAGTGACAGTTCAGTAGTTAAGATGTTTACCATCGAATCTTAGGCATTCTCATGTAGAATGAAATTTCAAAACTTTCTATTCGCTTTTCGTCTGAACTGTTCATCTCCGTACACCGCTATAATCCAGGCAAATACTTTCAGAAAAGGCTCCCAAACATCGATGCTATCAATTTTTTCCTTTTCACACATGATCTTAGGCATTCTCATGTAGAATGAAATTTCAAAACTTTCTATTCGCTTTTCGTCTGAACTGTTCATCTCCGTACACCGCTATAATCCAGGCAAATACTTTCAGAAAAGGCTCCCAAACATCGATGCTATCAATTTTTTCCTTTTCACACATGATTCCCTTGCTACTGCCAGCCTGCATTTTGTATCCTCTGTACTTTCTCCATCGTCAGTTATTTGGCTGCATAAACAGCAAACATCGGCAACTCCTTTTAGTGTACTATTTCCTAATTTAATTCTCCCAGCATCACCTGATTTAATTTGACTAAATTACCCTCGTTACATTGTCGTTGATTTTCGTCTCTTAACGTACAACTTACCTTCCAAGTCTTTTACTGTCATCGCTAAACCTCAAAGATTTTATTCCTCCGTTACTTTAATTGCCTTTCCAAATTTCTGCATGGTTTTGTTCACTGGTTGCTAAATGTGCAGGTTGAGTAAAATCGGAGATAGACTACAATCCTGTCTCACTTCGTCTCAACTGCTGCTTGCCTTTTATCTCTTCTGCCTCATAACTATGTGTGGTTTCCCTACAAAGTACAGGTAAACTTTCAATCCCGTATTATATCTTGCTATGTTCAGAAGTTATTTAGGGCAACAATGTCAAAAGCGTTTTATAATTCTGCAGATGCTATAAAGGTAGGTTTGCCTTTTTTTTTCAGTCAGTCACACTGCTCTTCTATCTTCAGTCTATCTTTTAAGATACGTCGTGGAGCGAGGAACGCTTCGTATATTTCTACAGTTCTTTGGAAATCAAACAATTCTTCCCTGAGGTAGACTCCTATCAGTTTTTTCTGTGTCCTAGAAATAATTCGTGTCAGTAATTTGCAGCCTTGACTTATTAAACTGATGGTTGGGTACTCAAGAAGCTCTCGTTCGAGTCAGGTCTTTCAGTGGTCTGTCAAATTCTTCTACCAGTATCATTTCTCCCATCTCATCTTCATTAACTTCCTCTTTCCTTTGTGTTATTATCTATAAGATTTTACTCTTGAATCGCCTTTAAATATTACTTCAGCCTTCCAGCGTTCCCTTCTTTTCTTAGTAGTGGTTTGTCGAGTGAGCTCTTCATGTTCGCCCTGCTTCTTCTCTTTCATCCGAAGGTGTCTGCAATTTTCCTGTGTGCTGTAGCTATCTTTCCCAAAGTAATGCATGTTTCTACAGCCTTGTATTCCTCCTTCACCCGTTCGTGCTTTGCCGAGTTCTATTTCGTATCTATTTTATGTTTTAGATGTTTCATTTTCTGAATTTGTATAGGCTTCTTTCGTCAGTTAATTCAGTATCTGGAGTATTATTCAAGGTTTGTATTCAGTCTTGTCTTTTTCCCTGTTTGATCCTCTGCCGCCTTCACTATTTCATATCTTAAAGCCATCCAGTCACTTCTGTTTCACTCCTTTCCCCTATTTCTGTGAATTGTTGCCTAAAACTCCGTCTGTAACTGTCAACACCCTCCAGTTTTAAGTTGTCCAGGTCACCATTCCTTAATTTCCTATAATCTTCAGTTCACAACGAATGTATTATGGTCAAAGTTCACGCCTCTGGAAATGTTATATAGTTTAAAATCTGGTTTCCAAATCTGTCTGAAACCTTCTGTTGTCTCTTGGTCTCATCCACGGGTGCAACTTTGTATCAAAATCCACGCCTCTGGAAATGTTATGTAGTTTAAAATCTGGTTTCCAAATCTATCTGAAACCTTCTGTTGTCTCTTGGTCTCATCCACGGGTGCAACTTTCTATCACGATCCTTAAATCAGGTTTTAGTAATGATTAAATCATGCTTCGTACAAAATTCTACCAGGTGACTTCTTCTTCTATTCCTTTTGCCTAGTTTATGTTCTCCTAGTACTTCTCCTCCTCTTCTTTTTTCTACTGACGATTTCTAGTACGCTATCACAATTTACATTTCCGTCTCCCTTAATAATCTGTTATCTCGTCATACATTCTTTCGATCTCTGCAGAGGCATAAACATGGTCTGCTGTAGTCGCTGTTGGCTTTGTATCTGTCTTTCTTACAATAATGAGTTACCTTAACTGTTGAAAGTAACTTACCCGCATTCCCGTTTTCTTATTCATTATTAGACCTCCGGCATTACCACTTTTTAGTTTTCTGTGGATAACTGTGTACTCATTTGACGAGAAGTCCAATCTTACTTGCCACAACGCTTCACTAATTTCTGCTGTAACACCAACCTATCGATCTTTCTTTTTAGATTGTCTGACTTACCGGCCCTAGTAAGGGATATAAAATGCCATGCTACGACGTGTAGAAGGCCAGTTTAGCTTTTCCTGATGGCGTTAACCACCAGAAAAGTCCCCGCCCAGAGATTCGAGAAGCGATTTCTTCACCTCCTATACAGGATGCCACCGTCACTAAACCACACAGTACAGAAGCATGTCCTCGGGAAATACAATGAAGGAGGGAAAGTAAACCATCCGATGGAACGAGTTGCGGAAGATACGTGCCAGGTACCTATGAAAGAGGTTACCACCAGACTTCGCATGCTAAAATACGCCGAGTTAATGAGAACCTGGAGAAGATTCCTTGAATTCTTATAGCTACGAAACGTGAAGAACAAAATTTTGTGTCACCAAAATATCAAACTGGAAATGAAAAAGTATTCATAAATCCAAATAAAGATGCACGGATGCTGCCACTATCAATACGCACGATTTGGATGAATTTTAGCTTCAGCTTCTACAGGATTACTTACCACCGATGAGAAGTTTCTCCCCTTTGCTTCATGGATGCAAAGCCTTGGCTTATTTCTGGAAAATGGAAGTTTGGGGAACCCAGAACGAAGGGGTAGCATGAGTGTACTGTGTTGGGTCTGCACAGGTGTTGCACAGGGTGACCATACCTACAACAAATAGTGCCAACAAACCTCCAGATGTTTAGAACAGCAACTAGTGACTAGGACAGAAACAAGCAGAATCATCATTGTGAACATTGTCGCTATATTCACACCACGAATAAACAAGATAGTCGAGAATCTCACTTCAGTAAGCTTTCTGTTGGGCTTTGCAGATCTTGGATGACATTAGTACTACCAACTTGATATAGTTTTCTGATCCGATACGAATAGAGAACTTACCGACATGTTTTTACCCTCGAAATTTAACATCTAAGTATTGTCAGAGCCGTTAAATGTTCTGAGATCGTGGGATCGGGCAAGACATTGAAGATTTTGAGCATTGGTGTCCTTGTAGACTGTAAAGCTGTGAACATATCACAATTCCAGTAGGGATATTTAGAGTTGTAGTAGTGAAACAGTACGAAGTGAGCTACACTCCTGGAAATTGAAATAAGAACACCGTGAATTCATTGTCCCAGGAAGGGGAAACTTTATTGACACATTCCTGGGGTCAGATACATCACATGATCACACTGACAGAACCACAGGCACATAGACACAGGCAACAGAGCATGCACAATGTCGGCACTAGTACAGTGTATATCCCCCTTTCGCAGCAATGCAGGCTGCTATTCTCCCATGGAGACGATCGTAGAGATGCTGGATGTAGTCCTGTGGAACGGCTTGCCATGCCATTTCCACCTGGCGCCTCAGTTGGACCAGCGTTCGTGCTGGACGTGCAGACCGCGTGAGACGACGCTTCATCCAGTCCCAAACATGCTCAATGGGAGACAGATTCGGAGATCTTGCTGGCCAGGGTAGTTGACTTACACCTTCTAGAGCACGTTGGGTGGCACGGGATACATGCGGACGTGCATTGTCCTGTTGGAACAGCAAGTTCCCTTGCCGGTCTAGGAATGGTAGAACGATGGGTTCGATGACGGTTTGGATGTACCGTGCACTATTCAGTGTCCCCTCGACGATCACCAGTGGTGTACGGCCAGTGTAGGAGATCACTCCCCACACCATGATGCCGGGTGTTGGCCCTGTGTGCCTCGGTCGTATGCAGTCCTGATTGTGGCGCTCACCTGCACGGCGCCAAACACGCATACGACCATCATTGGCACCAAGGCAGAAGCGACTCTCATCGCTGAAGACGACACGTCTCCATTCGTCCCTCCATTCACGCCTGTCGCGACACCACTGGAGGCGGGCTGCACGATGTTGGGGCGTGAGCGGAAGGCGGCCTAACGGTGTGCGGGACCGTAGCCCAGCTTCATGGAGACGGTTGCGAATGGTCCTCGCCGATACCCCAGGAGCAACAGTGTCCCTAATTTGCTGGGAAGTGGCGGTGCGGTCCCCTACGGCACTGCATAGGATCCTACGGTCTTGGCGTGCATCCGTGCGTCGCTGCGGTCCGGTCCCAGGTCGACGGGCACGTGCACCTTCCGCCGACCACTGGCGACAACATCGATGTACTGTGGAGACCTCACGCCCCACGTGTTGAGCAATTCGGCGGTACGTCCACCCGGCCTCCCGCATGCCCACTATACGCCCTCGCTCAAAGTCCGTCAACTGCACATACGGTTCACGTCCACGCTGTCGCGGCATGCTACCAGTGTTAAAGACTGCGATGGAGCTCCGTATGCCACGGCAAACTGGCTGACACTGACGGCGGCGGTGCACAAATGCTGCGCAGCTAGCGCCATTCGACGGCCAACACCGCGGTTCCTGGTGTGTCCGCTGTGCCGTGCGTGTGATCATTACTTGTACAGCCCTCTCGCAGTGTCCGGAGCAAGTATGGTGAGTCTGACACACCGGTGTCAATGTGTTCTTTTTTCCATTTCCAGGAGTGTATATAAACAAAACATTTGGTCCATAGGTACTGTTGTCAAACCTTTTGAAATGCGAAGAGGAGAACTTAGAGGTGTCATGAAGGCAAATCATTTACTGTCGACTGAGAGAAATACTGAATTAGCCCTCCATTCGGATATCTGGGGGGGATTGCCGATGTGGAGGCGACCATCTGAAAATGGTGGAATAACAAACGGCGGGACAACAGCCTTCAAGACGGAAAGGTAGATAATCTGAAGGGAAGTGCAAAAGCTCAGTCGATTCATATTGGAGGTCAGTGGAGGGAAACAGAAAGAAACTAAGGATTTCTGGTCAGACGAATGTGAGGTAATATCAGCTGCAACCGCAGAAAAACGTTATAACGGAAGTAGGATTCCTTATGAGTAGGAAGGTAGGGGAGAGAATGAGTTCAGTGATAGAGCTGTTCTCATCAGAATCGACAATAATAGTTCAGGTACAGAAACCGACGTCCCAAGCAGAAGATGAAGAGCTAGAAAAAGTGTATCAGGATGATGAACGAATAATTCAGTACGTAAAGGGAGATGAAAGTGTAATACTAATGGGAAACTGGCGTAAGGTTGTATGGGAAGGAGTGGAAGAAAGGGTTGCGGGAGAAGGAAAGAGGAGAAAGATTAATTGAGCTATGTAATAAATTTCGGCCAGTAATAGCGAATACTCCGTTCAAGAATCACAAAAGGAGAACATATACTTAGGAAAGACTTGAGACACGCCAAGATTCTGTCTGGATTACTTCATGGCCTTACAGAGATTCCGAACTCAGATACTAGATTGCAAGGCGTACCCAGGGGCAGATATAGACTCAGATTACAATTTAATAACAGTGAAGAGTACACTGAAGATTAAGAGAATGGTCCAGAAAATTCGGTGGGGAAGGCGGTGGGATATTGCAGTATTGAGTAATGATGAGATACGTTTGAATTTCGCTAAGGATATGGATACTGCGATAAGAAATATATAAGTAGGCAGTTCAGTTTAAGAGGAAAGTACAAATATAAAACGGGCAGTCACAGACATTGGAAAATGTAACTCCGAAGAAACCTTCGAAATACTTCAACTGACCTACCGAACGAAGAAGTACAAAAATGTCCAGGGAAAGACAGGAATACAGCAATATACAGGGTGGTCCATTGATCGTGACCGGGCCAAATATCTCACGAAATAAGCATTAAACGAAAAAACTACAAAGCACGAAACTTGTCTAGCTTGTAGGGGGAAACCAGATGGCGCTATGGTTGGCCCGCTAGATGGCACTGCCATAGGTCAAACGGATATCAACTGCGTTTTTTTAAATAGGAAAACACATTTTTTATTACATATTCGTGTAATGCATAAAGAAATATGAATGTTTTAGTTGGACCACTTTTTTCGCTTTGCGATAGATGGCGCTGTAATAGTCACAAACATATGGCTCACAATTTTAGACGAACAGTTGGTAACAGGTAGGCTTTTTAAATTAAAATACAGAACGTAGGTACGTTTGAGCATTTTATTTCGGTTGTTCCAATGTGATACATGTACCTTTGTGAACTTCTCATTTCTGAGAACGCATGTTGTTACAGGGTGATTACCTGTAAATACCACATTAATGCAATAAATGCTCAAAATGACGTCCGTCAACCTCAATGCATTTGGCAATACGTGTAACGACATTCCTCTCAACAGCGAGTAGTTCGCCTCCCGTAATGTTCGCACATGCATTGAAAATGCGCTGACACATATTGTCAAGCGTTGTCGGTGGATCACGATAGCAAATATCCTTCAACTTTCCCCACAGAAACAAATCCGGGGATGTCAGATCCGGTGAACGTGCGGATTCCCGATTCTCACGCAGTTTGTCTGCTACTGATGTGCGAATTACCCGCGACAGCAGCTAAAACACCTACTTGGGCATCATAATTTGTTGCAGGTCGTGGTTGACGTTTCACATGTGGCTATACACTTCCTGTTTCCTTAAATAACGTAACTATCCGGACACTTGAATGATGTCGTCCAGGATACCGAGCAGCGTACATAGCACACGCCCGTTGGGCATTGTGATCACAACAGCCATACATCAACACGATATCGACCTTTTCCGCAATTGGTAAACGGTCCATTTTAACACGGGTAATGTATCACGAACCAAACACCGTCCTCACTGGCGAAATGTTATGTGATACCACGTACGTATACGTTTGTGACTATTATAGCACCATCTACCACAAAGCGAAAAAAGTGGTCCAACTAAAACATTCATATTGCTTTACGTACTACACGAATATGTAATAGAAAATGGGGTTTCCTATTTTAAAAAAAACGCAGTTCATATCCGTTTGAGCTATGGCAGTGCCATCTAGCGGGCCAACCATAGCGCCATCTGGTTTCCCCCTTCAAGCTAGACGAGTTTCGTTCTTTGTAGTTTTTTCGTTTGATGCTTATTTCGTGAGATATTTTGCCCGGTCACTATCAAAGGGATCACACTGTAGATCCTTTAGGAATGAATTAAATAACATGTACAGGAAACTTCCTGGCAGATTAAAACTGTGTGCCCGACCGAGACTCGTACTCGGGACCTTTGCCTTTCGCGGGCAAAGGTCCCGAGTTCGAGTCTCGGTCGGGCACACAGTTTTAATCTGCCAGGAAGTTTCATATCAGCGCACACTCCGCTGCAGAGTGAAAATCTCATTCTGGTAACATGTACAGGGCCGCCAAGGCGAAAAGCCTGCAGGAGCAGGATAAGAAGACGAAAAATAAATAATTTCGGGAGAACTGACTCAGCGTAAAGAAAAGTGAAAATAACCTTCTGTGAAATTAAAGAAAACTTATCGAAGCGTTAGGGTATTCCAGAAGCAGCGGCAGATGACACAGTCTGGTTCCTGAGCCAGCAGCAGCAGCAGCTGTCCCAGCGACAGCAGCGGCGCCAGTCTGTCCCTCGCAGCGCTGGTGGGTCCCAGCAGCCCAGCAGCTTCCCAGCCCAACGACAGCAGTCGACGCGGACGGTCCATCGCCCCCCCCTCCCCCCCCCCCAATCGGTAGCGGCTCTTTGTCCTGGCAGCAGTAGAGTGGTGCTTCGGCCCCAGAGGCGTCTTCATCCGTCTTCGTCTGTCTTCATCTCCATGAGTAACCTGTTACTGTCCTCATCCCAATTTTGTCTGTGTCCCGTACAGTTTTTTTCCTTTCTTCCCGTTTTCCCCCCTACCATGACAACGCCCACCGCCACTGCCACCACCACCGCTGTCATCTACGCATCTCCTTCCGCCACTGTCACCACGATTATGTAGTGCGCCCAATCACCTCCTCTCCATTTCATCCCCCTGCTTCTCACCCTCCCCACTCCTGCGCCCTTAGTCGCCCCATCCCCAGCTTCTCCCACCTTAGCCTCTTCCTCTGATCCTTTCCCTCCACAGTCTGGAGCCGAGCGACCGCTACGGTCGCAGGTTAGAATCCTGCCTCGGGCATGGATGTGTGTGATGTCCTTAGGTTAGTTAGGTTTACTTAGTTCTAAGTTCTAGGCGACTAGTGACCTCAGAAGTTAAGTCGCATAGTGCTCAGAGCCATTTGAGCCTTCCCTCCATTCCCCCACTTTGTTTCCACCCTACCTGCGGTCCCCGCCAGGGTGGTGGCCCGGAGGTTCATGGCCCACACCCCACCATCGCCATCGCCAACGCCATCGCCATCGCCATCGCCATCAAAGCCACCATCAGCATCAGCATCTTCAACACCAGCACTAGCATCCATGCCGGGACCTGCCACCTCCCACCATCTCCCAGTTGCTCCTGTCCCCCATGCCTCTTCTCACCCTTATGTCACTGTCAAGTGCCCCAGCAGCAACCCCACCTCCTCAGCTCCCAAAAAATCCGAGCCCCTTCCTTCTCCACCCCTGGATGCCATGAATGTCTTCCTGTCAGCCTCTTCTACCCCTCCTCTTCCTCCTCCTCCTCCTCCTCCTACAAATACCTCCAGTCCTGTCCTGATCCCTCACTCCTCGAGGCCCAGAACCTCACCCTGCTCCTCCGCCAACACTATCCTGGAGCCCCCATCTCCCTCCTCACTCCCTGTAGGGATCCCGTTCTAGTCACCTCCCCTAGCCCCACCCTTCACTCCGACATCCTCTCCCGAATTCCTGTCACCTGATTTGGTCCCAATGTCTCCCTCACCCCTGCTCCTTCCCCATACCCCTCCCACCAACCCCAACCCCCGAATTGCCCGCCGTCCCTCACCGCCGTGATCACTCGGCTTAGTCTGACAACATGGAGGCGGAGGTGTTGGTGGAGCTTAAGGCGCACCCCTACCTCGATATACACGTGATACACCGGATTTACAATCCTTTTGCGGGTGTTTTCTGAACATGCTCCTTCTATTGACCATCTCCTGAAGGAGGGTGACCATCTTTTCCATCGCCGCCACAAAGTCGACCCCACCTATTCCCCTCCTTAATCCATTCGCTGCCAGAGGTACTTGCATTATAACGCACACACTACATCTCAGTGCTGCGAGGCCCCCCTCTGCCCACACTGCAAACAAGTGACACCCCTCCACTCCTGAACTCACTGTCCCCATCCGCCCTCTGGATGCCCCCACCCCTCCTGACAACTCCCCCCCCCCCCCCAACTGCTAAGGATATCATCAGATTTGTCACCATTGTCCTCCAGAACATCCATCCATTCCAGCTCCCCCACACACTCCATCAGATATCCTTCGCCATCTGATCCATCTTCCACCATAACACCTATGCCACCTACTCCCATAACCAAGTCCACTTCACCTTCTCCCATCTCGACACCCTTGTCTAAGTTCTTGTCATAGCGCGAAGGCACCGTATCTTGTTCAAAAACATCTGCTCCCTTCCCGCAAACAAGAACCTCCACATGCACACACTCATGACCCACCTTCCTCCTCAACTAAGCCTTTCTCCAGCCCCAGCATACCGTACACACATCACTCTACCTCCTCCACTGCTCCAATAATCCTCTCCTGACACCATGTGGCGGAGTAGCCATTGGCCACCACTTCCAGATCCCTGTTTGGCTCCAACCCCTCCTTCCTGACCCCACAGAACACCTGACTTCCTTTCCCACATCGACTATACCATCTCCTCCTACGTGATTGCCGCTGACTTCAACATCCATAGTCGTTCCACTGCCCAGTTATGGCAGTGGCATTGGTTCCTCTCTACCCTTCGAGGTGACGTCGTTCCCACTCCCCAACACACCTGCCCCAAATCCACTACCACTCCCTATGTTGTCCTCTCCTCCCCTAACCTCCTGGCTGCATAGCAGTGGACATCCTTGACCCTTTTGGCAGTGACCATCTCCCTGTCCTCACCATTTCAGATGGCTATTGGCCCCATCCCAGTCCTCACATCGACCCTCCCCTGAAATATGTCCATGATTATTCACATGTCGACTGGAATGCCTACTGGGTCGATAGCCACCCCCTCGCCTACCACCACCATGATGATGTTAATCACGCTGCCTCCTTTCTCCAGAGGACCTGGTCTGAGGCTGTGGAGGCCCACGTCCCTACCATCGCCATCCACTTGCACCGTCCCACTTTACCCCCACAGGCCGTCCTCCTCCTCTGCGAATCCTGCCATCTCTACCGTGCCTTTTTTTCACACATGTGACCGGGACACACTATGACACCACCGGCAACTAAAACAACACGTCCGAAACTTGCTCACGGCTAAGAAATGCCAGGACTGGCAACAGACATACACCTGTCTTAATGCTACCCTACCTACCAACTTTTCTAAGTATTGGTCAGCCTTCCGCCACCTTACCAGAACTAAAGTCTCTCCTACTACCCTCTCCTTCATGATGATCACCCCTTTCCTGATAACCTCAGTAAGGCCAATCACTTTGCTCCCCACCTCTCCATTATATTTACCCTCCGTGACGATCCCCAGTTCGATTACTCCCTCTTCCCTGATGTCTGTGATCGAACTGACACCTGTGTCCCTCCACTCGCTCCTGGCTTCCAGTACTCGGACAACATTACACAATGAACTCAATGCCCCCATTACTACTCTGGATATCATCATTACACTCCACATGAAATGCAACACTGCTCCCGGTCATGACCATGTTACCTATTGTCACCTCAGTGAAGCCCCCGCCTCCTTCTTCTCCACCCTGGCCAGGCTATATAATGTGGTCTTGTCCACCAGCTGTGGAAAACCTCCCGGATGCTGATGTTCCTCAAACCCGATAAACCGCCATCCGCTTTCTCCTCCTGTCATCCCATCAGCCTTACCTTAGTCTTCAATAAAGTCCTGGAATCCATCCTCACCCGATGCATCCACCGGCACCGCCTCCTTTCCACTACCCAGTGTGGCTTTCGACCATCCTTCTCTGCCGATGACCTTCTCCTTCACCTCACTCACTTCCGCTCCAAACAACTCAATTCCCGTCGCTCTGCCATCTTCCCCTCCCTCGACCTTGAACGTGCTTATGACCGTGTATGGCATTCTGGTCTGCTATTCAAGCTCCAAATCTTCGCCCTTCCTATTAATTATGTCCGTCTGATTGGGTCCTTCCTTTCCCAACGTCCTTCCTACGTTACCATCCATAACACGGATTCCTGCACCTTCTACCCCTCCACCGGTGTGCCCCAAGGCTCCATTCTCTCCCCTCTTCTCTACCTTCTATATACGGCGGACATGCCGCCGCCTTCACCGCCTTGACCACCTTCTCCAGTACGCCGATGACACTGCCTTCCTTGCCCTCACCCCCACCCTGCAACGTTTCCAACACCTTCCCCAATCCCATCTTGATCGTTTCACCACTTGGTGTAACCAGTGGTTGCTCAAGATCAATCCTTCATAAACCCAGGCGATCATTGTAGGCAAAACCACCCCTTCCTTCCATCTCCTCAATTTCTATATCACCATCTATGGCTGTCCTATCAACCTCACCCCCACCCTCAAGTACCTTGGCGTCACCCTTGACCGTTGCCTCTCCTGGCCCCCCATTTCCGTTCAATACAAGCCAAGACATGCTCCCGACTCTGTCTCCTCAAGCTCCTTTCTGGCCACACATGGGGTCTGGACCCTTCCACCATCCTCCACACCTATAAATCCCTCATCCGCCCTATCCTCTGCTATGCCCATCCTGCCTGGATCTCCGCCCCTCCTACCTTTTATAAACCACTTCAAATCCTGGAACGCCATGTGCTCTGCCTCAACTATCGCATCCGCCTCCTCTCCCCCATACAGATCCTGTATGACCTAATTCCGTTCCCACACCTCCTCCTTTTCCTTGAATGGATACGGATCCTCTACACCTACCGAAAATTTGATCCCCCTCACCATCTTGTCTCTCCCATCCTTTCCCACTCCCATCTGCTGCTGCACCTGTATTCCCACATCCCACCCGCTCTCCATCTCTCCACCATCCATACCCTTTCCCAAGGTGGCTTCCGCCAACTCCCCCTCCCTAATGATGCCCTCATCCCCTCCATCTACCCCTCCTACCAACTTTGATCCTCCCCTCCCACTCCCTGTGTTTTTCCCAAGGGCACCCTGTCTCCCTTCTCTCCCTCCTCTCTTCCTCCCTCCCTCCTCTCCCTCCAGGCTTCCCCTACCCTCTACCTTCTTTCTTCCCCCTCCCCTCTCCTCTGCCACTGGCATCTACACCCTCCCTTTCTCCCTCCTACCCCCACCTTTTCCCCTATGGCAGGTTCCCGGATTTGTACATAAACAGTGAACATTCGTGCGCTGGAGATCGTCGCCAGTGTTTGTGTGTGCCTTCGTGTTAGTGATTCAGTGTTTCATCGTTTGTGCTCCATCGTTCACATGTGTCATTTCTGTCATCTCTGTTCGTGTCCAAGTGCTGACCGTTTTTTATTGGGACACTGCGAATGTGAACGGCTCCATGTATTTTAATTTTGTCTGTTTACTGTTGCTTATTCACCATGTTTATTTTTTTTTTTCAATTCCTCCTTATGTACTGATTGTCTTATCTGTGGCCGAAGAGTGACGTAGTTTTACCGCTGCTGGCCTACATTTCCTGTAAAGGTTTAAAAATGACAATAAAGAAAAAAATTAAAAGCAAGAGTGGTAACATTGAGGGTGTAATGGGACTATCACTGATAAACACAGAGGAGGGAGCAGATAAGTGAAAAGAGTATATTGAAGACCTGCAGGACAGCATGACTTGTCCGATGACGTGATAGAAGAAGAAATTGGAATCGGTATAGAAGACATAGGGAAACCAATGTTACTCAGAATTTAAAACAGCTGTGGATGACTTGAGCTCTAATTCCATCGGAATTTCTAAAATCGGTGGGGAAAGCGGCAACCAAACGACTGTTGAAGTTGGTGTGTAGCGACTATGAAATAGGCTACTACCCATCAGACTTTCGGAAAAATAGCATCCACGGAGTTCCGAAAACAGCAAGGGCAGATAAGTGCAAGCATTATCGCACAATCAGCTTAACAGCTCATGAATCCAATTTGCTAACATGAATGATACCAGAAAAATGGAAAAGGAAATTGAGAATCTTTTGGATGACGATCAGTTTGACTTTAGGAAAGGTAAAAGCGCCAGAAAGGCAGTACTGACGTTGCGGTTCATAACGGAAGCAAGACTAAACAAAAATCAAGTCACGTTCACAGGATCTGTCGACCTTGAAAAAGCTTTGACAATGTAAAATGGTGCTAGATATTTGAAATTCTGAGAAATATAGAAGTAAGCTAGAGGAAAACACAGGTAATATACAGCATGTTCAAGAAATAAGAGGGAGCAGTAAGACTGGAAAACCAAGAAAGAACTGCTCTGATTATAAAGTGTGTAACACAAGGATGCAGCCTTTCACCCCCAAAGTTTAATTTCAGTGTCGAAGAAGCAAAGACGGAGATAAAAGACAGGTGCAAGATGGAATTAAAATTCAGGGTGGAAGGATATCAATGATAAGATTTGTTGATGACACTGCTGTTCTCAGTGAAATCGAATAAGTGTTACAGGAACTGCAGAGTAGAACGGATCATCTAATGAGTACGGAATATGGACCAAGAGTAAACCGAGGAAAGACTGAAAAGTAGCAGGAATGAGAAAAGCGATAAACTTAACATCTAAATAGGTGAACACGAAGAAGACGACGTTAAGAAATTCTAAAGTCTTGAAAGTAAAATAACCCATAGCGGACGGAGCGATGAGCACATAATAAGCATACTAGCATATTCACTAGAGGACATTTCTGGCCAAGAGAAGTCTACTTGAACCAAACACATGCGAAGTAAATATAAATCACTTAATAAAAGCAAGTCTTCTGGTCCAGCCTGTATACCAATTAGGTTTCTTTCAGAGTATGCTGATGCATTAGCTCCATACTCAACAATCGTATACAACCGTTCGCTCGACAAAAGATCCGTACCCAGAGACTGGAAAGTTGCACAGGTCACACCAATATTCAGGAAAGGTAGTAGGCGTAATCCACTACATTACAGGCCCATATGATTAACGTCGATATGCAGCAGGATTTTGGAACATATATTGTGTTCGAAGGTTATGAATTACCTCGAAGAAAGCGGTCTATTGGCACACAGTCAACATGGATTTAGAAAACATCGTTCTTGTGAAACACAAGTAGGTCTTTATAATCATGAAGTGTTTAGTGCTACTCACAAGGGATTTCAGATTGATTTCCTGAAGCTTTTGACACTGTACCACACAAACGGTTTGTAGTGAAATTGTGTACTTATGGAATATCGTCTCAATTATGTGACTGGATTTATTATTTCCTGTCAGAGAGGTCAAACAGAAGTGATTTCTGGCGTTCCCTAAGGTAGTATTATAAGCCCTTTGCTATTCCTTATCAATACAAACGATTTGGGAGACAATCTGAGCAGCCGTCTTAGGTTGTTTTCAGATGACGCTGTTGTTTATTTACTAATAAAGTTATCAAAAAATCGAAACAAATTGCAAAATGTTTTAGAAAAGATACCTTAATGGTGCGAAAATTGGCAGTTGACCCTAAATAACGAAAAGTGTGAGGTCATCCACATGAGTGCTGAAAGGAATCCTGTAAACTTCGGTTACACGATAAATCAGTCAAATCTAAAGACTGTAAATTCAACTAAATACCTAGGACTTACAATTACGAACAACTTAAGTCGAAAGGAACGCCTCGAAAATTTTGTGGGGAGGCTAACCAAAGACTGCGTTTTAGTGGCAGGACACTTAGAAAATGTAACAGATCTACTAACGAGACTGCCTACACTACGCTTGTCTGTCCTCTTTTAGAATACTGCTGCGCGGTGTGGGATCCTTACCAGATATGATTGACGGAGTACATCGAAAAAGTTGAAAGTGGGACAGAGCGTTTTGTATCATCGCGAAGTACTAGAAAGAGTGTCACTGAAGTCATACAAGATTTGGGCTGGACATCATTAAAGGAAAGGCATTTTTCGTTGCGGCGGAATCTTCTCACGAAATTCGAATCACCAGCTTTCTCCTACGAATGCGAAAATATTTTGTTGACACCGACCTACGTAGAGAAAAGCGATCACCACGATAAAATATGGGAAATCAGAGCTCGTACTGAAAGATATAGGTGTTCGTTCTCTCCGCGCGCTATGCGAGATTGGAATAATAGAGAATTGTGAAGGTGGTTCGATGAACACTCTGCCAGACACTTAAATGTGATTTGCAGAGTATCCATGTAGATTCAGATGTAGAGGCAGAGAACCTGGAATTACCCATACAGGAAGACCAAGTCTACGATGAAATAGACTCCGTTCAAAAACTCCATCTTTACCGTAAGCAGAACAGCTAAATACGAGTAATATCGAGGTGAGACACCTGTGAGATCGGAACTATCAACTTATTGAAAAACCAGAGAGCGAGAACTGTAGTACTGCTGGCACAGAACTCGACAGGAAACTATGGTCAAACTGAACATAGCTTGCACTGGGCATGGTCAATGCGCAGACTCACTTTCCAAAAAGGGTGCTAGAGAGTCTCCAGTATTGTGATTGTGGGACTCCGAACCACACAATACAAGCACATTAGAGATGAATGCCTCTTGCATTCCCATCAGGGGAGTTGGAACGACCTCATGAAAGCTGACAATACAGCTCTTATGTGGATTAGGAATTTAGATATTGATATTTAGTTAGTTTCACAGCGAAACTTCTGCAGCGTAATCCAAATCCCTAGGAATGTTCTCGGACGTCATTATAATGCTGTTGCCAAGTTTGTTTCCAATACGCTACAGAAGTTTCGCTGGGAAGCCCTTCACATATTCCATACAGTCTCCACCTCTCGCCATGTGATTTTCATATTTTTAGAGCCCTAAAGAAAGACTTTCGTGACAGTCGGTTTGCTTTGGACGAAGAGATGCACTCTTGGATACAATCATGACTCTGTAGGCAACTGAAAACGTTTCTCCATGAAGACACTGACCTCCTCATGGGAGATAAATTTATTAACGGTTCCGGATATTACTTTTGATATAATAAACAGTTTATTTGCCTCATAGTTTCTAAGGTATGATTTTTTTGAAATGATAGCCGTTCTCTGCAGACTCCCTGAATATCATTTACTCCTTTCCTGCTCTGCATGACTCTTCATCATAGACTAATCACCATAGACAGTTTGTAACATTTGTCCCTTGAGTTGTCAGGCGCTTTAAAGTTACTCAACAAGCCCGTCACCAAACGTACTGCCCTTCTTTGGATCCTCTCTGTTAATTCTAACAGATAAATGCCCCAGATTGACAACAGATAAGAGCTGATGGAACCATTTTTGTATGAGCTACTATCTTCTTTGGGTATTTACAGATCATTAGGATTTTTGCAGTTGACAGGTATCTGACATCTGTCGTACAAGCTGTTTTATTTTAAATCGCCTTGCAGGCATATTCTCAAATTTTACAGTTGTAACTGTTTTCAGTAATTAATTGTCAGTTGTGTGATCGAACAATAATGGATCTTTCATCCTATTTTTGTGAGGTAAATTAGACTTTCTTGCATTTTGCTACAGTCTTCCATTGTTCAGACTTCCCTACATAAAACTACATAATCTGTGAGTAGCTTGAAGATGTTTCCGACGTCATGCACCAGGACAAAATATTACGGAACAGTAACATTCCTACAAGGTGGAACTGAAATCCACCGACAAATTTTCGGAAGCTGTTCGAAAAAAATTTTCTGAACATTTTCATGAAAGAGAGGCCTGGTGTCCGATGGCTCGTCAAAATAATGTAATTACAATGTACACAGTTTTTGACTCGAATCACGTTTGTTTCTGCGAAAATAGCCTCACGGTATTGAGAAAAAGAACCGTAACATGCGATCACTTGTAACATAAAACACGGTGTTCAAATGGTTCAAATGGCTCTGAGAACCATGCGATTTAACTTCTGAGGTCATCAGTCACCTAGAACGTAGAACTAATTAAACCTAACTAACCTAAGGACAACACACACATCCATGACCGAGGCAGGATTCGAACCTGCGACCGTAGCGGTCACGCGGTTCCAGACTGAAGCGCCTTTAACCGCACGGCCACACCGGCCGGCGAAAACACAGTGTAATGTACGTGTCAAAAAGTAAAGTGATGTGACTGTCGTCCCCTCGGGAACAGCTCAGCAGCGTGAGACATTTCATTACGGAAATCGTTGGTGTTTTTGTTGTTCTAAGACTCCATTATCCTCGTTTTGCTTTTGTTGATATTAATCTTATATCTACCTTTCCAAACACTGCCTATTTCGTTCAAATACTCTTCCACGTCCTTTTCTGCCTCTCGCAGAATTATAATCTCGTCGGCAAACCTCAAAGTTTTTATTTCTTCTCCATGGATTTTAATTCCTACTCCAAATTTTTCTTTTGTTTCCTTTACTGCTTGCTCAATATACAGATTGAATAACATCTGGGACAAGCTACAACCCTGTCTCACTCTCTTTTCAACCACTGATTCCCTTTCATTCCTATCGACGCTTGTAACTGCCATCTGGTTTCTGTACAAATTTTAAACATCCTATGGCTCCCTGTATTTTACCCCTGCCATCTTCAGAATCTGAGAGAGAGTATTCCTGTCAACATCGTCAAAAGCTTTCTCTAAGGAGTATTCCAGTCAACATTCCAAAAACGTAGGTTTGACTTTCCTTAACCTGTCTTCTAAGGTAAGTGTTCAAAATTTCTACTGATCTTCCTCGAGGTCGGCTTCTGCTTGTTTTTCCATTCGTCTGTAAAGAATTCGTGATAGTATTTTGCAGCAGTGACTTATTTTTACTGATAGTCCGGTAATTGAAGTCTTAGGGTATTTCGCCCGTCTCATACATTTTGCCCACCGAAGGGAAGAGCTTTGTCGAAGCTGGCTCTCCCAAGGCTATCAGTAGTTCTTATGGAATGTTGTCTGTTACCGGGGCCTTGTTCTGAAATCTTCAGGAAATCCAGTATTCCGAGATCCATAGTGTCAAGAGTTTGCCGAGAACACCAGATTTCAAGAATTAGCTCTCACCACGGGCAACGCAGTGGCCAATGGCCTTCACTAAACGACTGAGAGCAGCTGCATTTGTGTAGAGTTAGCAGTGCTAACAGATAACCAACACTGCGTGAAATAACCGGAGACGAACATATCCGTTAGGTCAGCACGGCGGAATTTGGCGTTAATTGGCAGTAGACTACAGACGATAGTGCCTTTCTAACAGCGCAACATGGCCTGCTGCACCTGTCCTGGGGTTATGAGCTTATCGGTTGGAGCCTAGACGAGTTTAAGACCGTGGCCTAGTCAGATGAGTCCCGATTTCTGTTGGTAAGAACTGATGGTAGGGCTCGAGTCTGTCGCAGACACCTCGAAGCCATTAACCCAGGTTGTGAACAAGACACTGTGCAAGCTGGTAGTGACTCCGTAATGGTGTGGGCTGTGTTTACATGGAATAGACTGGGTCCTCTAGTCCAGATGAACTGATCGTTGACTGGAAATGGTTACGTTCGGTGGTTTAGGGGTATCGTCTTTGATTCATAATCAAAACGTCTTCGGTCCCGGGTTCGATCCTTGTCACTGCCCAAATTTTGATAAATAATCAGCATTGGCGGCCGAAGACTTCCGGCATAAGAAGTCAGCCTCATTCTGCCAACGGTCTTGTCAAAGATGGCGGAGGAGCGGATAGAGGTTCAGGGCACTCTCTTGTCCTAGGGGTGGGAAATTGCCCCTAAAGGCGGAAGAATCAGCAATGATCAACGACATGAGGATGCAGAAGGCAATGGAAACCAATGCATTAAAGACACGTAACGTGTATCCACAGGACATGTGGCCTGTAATTGAAGAAGTGTCATGATGATATCTCCATTGGCAAAGGATTCCGGAATAGTCCCCCATTCGGATCTCCGGGAGGGGACTGCCAAGGGGGAGGTTACCATGAGAAAAAGATTGAATAATCAACGAAAGGATAACGTTATACGAGTCGGGGCGTGGAATGTCAGAAGCTTGAAAGTGGTAGGGAAACTAGAAAATCTGAAAAGGGAAATGCAAAGGCTCAATCTAGATATAGTAGGGGTCAGTGAAGTGAAGTGGAAGGAAGACAAGGATTTCTGGTCAGATGAGTATCGGGTAATATCAACAGCAGCAGAAAATGGTATAACAGGTGTAGGATTCGTTATGAATAGGAAGGTAGGGCAGAGGCTGCTTTACTGTGAACAGTTCAGTGGCCGGGTTGTTCTAATCAGAATCGACAGCAGACCAACACCGACAACGATAGTTCAGGTATACATGCCTACGTCGCAAGCTGAAGATTAACAGATAGAGAAAGTGTATGAGGATATTGAAAGGGTAATGCAGTATGTAAAGGGGGACGAAAATGTAATAGTCATGGGCGACTGAAATGCAGTTGTAGGGGAAGGAGTAGAAGAAAAGGTTACAGGAGAATATGGGCTTGGGACAAGGAATGAAAGAGGAGAAAGACTAATTGAGTTCTGTAACAAGTTTCAGCTAGTAATAGCGAATACCCTATTCAAGAATCACAAGAGGAGGAGGTATACTTGGAAAAGGCCGGGAGATACGGGAAGATTTCAATTAGATTACATCATGGTCCGACACAGATTCCGAAATCAGATACTGGATTGTAAGTCGTACCCAGGAGCAGATATAGACTCAGATCACAATATAG
Organism: Schistocerca piceifrons; assembly: GCF_021461385.2. Classification (NCBI taxonomy): domain Eukaryota; kingdom Metazoa; phylum Arthropoda; class Insecta; order Orthoptera; family Acrididae; genus Schistocerca; species Schistocerca piceifrons. Next base: position 1,056,031,772 of record NC_060138.1, read on the forward strand.
TAGTGATGAAGAGTAGGCTGAAGTTCAAGACATTAGTAAGGAAGAATCAATACGCAAAGAAGTGGGATATGGAAGTACTAAGGAATGACGAGATACGTTTGAAGTTCTCTAACGCTATAGATACAGCAATAAGGAATAGCGCAGTAGGCAGTACAGTTGAAGAGGAATGGACATCTCTAAAAAGGGCCATCACAGAAGTTGGGAAGGAAAACATAGGTACAAAGAAGGTAGCTGCGAAGAAACCATGGATAACAGAAGAAATACTTCAGTTGATTGATGAAAGGAGGAAGTACAAACATGTTCCGGGAAAATCAGGAATACAGAAATACAAGTCGCTGAGGAATGAAATAAATAGGAAGTGCAGGGAAGCTAAGACGAAATGGCTGCAGGAAAAATGTGAAGACATCGAAAAAGATATGATTGTCGGAAGGACAGACTCAGCATACAGGAAAGTCAAAACAACCTTTGGTGACATTAAAAGCAACGGTGGTAACATTAAGAGTGCATCGGGAATTCCGCTGTTAAATGCAGAGGAGAGAGCAGATAGGTGAAAAGAATACATTGAAAGCCTCTATGAGGGTGAAGATTTGTCTGATGTGATAGAAGAAGAAACAGGAGTCGATTTAGAAGAGATATGGTATCCAGTATTAGAATCGGAATTTAAAAGAGCTTTGGAGGACTTACGGTCAAATAAGGCAGAAGGGATAGATAACATTCCATCAGAATTTCCAAAATCACTGGGGGAAGTGGCAATAAAATGACTATTCACGTTGGTGTGTAGAATATATGAGTCTGGCGATATACCATCTGACTTTCGGAAAAGCATCATCCAGACAATTCTGAAGACGGCAAGAGCTGACAAGTGCGAGAATTATCGCACAATAAGCTTAACAGCTCATGCATCGAAGCTGCTTACAAGAATAATATACAGAAGAATGGAAAAGAAAATTGAGAATGCGCTAGGTGACGATCAGTTTGGCTTTAGGAAAAGTAAAGGGACGAGAGAGGCAATTCTGACGTTACGGCTAATAATGGAAGCAAGGCTAAAGAAAAATCAAGACACTTTCATAGGATTTGTCGACCTGGAAAAAGCGTTCGACAATATAAAATGGTGCAAGCTGTTCGAGATTCTGAAAAAAGTGGGGGTAAGCTATAGGGAGAGACGGGTCATATACAATATGTACAACAACCAAGAGAGGATAATAAGAGTGGACGATCAAGAACGAAGTGCTCGTATTAAGAAGGGTGTAAGACAAGGCTGTAGCCTTTCGCCCCTACTCTTCAATCTGTACGTCGAGGAAGCAATGATGGAAATAAAAGAAAGGTTCAGGAGTGGAATTAGAATACAAGGTGAAAGGATATCAATGATACGATTCGCTGATGACATTGCTATCCTGAGTGAAAGTGAAGAAGAATTAAATGATCTGCTGAACGGAATGAACAGTCTAATGAGTACACAGTATGGTTTGAGAGTAAATCGGAGAAAGACGAAGGTAATGAGAAGTAGTAGAAATGAGAACAGCGAGAAACTTAACATCAGGATTGTCGGTCACGAAGTCATTGAAGTTAAGGAATTCTGCTACCTAGGCAGTAAAATAACCAATGACGGACGGATCAAGGAGGACATCAAAAGCAGACTCGCTACGGCAAAAAAGGCATTTCTGGCCAAGAGAAGTCTACTAATATCAAATACCGGCCTTAATTTGAGGAAGAAATTTCTGAGGATGTACGTCTGGAGTACAGCATTGTATGGTAGTGAAACATGGACTGTGGGAGAACCGGAACAGAAGAGAATCGAAGCATTTGAGATGTGGTGCTATAGACGAATGTTGAAAATTAGGTGGACTGATAAGGTAAGGAATGAGGAGGTTCTATGCAGAATCGGAGAGGAAAGGAATATGTGGAAAACACTGATAAGGAGAAGGGACAGGATGATAGGACATCTGCTAAGACATGAGGGAATGACTTCCATGGTACTAGAGGGAGCTGTAAGGGGCAAAAACTGTAGAGGAAGACAGAGACTGGAATACGTCAAGCAAATAATTGAGGACGTAGGTTGCAAGTGCTACTCTGAGATGAAGAGGTTAGCACAGGAAAGGAATTCGTGGCGGTCCGGATCAAACCAGTCTGTAGACAGTAGACTGATGACAAAAAAATGACAAAAAAAAAAAAAAAAAACTCTTTGAGCCATTCATAGACTTCATGTTCCCATAAAAACGATGGACTTTTTATGGATGACAATGCGCATTGTCACCGGACCACAATTGTTACGACTGGTTTAAGAACAATCTGGACATTTCGAATGATTTGGGCAGTCAGATTCCCCGAAATGACAATAGTTTTACCAATTATGGAGCTCTATAGAGGAAAAAGCACTCCGTCAGCAGGCCACATGTGGCCCACCGGGACCATCCGACCGCCGTGTCATCCTCAATGAGGATGCGAATAGGAGGGGCGTGTTGTCAGCACACCGCTCTCCCGGTCGTTATGATGGTTATCGTTGACCAGAGTCGCCACTATTCGGTCGAGTAGCTCCTCAATTGGCATCACGAGGCTGAGTGCACCTCCAAAAACGGCAACAGCGCAGGGTGGCCCGGATGGCCACCCATCCAAGTGCCGGCCACGCCCGACAGCGCTTAACTTCGGTGATCTGACAGGAACCGGTGTCCCCACTTTTTTTTTAATCTCATTTTGTTCGTTTTCGTTCGTTGTATCTGCTCGAGGCGGATGTCGCAAGACACCCGTTTCAGTTCGTCGTTGGCCCATTAACTCAGTTTTTTTATTACAGCACTGGGGAAGTCCGTTGCCTTCTATAGATGAAGCATGGCTCAGTATTTCTGCAGGGGACTTCCAGCGACTTGTTAAGTCCTTTCCATATCGGTTTGCTGCTCTACGCCTTGGAGAAAGAGGTCCGTCGTGAAACTACGAGGTATCCCATGACTTTTGTCACCTCATTGTAAAGCGTATCCCTGTTAACGTACAACATAGCACCGCCAGATGAACAATCCGAGTCCGAACACGGCACTATTGAATATAAAATTCAATGCGGAGAGGAAAGTGGACATCACTGTTATCAGCAACAACTATAATGAGTCAACGGGACAAGATTGTTTCCGAATAAGACACATACTACATATCGCCGATATTTGCACGTTCTCCAGATATTTACGGTGCAAAGCAGACACAAAGATAAACGGCACCACTTCACAATTCGTGCCAACTTAAGCCGTCTCATTTTAAAAAGTAGTGTATCAGAGCTGACATTTCAGATGATTTACTGAATTAAAGAAAACGCATATAGATTATGATGCATTATTGTACTGTACATTATTACTTACACTAATTACAGCTGCTATATTATTACTCCAAAGTAATCTATTGAGTATCGTTAATAATAAAAAATTTGAAGTAATAAGCTAATTGTCAAAGAATACCTACTGATTCTAATCACAAGAAGTTTTCGAATTATCGTTCTTGTGTAGGACGTGTGATGCTCATTGTTTCTTCAGTTCTAGTTTCAGTAACGTTCCTGAATCACGGGTACGCTTTTACTTCCTGTAACTTCAAATGAGGTTGTCATAACGTCTGTTCTAACTGCCCATGCGTTACTGTTATTCTTTTTCAAAGAAAAAAACAAAGTATTGTGAGTGCGATTTACTAACTATGATGAGAGATAGTTTAGTGAAGTGTGATCTGTGACTGGCGAGCTGTTTTCGAATTTGAATATAATGTAGACCATAAAAACGTTATTTCGATGATATGGAATAATCTGAATTTACCAATTCAAAGCAAATGACAGGTAATACTATGAACTGTATACTTATAAGGCCTGTTCACTATTCCTTGCTTTGGAGAAATATCGACCCATTGCTGTTCAGCGCCGAGTGAACAATCTGCAAACATTCTGTCGCTAGACTACTTATTTCAGCCAGTATGGCGAGATGTACGTCGGATTATGCGCCGCGCGGGGTAGCCGCTCGCTCTAGGGCGTCTTGTCACAGTCCGTGCTGCTCCCCACGTTGGAGGTTCGAGTCCTCCCTTGGGCATGGGTGTGTTTGTTATCCATAGCCTAAGTTACTTTAAGTTAGATTAAATAGTGTGTAGGCTTAGGCACCGATGACCTCAGCAGTTTGGTACCATAAGACCTTACCACAAATTTCCAATTTTTTCGGAATATGTCGTAGCATTACATGCACCACAACAAACGGCCATTTGGAAGTCAGTATGCTGTTACTTTTGTTAAAATGTCGGTACGGTCATAAATTTTTCTGCCCACCATTAGAGCAGTTCAAAATCATAATGAACGAAGGAAAACCTGAAGTATTTCCATCCTAATAACCACCTCAAAACATAACACAACTGACATTTCTCCTGTCGGACAGTGAAGCAAATGCTTGTTTCCTCTTTCAGTGCTGTTCTTACTCTCTTTCCTTTCTTAGTCACAAACCTCATCATCCTCTTTGTCCTTTCTCCATTACTAGTATTGCATCTTTTCCCCAGACTCCCACAACTCTGCTGCGCGGGGTAGCCGTGCGGTCCCAGGCGCCTTGTCACGGTCCGCGCAGCTGTCCCCGTGGGAGGTTCGAGTCCTCCCTCGGTCATGGGTGTGTGAAGCCTAGGGACCGATGGCGTCAGTAGTTTGGTCCCATAGAACTTATCATAAATTTCCAAATTTTCCCACAACTCTTTCCTCAGGTTCATTGCTGTCACAGTACACAGTCTAAATAATCGTATTATTACCGTTTTAACAAACAAATTTTAACTGTTACAAGAAAGATACACCAATTACACTACTCTTTTCTACGAGCTTTATTGCGTAAATCACAATGAGCTCATTTTGGCACAGTGCTATCGTTGGCTGTTCTGTAAATACATTAACAGGTGATAGTCTCGATACTGTAAACTATAGCTATAATAGTAAAGATATTACGCATTCGATTGGTGTTTTTACCTTACGCGTAGTATCGATGCTGTCATATGCTGTCAGAGACACCAATCGAATGCGCATCTGTATCTAGACGTTACTTGGCCGTTCGTTGTAGATGTACTGTTATATCTGATTTTTAGATATATATTAGTGAGTCTTTCTGCATTATTTTCCCTCTTGATAGCTTGGTCGACAGTGGATCAGCGATATTACATGTTTACATATTTACCACTTGAAGTAGGTGATGTGTGGAGATTCGATTACGTTTTATTTTCTTCGGTTTGATTCTGACTGTTTCTTATCTGAAATTTCTTCTGCTTTGTGTTGAGATTATTATGTTTTATTTTTATTTTTAAATTTTACTTTTGTTATGGTATATGATTTGTGATGATTTCTTCATGTTACATGTTTATTGTACGGTGTTAACGCTATTACAATGATTGCGTGTTACTTTGTACTGTGGTGTTTCAAAAGTCGCTTGAGCGACGCCAGGTAAGAAATGTTAATATATATATTTATTTATTTGTAGTATGTTAAGTGGAGACTTGTTTTTTAAAAAGATTTGGTTTCTTTTCTTTCACGTCGAGCGTGCCAGCAAGATGATTCAGTGGGGACTCCAGACGCGGCGGACGACGAGAGCTAACCACTATTGCATCGTAGTCGACGGCCGGCGGCTGGAAGAACCGTTGAAACATCATGCTGACCATTATTAAAACATGTTTTATGTTTTTTTTATAAAATGAAAAGGGAGTTCAATGTTGAATGTGGAAGGATAAAGTTTATAATTGGATGTCAATTGGTTATCAACTGTTTAATAAACTTCGAGTTGGAAGTTGGAACAGTCAATTGACTCTGTTGTTACAACATGCATCGTAAATATTACTTATACGTGAGATTTGCAAGTTTTATTAATATTCAGACTTCTTGAAGAGGTTCTGGCAGGATTTTGGCGAGAGTGTGGACGATCTTCAATGGTTGCCTGGTTGAAGTTTTATTGGTGAGAGGTCGACACGTATTAATATTTTGAAAATAATCGATACTGTGAAGTGTGTTAGGGTCCTGTTTTGAAACTTTATTGGCGATTGTGGTCGGGAGGATCGGTTTGAAAGTGGAATATTTCATTGAATGAGAACAGGCTTCATTCTTTAGTGACATTGATTAATTATTTAAGGAAAAATCAGGAGAATTTCAATTTATTCTGGCAAAGATATCAAGGAGTGTCAGACCGCACAACGAATATATAGAGACTCTGTGACTTTGGTGAACTGTCAAAACAATTTTTTACGATAAAACTTGTCCACAACAGGGACTGGTGAATTTTGCTGCGTCTGTCCTTATTTTCTAGGTTGAATCTGCTACAGCTTCATGTTTTTCTTTATGGATTTTTCAAGTAACTGGGAAAAGAACTTGTAATTTGATCTGCGGCGGACCGTCGATCTTGGGTACTCGGTTAGGTTGTTGTGAAGCCTGTTGGTTTGCAGATTGCCTTTCTTTCCCCTGCTGCAGACATCGTTGCTCAGTCACTGCGACAGGATCGGTGGTTCAGCGCAGTACCTCTGTTTTGTCTATTTTGACCGTTTTCTTGCTTTATAATATCAATGAAGTTTTCAATACATTTTTTGTATTTGAGGTCGATTTGTTCGTTCAGCAAATGTAGAGGATTATGGTGTGCATGTCAATATATCTCTATTGCTTCAAGAATGTTCATGATTGCTCTCTTTTGCTCCGCTTATGGATTTTACGTCGCTTTTTTCTGGTTGCAAATGTTGAAAGAATGTGAATGAGTTATCACTGTCTCCCGTGTGCTATTTGCGTATAAAGTTGAAGTTTCTGCTGGCTTGTCCTATGTGGAATCCGTGGCATGTGTTACATGAGATTTTGCAAATGCCGGGGTTGTTATGCAAGCGGATTGTCTAGTTGCCTTTTTAGATTTTGTGTTCGAATGAGGAAGAAAGGAAGGAAGATTGGGCTTAACGTCCCGTCTTCATCGAGGTCTTTAGAGACGGAGCACAAGCTCGGAAGGTGTCAAGGATGGGGAAAAGTAATCGGTCGTGCACTTCCAAAGGAACGATCCCTGCATTTGCCTGGAGCGATTCAGGGAGATCACGGAAAACCTAAAACTGGATGACTGGACGCGGTTTTGAGCCGTCGTCCTCCCGAATGCGAGTCCAGTGTGTCCACCACTGCACCATCTCGGTTTTTGTGTTTGAGGCTGTATTTGTTTTGATATGTAAAGGCGATGTTAGTTTTGATGAATAATTTGTTATTTTTGTTAGAGATATTTCCGAGGTAAGCTGTGGTAACGTATGTTGCATCCTTCTTTTTCATTTGTGTGTGTTTATCGTTATTTCTTTATAGATATTGCGAGTTTTTGTTGTGTTTTACTGTAGTATAGTTTCGGCATAATTTTGGTGTCATAATTGTTTTGTTGAGCTATGTATTCTACGATTTTTATTTCCTACTGAATTGCTTGGTCTTCTAGTGGTAGATTTATCAATCTGTTAACCATATTGCACAAAAATGTGTGTTTGTGGGCTTTGAGATGACATAAGTGTGCGTTGATAATACAGTCCGTTGTGGTATGCTTTTCTGAATTTCGAAACAATGTTTTTTGCCGATATTTTTAATAATTGAGTCGAGAAAGTTAATTGCTTTGTTAGATTTCTGTTCTAAGGTAAATTTCGTTTTGGTGTCTAGTTTATTCAGTGCTTTATGTATTTCATCTGTGTCACTGAGGTTACCTTCTACAAGCATTAAAGTCACGTCTACACAACTGTAGCAGTACATGATTTTCTGATTAGTAAAGTTTTTCATTCTGAAGAACCTTTCTTCAAGGTTCTTAAGGAAAATGTCGCTATGGTCCTGGAATATTACATCTATTTGTGTATATATTTCACTGTCAGGTTTGAAGTAATTTTGGTGTGAGACTAGTTTTATTAGCTGCATGATTTCTGAAGTGCTTTGTTTCAAAATTTTTCTGTCTTTAAGTGGATTTTGTTTTTTTATATATATTGTTTCCTGGATTGTGATGTTCGTGTATAGGTTAGTAATGTCGAAAGACAGAAATCTTGTATTTGGAGGTATTTTCATTTCTTTGGTAGCTTTATCCAGTTACGTGTAATTCTTTATTGTATATTGTTGCTGTATGTGTAAAATTTGTTAAAGAGATAGTTTAATATCTTGATAATGTAGTACGTGGGGCTGTTAACATTGTCTGCTACAGGACATATGGGAACAAACTGTTTGTGTATCTCAGGGCGTCCGTGGAGCTCTGGTGTTGTGGTTTCATGGGTATACGGGGTGAGTCACTAACTATTGCCACCAAGAATAACTGCGAAAGTATGACAGGAGCTGAAATGTTTATGGGACAAAAGTTACGTGGGCCATAATATTACATTGGTTTTTTGTTGCTAGGTGGGGATCGCGTCAGAGATATGAAGGTCAACTTTGTTCTCTTAAATGGGATGCTGTAGTTTGGTATTTATTTTCTAATAGCAGCTATTGAAACGAATCCAATGATGTGTAACAGTAAGGTCTTTGAAGTTCAACAAAGGTCCGAATGGTGGCATGACCGTCCATTTACAAAAGGTGTTCAAAGTGATGGTCATTAGTATCAGTGCAGTGCCGCAATCTTCTCATCATTGACTGAGTGTAATCCTTACCACTTCGGTAATTATCGAGCACATGCTATGACGATTCTCTCTTGTATATCGTGCAAATAGTAAATATTCGCTGAATGCGGCGTATCGATCTAACGTGTCATTGACATGTGAACACCAACCAGAGGTTGTATAGAGTTTCAGAGAGAGCATTAGGGAACAATTGACAAATACATGGGAAAGAAATACACCAGAAGAAGAATGGGTAGCTTTGAGAGATGAAATAGTGAGGGCAGCAGAGGATCAAGTAGGTAAAAAGACGAGGGCTAGTAGAAATCTTTTGGTAACAGAAGGGATATTGAATTTAATTGATGGAAGAAGAAAATATAAAAATGCAGAAAACGAAGCAGGTGAAAAGGAATACAAACGTTTCAAAAACGACATCGATAGGAAGAGCAAAATGCCTAAGCAAGGATGGCTGTAGGACAAATGTAAGAATGTAGGGGCATATATTATTAGAGGTAAGATAGATACTGCCTACAGGAAAATTAAAAAGATCTTTGCAGAAAAGAGAACCACTTGTATGAATATCAAGAGCTCAGATGGAAAACCAGTCCTAAGCAAAGATGGGAAAGCAGGAAGGTGGAAGGAGTGTATAGAGGATCTATACAAGGGCGATGTGCTTGAGGGCAATATTGTGGAAACAGAAAAGGACGTAGATGAATATGAGATGGGAGATATGATACTGCGTGAAGAATTTGGCAGAGCACTCAAAGATCTAAGTGGAGGCCCCGGGAGTAGACAACATTCCATTTGAGCTACTAATAGCTTTGGGAGAGCCAGCCATGCTCAGACTCTACCATCTGGTGAGCAAGATGTATGAGACAGGCGAAATAATCTCAGACTTCAAGAAGAATATAATAATTCCAATCCCAATGAAAGGGGGTGTTGACAGGTGTGAAAAGTATCGAACTATCAGGTTCGTAAGTCACGGCTGCAAAATACTAACACGAATTGTTTACAGACGTATGGAAAAAGTGGTAGAAGCCAATCTCGGAGAAGATCAGTTTGGATTCCGTAGAAATGTTGGAACACGCGAGGCAATACTGACCCTGCGGCTTATTTTAGAAGATACATTAAGGAAAGGGAAACCTACGTTTCTAGCATTTGTAGACTTAGAGAAATCTTTTGACAATGCTGACTGGAATACTCTCTTTCAAATTATGCAGACGGCAGGGGTAAAATACAGAAACCAGACTGCCGTTATAAGAGTCGAGGAGCATGAAAGGGAAGCAGTCGTTGAGAAGGGAGTAAGACATGGTTGTAGCATCTCCGATGTTACTTAATCCGTATATTGAGCAAGCAGTAAAGGAAACAAAAGAAAAATCTGGAGTAGGAATTAAAATCCATGGAGAAGAACTAAAAACTTTGAGGTTCCATGTCTTGAAATGAGGATATAAGATATACATCAACAAAAGCAAAAGGAGAATAATGGAAGGTAGTCGAATTAAATCAGGTGATGCTGAGGGGATTAGGTTAGGAAATGCTACACTTAAAGTAGTAGATGAGGTTTGCTATTTGAAGAGCAACATAACTGATAATGGTCGAAGTAGAGAGGATGTAAAATCTAGGCTTGCAATGGCAAGGAAAGCGTTTCTGAAGAAGAGAAATTTGTAAACATCGAGTATAGTTTTAAGTGTCATGAAGTCTTTTCTGAAAGTGTTTGTGTGGAGTGTAGCCATGTATGGAAGTGGAACGATAAATACTTTAGACAGCAATAGAATAGAAGCTTTCGAAATGTGGTGCTACAGAAGAATGCTTAAGATTAGGTGGGTAGATCACGTAACTAATGAGGAGGTACTGAATAGAATTGGAGAGAAGAGGACTTTGTGGCACAACCTGACTAAAAGAAGACATAGGTTGTTAGGACACGTTCTGAGGCATCAAAGGATCACCAATTTAGTATTGGTGGTAAGCGTGTAGGGTAAAAATCGTAGAGGTAACCCAAGAGATGAATACACTAAGCAGATTCAGAAGGATGTATGTTGCAGTAGTTACTCGGAGATGAAGAGGCTTGCACAGGGTAGGGTAGCATGGAGAGCTGTATCAAATGAGTCTCTGGACTGAAGATTACAAGAACAACAACATGATAAATTGAGGACAACTGGTTCTTTAACACATCGGAAACAGATCCTGCAAACAGAAGTTACTAACGAGGAAACGGAAATTGGTACTCTTGCCACTGTGGTTTGAGATCCGTAAGTCAGTTCGCGTCAAATCGCAAGGGAATCTGACATGAGCAAGAGTATTGGTATACGTGTTCTGCATCGCTATAAATATCATCCTTACTATATCAGTCTCCACCAAGAATTAACTGGCACGGATCGTGTGCGTCACATTGAATTCTGCCGACGGGCTCAACTTAAGATTGACAGGGATGACACATTCATTAATTTTTTTTATTTACTGATGAGGCTACATACACGAACTATGGAAATATTAATTTGCATAAAATGCTTTATTGGGCAACTGAAATTCCATGTTGTCTGCGGCATGCTGCACACCAAAAACCATGCTCGTTGAATGTATGGTGTGGGATTCATGAGGACACGATTATAATAAGCCCCTATTTCATCGAAGGAAATCTTAATGGTAGGAAGTACACCACTTTCCAATAAGAAACATTAGGTCTGTTATTGAAAGAAATACCTTTAAGAACAAGGAACAGAATGTGGTATCAACACGATGGGTGTCCGGCACATTTTTCGCTGATGGCTAGAAATGAATTGCAGACAGTTCCCAAATCGTTGGATTGGACGCGTAGGAGATGTAGTGGCCAGCTCGTTCCCCAGACTTGACGCCTCTGGATTTTTTCTTGTGGGGATTCATAAGAGACATGGTTAATAAAGACGTTCCAACTACACCTGAAGATATGCGAGAGAGAATTGTCAGAGAATGTGATGAGGACTACCACTCAATCAATGAGAAGAAGATTGCAGCACTGCATTGATACCAATGGTCATCACTTCGAACAGCTTCTGTAAATGGACGTTCATGCCGCCTTTGTGACCTTCGTTGACCTTCAAAGACCTTACTGTTAAACATCACTGGATTCGTCTCGATAGCCGCTATCAGAAAATAAGTACCAAACTATAGCATACCATAAAATAAAGTTGACCTTCATATCTCTGAAGTGACCCCACCTAGCAACAACTAACCAGCTGTTAGTTGTTTGTGTTGAGTATTGTAGAATCTACTTCGGTAGTATAATTTCAGTCATGTTGATGGCTATTTTGTGAAACTGAATGGAGATATTATGTCATAAGTTTTGGCAGTGAGGTATTGCTTTTTCATGAGGTGTTTGATTTTATTATGCGTATAATTCTCATATGGATGTTAAAGTATTTATAAAGTGTGAAATCATTTCAGATATTAAACGAGTAGTATTGCTACTTAATGTTAGGTGAGACACATACATATATTGGTTCACATATTCCTTATAAGATAGTTTCCTTTTAATTTCTCGCTGGATTCATAATTTTACGCCATATTGTCTGATGTGGGGTACCAGCTTTTGAAATTGTGATGATGACGTAGATTGGAATGAATATCTTTCTTTTTAAACCAACTTTATTGAATTTTACATTTTCGATGAGTTTTACCATTTTTATTCTTATCCTTAGGTACTTCAGTAAAAATTCCTCATGTTGGTGATTGACATTAAAGTCAATAATTTTTGTTGCTTGGGACCAGCAGTACAAAATGTGTGTAAAATGCAGTGTAAAATGAGCTAATGGTTATTGTATATCATTGTCGTAATCGTGCACCTACAAGATTTTCGCTTCACAACCCAAGGAAAAGAAATTAAGTGTTAATTTTGGCCCTAATGTTTCCAGGACAAATAAAACCATAGGTATAAAAGGAATATAATAGTTCTTGCAGCTAAGCCTATTCATTTGCGCCATAGACAAATATGAAGCTTACCTACAGCTCTTAAGAATGTTATGACGAATGTCTGGCTTCAATATCCTCTTCTGAATTAACAAAATTCTGGCCTGTAACGGTGCATTAATTACGTTCAGTTTCACACTGAAATTGCTACTAGTCGTGCTTTTAGCAATTTGTTTCCATGATGTGCGTCGGGTGATGATTGGCGCCAATGTCAAATTTTTCTGGATATCTGTTTCTGTGTGCAAACGTCTTTTTCTGGATGTTACCAATACCACAATATTTCTGGTCGGAGCAGCTGAAATACATATGCCTCTCAAATTAGTGGTTTTACTGTCATCTTTCACCAGTGTAGTCCCGAAATGTGCGTCTCACATCCAATGTTTATCGTTCTCAATATTATTGTTAATAAGTCTCCAATTTTTTTGTTAGTGATGGAAATAAAACAAATCACACATACAACTCGTCATTTATGCTGTGTTAATCACAGGTTTTAAAATGTTGTGTGTATTAACGGTATTTGCATCTGTGAGGCAACGTGTAGAACGGTTTTTTTTTATTTCTTTGCTATATGTTCCAAAATATTTGAATAATTTCTGAAAAATGACAACGATTCTCTTCCATTTCTGCAATTAATAGTTTTTGGTTACTTCAATAAATATATGAATAAATTTGAAAAGATTCATTAAATTTATTTTTCATATTTTTTCAGGTTTTGCAACTATTGGTTTTCTGTTTTTATTTTAGTTATTTGATATCACGTTTCCTGTGTGTTCTTTACAATAGATCAGTGCCTGTTACTATAATAAGTTGTTATGTGTTCGTCTTGGCCATTGTACACTTCTCTTTGTCTTTGTCCTACACAGTGGTGAGAAAAATGAAAAAATGTTGTTTTTTCACAATACTATTAGAGTGAAGATGTGTGTTATGCATTGCGTGGTGGTTGCCTATATTGCAACTTGTTATTGATCGATACTGCTTTTTAAAACAATATTGCACGAATAGACTTGAAACTTTGAACGAAATGTTCGAGCTGTTGAGGGTTTGTTTGATTGGTTGTTTTTAATACAAAGTTTTTGTTATGATTGAATATTGTTCCGCAATTCGTCTGAGTTTGAACTTCCGAATCATTTTGCAGATTTTGAACTCTCATAATGCTTGTTCACTCTTTGTGTTCCAGTTCAGTTGGTAGTATTTTGTGTTTCCTGTGTAGTGTGGCATACACATCGGTTTTTAGTCGGCGTTTGGATGACACAGTGCTGTTGAATGATACAGCTGTGGCTGTTGTCTCGCAACGCCTGGTATTACAGTGTGATGTTCGTATGGGAGAATAGAGGTTCAAAGTCCCGACCAAAAATACAGATTTACGTATTTTGTAGTTTCTCCGAATTGAGAAAGCTGAATGGTGCCACTGTTCTTTTGAAAAGAAGACTGCCGGTTCATTTCTCTCAGCTTGAGTCATCCATACTTGTGTTTCGACTCTAATGATCTTAACGTCAATTGGATGTAAAAGTGTAATCTTCCTTCCACTAACAGCTAATAATCATTACTTACTGATTCTTGATGGATAATTTAATGTTAATTATTTTCTCCTAACGTGTCCTGCACATGTTGGCTATTGAGTCGCTACCATACGCTCTGTGTGTGTGTGTGTGTGTGTGTGTGTGTGTGTGTGTGTGTGTGTGTGTGTGTGTGTGTGTATGTGTGTGTGTAGCCACCGAGTGAAACACTATTTTATCTTACGCCTGTCTATAGCAATAAAGTAAACATTTTTTAATGAAATGTGATCCGTTTTTTGATCAGGTACGTCGCAGCTTTTACTGTGATATGTGAGTTTAAATCAATGAGTACAAATTATGTTATATCTGAGATGTTTACTTGTATGTTTCTCGACAGTTTTTAACGTACCCTATTTATTTTGATTCACTCTTTTTTTGCCACAGTTCTCATTGTTGTTCCATGTAATGTTGCTAATCAGAACTTTTTAACTTTTACTGAGAGGTTTAGGAAGTTAAGGGGTATTAAGAATACAAGGAAAATATTTTTAGTTCAGCATTTATATTCATTTTTTTTAAATTTGACAACATATTCTCCCATCGCATTGTAACAACACATTACAGCCATTTAAAGTGATCATATAGAAAACATCAACTTGTACATCTAATGCTCAGAGACAGGAGAATGTACAAATAAATATTTTGAGTGAGTGTTTCACTATTTATAATAGATACATGTTCATTTTAAATTCATCAATTCTTTCGTTTCCAAATATCACATTTATAAAAACAGCCTCACGAGAGATTTCAATAACCTGCATAGATTGTGACGAGTAACAGAATTATTTGACAAGGAGGATCGAGGTTTCTGCAGCATAAATTTTTCGGTGTGTTGTGACAATAAAACACTGTTCACATTTAAAATATTAAGTTTCACAATTTCTTTCACGAAAATACATCATCTTCACTAAGCACATGTTAACAATTAAACCACGTAACGCGGAATTAATATATGATTTTTTCTGTACAACAGTTAGAAACACGGGTAGTGGAGGCCAAGTGTGGCAATAGTAACAGCAGTCAGAAGAAATAGGTCAACAATATTACACTTTTAAAGAGATAATTTATTTACAGTTCAGTTTTAGTATATGTATATATATATATACACATTTCGACGATTTTAATCCCTTTTATTTGGCTACTATGGCATTTTAGGCCTAAAATTTGTACACTTCTTTTTTTTCGGGTGGTTAAAGTTCCACCATAACAACTGCAACACGATACGAAAAACTTTCTTTTCTATCTAACCTTCTATCCTGTACTCTTTTTAATAGCCAGTCTGCTTAGCATCGTTGTGTTTGGGATGAGAAGAAGCAGAGATCCATCGCGACTTTGGTTAAAGCTTCATCAACACACACATGAGCTTGTGAAGGGGTGCAAATTGACATGAAACTGTTTACACGCATGACGCACATTCGTACAAGTATGAATTAATCCAGAAACCACACGGGGCAAGTTAAAGCTCGCTATTGCCAACCTACGGCAGTCTTTAGAAAGGGAAATAGAGTGTAAGAATTTCAGCTACAATTTGTTGTCAGAGTGGAAACAGAAAGTTATTCATCTCGAACATGTATTGTGAGACTGGGGCAGATGGAGCAAGCTAGTTCACACACACTTATGCACGACTCTCTCAGGTTTGATGCACTAACTAAACGAGATCGGAAATATTTTGCAGTGCACGTCCGTGACCACAGAACGGTAACTAGCCACTGTAGCTGAGAGGCACCATGAAGACTTTCCAATAGGTGACGCTCAGACACGGAAGAAGGATCGGTACCGCACTAATTACATAGCGTAAGAATGGGTTAAGGGTGATAAATTGATCATTAACACTTAACGTTACCTGCACAGCTAAATGAAGTGAATGAATGTATTTTACAACAGTGAATAGCCCAATGTACTGGAGCCAAACTACTAACGGTATGCATGGAACCTGTAGGTGTTTTCTCTACAAGATCAGTAACTCTCGTGGAATGGTAAATTCTGATAGAAACACAGAGAGCCTTTCCTAGTTACAACATTGACAGCGCTAGTTGAAAATCTCTGTGGCCACGGACTGGGGACAGTTTGGCTCGCTACTGATGCTAAACACTCTGGATATGAATGCAGAATTTTAATAAGGCAAGTTCCCGGCTACGCCGGCCTGTTCGCAAAAAACAATGCGTCTTTCTCCACCATCTGTGCGTGTATGACTGTAGCTAGTAAAAACGACCACATCAACATTAATTTAGACTTTTAAAAAATTTACAACCACAGGTAATTTGAACAACCTCTTTTTTTATACACACTTAGCCAACTGTTTCTTTAAAATAAAAAAGGACACTAATTTCCTTTTGTGTAAAAAAATCTAATTTACGGAATGTTGTTTTGTGATAAAACATTTGTTATTTGGCAACACTTCAAGTATGTAACAGTTACAAAAATGTAAATACAACAGCTTATTCTTCTTTTTCTTACTTGTTCACCTTACTCAATTAATTAAAGCCATTTTGTTATTTTGTTTCTCTCTCTCTCTATACATGTTAAAGCCGCAAACCGGCTGGCATTAAAACAACTTAAAGCACGGATTATTACACACGGCATGTCAGAAACTGTAAAGATCCGATTAGCAAATGAAACTTGTACAAAAATAGGACTGCCGTGGCAGGGCGCGATTTTTGCACACACACACAGCCACAGGGTTCTTCCGAGAAGGAAAAGAAAAAAAAAATGCAGCACAGCGCCTTCCGTCGAGCCCATCTCTCTCTGTTTTCGTCGAAGAAGGGGGAAACTTCTCCACAGTCATCGAGTCTCTTGTATAGACATTACATATATGAAACGACAACAATAATAGTTTACACGTACACACACATTTACAACAACATCAATTCAGATATATTTTCTTCTCTCCAAATTGACGAAAAGAAGCGAGTGAACTGTTTGTTACACACGGAATTTCCGGAGTAGCGTAGTTCGCTCCATTACAACGCGGTAAAGTGTTTGTATGGTTCCGACACTTTCGGGGGGCGCTTAAGGGGTGGGAAAAGATTCTCGCGTTTATTTTTAAGCGTCTGCGGCGCCGTTTGCGTCCTCAGTCTCATTTCCGTTGTCGTCGGCCGCCAAGTCGACGACGAGAACGATGAGAATGACGCTCCTGAACCTGTACACCCACAAGTGGTTGACGGAGTCGGAGAAGAGGTGGATCACGGACGCAGAGGGCGAAGAGACGAGACGAGGGGCGGGGGTGTCGGTGGGAACCGGCGACAGGCGGGCGGCGGGCTCCGCCCTCGGTTCGGGGTCGCCTTCGGTTTCGGCTCCGGGTTCGGATTCGTGTTCGGGTTCGGAGTCGATCTCGGCCTCGGCCTCGACTTCGCCGTCGGCTCGTGATGGTGGCGGTGGTGGTGGTGGCCCGGCTGCAGAGCCGGCAGGTGGGGCTCAAAGTGACGTCGTGACCGGCAGCGCCAGAGCGTCCTCCACCTGCTGCATGCCGCTCGTCGACGCGTGGCCGTGTGCGTGGGGGTGGTGGCCGTGCGGGTGGCCGTGGTGGTGGTGCGACAGGTGGTGGTGGTGGTGCAGCGCCTGCTGCTGCTGCTGCTGCTGCTGCTGCTGTTGCTGTTGCTGCTGCTGCTGCTGCGCCGTCGACGTGCTCGTCACCAGCTTGCTCTCCTTCTTCATGCGCTGCTTGAGGTGCACCTTGGCGTGCCGCTTCTTCTCGTCGGAGCGCGCGAACTTGCGGCCGCAGACGTCGCAGCTGAAGGGCTTCTCCCCCGTGTGCGTGCGGATGTGCGTCGTGAGGTGGTCGGAGCGCGAGAAGGAGCGCATGCAGATGCGGCACTGGAACGGCTTCTGCCCCGTGTGGATGCGGATGTGCCTCGTCAGCTCGTCGGACCGCGAGAAGCGTCGGTCGCAGTTCTCGACGGGGCATGCGTACGGCCGCTCGTGCACCGGCGTTTTGCTCGGCCGGTTGGGGTACTTCCTCGGCTTCACCGGCACCAGCTTGAGCGGTACGTTCGACTGCTGGTACACCTGCGACAGGATCTCGTGGCCCTTGCTGGTGGACGGGTTGTACTCGGCGAGCTGCACCTGAGGGGAATACGCCTGCGACGGGCGCTGCGTCTGCTCGCCGCCGTTGCCCTGCGCCGACGGCGGCTGTTGGACGTCGCCGCCGAAGACGGCGGCCGCGGCGGCGGCGACCACCGCGGCGGCGGCGGAGGTGGGCGGCTCCTGCTTGGGGACGAGCCCGGAGGGTCCCGCCGCCGCTGCCGCCGCGGCGTACTCCTGCTGCTCCAGCCAGGGGTACTTGCCCGACGGCCGGCCGTACAGCTCGGGCTGCTGCGAGACGTCGCTGACGCAGCTGGGGTAGCCGGGCGGCTGCTTCAGCGGTAGGTTGTCCATGGACAGCCCCAGCAGCTCCGCTTGCTGCTGCTGCTGGGTCCGCACATCTTCGTACGCGCCGCTGGCCGGGCTGCCGGGGTACGACTGCGGCGGCGCCAGGCCGAAGAACTGCTGCTGCTGCTGCTGTTGTTGCTGCTGTTGCTGCTGCTGCTGCGCCAGCTTGTCGGTCAGCCACTGGTCGCTCGCGGTGGCCGTGAAGATGCCCCTGTAGCTGACCCTGCCCTGTGATCCGGGGTACATGGTGCTGCCGGCGGTGTTGCTCGACTCTTCGTCCGGCGTGGCGGCGGAGGCGGAGGCGGGGGCGGAGGAGGGCGCGGGGGCGGCGCTCGTGCCCGGCTCCGGGCTGAGGCGCGCCTCCGGCTTGGCGTCGACGAGGGCGGGACTCGCGGTCGCGGCTGACGGCGTTCCAGCAGCGGAGGGTTCCAGCGACAGCTCCTCGGGGTCCAACGAACCTGCAACAGCACAACGGTGACGCGCCATTAGCTTACTGCCTCTCTTGCCGTCGCCATTATTAACATTCGGCGATATCTTTTCGTTCAGTACTGTAACCGATACTGCTGTCTTTAGAAAAAGGAAGAAGGTTTAACGTAAAGTCGACGACGAGTTTCGGAAAACAGCATTGAATTGGAGAAGAAAAACTGCGAACATTGATCATAAATAAAGATGTTAAGTGGCAGGCAATGTGCAGGTTTAAGAACTAGTCTACAGCAACGTATGATGAAAGGAATACTGTTGTAGAGTGGACGACGAGTTGTTTACATTCCGTCCTGAGATGTCGTGCGAGCGTCATAAATGTGATTGGGTAGCTGTACATGTCTCGGTTGCTATAACGGAACCGTAATGTTTTACTAGAAAGTAAATAACGCGTTTCTTCACTGTTGAAATATTCCCTCACTGGTTCCTTAGTGTATTCCTTTCTGTGAAGTAAAATTAGTTTTTCTGTGTAAAGTTTCCCCTCTGCCACCGATCTCTTTTCACTATAATATATTGAAAATTTCTTGGGTATTCAGCAGGGTAGCGTCGTCCAAAAGGTGCGATATTTCGGCAAGACGACTTCTTGCCATCTTCAGACGATCAGGCCACTTCGTCAGAAAAATTAATTAAGTCGTGGAAATCGAAACTGGTAACATATCTAATGACTACCGAGCGAGGTGGTGCAGTGATTACGGCACTGGCCACGCTTTCGGGAGGACAGGATTTTGAATTTTGACTTCAGTTCTCCATTGTTTCCCTAATTCCGTTATCGCTGAACGCTGGATACTTCATTTCGATGAAAGACGGCCGGTTTTCGCCTTCACTCTTCCACAGTGAGAATTGACGCTCAGTCTCTAAGGATCTCGTCATCGACGGGACTCAACATCCTACTCATCCATTTTAGTGCTGTCCCAGTGATGTACGAGTGAACGCCATTAGGTCTTAGGCCTGTTCCGACTGACCAGCTGCTGTCTACAAGGTGGTACTTGAGGCGATCTGTGATCGTGGGAAATTTGATAAGTATGTTGCCAGTCCTTCCATCCAATATTACCAGTAGTTGAATCCAGATGATGTCGCGGATTTTATTACTCAAACAGCTCCTCATTTGGCCCGACAAGTCTGAGTAGACTTCGTCCCAGACCTCCCTGTACCAGAAAAATCCGAGTAGGTACCGAGAATCGAACCCGGTGGTTTCCGCGCCATTCGGTTACGGAGGTGGTCTCCATATCAAAACAAAACTGTGGTTCCAGGAGAAGAAAATATCGGGTCAGCACCTCTGCTGTTGGTTAGGAGCCCAAGCGTCTTAGTTCCGACCTGTGGCACATGTGAACGTCCGTCACTGGTGGTGTCTCGAAAACAGAGTGCCAACCAGCCAGACGGTCGGGCTGCCGGTAAGCGGGTGAAGGGGATGCGGAACTGGGCCGCGGGCCGCAGCCACCAGCCGTGACGCGCCGACCTTGGCGTCAGATCCGCGAGTGACGCGGCGCGGGACGCTGAGCCGCCAGGCTGCTCGGCTACCGGGCTCTGCCCTCCAGGATCACTGACCGTCCTCGCCCCAGAAGCGCTCCGGGGACTACAAGAGTGCAACAGTGGTGTAGAAAGCCGGTCACTGCGTTGCGAGAAATAGTGTGCTTTAGATATGTCGGAGCCCGGTACCTGCACTGACCACTGGAATTGGGTAACAGTTATCTCCTAGGGGTCTGGTGAATTTAATCAATATTTATTCCTTACGCTGCTCTTGTTGCTAGGTGACTCGTCAGGCTCGATTACTCACTGAACCCTAAAATAAAAATAAAATACCTCAACTCCGATGTTGTTTCTATATAAAACGAAAAGATTTAGTACAGAAAAGGCGATATTTTGTGAATACGTAAATTTGGAAAAAGTGAAAGCTGGACACTGTTGTAAACGGAGAGCGCTTAGAAGAGACGGAAATTTGGCTTTGGAGATGGCAATCGAGGACCGCCCGGATAGAATCGGAATCGAATGAGATGTTTTGAAAGAGATTAACCAGCGAAGAAACATCATACCAAATATTAAAAAGAAAGAAAAGAAACTATTCAGACGTTTAGTCAGACAAATTAAGTTTTTAAGTAATATGCTAGACAGCAAAAATATTTGGGAAATAAATACAAGGTGAGGCAAAGAAACAAAATAGAATTTACTGACGGAAAAAATAATTCATAAATTAACGAGAACTGATGACAGCATAAATCAAAGAAAAGTGGTTGCAGTGAAGGACGCACAAGCTGATAATCATCATGATGATGCTTCGAAAATATGTGGAAAGCCTGCAGACGATTAAACGATTACCTTGTGGACTCCAGAGGACAGTCTGTTAGCGGCCGGCCGCTGTGGCCAAGCGGTTCTAGGCGCTTCAGTCTGGAACAGCGCGACGGCTACGGTTGCAGGTTCGAATCCTGCCTCAGGCTTGGATGTGTGTGATGTCCTTAGGTTAGTTAGGTTTAAGTAGTTCTAAGTTCTAGGGGACTGATGACCACAGATGTTAAGTCCCATAGTGCTCAGAGCCATTTTTGAACAGTCTGTTAGCAATATTTTGCCCCTAATCAAAAACGAAAGCCGAGTGTCAGCTGGACTTTACGATTCTTTTTGTTTACTATTGCTTTTTTCACATCTCCTGATGTTCTACGACAGTCGGAAAGTAATAATCTTTCGACACATTACAGCCATAGTGTGTTAACAAAAGAACTTCCTAACTTCCTGCCTTCAGTATTGGAAAAATAAATTAGCTTTAAAGAGTGATGATGAAAATGGGTGCCCAATAATTGAGAAATTTCTTCCCATAATGAGAGTATTTAGAAGTTAAAAAATGTGTGCTGTCTAGGGACTGGAACCATGGCTTTCGCCTCTCCATGAGAACGCTCGTACTAGCCGAACCTTCCGAAAATGAGTCTTCGTCAAACAAAACTGTAATGTGGGAATACGTCTCACACTTCGCAGGAACTCTTACAAATGATATGGAAGAGGACGGCTCAGCCACAGCTCGAGGGGTTTCACATAAAATTAATCTTTCCCTCTTCAGCAAAGTGTATGCAGCAATAAAACTTCCAGAGCTGGATTCGAACCCGGACCTTCCCCTGTAATGTCTGCTGCACGCCGACTTTGTAACGAACGTGTGTCACTGGTGTTATTATCTCCAGGCCGTGCTGTGATTCCTAAGCGATGAAATGGCGTGTGCATGTGTGCACCTTCCATAAGGTGAATACAACAAGCGCACTTGCTGAATAGCCATTCCTGTTGAATGTAGCATCGGTTTATTGTATTCGCTCGTCGGTCGTACCCACACATTACAGTTTATGCAACCTGGAAGCATTCATATGCAAATCCCCGGCGTGTTAGCTGCGCGTGCCGGGACATAACCACTACGGAAGGCGATTTATGCAGGGTCTCATTAATTTTCGACCCAGCAGGTACACAAAGCGCAGTTTGAGGCGGGTGCTGTCTTGTTCAGCCGGCATGTCCCATCTCTGCGCCTGCACGCCTCTGGGACGCGCCTTATAGCTCAGCCTTGGGTCATAAAGTGCCTTAATTTGAAGTCAGAGGTCAACAGTAGTTAGTCTGGCGCAACGGCCAGGCCATTCCTCCATTCGGAGACACTTATTGGAAGGCTCTTAGCATTCTTTCACAGGGATACACAAACTGAGCAGCTGAACATGACACGTCGCATCACTTAAGCGTAACGGGCAGCCTACGAAATACATTAGCAAGACTTTTTGAGAAACTCGGTCAGTCAAAAACCTTACGTGCTGCACTTTTTCTGTGACTTTACAGAGTGATGACCATAAAATAATGAGATACTTTTTTTAGAAATGTCTTCACGTGCAGTATGAACTCTTCACAGGGAGAGTGGGTGACGCAAAATCGAGGTAAATATCTCATCAATAAGTCATCTGTGACATGATGGCAAAATGAATACCAGGTCACAAATTGAAAGGTTCTGGTTCAGTTGTGAGTCAGACGTAGTATATTTTCTGTTGTATAGCGATTTTACCTCCGAAAACGATTTGTATAAGTGAAAACATTCAATATTCGGGGTGTTCGTTAAACGGTAGATTCCTCTATAACTAGTGTGAAGCCGTTCAAATGTCACAGTTGACCAAGGTCCAAGGATAGTAAAGTACAGAGGTGTTTACAACATTCTCCGGACTGAGGGCATCTTTACCTTTGCCATCAACTAATACACTAAATCAGTCATGAGGGATGATCTGATTTCGAGAAGACAAAGTGACTAAAATTGCTTCAGAAGTCACTGTTCAGTGTGCAGAAGATTTTGTCATAAGTTCTCATTGTTGTTTAGTACGGATTTCTGAATTCAAAATAATGAAGCTCGGGGTAGTTTTTATGTCTCTTACTCGAACACCCGCTTTCCTAGACACGAAATCCGCGGTAAATAGGAATTTACATACATACGATAATAGAAGCGATCTTCTTTAAGAAGCGTGGTACTACACTATATCACATTAGATCCGCCAAGCAAATGATGGTGGAATGACGCATGTGAGATTCAATTACTTTCTTCACACTGCAAATCAGAGTACTCACACTCGACATAAATGTATTCGTGCCTAGAGGCACTAAGAAGTGCATTTATTTCTGTGCTGCTCGATCTGGTACGCCCACCATTGCAATAAAAATAAAGACAAATAATATTAAGGAAGATACTCGCGGTGTTTGTCACTGAGAAGAAAGTCCTTGTACTATAAATAAAATACACTCGTGTGTTAGTAATAAATGCACATACCGACAAATCATCTACCAAAGAAATAGCGAATTTGAAGACCTGTAACTCAGGAATAACTTGACGCCACATAACTCACCATATAGTTGAATTCGAAAGCTTGAAGTAGCATTCTGACGAGAAAAACCAGAAACACTTCTTCGGTACTATCCTTGTAGTGTAATCCCTTTATCACGACAAGGAGATTCCTGGACGTAGCTATCTTATCACCACATCTTACCTTGAGATGTAGATTATAGTTTACGCGATGTGAACGAAATTTTCTTTTGGCCATGCTCCACAGTGTATCAGTATCTTTTCGGCAGTTGTGTCCAGAAAAAGAAATGTGTTAGCTGCATGTTAAAATTTTAAAAATATCTGACATCTGTGAGTAAATACTTTATCAGCTTAAGGCAACGGTGATGCATATTTAAGAAGTTCTATATGACTGCGAATCCTAGTGACGAAAAATTTGTCATTTGGAAAAGAAGCATCGGCTGCCAAATTCGGAGAGCTGAGAACGGCGGATTAGCATTATTACACCAATATGCTCCTGATAAGTCATCCAGTCGACTTGGCTTATGTGACACGGTAGCGGGTAGGCATCGCGTAGTCTTTAGGGCCTAATCGCAACGTTTCTTTTTCTACTGCGAAGAAACGAGAACAGTTCCTACATTCTGTATTTTGCATAAGACCCGAGAAGAAACAATAGCGATCATCAGTGTGCACATAAAAGTGTACCGACTCTCCCGCTCCGTTATGCTATCGATTAGAATAGATGCAACTGATTAACAAATGCCACGAAGTAGCCTTCCCTCTGCTCTGTAGAGGGGCCTGCCGTAGACGGACACACTCGCGAGTGACCTAGCTGGTCGGCAGATTGTTCCGCGAACTCGCGCCTCGCTGGGATTTCGGCTCGTCTTCCCGCGCGAACGATAATGGGCGTTGGTTATGAAACAGCGTGACGTCGCCGCTCTGGCGGCTCTGAGGAAACGCTGATGACTAAGGCTGCCTCTGGCGGGCCAACGGTTCGCGCTCCGCAGCGCCGTCAGTCCAGGTGGCCCGCACAAACCAGAGGAAAGCTGCAAAGGCCACAGCTACACAGCCTTCCTTCTCTTTACGTTCCCTACATGGCCTGTGCCCCGCTGTCGATATCACGATCTCACAGATACCTCATATAGCACAGCTTTCCCTTTCACTGGAGAAAATCGTGCAGCAAATTCATGTGTATTAGGAGAAAACATATTTTATTTCGACACCTTGTTACAATGAACCCCATTACGTGTTTATACCGTGCACGTGTTGCCCCGAAACTCGTAAATATTTCAAGAACTTTATTTTTATACAACACCAAGAGCTAATAATAAAACAAGCCACCGGTTTCTGTCGCACTGATTCCCGGCGGGGTCAGGGATTTTCTCTGCCTCGTGATGACTGGGTGTTGTGTGATGTCCTTAGGTTAGTTAGGTTGAAGTAGTTCTAAGTTCTAGGGGACTTATGACCATAGATGTTAAGTCCCATAATGCTCAGAGCCATCTGTCGCACTGATCGCTTTCAAGTAACACAAAATCGTTATAGCAGCCTGTTTGCCATCACATTTTTTTATTTACGCCACAACGGAAGTAATGCCATATAAGCTGCTATAACAGTTTTATGTTGCCTGCGCCGATCGTTTCGATCGAAACTAGCGGGCTAGCATATAATGGTTTCATTTATTAGGGCCTCTTACTGTTACGTGAAAAATACTTTCTTTAAACATCTATTACCTGTTACTCTACAACCTTTCGCTCCCCACGGGGCACTTAAAAGGCTTATCTCTGCATTCGTAGATCAAATCTATCTTTTCGTTGCATAACCCGTCCTACGACTACGGCATTTTTGCCTTACTTGTTAACTCGCCCGTCGTACCATCCCAAAACTGTGAAAGTGATCGTCACACACACACACACACACACACACACACACACACACACACACACACACTCAGGCGCGCGCGGTCTCCTTCCAAAGAAGGAAAGAGGGGCGTTCGATACTCATCAAGGCAAGTAAAGCACAGCTTTTTGTCGCAACACAATGTCGAACCGACAGTTGATATGAGACTTTCATAATTTTCCGCGCGTAACGAAATAAACAAGGAGCGAGTATCCCTTATATAACCACTCGTTGAATCACTTTCGTGTGCAGTACTGGCTTACCAAAAAAAAAAAAAAAAAGGATACGCAAGGAATTTCTCACTTTCACTGCCAGCTGTATCAAGATGTATTTCTTAAGGCGCCACTGACGGCTAAAGAAAGTGTATCTGAAACTGGCTGAAATTATGGGAAGCAATATCTTCGTTATTCATTTTTGCAACAAATCTGTGTATTCACTCACAGTCTGCTGTAACATATTGTATAGAAGAGTCGAACTTAAAAATTGGCGTAAAATTCGCCGGAAGAGAACGCTAATCAACGTATACAAAGATAAACTAGAAATTGTGCCTCGGCCTGTTTGAGGTGACCATCACAGAATTCGACGGAGGAGATCAAGGGTAGGTACGTTTTCAGACACATTGGCTTATATTAGTCGCCTAAACTTGTCAGAGGAAGGTCTCGAACTTCCTGCGGTAGAACCAACGCCCGCGAGATCTCGGGGAAGAGTAGTGATCCACGGTTTCTTGAGACGCCCCGTTGTCGCTCAGATAACTACTGGCACGGGTGTCCTTGGCGTGACATTAGAACAGCTCAACGTTCCTCTCTCTTATCTCCTCCGGCTGACTTCTTGCGGCTTCGCCAAGAATAGTGACGTAAACCGCTACGTAACTTTTTATCAGTGAACTCTGTGCCTGTATGTGTGTGTGCTTTAATTGCATCACGGATCCAAAATAGTTTCCCTTCCCCCTACCTCGCAGTGACACGGCAGGACTGAGGCAGGGTTATCGCAGCTGGCGGATATCATGACCTAGGCGTGTAGCGTGCTATTGCAGGCAAACGGTGAGTGCTGTTTCGCGACTATGAAACCGCTTTTAGAAGCTTTTTTTACGACCCATCAGCGGCTGTAGGTTACTTGAAGGCTATGAACATTTCAGCAGAAGTTCCTTTACAAGCAGTAGAACTGGCCGCAGCTTTGAGGATGGCAAAGTACAGGATTTCACGCTAAGATGGTAAATAAGATTCCATGGCTCATAATGATGTAGAAACTTTGTATTTCCTGAATACACATGATTCCTATTTGTGGCGTCTACTTAGTTCCGTCTTGCTATACATATACACAAACTGTACATCTTCGAGCTATTAGACTTCTTCTTTTGCCAATCTGTTTAGTCTTGCCTCCCATTTTATAGCACTACAGTTTTCCCAGCTCCATTTCAACCATTCTAATGCTCCCTGTGACTGGTGCAAAAACTAGACCCAAGCTGTTTGTTGTTTATCCGCTCTAGAGAAGATCTACTCTCTCCTATTATTCTGTTTCTTGACGCTTCATCCTTCTCTAGCTACTGAAATGCGCAATAAAAACAGTACAGACAAGTATTTTTCCTTGGTGCACTCGATTCATGATCTCGTTTATCGAGAAGGCTCTTGAACGAGAAGTAGCGGTTACTAGATCGAGATGTGACAACGTTTGGTAGAACAGTGTCCTGCTTTATTGTAAGACTCTAACACTTTTTGTTCCTTTGAACTGTCTTAGTGTGATACAGTCTGCCACGATTTTCTCTCGTGGGCCAACCTCTTCATCTCGGAGAAGCATTTCCACCCAACTTCTTCAATTATTTATTGGATATATTCTAATCTCTGCCTTCTCTTACACATTACTCTCTACAACTTCCTATAGTACCACAGAAATTATTGGTTCAAATGGCTCTAAGCACTATGGGACTTAACATCTGAGGTCACCAGGCCCGCAGTCTTAGAACTACTTAAACCTAACTAACCTAAGGACATCACACACACCGATGCCCGAGGCAGGATTCGAACCTGCGACCGTAGTAGCCGTGTGGTTCCGGACTGAAGCGCCTCGAACCTCTCGACCACAGCGGACGGCTCAGAAATTATTTCCTAATGTCTTAGCGCATGTCCTACCATGTGAAATGTCAGCGTTTCAAAATTAATGGAAGTACAGTTTCATACATGAATTCACGTTGCAGTACCAAACATTGCAAGTCATTAAAAGTTAACTGACCGCCTGCCGTGTGTTGTTCTACCTACGGCGTTTGTGGACACAATGTAGAGAGGTATGTGGTCAGCATACCACTCTTTCGGACTCCCCACCTAGCGTCCGCTACTCTTCATTCAAGAAACTTCACTATTAACGAGGTCGTGCATCCCGTTCTAGTCCAACAAGGAAAGATACTTGACAGTACCTGGAATCAAACACAAGAACTCCGCATGCAATTGCACTAATAGTAGTAGCATTTTATAACGTAGGAGGTGAAATACTGGCTGAATTAAGCTTTGATTGGGCTGAGCACGGTGCCATACGAGCTCAGTCCTTTGCCAACGAAAGAAGAAGAGTGCAGGCATGAATGCCGAACCAGAACTCTGCTTTAGTTTGTGTTCTGTTTCTTAGCGCATTTCAGTAGCTAGCGGAGGATAAGCGTCGAGATATAGAATACTGACAGAGACTAGGTTTCCATTACTCTTGATCAGTAAACCCTCACGGCAGATTCTTTAAAGAATCGATCTCCCACGTAGAAAACGCCATATCTACCGAACTATGTGCCTTATAATAATATAAGTCTGCAGGCACATTCATTGGTATATGTGGATACTGTCTGAAAACTGTGTTGCGAATAAAATTAGTAATCAATTAGAACGTCGTGTCTTAAGCCGAAGTTTTACCGCACGAATAGCTAAAATGAAGCAAGAAATAATCGTTTTTCCTTTCATTATTTAGTGGGGATGTCAGCGTGAAATATTTGCTTCAATCGCTAAGTGCCCTCATTCTCAAATAACGGACGAATATAGTCTGGGTAGTTTGCGCGCCATGTGTTATGCTTTATCAGGAAATATACATAGTTTCTCCGTAATATTTGAAATTCACTGTGGTTTTGTTGTTGTTGTTGTGGTCTTCAGTCCGAAGACTGGTTTTCTGCAGCTCTCCATGCTGCTCTATCCTGTGCAAACCTCTTCATCTCCCAGTACCTGCTGCAACCTACATCCTTCTGAATCTGCTTAGTGTATTCATCTCTTGGTCTCCCTCTCAGATTTTTACCCTCCGCGCTGCCCTCCAATACTAAATTTACTAAATTGGTGCTCCCTTGATGCCTCAGAATATGTCCTACCAACCGATCTCTTCTCCTAGTCAAGTTATGACACAAATTTCTCTTCTCCCCAGTTCTATTCAATACCTCGTCATTAGTTATGTGATCTACCCATCTAATCTTCAGCATTCTTCTGTAGCACCACATTTCGAAAGCTTCTTTTCTCTTTTTGTCTAAACTATTTATTGCCCACGTTTCACTTCAATACATGGCTACACTCCATACAAATACTTTCAGAAAAGACTTCCTGATACTTAAATCTATACTAGATGTTAACAATTTTCTCTTCTTCAGAAAGGCTTCCTTGCCACTGTTAGTCTACATTTTATATCCTCTCTACGTCGACTATTATCAGTTATTTTGCTCCCCAAATAGCAAAACTCATTTATTACTTTAAGCGTCTCATTTCCTAATCTAATTCCCGCAGCATCACCCGATTTAATTCGACTACATTCCATTATCCTCGTTTTGATTTTGTTGATGTTCATCTTATATTCTCCTTTCAAGACACTTCCATTCCGTTCAGCTGCTCTTCCAGGTCCTTTGCTGTCTCTGACCGAATTACAGTGTCATCGGCGAACCTAAAAGTTTTTATTTCTTCTCCATGGAGTTTAATTACTACTCCGAATTTTTCTTATGTTTCCTTTACTGCTTGCTCAATATACAGTTTGAGTAGCATCGGGGATAGGCTACAACCCTGTCTCACTCCCTTCCCAACCACTGCTTCCCTTCCATGCCCCTCGACTCTTATAACTGCCATCTGCACAAATTGTAAATAGCCTTTCGCTCCCTGTATTTTACCACTGCCACCTGTATGTTGTATGAGATATTAAAAAGCTAATTATTATGGCCCATAGAGGCCTTTTGTAAACGAACTTGTAACTGGGATCGTACCCTGGGTTAGCTCTTTAGTAATATAGATAAGCAAAAAACGGCATAAACTGAGCTGTTGCTTAAGTCAGAGGGAGTATTAGAGTTGTTTGAAGAGGGATGAGAAAGTTGTAGTTCGAGGATGTAGAAATTAGCAGCGGAATGAGAGGGAGAGGCTTTACGGAGCGTTGCGGGGGCGGCTCGGCTGGTGGCGGGGTTAGGGCAGCGAGGGACATCGACCCCTATCGACCGGTGGCTCATCTGGGCCGAGGGTCGACCTTCAGCCCAGGCGGCGCGTCGCTACCCTCACAACAGTCGCCGCCTTCACCCCTCACACTGGTTGCTGGGTGCGGCCTGTAGCGCTTAGGTCGCTAGAAACACGTGTTTGCAGGGTGAGCAAATTTACTGTACACATGACATATTAAGTCTCAGCTCGTATTACACTATACCACCCTTCGTAAGTCCAGATTTAAGATCGTGATAGTTGCACCGAAGGTACCACTGAGCCACTGACTCAATTCGGAAAGGGAGGTATTTAATTCTGCCTCGAGCATTCAGTGCTTCCGACAAACAGCTACGCACAAAAATAGGAATTACAACAATCAAAGAAAGTAAAATAAGGATTAGGGAATGGCAATGCTGAGGGAATTATATCAGAAAAAGAAACACTATAAGTAATAGATGGTTTTTTCCTATCTAGCAGCAAGAAGAGTGACGATGACCGAAATGGAGAGCATTCGAAAGGCAGACTGGCTACAGCGAGAAATTTTTTTTAATCGGATATTAATTAAAATGCTAGGTAGTCATTTCTGATAGTGACCTGGAGTGCAGTCTTGTACGGAAGAAAAAAAATGGCTCTGAGCACTATGGGACTTAACATCTATGGTCATCAGTCCCCTAGAACTTAGAACTACTTAAACCTAACTAATCTAAGGACAGCACACAACACCCAGCCATCACGAGGCAGAGAAAATCCCTGACCCCGCCGGGAATCGAACCCGGGAACCCGGACGTGGGAAGCGAGAACGCTACCGCACGACCACGAGGTGCGGGCTGTACGGAAGAGAAACATTGACGATTAACAGTGGAGGTAAGAAGAGGGTGGAAACTTGAATACAGTAAGTAGATTCCAATAAATGTAGATTGCGGTATATATGCAGAGATGAAGAGATCTGCATAGGACATAGTGGTGTGCAGAGCTGCAGCAAACCAGTCTTTGGACTAAAGACCACAACAACAACAACAAAGTCATAGTCCGTTTCTTCTTCCATCAACTTCCTCCAGCGCTACAATTCAGTACTGATGGGAAATTGCAGCATTCCAAAAGCACAACCCCCAAAACTCTGTTCAGTAAAAGGCAAAGCTGATGAGGCAACTTAGTATATTCGCTTTGTAGGAACATTAAGAGAGATATTTGAAAAGTGTCCTTACGAAAACCGAATCGGTTGATATTTGCTAACTGGATAAGTATATCTTTTCTTCGTGCTCGATCTGTTACATCGACATCAATGCGTCGATAAACTCTGAGCCTCTCTCCTTCCTTCAACATTTTAATTGGTAAATAAGACAATGTTATTCACTTTTGATGAAAACTGACTTTACTTGTTAGACTAATTTTCTCATGCAATTAATAGCATTGCAGAAATTTTCGATAATTAGCTTGAAATACCAGAAATGGTGTTATTAATCAGCTCCAGATGATTCTAGATTACTCCAGTATTACCGGAGCTCGATACACGTACATGCACTTAAAATATACGGATTTCTGTTGGAGTACAGCTATTCACGAAGATTGATATTTACGATCAAATTGGAGGTATATCCTTTGCCTTTCTTCTACCTGAGAAGTGGTTCATCCAACCAGCGCCGTTACAGTTTATTTTGGAAAAGGGGCGAAGATGTAACTTTTTTTTCCTTACTGAATGTGTTAGCAGATGTAAAAGTCGTTCACCTACTAGATATATCTCGCTAGTACCAACAAGGAAGCGAATTGCGGACTTTTCAGTTCACGGATTGACGGTACAGAACGAGTGAGATAACGCGATTGCAGCCGAATGGACTCGCATTTGAGAGAAAATTAGTATCCCATTCCGTGGTTTTTCTAAAACGATCTGGGGAATGTCTGGATGGTTCTTTTGAACACACAAAGCGTGTGCATCAACTCCAATTACCTCTTCGTCGTCGGGATTCTACAGGGAAGTCTTCCTTCAGTGCAGTGCTGTTAAGTGATATGGAAACTCAAGAAATGTGGCATCTGTGTTATTCCTTTCAGGTTTTAGTTCATTATTCACGTGAGAGAGTTACGAAAGGCGCAAAAAGTCCAGAGGAGAACACGTTGACTTAGAGTTGATCACACGTCCACTCGGACCACCTTTGGGAGTGAGAGATCTAGCGCGGGGCGCCCAACGCACGTGCTCGCTGGATGACATTAGGTGTCGACCTACAGAGCGTATCCGCGTGCGCGGCTCGTGTGAATGGCTGGTAAGCGCAGCGCCTTTATGCGCCATTGTTCACGGCCTTGGGCCCGTCGAGCGCCGGAATGTGAGCGCGGACCCCGGAGCGTGCGGCTCCTCCGTGCCCGACACATCTCTGTTAACGGCGACCCGCAGCACGGTCGCGGTGTACCGTCTCGGGTTTCCCAGAATGCAGTATCGACCTTGTCTTTCTCCTCCACGCTGGACGCGGACGTGGAGTTTGACATTTTATCAGTGTGTCCAGCTCTCAGAGGCCGTTCCGGAAACCTGAATGACGCTCCGCAACAGGACAATGACATTCACGTTTATTGATGATTCGTGTTTCTCCTCTGCTTCGGCTTTCACACGTAGTGACTCTTTAGCGTGAATGACTGGCAGTAATCAGTAGTGGCAGGCGTAGCTGCTGAGTTGAAGGGGAACTATTCAGGGATGTGTGCGCGCTAGTGGTGACATTGTCGTTAGTATATATATATATATATATATATATATATATATATATATATATATATATATGTATATGTATATATATATATATTGTAGTAGGGCCACTGTAGTCAACAACGCTGTTGCTGCAACTAAAGAGAAAATGCTCTTATAATTCCCCTTCTACAGGTGTCCTTTGGTCGTGTCGTGTAATGTACATGCAAAAGTGACTCGCCATTGCTCAGCGAGACTGATTTCTTCGCCTGTTGTGAAGCATGAGGAAGTCTAAAACCCTGACTACATATAATGAAACTGCAGGCTGAAAATGTAGATCTGAGGCAACTGGATAGGGAAATAGGAAGGGGGTGGGGCGCGGGGGTGCGGAGAGCGGTAAGTCAGTAGGGAGAATGGGTGGTGACAGAAGACGGCTATACCCATCTATTCGTTACTCTGTCATTCAAAACACGATTATGATAATATATCTAGTAAACGACAAGTTGTTAGCGGCTACGGAGCGCCCTGGTAATTGTGCTTTCCGCTGTGCAGCAGTACGTTGCTGTAATCCGTTGTGGGATGAAATGGTGAGCAAGATGTTGGAGAAGTGAGTTGTAAAGACATTTATTTACCTCTTAAGTGCAGCTGCATTCCAGTGACAAGGTACCTGAGCTGCTACAGAGAGAGTTGTTGCAAACATCCTCATTACAGATCCTGCACTAGCTTACGGAGGCTACAGAGAATAACACATCCCTTTGTGATCGCCGGCATATACTATTAATTTCCTAGTGGCATTTTATAAAGGGGGGCTACCTTTGGGAAGCCTTGCACCAGATTTCTATGAGGTCTGCTTGTTAGTGCAGATATAGTGCTTGATACAGAAAGGTCAGACTATCAATGTTCAGATCCATATAAACGCTCGTGTGCCCTATACGGAGTGGTTCATCTGCCCCTGTCTGCGGGTGTTTTGCAACCCACAACGCAATCTGATACCATGAGCAAGATTTCCAGATTCTATCTCTAGCTAAATGCAAACTATTAGACCTACAGAAAGCCGGCCGGTGTGGCCGAGCGGTTCTAGGCGCTTCAGTCTGGATTCGAATTCTGCCTCGGGCACGGATGTGTGTGATGTCCTTAGGTTAGTTAGGTTAGTTAGTTAGTTAGTTAGGTTAGTTAGTTAGTTAGGTTAGTTAGGTTAGTTAGACCTACAGAAAGCCGGCCGGTGTGGCCGAGCGGTTCTAGGCGCTTCAGTCTGGATTCGAATTCTGCCTCGGGCACGGATGTGTGTGATGTCCTTAGGTTAGTTAGGTCTAAGTAGTTCTAAGTTCTAGGGCACTGATGAGCTCAGATGTTAAGTCCCATAGTGCTCAGAGCCACCTACAGAAAAATGAACGGGCTCTTTTTGTAGTAAACTTGATGTAGCCACATTTTTTACCAGGATATGTTTTCGCTAGAGGCCGTAAATTTAGAATTATTCAAGGAAAATGTACAAAAGCGTCCTTCAAACGCGTTTTTCTTGAATAACTCGAAAACAGTGGCCTCCATCGGAAACATATTACATTACAAAATTTAACTATCTTAAATATATTATAAAATGGTCATGTTCATTTCTTTCTGTAGGACTAGTAGTCTGCACACAGCGCGGGAGAGAATATGAAAATGTCACATGAGTTTTTGACGGAATTTCGGGTTGCATAAAACCAATAGGTAGGGGTGGCTGAACCACCTTCAATACCAAAAGACGAGCTGCATATAACCAGACATGGCCACCGGAGAAGTCTCAAACCAGGGGTAAGTATGTAGTTTTGTGATGTAGATGAGCTAACCAGCTCAGTGAAGCAGCAGCAGGAAACGACAGGTTATTGCTGAAGACGTTTCACAAGACGAGAAAGTCCATCCGGTCGCAGTAGAGCTCAAGGCCCCCGCAAGCCTTACGGCTCTGCCGGCTGGCTGCGCGCTATTGCCCTCTCAGGGAAAGCCCGAATCACGCGGCGGCGCCCGGTGAAAACTGTTGCGACGCTCGGACACTGGCGTCATGCTGCTGAATGGACAAGTGGCACCTGGGATAACCAGTGACGCGTTTTCCCTGTGGGAATAGTTTTACCAATGAGCCGCGAAATTTCTCAGTGTGGTCTGCAGGAGGAAGGCGGCGTTCGAGCAAGTGCCGATAATGGTGGGGATGCCACTTTGTCTCTTAGAGGCGCAGAACGGAATCATTGGCGGCTGAACAAAAGTACGTTTGCAGTGTTCTGAAAATGCCATGAAAGATACACCTCAATGAAGAAACTGAAACGTAAATCATGTATTGTAGAAAGCAGTCATAGAACTTCCTACAAATTCTGGGAGTTACCAAGAATAATTTGCTGAAGCGAATAAAGTTAAATAATGGACTGCAAGATTGCTGTAAGTAATGTATCCCAACAGGCAGCTACGGTGTAAACTACGACCGAAATACTTGAGGAGTAATTTTGTTTGCCGGCCGGTGTGGTCGAGCGGTTCTAGGCACTTCAGTCTGGAACTGCGCGACCGCTACGGTCGCAGGTTCGAATCCTGCCTCGGGCATGGATGTATGTGATGTCTTTAGGTTAGTTAGGTTTACGTAGTTCAAAGTTTTAGGGGACTGATGACCTCAGCAGTTAAGTCCCATAGTGCTCAGAGCCATTTAGTAATTTTGTTTGCTTAAGATGCATTTCTCAAGAAATTTTCAGATAACTTGTGTTGGCCAAGTTTTGGCAGAACTTCAACGATGAAATCATTTCTTTTGTTTAAAGACTTACACGCAACGAGTCACAGAAAAATAAACAAAAAATAAAAAAAACGAAAACATTCCCATTACTATGAATGCACTTGTTGCAACGTGTTTTTGCGCGGCTGGTACTCGGCTTTGGGTAGTGTCCTTGAGAACAATCAGCTCACAGGCAGTTGTAGCAGACGAGCAGTTTAGTATAGACGTGTCCATGAGCTATGATGGAATGCAAAATCGGTGGAGCTCTTGCGCAGTTTCAGAAAACTTGGCAGCAAGAAATAATCTGAGCAGCGCAAGGAACAAATGATAACATTTTGTGGACTAAAATTGGCCACAGTGCCGAAGAACGAATTTGCTTGTTTGCTACGGTGGCTGCATAGAGGCATTATCTATGTATCCGAGTCAAATAAACAACTACTTTCTAAATAGACCGCATCTTCATTCCTCGACCCGTAAGAAAATCTCGTTCCTTGGATGAAATGTTACGAAACGCTACTATATTCCTTCACGTCACAGGAATTCGGTTCGCCGGCCGCGGTGGCCGAGCGGTTCTAGGCGCTTCAGTCTGGAACCGAGCGACTCCTACGGTCGCAGGTTCGAATCCTGCCTCGGGCATGGATGTGTGTGATGTCCTTAGGTTAGTTAGGTTTAAGTAGTTCTAAGTTCTAGGGGACTGATGACCTCAGATGTTAAGTCCCATAGTGCTCAGAGCCAGCCAGCCAGCCAGGAATTCGGTTTCCTCTATCTCTCTCCAAATCTACAGGTTTTCAGAGAAAAAAAAATCACTTTGTTCTACAGTCTTGTATTTAGGTAGTGGCGTAACTAGAGTAGTTGGAGCGAAGGTAAACTACAACTTCGTGCACCGCGGTTCCCCCCCCCCCCTTCCCACCCTATTGAAATGGCCCTTTTTTTCTAAGTTCACATCGCTGCTAAGCCTGTTCATTCGTTTACTGCGACTAACAAGACTTAAAAATAAGGTGAAAAGTTTACATTCCAATAATTCTTTTTTTATCATACAACACACACACTAACTCACCCTCCAATGTAGCACTTCTTAGAAGAATACTGCTATCTTTTCTCATTGTTCCACTGAAACAACAAACGCATTATATACTCTTTATACTTTCGTTACGTTGGTTCGCTTGGCCGAACGACAAGGGTTCCTCTAGACAAGAAGAAACAAGCATCTCCTTACTAGGGAAATGAAAGTTTGGTGGAACTATTACGCAACGCAGTCCAGTCCAAATCTCCACAGGACTCATATATCTCCAGCTTTCCAGTCCATTCTTTTCTTCTTATTTCTGTTTAATTTTTCCTTCTTCTTCCTGCTCCTACTTCGTTCTTTCTCTTCCTCTTTTCCTCTGCTCTTCCTCATTTTCTCGCCTGTCACAAAAACGCACCTCTATGGAACTGCCACTGAGAACACGCTTTACGGCTGCCGTCCCCTACTTATGCCATTGTGTTTAAGACTCACTGAAATGACTTACGGAACTGATACGTCAGTATATATCTTTGAGGTATTCGAGATCGTAAAAGCTGATACACAGATAAACATGTTTTCGTGCGAATATCAGTGACGTCACAGATGCAGCCGAACTCCACTGTTGGAGGAGAGATACCAGAGGGGAAACAGATAATTTGACACACTGTCAGGAGCTGTCTTATCTCCAAACAGCTTGCAAGGGGGAGACGGGGCCTGTGGCACTGCCGAGCAGGTAGCCCGAGCTGATTGCCAGATGTTGCTGAGAAGGAAGTGGCGCTTCCACTCCTGTGACGCCTTTCTGTCTTAGCGCCAGAGATGAACTTGCCAGCTGCGCAGAAATTTGGCGGTGTACCACTAGCCTAAGTGGCGGAGGCTCCTAACGGCTTACACCGAATGTTTAAATGTTCATTCCCAATAACGATCTCTAGACTAAATTTTATGGAAACAGGAACAGTAGTCCGCAGCTCGTGGTCGTGCGGTAGCGTTCTCGCTTCCCACGCCCGGGTTCCCGGGTTCGATTCCCGGCGGGGTCAGGGATTTTCTCTGCCTCGTGATGACTGGGTGTTGTGTGATGTCCTTAGGTTAGTTAGGTTTAAGTAGTTCTAAGTTCCAGGGGACTGATGATCATAGCTGTTAAGTCCCATAGTGCTCCGAGCCAGCCAGGAACAGTAAATATAAGCGATAAAATGCTTTCCGCTTTGAATGTATTTTGTAGCAGCGACATCGTTTACTATTACCCACAAAGGATAAATTACAGCTGAAGAGTTTTCATAGAGGCGCTTGGAAACATACGTAACTATCAGAAGAAAGAAGATAATATTCTCCTGCCGAAATTCTTTGAGTTTCATTAGCAAAGCAAAGCTGTCGTCAAGCCGAATGTTGGTCTGAAGACTAAAGTGTTTTACTAGGCATCGTCGTGCAGAAAGTGCGATGCTTTTGTCTTCCTCCTACCTTTAAACTGACTTACCTAGCAGCTACACAAGGGCCTACAGTTTAGAGTGGACTCCGAACTAGAGTGCAACTTAGCTTTCTTCACATTAACGAGCCAAGGGCAGAGGTGAAAGAGACGACGTGTGACAGAAAAACATTGATGTACCTTTGGACAAGTAATATGGCATTTTTCCACATTGCCACAAAGCTATTATTACTTGACAGCCGGCCGGTGTGGCCGTGCGGTTAAAGGCGCTTCAGTCTGGAACCGCGTGACCGCTACGGTCGCAGGTTCGAATCCTGCCTCGGGCATGGATGTGTGTGATGTCCTTAGGTTAGTTAGGTTTAATTAGTTCTAAGTTCTAGGCGACTGATGACCTCCGAAGTTAAGTCGCATAGTGCTCAGAGCCATTTGAACCATTACTTGACAGAGGGTGCAAACATATTATCATTCGTCAATGGAGTATCTTGCTAAGCTACCACAAGTGCTAAATTAAGTGGACTGGAGATCCTTCGAGAAGAATAGAGATAGTTATTTGTCTTTATTTCCATTCACAAAAGATACAGGAGTAATATAACTTTACTGCACAGCGTCAGTTTTGGACCGCTCAGAGAGTTAGTGCATTTTGGTCACCGTTAGCCATTGTGGTGACGTTGTAGGTCCCTGTTTTGTTGCAAGCGTGAGATATCAGAAAAGTGACGAATATTAGCCTACGAAGGTTAATACCTATTACGTTCTTCAGTATTGCGTTTCGAGTCTATCTTCGCAAGGTAGCTTTGCTTCGCCGCTACATTTGTTAAGTGGGTTTGTCGTATGAATATCAGTACCATCCTACATTCCCCTTTCCAGTCGTGTAATACTCTAAAATAAGCAAGAAACACCCATTAATAAAAGGGGCTTCCTTATGCTAGTACAGCAACATGGATGCGTGGGATGTTTGTTGACATTCTCTCTCCCTCTCCTCCTCCCCCCCCTCTCCCCCTCTCTCTCGCTACCTCTCTTCTCTATCTCTCTCTCTCTCTCTCTCTCTCTCTCTCTCTCTCTGTATCCCATTCGATCATCACTTGGCTATACCGTCACAGGCCACTGTAGGAAAACTTATAGTTTAGGTACTGTTTTAAGGCGGTTGTTTTCTCCAGACCAGTTTACTTATCAAACTAATGAGTACCCAGTTTTTAATGGCATTCACACTATAAGCAGCTAGCAAAATTTCAGTCAAAAGTACAACAATTTATCTTCTCACCCATTCTGATCACGAAAATGTTGCTGTTACTTTCTGTCTTTTTCCATTTCGTATCCGTGACAACTAGTGAACTCAGAGTGTGGAGATATTGCAGTTCCTTCAGTGAATAGATCCTCCAGCGAACTGCAAAGTAGTGTGCTAACATCTCCAAAGACTATACTTGAGCGTCCTTCGCATGTATTAGACAAACGAACTGATTCATCTGTAGGTAATACTGAGAACACACATATTACCCACTCCACAGTTACGCACGGTGGGGCCGACGCCGTACCCCTATTGCCTTTTCACGCTTCGCCCGAAGCGCGCACGACGCGAGACGCGGAATAATTGGCAGGCAAATATTACAGCCGCTCCTTCGCGGTACGGTCGTTTTTTGCCCGTGACTCAGGAGTTCGGCAGGCGCCTTGCGCCTTGCCGACGGACCTGGGCCCAGAAGCTCTCCCGCGTGACTAACGGCGGACGCCGTGACATCAGCGGCGTGTCTTTCTCGGGACACTGATGTAAGGAACGCTCCAGGCGCCCGGCGGCATTCCGTATGCCGTCCGCGCAGCCGTGCGCCAGTACACTACGCGGCGAGCGAGCCCAGCTGGTCTAGGTGACGTCACGGCTGCGGCCTTGACCCTGCAGGAGCGTGGGACGTCGACAGCGACCGGTCAGTAGCAAACACCCTGACATTCGTCTTGCCATCACCTGGCCGACCCCTGCTCGTCTCTACGGTGAAGGGCGGCTGTGCCGGAATGAAAGTACGCACACGGAGCACGAACTGTGTCATCTGCTAATGCTGCAGTCACGTACGGTAGTGAATGTAACATCTACGTCGAGTCTGTAGAGTTGGTGATAAACTTCTGGAACTGCAAGAGCAACGTGAAACACTGCTTAAGACATCAGACTTTCCACTCGAAAGACGTCGGTCTTAGATCCTTGACTGGACTAACTATTCTGATGTTGCTTCGTCAAGATTCTTCAGAATCGCTACAGACAATATCATGACGCTCCTGGAAAGATATTCCTGCTTTTCTAGTCAATAGACATCGACAGTACCTTAAAGTGCGAAGAAAGTAGGAATGGCGAAAACGGCAATAAAAAGTGTTAACGAAATTGAGAAGTATTGTGAATGTCCATCTTTCTCGGAAACGTGAGACAACAGCTGATGATATAAATAAAGAAAACGAAACACGACGGACGTCTCATGAAACAAATTTATATCAAACGACTAGTCCCTGCGTAGCCCTTACACCATCTTCAGGTCCACTATAAACCAAAATAGTACTTTCATTCCGTGGCCCATGTATAGTAAAAGCCATATAATACCAGTTGCGAATTGCATACATTAAGTGTGTATACCTTACATGGACATCATGTCCATGTGATTACAGTAGTGACAACACGTTGTAGACTAATACTCCTTATGTATACAGTCAACGATAATTGGCTTATATGGGTTCTACGACAGATGGGCTAAGGAATAAAAGTACCATTTTGATTCATAGCGCACTTGAATATGCCGTAAGTGTTGCGCCCAAACTAGTCACTTCACAAATTTCTTTGATGATACGGCTGTAGTGGTGCGTTTCCTTATTTTAAATGAAGAAGAATGCTTAAAATCTACTTTAGTTAGTGCTCGACAGATTTATAAAAGACATTTTTATGTATATCGCAACAAAGCTGCTAAAACATTATGCTGCAACTTGTTTCTGCTATTTATGTCATCACCTAACACACTTAAGATTTTAAAATTATGTATACTACCGGAGCGTTATTGTAAAATAGGATATCATATCCTCTGGAACACAACACAAAAGTTGTGTTGTTTCAGTGGCGAGGCGGATAGCTCTATAACGATGTGGAGTTATTGCGATTGGCGTTGTTGCGAAGACCCAAAACGCTTACTTCAAAAGATGTAGGGCAGCTCTCAAACTGGGTACTTCAGCATACGAGTCACTCGTTCCACAGCTACTAACCTTAGCAGATAATTAAACGAGTGACACTGCTGAAAGTGTCATTATCTGAATCTACAATCGTTCATTTTATACGTATCTTCCACCCTGTTGTTAATCCTAGCCCCTTACATGTTGAGATGTCCACTGAGTGTAACCACTAACTGATTATTGTACAGTTCACTGGTTTTCGTTAGTGACCCTATCGTAGGGACCTCGATATAACAGAAGGAGGAAAGGAAATGATCAGACAAACTTCTGCTTAACACTTAAGCGTACTGGGAAATACGTTTGACCGACGATGCAGTACGACTTCCTGCTGTGTCGTCGCCACAGTGCTAGTCTCTACGGTCATTTATTTTTCGTGGGAAAGGCAACAGCTCGATGTGACGAACGTACTGTGAAAGGCGGACGGTTTTCCTATAGCTCTCTGCAGACCAAAAGCTTCCGAGGTGTAATTTCGAAGTGCTTCCAGTTCACACAACCACACCGACGAGGCTAACGAATCAAGCTGGACGTAAAGCTTAATTTTATCGCATGACAAAGTTCTTACGTGTATAAAAATCCCCCAGAAGCATCATGTTCCAAAAATTAGCCACCGTTGGACTTGCGATTCTTAAACTTCTCGCGGCGAAATTCGTGACGAAATAATTCACGTCTTAACAATAGGATGTTAATGTCCAAAGGACACAATATTTCAGCAAGCTATCCTGCTGATATCGTCTGTAGAGCTGATGAAATGTTCGTCAGAGCGCCATGTGATGGCAATGAGGTCGCACGCCTAAATATAATGCTCCTTGGTCACTGAAATCTGGCTGTTCACACCTGAACTATGTCGTCACTATATGACTTAGCCGCAGCGCTTTGTATTCATCAGTACTAACTTCTCTTACTGCGGGGTTTGGGTAAGAATCTGCTCCGCTTTCCTTCAAAAAATGTCAAGTGCTTTCGTTTTTGTGTAAATAAATCCATCTATATAGCTTAACACGAGGGCGTGCTGAAAAGTAATACCTCTTGAATTTTTTTGTGTGAAAACTCTTAAAGCGTTTTACATAAAGCAGACGTTGTTAGAGTTCTCCATCTTTATCCTTCATGTCTACATAGTTATTTGCGAACTTAGTAACTGGATTCTCCCAACGAGAATCCAGTTTGTTGATACCACCATTGTAGGATGTATGTGTTTGTTGACAGAGCCGCAGACTCACCTCTGCTTGCAACGCTTCATCTCTATCGAAGTGATCACCTCAAAGAAATTCTTTAAATTTGGGAAGTAGAAGAAAATGGAATGAGCCCAAGACGGAACTGTATGGAGAATGATCGATGACGGTTAACCGAAGGTGTCGGATTGTTGCAGATGTCTGAGCGCACGTTTGGGGTCTGCCATGAAGGTGAGAGCGCTGTGTGTGTGGGCGAACTTTTCGAATTCGAAACTCGATTACAGCGCGCTGTTTCTCACGCACCGACACCCGTTACATACCACCATGTTACACGCTGCAATTTCCAGTGCTCAAGCGGCAGAAGGCTGCAAGTACATAGACATGAAGAGTAAATATGCAGAATGTTAATAACGTTTGTTTTATTTAAAAAGCTTTAAGAGATTTCACTTGAGAAATTCGGAGGCATTATTTTCCAGCACGCTGCCGTATATTTCTTTATTCGTAATACGTTATCTAGACAGCTTTATTTCCAGAAATTCACAATGATCGCTAAGGAAATTTATTTACTTTATTGGCACATTCCCTTCAAGCTTACTTTGAGAGGAGCCCCGATGAAACTTTTGTACATACCATACAAACAATAGAGGAAGGAAGTCAAGCTTAGTTGGGCAGGTATAAGAAACGCAAACGGCCATGTTTGCGGAGGAAATCCCCCCCACCCGGAATATGTAGAATAATTCATTCTGTCAAACGATAAAATCTTATTTTCCATAGCCAGACAAGGATATATACCCCGTTCCCTCGATGTACCAGTCAAGTACGGTTAACAATTGCGCCACCTCCAGCAGTACAAACACTCAAGAGGACTAGAATGAAATTTTCACTCTACAGCGGAGTGTGCGCTGATATGACACTTCCTGGCAGATTAAAACTGTGTGCCGGACCGAGACTCGAACTCGGCACCTTTGCCTTTCGCGGGCAAGTGCTCTACTAACTGAGCTACCCAAGCACGACTGACGCCCCGTCCTCACAGTTTTAATTCCGCCAGTACCTCGCCTCCTACCTTCCAAACTTCACAGAAGCTCTCCTGTGAACCTTGCAGAACTAGCACTCCTGGAAGAAAGGATATTGCGGAGACATGACTTAGCCACAGCCTGGGGGATGTTTCTAGAATGAAATTTTCGCTCTACAGCGGAGTGTGCGCTGACATGGAAAGGTCCCGAGTTCGATTCTCGGTCCGGCACACAGTTTTAATCTGCCAGGAAGTTTCACTCGAGAGGACTGGTAATGTAGATTCAAATGGTTCAAATGTCTCTGAGCACTATGGGACTTAACTTCTGAGGCCATCACTCCCCCAGAACTTAGAACTACTTAAACCTAACTAACCTAAGGACATCACACACATCCATGCCCGTGGCAGGATTCGAACCTGCGACCATAGCAGTTGCGCGGGTCCAGACTGACACGCCTAGAACCGCTCGGCCACAGCGGCCGGCGGTAATGTAGGTATTACTGAAAGTGCGATGAGGGGTATTCGGGCAGCAAATTTGCAGGTATACCTTGAAACTGGTGTTCAGTGGTAGGCTTTTAGATTAGCACAGCGACGCGGGCAGAACAGATCATTGGAGTGAGCAGGGCTGGAGGAGTCCCATAGTTGGTGGAGGGTGTGGCGCGTGCTGTGGACTGAGGGCGCTGCGGCGCGCCGCCGGTGTGAGATGTTGGTTATGAGTAAGTAGACCAGCGATTAACGGTGCCCCCGCCGACAAGTCCTGTGAATCATGGCCCTGAATGTGGAGCGTGCGGCGATTTCGCTGAGATTCGGCGTGCCCCCGCGCGACCTCGCAGCCTCCTTGGGCCGCGGCGCTGGCGGTCCGTCGCTCTCGCCGTCTCGCTTC
Organism: Schistocerca piceifrons; assembly: GCF_021461385.2. Taxonomy (NCBI): domain Eukaryota; kingdom Metazoa; phylum Arthropoda; class Insecta; order Orthoptera; family Acrididae; genus Schistocerca; species Schistocerca piceifrons. The sequence continues at coordinate 1,056,075,780 of NC_060138.1, forward strand.
TCTGGCCGGCAACCGTAGTGCAGTCTGTATGGATGCGGCGTCAGCCAGTTTGGATCTATGACGCTCAGGGCGCACCAGATTGACGTTAGTGTCACACAGAAATTTATTGGTTCCACAGAGGTTGCACTGTCATTTTATCCCACGACAAAAAACAGTGTTTTGTTATTGCAGTTTCTTTGATACATGATTGCAGCTGTGTTACAGTTATCTGCGTTTACTAGAATAACTTTTCTATTAATCTGGGTGAGTACCAATAGTTCATTTTGGACTAGTTTTGAAAGTCTTTTCAAGACTTTTCTTTATGGAAGCTTGACTTCCTGTTAACTGGAGATAAATTCAATATAACAGAATTATTATATTCTTATTACAGCCTACCGTCGCATTTGTCTTTAAAAATGATAACAAGTTTCGTTTATATTCTGAACATTTACTCACAAGTCAAAACAAATAAAAGATACGCTAAGGTTCCGATCTTACGTTAGTAATTATACATATGTTTCAGATTACTTATATGAGATCAAAACTTGTAGTGCATTTAATATGTTTTAAGAGATCTGAAAACATTCAGAACACGAACGAGACCGGTTATTATTGATGCGACAACAGACTTTTAACAAACAATACTAAAATAACTTTTCTTTTTAAATCAATCGTATTTATGTGTTATAACTTTCTATGTATTGTGGCCTACTTTGGCAGCGATGCAGGAAATTTAAGGGATAATCTGCCGGAGGAATTCGCAACAAATTAGAAAACAGAGTTAAAAATCAAAGCAATGGGCTCTCAATAGAAGAACCATTGCAACAACTATCATCTTGACACATATAATATAATCCTCCAATGGAATCATCGAAACGTAACGCCACAGACTGACCGGGAGTGAGAAATGAGGGTGGTTCTTCACCACCTTTTTGTTCCAGTTTTTAAGAAAGAAACACTTTCCATTTTATGTTAAAAAAGCTACACGAAAACAAGCACTGGGGTTCCGCTTTTCACAACTATCAGAGCTCTTAATTCAAATAATTACAAATAACTCGATGTAATATACATCAATGTTAATAATCTTAGAAATGCAATTATACTGGTTCATAATGACAGAAACTCAACACAACGTGCATATTTTTCAGTAGAGTAGCACACAGAAAAAATTACTCCTTATTATTAAGTACATGATCAATTTATGAAAATATATTAAGGCTGAAATACGTCACTTCGCAAGTGATACAATTCAAAAAGGCACATATTTCCCCGAATAAACTATACGCGTAGTACAGGTAATTTTGTTTTCAGTCAAATGTTGTACTAAATGTAACTGGGAAATATTCCGGAAGAACGTAGTTTTTAGCTTGTTATGCAATGTTTGTCTGTCTTTTTTTAAATGCCCACACAGCCACCTCAAAAGTGAAATGTCGATAGGACAGTGTGTGTCGACATTCAGAACATTCATTAAGGTGAAGTCGTATCCTGGTATGAAGTTATATAGGCTTAGACTTGTCATGTGAAGCAATGCAGACGGCTATCATGTTAGTTATGACGATACGTAGATAAGGAGAACACAACTCCTAGTCCCAGAGCAGAGTAAATCTCAACCCGACCAGGAATCGAAGTGAGGACTCTTTGGGTAGCAATCTGCCGGGCTGACATCACAGCTACCGAAGGGCACTATTTAGGAGTTGAGGTGAAAGTTGCCGGCCGGTGTGGCCGAGCGGTTCTAGGCGCTACAGTCTGGAACCGCGTGACCGCTACGGTCGCAGGTTCGAATCCTGCCTCGGGCATGGATGTGTGTGATGTCCTTAGGTTAGTTAGGTTTACGTAGATCTAAGTTCTAGGGGACTGATGACCTCAGAAGTTAAGTCCCATAGTGCTTAGAGCCATTTGAACCATTTTTGAGGCGAAAGCTATGCATTCTATGCATCTATAGTGAAAAGAGTCACTGTTTACTTACTTTTTTTTTAAGAATGAAAGAATGTTGCATCTCTGTCGTATCAGTGTAATCCGGTTTCCATGTCTATTCCAGTTACGTTGAAAGGAAAAAAAAGAAAAAAAATTAATAAAATCAAAAAACCATTATTCCTCCAGGACGTCACTAGACTAAAAAATTTGCAGTTATGTACCATACAGAAATGCGTTTGTTATTTATACACTATCACTGAGTACCTTTTTACGATAGTAACAAGTCGGATGGTCATATAGCGCCCATTGTGGTCACTTACGAACTGATCGACGATTTAGGTTAGCACGATGGGCCCTGGTTGATCTTCTGACTTGTTGCTTTGGTAACTGTCATATAGGTCATAAAATGCCAAGAAGCACCTAAGTGTGAATTGCAGAGTAGTTTTATGTATAGAGAGATATTAACAATTTTGAATAAAAAACTATTTTTCAAAACGGATCAGGTGCTCAGATCACTGCCTCCGTGTGCAGAGTGTGACTGTTGAGAACTGGAGTCGATGTTGCTGGCTGCGGCAGCAGGAGCAGCAGCAGGGTTCAAGCGGCTGGATGCTGTGGCAGATTCTCCAGCAGAGCAGCGCGCGCCGAGGGGAACAAAGAGGTGCTCCGCGCTGGAGCCAACGGGGTCAGCCCGCGGTGACAACTGGCGCATATGGGTCAGGCGCCCCGCCTAACGCAGCTATGCGGTCGCGCCGGCTGCCGGGCCAGCTGCGAGCCCGCCGCGCCGCCTATTAACACGCTTTATTGTCCCGGCTTAACGGTCGCTGTCAGGAAGGTCACCGGTTCGAGACCCGACAAGCGCGAGAGCCGCGCGACCTCATTCCGGGCCAGCTTCGGCCGCGGCTCGCGCTCTTCCGGTACTGCACGCGAGGCATCTGCTCTCGGAGGCGCTTCGGGGGGCGTGGGCGAAACGTACTCCAAGCTTATGAGCGGCTGGTGATGGCCGGAGGGCTAGAGTTTCATGCCCCTTCGTTGATGACGTCATTAGGGACGAAACAGGCGCTGAGATTGGGGAAAGGAGATCGGGTATGCCCTTTGGAAGACTGCTGGAATACCTCGTCATGCCCCTTCGTTGATGACGTCATTAGGGACGAAACAGGCGCTCAGATTGGGGAAAGGAGATTGGGTATGCAATTTGGAAGACTGCTGGAATACCTCGTGGTTTGGTTCATGTGCGTAATTGGAAGATTCTTCTTCACCCACGCTCATGGGCTCCTTTCCTTTGGCCAAATGTGAATGCCTTACCTTAAAGGTAACCGTTCAACATACATCAGTACCATTCCTATCTAGTGTGCTGATGGCGGTGGGAAATGTGAGAGGGTAAAACACAGTACGATTACATAGCTTCTTTCTCCCCGATCAACAGTTTAGAGACACCTTTATTTAAAAGAATGTAGAATAATAACGGCTACCAGTCACAAAATAAGGTGATTTTATTTAACAAACGACCGATTCGGACTTGTGCCCATCTTCAGATGGTTTACATTCAGATGCATATTTACATAATGTTGGAGATCACTGTTTAGATTAAAAACAAATGATGTGATCATCATCAAATCATGAATGTAAACCAACTGAATAAGGGCACAACCCCCAAACCGGTTGGGTGTTCAATAAAATCATTTTCTATTATGACTGGTAGCCATTATTATTCTACACCCTATTAAGGAACAGTCCCGTAATTCAGCCCCATCCATTATGGATAAAATACATTTCCTCTGTATTTAATATTCTCTTTCCATGGACAGAAGAGAGGTGACACTTCCACGTTCAAGGCTTGGATAAAATACTTGAACACATGTGATAAGAGACAAATTCTGTATTAGTCCACTATCCCTCATCCCCTTCCATCTTTTTGCGGCAATTGCATCCTGGATTCCTCGTTTGATGAATAAATACAAGTCAAACAAAACAGCTAGAGGGATATGTAGCCAATCTACTACTGTTTATTCAGAAAGTCACACTGGAGAACAACTGTATAGTTGCAAAAATGGTTCAAACGGCTCTAAGCACTATGGGACTTAACATCTGAGGTCATCAGTCCCCTAGACTTAGAACTACTTAAACCTAACTAACCTATGCCCAAGGCAGGATTCGAACCTGCGACCGTAGCAGCAGCGCGGTTCCGGACTGAAGCGCCTAGAACCGCTAGGTCACAGCGGCCGGCTGTATAAGTTGCATTCGACAGCTAGTGATCAGAAGTGGGTGTTCGCTTGATGGTAAAACAACTAATTTGTTTGTACCTTCATCCAAACTATTTCATATTTGAATTATTTATTTATAAAATCTCCAATGTTTTTCGGTCTAAGTGGGAAAAATAAATTGCAGATGGAAACCCGTGTGCGAAACCGTCGTCCACCGAAGCAACAGAGCTTCGCATTCATAGTAGACAAGGGCTGTCTATACAGCAGCTAGCTCCAACTTTCTCCACTGGTGATCGTGGACAACATTGCTAGGCGTTCCGCCGGCGATACGTCATCGTGCAAAGTTAAGTTTACTGGCGAAGAGGTGGTCTGTAGCGTCACTGGATGACATTTCTGGACACGGGATCCTAACCTCGATTTGTTCCTCAAGACACCCTCGAAGTTTATCGCCTCATTTCTGGGACACCCTGCACTTCGGCTAGAGCTGGTCGTACGGAAGTGTCCCAAACACTACACGATATAGTTATGCAGAGTCTTACTCGTTAAAATCTAAGGTGGATACATCGTTAGTTGAAAGCAGCTGTCAGTTCGAAGGCTATTTCTCCTAGGCATGGTCGCACGAAATGTGATATTCCATACCTTTACTTCACCTCAAATCATATCTCTAAAAGTTTTTCCCTGGTGGTTCTGCCGGCCGGGGTGTCCGAGCGGTTCTAGGCGCTTCTGTCTGGAACCGCGCGACCGCTACGGTCGCAGGTTCGAATCCTGCCTCGGGAATGGATGTGTGTGATGTCCTTAGGTGAGTTAGGTTTAAGTAGTTCTAAGTTCTAGGGGACCGATGACCTCAGATGTTGACTCTCATAGTGCTCAGAGCCATTTGAACTATTTGAACCGGATGGTTCCTCCGAAAGCGATGCGTAGGTTTCCGTCCGCATTTTCTCTGAGCTTCAACTTCATCTCCAACGACCTCGCCATCGGCGCGAACTGAAACACTAATCCTCTACCATCTCAGCCAACTAGCAAGAGGGAGACCTATAATTTAAGATGGAATCGAAACTGTGGCTTATGTAGTCTTTTTAACATTGAAAAACGTGAAACTTCCTAGCTAGTTAAAACTGTTTGCCGGTCGGAGACTCGAACTCGGAAAATTTCCCTTTCGCGCCCAAGTGCTACACGTTTGATGAATAAATACAAGTCAACCAGAATAGTTACAGGGATACGTAGCCACTCCATTCTTGCTTATTGACAAAGTCTCACTGGAGGAAAAATGTATAGCTGTATTCGACAGATAGTGAATAGGATTGGGTGTTCGCTTGAAGGTAAAACATCTAATTTGTTTGTACCTTCATCCAAGGTATTTCATATTTGAATTATTTATTTCTGAAATCCGCCATGTTCTTCGGTGTACATGGGAAAAATAAATGGTTGGTGGAAACCCGTGCAGAAGCTGAGAGGTCGGGTTGTGAGTCGTGCTTATGTGGCTCAGTCGGTAGAGCAAGTGCCCACTAGAGGCAAAGTTCCCGAGTTCGAATCTCGGTCTGGCACACAGTTTTAAACTGCCAAGAAGTTTCATACCAGCGCACACTCCGCTTCAGAGTGAAAATTTTATTCTGGACTGAAAAACTTTCCTGGATCCACACAAGAGTCGAAATCTGGACCGATCCGAGTCAACGTGCTGCACGTATTTCAAATGTGAAATGTCTTTCAGGAATTTTAGCACCGTCTCTGGTAGGCGTGGTCCTTTCGCGAGATGAGGGAACTGCGTCACCGTGCAATCGCCATCCCGTCCACGGAGCGCCGCCACACTCGTTGCGCGCCTCGGCGGCTGGCGCTATTGATTTCTCGTACGGCGCCAACACCACAGCCTCCGTGGCGTCACTCCGCCGGAAGGCAGGCTGGTACTCGAGAGAAGAGCAAGTGTTTCAAACACGTTAAGGGAGCTCTTACCGAATCTTCTAGTACTCCAAATACTACAGTGCGTGTCTTTCCTTCGCAAGTGCATTAACGCTTCTCTCTTTAATAAGAATGTAGACAGACCTTTACAGGAAGCTGACACTGATGAAAAATGGAAAGGAACGTGGGATTTTTTTCACTATTCAACTTCTTATTCGGTCTGTGCTGTATTCAAAGAACGGCGTCGCGGAATAGTTGAGAACTGTTGTACCATTCACTACTCACGATCAAGTGATAATCTTCAAGTCACCGATTGACACTAAATCAATTTTAAGGAAGATTCTTTGGAGTAAAATTCATGATTGCTTTCAGTTTCAGCATCTGTGATACATATGTGCATCTGTGGGGTAGACGTAATGACTAAAAACAGTTATGTGTTTGACGCTAAGGGATTTTCCTTAAATTTGGCGTAGTGTTAATCCGTGACTTAAAGATGGCCACTTGATCGAAACTAATTGCCTATAAATAAATATTTTACAGTAGTTTTTGGTGGTTCCATAATGCCGTTCTTTAAATGCTTTGCAGCTGCACAGCTCTCCAAACAGAAAAAGTTTTATACTCTCTTCGTTCCTCAGAAGCTGCGCAACGAGAGCTATTGAGTTCCCAGCCAAGCACTTAAGGGACAGGTAGGAGTTCGATGAAACGAAGAACACGCCTATAATGAGTTGAAGTGTTCCATGTAGGTTTCAATGACAGAGGCTGTAGTACATAAAAATGCTACTCACTCTCTTAGTAGACAAAAAAAAAAAAAATGCTCTAATCCCGCTAACCCACACACTGGGGCTCGCTACTGCTGTAAGCTCTCCCAGCTGCTAATGCAGGCAACTGAAACCGCAGCTACTACTCGTCAAATAGCTATACAGTTGTCGTGGAGTGAATGAGTAGACATCGTTTCATTCCTCTCACTCGTCACGTCCTTCGTAGTACCTAGAATTGAACACAGTCCTCGATACCGTATTTACAAATGGTTCAAATGGCTCTGAGCACTATGGGACTTAACATCTGAGGTCATGAGTCCCTTAAACTACTTAAACCTAACTAACCTCAGGACATCACACACATCCATGCCCGAGGCAGGATTCGAACCTGCGACCGTAGCAGTCGCGCGGTTCCGGACTGAAGCGCCTAGAACCGTTCGGCCGCCACGGCTGGCAGCAATTACATAAGTAGCACTTAATTACGAAGGCAGCAACTCTTTTTGTGCACGTGAATTTCATTAAACCTATCTGCTTCGAATCTTGCTTAGCTTCCGCGCGATTGCTACGGTCGCAGGTTCGAATCCTGCCTCGGGTATGGATGTGTGTGATGTCCTTAGGTTAGTTAGGTTTAAGTAGTTCTAAGTTCTAGGGGACTGATGGCCACAGATGTTAAGTCCCATAGTGCTCAGAGCCATTTGAACTATTTTGCTTAGCTTCCGCAATTTACGCTCGCAGAGTGTGACCGTGTTTCGCATTTACTCAAGGGCTGATTTAGTAATTGACTGTATTCGACGATGGACCCATTCTTTGATTCCGTCCTCAAAATGTTTATGTTGACATACAAGTGTCACTAAAAGCAACTTGTTCGAATGGTTCAAATGGCTCTGAGCACTATGGGAGTTAACAGCTATGGTCATCAGTCCCCTAGAACTTAGAACTACTTAAACCTAACTAACCTAAGGACAGCACACAACACCCAGTCATCACGAGGCAGAGAAAATCCCTAACGCCGCCGGGAATCGAACCCGGGAACCCGGGCGTGAAAAGCAAATTGTACTGAAATCTTGTGCACCTCATCTTTGACGGGTGCAAAAGGTGAAAACCAGAATGGAATCACAGCATAGTTTCAGCAGCTTCCAGTCACACAAGTCTATGCCGAGAAAATGTTTATTTTTTCTGAAGCTGTCGTCAGGTGAAAAAAACACAAGAGCTCTCTTGATGCACCTTCTATGAGTGTCGGAAAGCGTGTCGGAAAGCTCTGGTAGAAGATGCAAAGCAGTTATCTTAACAACACAGGAACAAAATTTTTATAGCGACACTGTGAACGATGGAGAGGTTAATTTGTGTTTACTACGTGCACGTTACACTGACGGTATTTTTGGAGAAAAAGTTAAAACTTCCCCTGAGAGTCGACATTTTTAAAGGTTTTACCTGGCTCTCAGTCCTAAATCATGTCGCGAAAATGTCCCCGAAGAATGACTCGCAAGCCATCTGGTGCTTCCCTTGACAGCGAGTGCTCTCGAGCGCATAATTTTTCCTGTAGCTGCTTCAAGGAAAGACAGGGATTCTCGCAGACAGCCTGTGGCGTTGTTTCCTTCCTCATACGTAAGCGCCGGGATGACGCAGTTGGATGCTCGTTGAGAATCCCGGTGCAGCTTTCCTCGGGAAAACTGTTTTCCCAACGGCAGCAGCTGCTGTAGAATCGAAGTACCAGCAACGCACGGCTAAATATACTGGGAGGCCATTCGCTTGTTTTCTGCCTACGTGTCTTATTGATAGACAGTGTCTGTACGTACTGAAGGTTACTCTGGAGCAGACGTATTCTGAAACGTTACTTCAATGCTGACGTCTATATTACGTGTAAATGACATGGAATCACTGTTCGACTCTGTGATCATTGTCACTACTAAATATAACTGCCCACCTTCAATGTTTTTTTTTTTTTTCTTTTTTTCACGTCAACGTGTTTCGGCCGCAGCCATTCTCAAAATAACATTTAAATTTTCGAAGCACTGTATCTTGTATGAGAGATTATGTACTCTTGTACCATAGATTGGCGATCAAGACGGGCAGTTGTACTGATGTCTATATTATACTGCTTGTCCACTGCGGTGTACTTGCTCCATTCTGATAAAAGTTTAGGCACAGCTCAAGTTTGAAAAACAGTTGCACCAGTACGATATAACATATGGCACCTTAGTGAAGCGAGAAGACTCGTTCCATTTGAGTCGAGTCAGTATTTCGCCTCTCATCTTTGCAACTGCTTTTCAGATTTATACAGGAGCCCCTGCTGCAGGAAAAAAACGAAGCTGAACAGTAGCAGCTTGACCCAAGCCGGTCTGAAGACACCAAAACACTGACTTTTATGGTATAATCTGCTGCGTCCTTTTCAAAGGAACTAAGCCTTAGAAAAGATACATCTTGATGGCGGGCGAGGATTACATCCAGCATTCTCGATTGCGAGCTCTCACAGCGCTATAAATAACGGAAAATTCCATTATTCTCAGCAAGTCTGACAAAACGTTGCAATCTAAAGCAGTTACCGGGAACAGAACCCAGAGAATACGCTATAGTAGACATCAGAGGCAGCAAACAATGGAGACCGGAATCACTGGTGTTATTACTAATGCAAAGTAACGCCCAAATCCCCGCCCAGTCTGTGTCAAAATATCTAATGTCCTCGCTGTTCAACTTTGAAACAAAAGAAGTCGCAAGTCATGCCACCATGTTATTCGGAATAGACTTCAGGGGATCGATGCCGAAATCTTTCACACTCGATATACAAGGAAAGCTGCGCAGTGGATGAATCGTTCTGTAAAAAGTGAACAGAATTTAAGAAAAATAATTCAGGCCCAAAAGGCAACGTTGTCTTTTTCAGTTTTCATTCCCACGAATTTTAAATTCACGCACGACAAGTAAATAAATGAAGGATCTTCGGGCAAAGTGGGCAGAGGTGGTTGGGAAAGACGTTGACCACAACGACATTCAAGGCAGAGATCAGTACAGAACGCTCATCAGAACATCAGATCCTCTCCGGTCTCTAACAGAAGTAAACTGCATCCAGAAACTGGACTGAAATGAACCCAGGAACGGAAAAACACTCATAGCGGAAGGATAAGAGACTATTGGGCTAAGAGGAAAGCTCGCCAAAAGCAGTAAGTACGTGGTACGATGTAGTCCTAAACGGAATATACGAGAGCCGTTCAGTAACTAATGTAACACACTCTTTCTGGCTTTATTCAACATTCCAGTACACCATATTTTCCCATTCTTTTGGCTGCAAAAGCCTATTTTTCAACGTAATCTCCGTTCAGTGTGAAGACCTTAAGCAATCTTACTGGCCTGTATGCACACATGGTACCACTCTACAAGTGGGCGACCGAGTCAACGTCACGCTGCATCAATGACTTCCCAGTCTTCCAAGTAGTGCTTCATGCAGAGTGCATCCTTCTTTGAGGAAGAACAGTCCAATGGAGTTTCGTTAGCTCCTCTCGGATACGCAGACATTTTTTTGGTCTTGTGTTGTCATGGGGAAGAAGAAGTTCGTTTCCATCTATCGCCCACTTCCAACGAGAGTGTCCGTACGATCCAACACTGCAGAAACCAGAGCTGTGTGCGGCCAGCCGGTACGCGGGAGATAGGGCAGGTTTGCACAATCTTGTTGCGATGATGGCAGTCGTGTCACTCAACGACTCACCGCGCTTTTGTTCACTGCCCCGTCTCCGTAGACCAAGCATCTGTGAATCTGCGATGCTCTGGCTTCACTCCGAAAGAAACTCAATGATAGCACTTTGCTTGGAACGCACCTCTGTTGCAGACGCCATTTTGAGGCCTTCGTATAGCGCTGCTACCTGTTGGAACTTCATGTAACTAAAGGGGATGAAGCAGGAATATTCCACGATTCCCACAACGAATTCCGTATAGTTTTCAAACTGGCTGAGAAAAAAAAGTGTTGCATTACTTATTGAACGTGGATAGTAATAACAATAACAACACAAAATAAAATTTACGGTCGCTTTTACGAGTCAGTGAATAGACTCCTTTTCAGATTTATACAAGAGCCCCTGCTGCAGGAAAAAAGCGAACAGTAGCAGCTTGACCTAAGCCGGTCTGAAGACACCAAAACAATGACTTCTTTAGTATAATCTGCTCTGTCCTTTTCAAAGGAACACTCCTAGACTGAGCCTTAAATCCCCATCTCATGTATAAAACGTATTTCTCGAACTATGCGTCTCACGATGATACTATTTCGCAGGCACATTCAGCGATATATGTGAATACTGTCTACAAAATTTGTTGCGAGTATAACCAGTAGTGAAGAAATAATAAATGAATATGAATGTCTGATGCTGCAGTCTTACTGTAGGAACAGTGGAAACGTGTTAATCGATGAACTTATTTCTTTTCGTGATTTTATCGGGGTTGGGTGTGGTGGGGACCATCAGCGAGAAAAAGTTTCGTAAAGGTTAGAAATTATGTGTAAATCAGTTGGAAATTCCTAAGTGCTCACATTCTCAAATAATGAACGACTATAGTCTGGGTCACTTGCGCGCCATGCATCAAGAGTTATACACAGCTTCAGAGTGTAATACTTGACTTATCGCGTTAAACCTTTACCATAAGATCGTAACTCTTAATGGGTAGATTGTATCAGCATTTAAATTTTTATAAATTTGATCAATGTAATATAGATGGTTACTGGATCGGTTCACAAAAGTGAAAGACAGAATAACACCAGCATATTGACTCTGATTACATAAGCAACAGGAGACAAAACAAGACCTTGAATCGGCGCAGAATGTTGCAATACGATCGTAGCTCGCGCGGCACCGGCAAATAGGCGTTCTCTACGGAGTGTCGAGGGATGCAGGCTTTGTGAATGGGCGGACAGGGCTAGGTCAACGCGTGAAAGTTCTGGAGGGCGGCGCGCCGCTGCGACTTCATGAATGGACGTCGCGTATTGATCGGCCAGGCCCCGGGCGCCGGATCAGCTGACGGGGCGCCGCCGGTGCGTGGGCGGTGCTCCTGTACCTTCACCAATAATCGGCGGTAACCTGCGCGAAGTGAACTCAGCGTCCTGTACCGCATCCACAATGCAACATGAAAGTGTCATTTCTCCAGTTTCCATTTTATCATTCAAGTATGAGTAACGCTGGTATAGCTAGAACTTAGTACTAGAGAGTAATATTTAAGGGGAAAGTAAAAGTAAAACTACGGAAACCATTGATTAAGGACTAGTCTTTTCCTGGCAGATACTAAAGGTCCTCACTCAAAAACTGTGGCAGTCGACAGTCAGCTGCTCAAAATATGCTCGACATTACGTACAGCATCCACAACGATTGTAGCAGTAGCATTCTTCAGTTTTTACTTCGTCAGTGAGTCGGTTACTGTGAAGAACGCTGATGCCTCTAGAACTTATTAGTAAAGAGCAATACTGAAGGGAAAATTTAGAGCTTCTCTTCTTACTAAACTACATTTTATTTCAAACAAACTACAAAAATCATTCGTTAAATGGAAGTGGAATTCATTAAAATCTTGCAGATTGTGTTTGCAGCTTGTATGGATTTTTTAAGAGGTGTTATGTTCAACTTATGGCTGTAGAATTTTCTATTCTGCTACTCTCAATGATTGACAGTGGCATAACGCCAAAATTGCAAACAGCAGAATAAAACCTTCCACTGCCATAAATGACGTTCTTTAGCAAACATTCGTTTGAGCACATAACAAGGAAAAAAATTTCTCTAGCAGTGGTGCGCTGAACGGAATGAAGGAATAAAATAGGTGAAAAATGACCAAGACATCAATAACCATTTTAATATATTGATAGCACATGTTGTAATATCATTCCATCTCCCTGTCACGTGAATAATCTAAACTAATACATCGTCAAAACGTGTTAAAACGTTTTTAAATTTTTTTTAATTTCACTTTTGTCTAGTATGAGGCTGGGTATTTGAAATGTTGATTTAATATCGTGTTCTTACAGTGTCATTTTAGTATACAGTATCAATGAAGGTGTAGAAATCTTCCTTCTTTCAAAGATTCAAACGTGTGTGATTGTTCTCCGTTGGAACTGAATCAGCTTCTAGAAAATCAATACATCTGATAGTGATGGTAATACAAAAAATTCATACTGGATAACAAAGCAATCAAAACCACAGTTCTGTTAAAATTTGCTTATTATCAATATGTGGTTTCTCTGACGAACAAATTATACAATGTGACTGGATTTCGTTAAACGTATAAAATTCCTTGTGGCTGTAATGCTGTTGGCATATTGTCAGACACCACGATTCTAAACACAGCTGGAATGTGTATACATGTACAGCTTAATTCATAAATGCATGAAATGTCATTGGGAAATTGAATATTAGATGAAGCTATAAGTACTCATATTTACGATTTATTGGTAGCGTCCATTTGGGTGAAAGGGGGGGGGGGGGGAGTGTCAAGGAGGGAAGACAGGCGACAGAGGTGAAGGGTCGAAGTTGAGGAAACAATGGAGAGAAACACAATGCAAATGAGCTCTCTGATTAGGAAACTGAACAAGAGTATTTAACGCAAAATTCGAGTGTTCCGCTCCTCAGATGCCAGCAGGGGTAGGCTATCCGAGCGCCCTCGGCGTCTAGTGCAACTAGCGCTGCCTGTCGGCGCTTTAGCGAACTCTGTGGCTACTGAGCAGACGCTAGACTTCACAACACGATTAATAAAGCGGAAAAGGAGGGAGACGCATATGGTCCCTTCTTGATTATTGCAACTCGCACTGCTGATCCAGACATCTGTACCTGGGAAAGGGTTATTCTGTAAGGGTATATAGTTCTCATAATTTGTATTTCAATTCGCTAGAAAAGCAATTTGATGCAGCACTTGCTGAGAAGAATCAACGAGAAGCGTAAGACTTGAATCACTGTGTCCACTGTTTATGTTTTTTTCTGTTGCTTATCATCGCTGATTAAACGTTGTATTTACAACGTATTTGGCGTTATAAGCTCAAATCAGGAGAAGCTCCTAGAGCAGGAAGCGTCTCAAACTGCGCGACAGACAAACTCTCTTGAAACTGATAAATATTTTGATAGGAAAATAATAAATATTTAAATACAAAATAATTACTGGGCTGGACGATTTGCCTACGCTGAATAAAATACAGTAATACAATCGTGTCACATAAGAAAAAGCCAGGTAGTTTTGAAAGACAGACACGTTAGCTAAAAATTATACGATAATCGTGGTTCAATAAGCTAGTGGTCGGAATTTATCTTACGCCAGAAACATATGGGAAATCTCCTCAGTAAGTTTTATTTATAAACAAATCAGTATTTACTGAAGTCGTGTTGATTAACTACAAGACTGACAGTGCACTGTCAAATCATAAGGAAGGGGCACAGTAGTTACAGTCTGAGGAGTTCCAAAAGGCCAGAATCGAGACACACAGCGGTTGAAGAGTACATTTAGTTTTCGAACTCAGTGTACAACGGCGGTTGACACATCAGAGCGCAGCGTCCGCACAAGACGCATTTGCCGCTGGCACTGCCGGCTTGCGTTCTCGGCGCTCCTGAATCGCTCGCCGCGACGCTGCCAACGGCGCAGCAGGCACGTGCTTCTGAGCGCCAGCGGGACTCATTGCCCGGAGATGAGTCAGTGCTTGCCACACGCAACAAGTCACCAGCCGCTTGCCGGTTGTCGGCTGCGTCCGCTAGCGTTGCGCGCTCTTCGGCGTCGGCGAGACGTACAGTTTGCACAAAATTCTGCGCAAATAGCGGAATACCTGAGTGTAGTCTGGCCAGGTAGCTGTCTGCGTGACGGTATTTATTCTGAAATTTCGCAACGTATCGGTCGTTACTGTTGGTAACCACCGTCAGGGTGGCTACAATTAGACGGTATGAGAAGAACATACAACAACATAAAATGTGCAATTACATGTATTTTTTGATCGACTTCGAGTAACAGAATGAACATTCTGTACTGACGATGGCAGTGACCGGTGGCTTTTACGTGTCTCCAGCACAGCATTGTCTTCGTGGCCTAGTAGTTTTCGCCTTTCTCGACTTCAGTTCTCAGTAACCACCCTATTTTTGGGGGAGAAGAGACTGGAACCGAGTCCACTGAGCCTCGTGAGGCCAAAATGAGCAGCTGATTGAATAAATAAGAATACTGTATTTGTTCTAAAATAAAGCAACATTTCGATCATTATAGCAGATATCAGCAGGATCACGATGTTTACATGGCATAAGAAAAACATAAGCAACAACTTAAAAGGCAGAGGTGTGCTATTGGAGAGCGTCAGCTTGACGCTAACGCATTATAAACGAATGGAGAGATGTCACTCCATGAGCGTGTTTGGAAGCCAGGAGCGATAAGCGACAGTATATACAAGCGTAAAGCGGGCTATATTTCCGGTACTCGACTGCGTCTGGTGCGTGTGTGTTAGAGATGTGGGAGCCGCTGTTACACAGGGAGACGAAGCGAGTTGGCGCCGGTCGCGGGGCTTATTATCGCGAGTGAGAAGGGTGCCGCCCTACCTGTAATGGGAGGTGGCTCGACTACGGTGGACGGTCCGAAGAAGGACGGAATGTCCCCGGAGGTGGTGACGGGCGTGTTTAGGTCTCCGGGTTGCGGCTCGGGGGCGGCCGGCTCCGCCGCGAGCGGCGCGGGGACGGTGGAGGAGGCGGCGGCGGAGGCGGCGGTGGCCGGGCTGGAAGGCGAGCCGGCCGCGCCCGCGACCGCGTCTTTGCCGGAGTACAGGCAGTCGAAGCTGAGCACGTTGAAGTGGTGGGCGGCTGCGGCCACGGCGGCGGCGGCCGCGCTCTCGGCCGGCAGGAATAGCGGGTGCGGGTGCAGCAGGGGCGGGTGCGGCGCCAGCGTCTCGACGCCGTCCATGATCATTGTCGGCGGCGAGCAGGTGCTGGCGGGCGCGGTGGCGGCGCCTCCTCCTGTTGGACAGTCAGAGACCAGCGTGTCGGTGTCTGCAGGTCCGCCCGGCACGGCTAGCCCTGCCTGCTCCTCCTCCTGCTGCTGCTGCGAGGCTGGCGGAGTGGTCGGCGGTGGCGGTGCGTCAGTTCCTCTCGCCGAGTCGGACGTCGTCGAATCCGAGGCGGCGGCGAATAGGTGGCACGTCCAGGATGTGGGTGACTGGGGGAGGGGGAGCACCAACACGCAACCGGTAGCCGACAGGGTTGTTGTGTTGTTGTTGTTGTTGTTGTCGTCGCACGTCGCGTCCCTCCCACGCGAGGGGTCGAGGTACTCGCGTCACCTTCGGCTGTCAAAAGCCGCTTATCGGTCACCCGCGCAGGCACGCACGCAAACACACGCGCACTTAGTGTGACGGCCGTCCTCCCTCCTCGGCGTCTGCTCTAGCACTAGCGCGCCGCCGGGCTCCGTCACCAGTTTTATGAATGAAGCTCGTGTCCCATATTTGGAAGTCGCGACGGGGCCGGCCAGCCAATGAGAGTGCGGCGGCACGCGGCCCCTCCCTCCGCTTCCCCCCACCGAGCGCCATCCCCACCACGCGGCGGCGTCAGTCACTCGGCGGGCGCCGCCATCCCCTCCACGGCGCCGCGTAACGGTGACGTCAAGGTGACGTAATCGAACAGATATAGCAGCGCCGCTCTCGCGGCGGCGGACGCTCTGCGCTAGCGACGGCCGCGCCGCACATCTCGCCCAAGTCCTTTGCCTCTGCAACAATGCTGCGCACCGTGAGGAGTCTTCTGTAGTGCTGCGCAGCGGCGTCTCCTTTTAAGGTGATCGGAAAGGGCCGAACGCTGCCGAGAGCTCGCGAATTCGACGTCACGGGCGGAGGAATGCCAGCCGGACTCGGCACGTTTCGCCGACGCTCGGGAGGCGGCAGTGATACCAACACCGCCGCTTCGGCTTGCGCGAACAGTACAGCTGTTCTCGCGCGCATTCCCGCCAGAGCTCTCTCTTCCCCTCGCAGACGCGCGCCTCCTGCGACAGTCGCACTGCAGCGCTGCCACAATAGCGCCGCCGTTTCCTCGATAGCGGGGCTCCGAAGCATACGACGCCGGTTGGCAGAATGCGAGCCGGCGACGACCGCGATTCCATTTTTGAAGGGCGTCCAAGGCCCCAGCCGTGAGTCAAGCCTCAAATAAACCGGCCAGCAAGCGTGTGACGTGCTGTTATGTAAGCGGTCAGCCGGTGCGGCGGGCAGAGCGCGCGCTACCGTTACGTACCGATGACACCATCGGCGAGGAATTAGAAATAGGGGCGTCGTGTGCCAAGTGGACGCAAAGATAGCAGCGCGCGGTATATTTAGCCGGTGCGGCGGCATCGCGTAGGCGGCCGGGCCTCCTCCGCCCCCTTACAAGTACACGTAAACACGGCGAGCGACACGTCACGTCTCCACGTCACGGCCGCTGCCGCTGGCAGCGGTTCCTCGCCACTGCCGGCTGTCACATTCCTGCCGCACAGAAGTCGGCGAGATGTTCGGGCAGTTCAGTGCTGTTCGACTGGCCTGCCCGACGAAGGAGGCTAATCTGTTGCTGGACTCTGCCAGAAACTCTTTAGAAATCAGACTGTTTTCATTTCCGTAAAATCTTTTTAAGATTCTGCACTATAGATTAGTAAACAAACGCAGTATTTGTTTGCCAAATAGATCGTATTGACGGTTGGTTTGTTCATATGGCTCTGAGGACTATGGGACTTGACTTCTCAGGTCATCAGTCCCCTAGAACTTAAAACTACTTAAACCTATCTAACCTAAGGACATCACACACATCCAGCCCGAGGCATGATTCGAACCTGCGACCGTAGCGGTCGCGAGGTTCCAGACTGTAGCGCCTAGAACCGTATTGACGGTCTCCTAACGCCTTAATACCAAGAGTCGCTAATTCGCATCATACGAATGGGACGCTAATAAATGGAATGTTAACTGCGATTGAACACAAGTGTTGGTAGTGCAGATTCCACAAGCTGCTGTAAATGCTTCTGACGCGTGCTGCCATCTCCTGGGTGTCTTAGGTACTTCTAGAAGGGCATAATATTTTATTTTTTTCTTCCATGTAGTATTTTTTTCAGATATTAAAGGGCTAACAATAGTACTCCATTTTTTTCTGTTGGGATGTGATACCAGAAGAGCGTGCATCATTGGATGTATCTCAAAGTACGACAACACTATTACTCGCCTAGCTATTCACGAAAAGCACTAAACACAGACGGTAGTTGCCTGATACTCAGAAAGTAGTCAACTGCGCCGGCCGTTTACATTGCTCAAATAGTCCTTAGCTAAATGGCACTTTTTCTAAAAGTTGTTCCATTGAAACAGGCAGCTGTAAGTTACTAAACAGTATGTTACTTTGGAATATGACGTAACTGAAGAATTCCTAGTGGACAGAGTTTAATATGACATACCCGTGGACGTAATTAACTGATTCGTTTTACGAAGTTGGCAAGCCATTTGCTTTGACTGTCTTAAGAACTATTGATTTCTGGGCAATTTTTCTCCCAAAAATGAAAATTCAAGATTTGTAAAAAAAAAAAAAAAAAAAAAAAAAAAAAAAAAAAAAAAAAAAAAAAAGTTGTTGCCGGGATAAACGATCTTAATAATGTGTTCCATTTATCGTTATCAAGGAAATATTTTCGCTTTACAGTATGCGTAAAAGCCACAGTAAACTATCTCAGAATGTTTGCGGATATTAGTAATGAAGTACGTTAGCTTGCGATGTTCAGACAAAAATAATTTGAAACTTTGCAGTTTCCTTGTTTCCTTCCAAAAAGTCTACGATAAAGATGACACTATCATAAAATAAACAACGCATTTGTGTACGGAGCTCACTACCTGACAGGTTTTCATTACTGGTAGTGTTCTTAATGGTGTTTACATGTTTATAGTATGAAAAAATTACACGGTAAATGTTATCGGGAGCCTTTTGAGGCTGGTGTTGATAAAGTTTGGTATATTTAAGTAGTTTAGTGGGTATGTTTTTGCGATAAACGGGGAAACGTACGAGAAAACAAATCCTTGCTGAAGAGACAATCAGCAATGTAAACTATTACAACGGGAAGCTCGTACCTTAATAAGACATTGTTTCGTCGTTTGAACCAGACTTGGATACTATAATGTTTGGAGCCTTACAAAATTAGACTGAGTGGAGCGACAAAATATAATAATAACGATGTATGTACTTAGTTATAATACAAAGATAATGTGCATCTAATAGGATTAGAAATCCTTACAGCCTCGGAGGAGGCCACGAACGTATTATTAGCTTTAAACGCACGAGCGCGGTAAACACATACGCACTTACACACACGCACATACACACACACACACACACACACACACGCACACACACACACACACACACACACACACACACACATATACGGCTCATTTATAAATGGAATGGTTATAGATGTGCTCGGGTGATACCCTTAATATTTCAGCATGATGTTTCCAATAAGAGCGCTGAAGAGTATTTCTGCAGAAAAAAGGAAATGTGTAAACTTCGTGCACGCCTTCTTATTTAAATGATATAGCTACTGCACAACAGCTCTTCTGCTCTTGCGTGTAAGTCCCGACCGAAGTGTCTCAGTGGGTACTAAACCAGACTACTACGCTTCAAATCAGCTTCCTCTGATCCAGATTTAGATGGCCCGTGAGATCTATAAATCGCTCCGGCCAAATGCCGGGATGGTTCCTTTGAAAGAGCACAGCCTATTTCCTTCCCCATTCTTGAAACATTCCGCGCTTGTGGTCCGTCATTAGTGACACAGACGTCGACGGATCGTTAAACCCTAATAATCCTTCATTCTGTTTAATCCTGAAGGTTGTGTTATTGTTAATTAGAATCATCCAGTCGTAACAGCTGAAGAATTTCATTCTTTCTTTTGTTTTATTTTCCGTCATGAGCGATAGAACACGCTGTTTAAGAGTGCAACAATAAGTTGGTACTGAGATTTTTTATTGATTAGAATTGGTAATTTTAGACATAATGCAAAAACCCAAGCTGGGGCCCGAACAGCACAATAACCCTGGGTTCGGTGTCGGGCGGCGGTGGGGTGGGTGGACTGCTGTAGCCTCTTGTGGGGTCGTCAACCACTGAGAGCTACGGCGAGGACGAAGCCTCTCCGTCGTTTCTAGGTCCCCATTTCAATACAATACAATACAATCCATTACATATTGAAATATTTTTGTACGTCTTTCTTGCATTAACAGAGCGAGGTTAGCACCTGGTAGCCGAAAATTGGAACTAATTGTTTTGCAGCGTAAATCGATTTCGCATTAACGCATTAGAATATCTACTACGTTTCGCTGCCATACGATAATTTCAACTGGCACTGGACCTCGGTAAGTAACCGCACTTTAATTATAACCACCGGGAACTACAATCCCAATGTCTCGCTCCTGTAGCGACCGCGAAGCAAAGTACACAAATTACAGCAAAGACAGAGACATCTTTATTGCTCAACATACCGCGAATGGAAGAGAAGGAAACCTTAACACTTCGTACAATGATAAGTACTTTCTGCCATGTACTTCACAATAGTTTGAAATGTATATATCAGGACTCGCAGAAGCTCCGTATTGGTAGTCATCATTTGTTGGATGCTGTCGTGCTGCTGGGAAAGTCTGAGGTGGGAGGGAATTGTGTTTTTAGACGCTGTTAACATTCTTCATCTCTATTTTTGATGTCTACATATTTGCAGCCATCTGCGGCTATAGGGCTCCTAACTGTAGGGTGAAAAATGGCCGTATGTAACGTAATTTTGTCGGTGCGTGAGAAACGGTGTGCTGTAACTGAGTTCAGAATTTGAGGAGTTCGTCCAAACATGGGACAACCTCTCCTTCAGCACGACTTAGCCCCATCCGATTCTCTGTTCTAAACTTAAAGAACACCTTCAAGGAATTCATTTTGACATTGATGAAGCGGTGCAAACAGAGGTGACGTAGAGGTTCCGTCAACAAAGTCAAATATTCTACAGTCACAGTATCAACGAAGTGGTCTCTCGTTGGGAGAAATGTGTTCGTCGGCAAGGTGACTGTGGCGAGGAGTAACTATGTGGACAGAAGAGACGTAAAATGCTAATGAAGTTATTTTTATTTAAAAATCCTTAAGAGTTTCAAATAAAAATTTGGAGACATCACTTTTCAGCACATTCCCGTACGACCATTACTCCTTACAGAATGTGTAACTGATGTAGCGGAAGTTACACGAGGCTTTTCGCGGATAATGCTGTTGTATGCAGAGAAGCCGAGGTGGTAGAAAATTGTACCGAAACGCAGGAAGCTCTGAAGATGATCGGCGCTTGAAGGAGTGACTGGCAACTGGTGCTCAAAATATGCAATTGTGACCTGTTGTGCATAAATGGGAAGGAAGATCCATTATTGTACGATTACACGATTGCAGAAAAATCACTCCAAGCAAATGGTTCAAATGGCTCTGAGCACTATGGGACTTAACGTCTGAGGTCATAAGTCCCCTAGAACTTAGAACTACTTAAACGTAACTAACCAAAGGACATCACACACATCTATGCCCGAGGCAGGATTCGAACCTGCGATCATAGCGGTCTCGCGGTTCCAGAATGTAGCGCCTAGAACCGCTCGGCCACAACAGCCGGCTCACTCCAAGCAGTTACATGCTTAAAACGTCTACGTGTGTGGATACAGAGCGATTCTAAATCGAACGATCACGAAAAAATAAATGACAGGTAAGGCTCCCGTACAATATTTTATTTTGCAGGGGGGGGGGGGGAGGGGCCTGGACATGTGCGTAAGGAGTATTTTTTAACATTTTGGAGGGCGAACGGTGACTTTTAAGTAACCATAAAAAGGTTTCAGTTACGTGTCTGTTAAAAACGTGTGTAATTTCTACTCCTAAATAATTTTCATGAAAGAAAAGCACCGGACTACACAATAATTTTTTCTTTCCTAGAGGGGGATGGCCATCATCGCCCCCCCCCCCCTCCTTCCCCTCTTGCCACTAGGTATGAGCGCTCTTAATGGCAGGTAACGGAAATTCCATTCAGACTCATTGATAGAATCCTCTGGAAATGTAGCCCAATCACAAAGGAGGTAGCTTACAAAACCATCGTTTGCCCAGTACTTAAATATTGCTCATCAGTCTAGAGTCCGTATCATACAGGCTTCATAGAAAAAACCCTAAGAAAAAGAATGCAGTTTGTTACTTTTTCATTTAGTAAGCGCAGAAACGTCTCGGATATGCTCAGGAAAGTCCAGTGGAGACGCTACAAGAACGGCGTTGTGCATCACGCTGTGGTTTACTATGTAAATCGGCGACCTTCCATGGAAACAGTCAACTGATCTACTGCATCCCCTACGTATATGCTGTTAGAAGACCTCGAAGGTAAAATTAGAGGATAAAAGTAAGAGTAGGGTTTAACGTCCGGTCGACATCGAGGTCATTAGAGACGGAATTGGAGAGATTCATGCCCGTACGGAGATTTGCTAACAATCGTTCTTCTAGTGCACTGTTTCCATCTGCAACAGGATAAACGGAGGGTGGGGGAACTTGGGGGGGAGTGGCTACGAAATAAAAATTACACTCCGCCGCCCACCGTAATCTGGCTTGCCGAGTGCAGATGTAGACATATGGAAGTGTCTTGGAAAGAGACGATGAAGATGACGAGGACGTCGACTACACGCCGGACCCATCTGCGGGGCTCGGGCGTTATCGCGGCGCGCCGCACCGCGTCGGGCTGCGGTATTATTAGCCCAGCTGATAGCCGCACAGCGCGTGACGTCACGCTTCATTCACGGTGCGGCAGAGCGCGCAGGCCGTTCGATCGAGCGGCAGCGGCGGCGACCCCCGAGCGCAAGGTCACGGCCAGCCCACCCCCACCATACCCCCACCATCGGCCACCCCCCACCACCCGCCCCTACTCCCTGCCGCGACAGCAGCGCCCCAGTATGCCCGGTGGTTCCCAGCGTGGTCAGGGTGCGTCTCTGTTACGAGCAACGTTTTGGTACAACTACGCTACGTTGAATACCTTGCGAGGAAATCAGTATGCCGCTAATATTGAATACGTAGACAGGGGACACAGATAACGTACTATCTGTTCTTGGGGTCACATAGCATTGGAGGTGGAAGGGAAGAACTAGCCGCATATATGAGTGAGTTTTTGGAGCGCGCAAGAAATCTTGAGACCTGCAAAATCTCGTCGGTCACACCGATTTTATCTGACATCCATATTGAGATGCACACGGTTACTGGCAGCAGATTTAATTGCGAAGATGACGTGGAAGATGCATTGTTACTTATGCGAAGCAGTATATTTACAAAAACCAGTATTTTTTTCCTTCGAGTTCAGTTACGAAAGAAAGAGATACTAATACTTCACACTGAATTCTACGCCAGCACGCCGTTGGGGGATCCAAAGCTAAATGCGTGGTAAAGAAGCCACCGCACACAGCTGAAACATTTCTAAAGCTGCTGCCAATGAATCGCTGTACGATGCTACACTTTATGATTGAGCTCGTCCATTTTGTTTTGGATCCCGTAGCAGAGTGCCACGGTAATATGGTACGGGGATTTCAGCGCGTAGCACGACTGCTGACTTGTACCTGATACAAACAAAAATAATTAAATAATTTTGTTTTTTCGAGGTAATAATTAAAACTTTATGATTAACCTTCTTAAACATCATACGCAGTCACCTACAGTCAACTTATACACTGAACGACAGAACTATCAAACACCACGAAGATAGGTCGTATTAATCGGCTGACCTGCCCCACGAGGTCTCCAAGTCAACAATGTCATGAGACTCTAGCTTGTTTTCCTTTCCTACATAAATATCATTGAGCGATAGGTGTACACATTTCGATAGAGCAGCTAGAAACTCTAGGTTCTGGTTGTTTAGAAATCACCAAAAACGCAGCTGGCTCTATCACAAGCCAAAATAAAATATTTGATGAAGAGCAAGTTTGTTTGTAACAGACGTTCCGGACAGGCGCAACATGAGCCATTTCACAGTGGCATTACTCCCTGAAGAATTTCAAGCGTCTACAACGCATTCGACTTTAAACAACCTGTCAGTTATTGGAATCCATATCGTTAATTAGTTTCAGTTCTTCGTTGTCCCTTATCTCGGAAAGAAAGAAAATAAGTATTGCATTTCTATCTAATAATCATACGTTTGGTTCCGCAGCGAAGTTTGAGTCGAACGAGCGTTTCAATTTTGGGTTATCACCAATAGAGAACACGTTTCGTCGCTGGAAAGCACCTCACTCTAAAACAAATACCTAATTAAGCGAACTGGTGAGAACACGTTTCGTCGCTGGAAAGCACCTCACCCTAAAACAAATACCTAATTGGTTTGGTTTGGTTGTTTGGGGAAGGAGACCAGACAGCGTGGTCATCGGTCTCATCGGATTAGGGAAGGATGGGGAAGGATGTCGGCCGTGCCCTTTCAGAGGAACCATGCCGGCATTTGCCTGGAGTGATTTAGGGAAATCACGGAAAACCTAAATCAGGATGGCCGGATGCGGGATTGAACCGTCGTCCTCCCGAATGCGACAAATACCTAATTAAGCGAACTTCTTGCGCAGAAGCTATGTTCCCGTACAAAGGACAGATCCACATTACATTTAAGAGAAAACTACTAAAAATGTTGTTACATTTCCTTACCAAAACTGACAAATGTTCTGAAATGAAGCCATGGGCAGTCATTCGTTCAGCAGTCTGATGTGAAAACAGAATGCAGCGAAACGAAAGCTGAAGTATAAAATTTCGCGTTTTACACTCCACTACACGCTATGTATCTGACAGGTACATGCCTGAGTGTTTGATGACAGGTTTAGCCGCGCGAGGGAGACGTTGTATTCCTCTTTCCTATTCCTCAAGCACGTGGTTCCTCAACGGGTTAGTCGAACGTTGTCGCGCGTCCCACGCTCGTGATGCGATTAATTTATTTCTGTGTTTGCAGATACGCCACGTGTTTTAAAGTTAAGTTTTTTAAATGTTTCATTTTTTATTTTACTCTTCAATTTTAGTTTTAGCAAACGTTGTTATACCTTGCGATTATAATTATTTTTGTGAAAATGGATTTGCGTACGTAATACGTACTCATGTATCTCTCTTATACAACCCGTGCATTTATGTTAGTTTAACTGTTCCAAACCTTCTGAGTAACTTTATTTTGTCCAAGTTATTCGTACGTAATTTGTTTTCCCAAAACCCAGTATTTTTCAGTGATATGCTCAAAATGGCGACAAAAAAAGTACAAATTCACGACTTCTACTTGATGATTTTGACCAGAGTGATGACGAAGAAAGTGTGCTTTCATTAGCTTCAGCTGCTGAAGGAACGTCAAACTTCACCCAAGAGGCTCCGTAAGAGGAAGTTGACGCTGATGCAGAATAGGAGGTTCAAGAACGTGAAGAGAACACTGACACTGAACAAAGACATACCACCTGTTTGTGAAGACGACGACACCTCTTAAGTATGTCTCAAAATGCAAGAAAGAAAAACATTAGATTCAGTTTCATGAGAAAAACACCTTACCCACGTAAGAATAGGCGTAAACACAAACCCATCAGACAACTCCCAGGCCCAGTCGGAAGGGCAAAAGAGTCACAGGCAGTTCTGGAAAGTTGGCTCTGTTTATTTGATGGCAGTATGTTAGAAAAGAATGTAATGTTCACTTAACAATATAATGATAGCATCCAACATAATTATTCGCGTGTCAGAGCCGCTAAAAAGACCGACAAAACCGAGATAAAAGCGTTCACTGCCCTTCTCTGGATTGCTGGAACTTACAAAGCAGGAAAACGTAACCCTTCATATTTATGGGCTAATGATGGATTCGGGATTGAGATATTTCGTCTCGTTTCTTACTTCAAACTCCGAGATTTCATGACAGGCAAACCAGAGAAGAACAAAATGCTCTCGATTTTACATTTTTCAGTTAACTAAATCTGTATCTCACAGATGCCAGGCGTGTACCGATGTTCGATCGGATGACACATATAAAGGAGTGTTAAGAGATCACGTAGATCGTACAAACTTGTCTTCGATTGATCGTCACACAGATTCCCGTGTGGATCACACAGTAACAGACATCCTTGACGCAGAGAAGCAACTGAAAGAGATGAAACAAGTCGCTAGGTCGGGATTAACGGAAATGGACCCTTACTTCGCGAAACTATAGCCCAGCTCAAAGTCACAAGCGGCTGGAAAAGCGCGGGTGACTCCTGCATATGAGAAGGGTAAAGAAACGGACCCGCAAAATTACAGACCAAGATCCTTAACATTGGTTTGCTGCAGAATGCGTGAACATATTCTCAGTTCGAATATAAAGTTTTCTTGAGAGGGTAAAGCTTCCGCCCACAAATCAGCACAGATTTAGAAAACATAGCTCGTGAGAAACTCAGCCTGCCGTTTTCTCACATTATATACTGCGAAACATGCATGAAGCGAACAAGTAGATTCCGTATTCCCAGATTTCCGGAAAGTGTTGGAGATAGTGCCCAGTGCAGACTGTTAACAAAGATACGAGCATACGGAATCGGTTCCGAGGTATGGGAGTAAAAAAAAATGGCTCTGAGCACTATGGGACTCAACTGCTGTGGTCATAAGTCCCCTAGAACTTAGAACTACTTAAACCTAACTAACGTAAGGACATCACACACATCCATGACCGAGGCAGGATTCGAACCTGCGACCGTAGCGGTCGCGCGGTTCCAGACTGAAGCACCTTTAACCGCGCGGCCACTCCGGCCGGCAGGTATGGGAGTAGATCGATGATTTCTTAATAGAACTCAGTACGTTGTCCTCGTCGGCGAGTGTTCATCAGACACAAGGTTAGCGTTACGAGTGCCACAGGAAACTGTTACAGGGTCGCTCTTATGCTCCATACACTTAAATGATTTGACGGACAGCAGTTTGCGGCTGTCTGTTGATGACGATGAGGTGTCGCGACGTAGACAAAACTTCAGTTGGTGTGACGAATGGCAGTTAGCTCTAAACGTATAAAAATATGAGTTCATGCAGATGAGTAGGAAAAACAATCATGTAATGTTAGAGCACAGCATTAGTAGAGTGCTGCTCGGCACAGTCACGTCTGTTAAATATATAGGCGTAAAGTTGCAAAGCTATGTGAAATGGAACGGTTGCGAGAATTTTATGGAAGTGTGATTCAGCTGAAAAGGAGACCGTGAACAGAACACCAGTACGACCCATTCTTGAGTATTGCTCAAGTGTTTGGGATACCTGTCATGTCGGATTAAAGAAACCAATCGAGAAGCGAATTGCTAAAATTGTTACCGGTAGGTCCCGTCGACAGGCGAGTTTTACGCACATGTTTCGTAAACTCAAAAGGGAATCCCTGGACGGAATACCATTTTCGTTTCGCGGAACATGGTTGAGCAAATTTACAGAACCTTTTGTATGAGAAACTGGAAAGGAAGTTCTTAGTAGTGGGACCGCCCCCATGAACCATACAACGGCTTATGGAGTATGCATGTATGTAGATGTAAAATAAATCGACCGATAACCATGTAAAAAATTATTTCGCTTGAGCTGTGAGATAAATCGGGCCATTTTAACTCTAAAAAATGGCTCAAATGGCTCTGAGCACTATGGGACTTAACTTCTGAGGTCATCAGTCCCCTAGAACTTAGAACTACTTAAACCTTACTAACCTAAGGACATCACACACATCCATGCCCAAGGCAGGATTCGAACCTGCGACCGCAGCGGCCGCGCACGGTTTTTAACTCTAAGTTGGTTAGGATTCTAGTAGAGAAAAATTCTGCAAACAGGAAATTCGGAACATCTATATATAAAAACGGACACGCGCTACCCTTCAAGTTGTTCCTTCCTCATTTGAATATTCAAGATTTACTTTGTTGCTGAAGAGTCATTTTAGATCATTTTTGCTGCGCTTTGTAACTCACGGACTTACGTTTTGAATCGTTGTAAGCCATCAATGAGCAAATTATATTTTAGTAAAAGGTACAGAACTATTTGGAGGCATAGAGCAATCAAGCGGTTACTGAAATATATTGACAGCTTAAAATATTGCTGACGATAACGTAGTGTTAGCGTGAGCACTCATCGTATCATACGTGGTCGAGTACGCAATATTTATGGACACATGAACAATGGTAAAGAGCTTCAGCAAGTAGTGAAACAATGTAGTCTTTTGGGAATGCTTACGGAATGAAAGTCAACGCAAAGAAATCAACAGTTACACGAACAGGAGAAGCAAAACAAGTCAAAAACATTGTTGAATGGAGTAAAGCTGGTGTACGTTAAAGAGCCAAAATATTTATGAAGTAAAATAAAGATTGATTGAAAGGTGTGCTCATGAAATAAAAACACAAACAACAGAAATTAAGAAGAAAGAACAGGACGATATTTAGTAGGAATGTTGACGTCAACAAGGGAAGCGACTGATCAAACGTTTTCTATGGAGTGTTCTATTACACGGTGCATAAATTTGAATTCTGAGGAAAGAGGACACCAGATCGCTGAGGACATTCGAGATGTTGATGCTGCGAAGAATGGAAAAGATAAAGTGGATAGACAAGATGAAATATTAATAGGTAATAAGGTGACTGGAAGTAATCATGCAATAAATGCAGAAAAAAGAAAGGAAAAATTATTTGGGGGATGCTAAAGGAAAAGTTAAATCACAAATAAAGTTCTAGAGGGGTATGTGCAGAAAAAAAGAAAAGCAAAATGGAAAGGTTTCGGTTTCTGGATGACGCAAGAAAGTACAAGTACAGCGAATTGAAAAAGGAAGGAATGGATCACGATAAATTAAGATACGAATAAGGTGTACGCAGGACAGGCAGCTATATGACAGATGTCTATGAGGATAAATCCAACTGAATTTAGAGTTCAAAGAAATAATACAGATAAATAAATGGCTATCTCTGGTGTCATAAATTGAAATAAGATGTTCATTTAGCTACAGTAAGAATTAAGTTACTGTAACACCTACAAAAGATGAAAAAAAGAAAGTGAAATGTCAGACAGATAAAACAGTAAGACAGGAATGCAATTCATTGTTATTGCTGCTTAACTGAAATGCAATAAAAACAGCAAAAAAGGGAAGGAAAGTTCAGCACAGCAATTAACGAGTAAAGGGCACAGGTTATAATATTAAGGTGTATAAATTATATTCTTCTTAAGGCTGCAAAGAAAGGAATGTCAAATAGGAAGTATAGACGATAAACCTCAGAAATGGGAGTGAGATAGTGACAGTGAAAGATGATAAGAGGTTACATAAAGTCAAGTAATGGATATAAAAACTGGAGAAATTACATTATGAGAAGTGGAAGAATTGAGGTGTCCCCTGAGCAGGCAGTAGGTTAAGATAATACGAGGTAAGCAGAAAGGAACGACGTCGGCTCTAGGCGCTCAGTCCGGAACCGCGCGACTGCTACGGTCGCAGGTTCGAATCCTGCCTCGCGCATGGATGTGTGTGATGTCCTTAGGTTAGTCAGGTTTAAGTAGTTCTAAGGGACTGATGACCTCAGATGTTAAGTCCCATAGCGCTCAGAGCCATTTGAGCCATTGTTGTTGTTGTTGTTGTGGTCTTCAGTCCTGAGACTGGCTTGGTGCAGCTCTCCATGCTACTCTATCCTGTGCAACCATCTTCATCTCCCAGTACCTACTGCAGCCTACAGCCTTCTGAATCTGCTTAGTGTATTCATCTCTTGGCCTCCCTCTACGATTTTTATCCTCCACGCTGCCCTCCAATGCTAAATTGGTGATCCCTCGATGTCTCAGAACATGTCGTACCAACCGAACTCTTCTTCTAGTCAAGTTGTGCCACAAACTTCTCTTCTCCCCAATCCTATTCAATATCTCCTCATTAGTTATGTGATCTACCCATCTAATCTCTAGCATTCTTCTGTAGCACCACATTTCGAAAGCTTTTATTCTCTTCTTGTCCAAACTATTTATCGTCCATGTTTCACTTCCATACGTGGCTACACTCCACACAAATACTTTCAGAAACGACTTACTGACACTTAAATCTATACTCGATGTTAACAAATTTCTCTTCTTCAGAAATGCTTTCCTTGCCATTGCCAGTCTACATTTTATATCCTCTCTACTTCGACCATCATCAGCTATTCTGCTCCCCAAATAGCAAAACTCCTTTACTACTTTAAGTGTCTCATTTCCTATTCTAATTCCCTCAGCATCCCCCGACTTAATTCGACTACATTCCATTATCCTCGTTTTGCTTTTGTTGATGTTCATCTTATGCCCTCCTTTCAAGACACTGTCCATTCCGTTCACCTGCTCTTCCAAGTCCTTTGCTGTCTCTGACAGAATTACAATGTCATCCGCGAACCTCAAAGTTTGTATTTCTCTTTCCATGGATTTTAATACCTACTCCGAACTTTCCTTTTTTTCCTTTACTGCTTGCTCAATATAAAGATTGAATAACATCGGGTATAGGCTACAACCCTGTCGCACTCCCTTCCCAACCACTGCTTCCCTTTCATACCCTTCGACTCTTATAACTGCCATCTGGTTTCTGTACAAATTGTAAATAGCCTTTCGCTCCCTGTATTTTACCCGTGCCACCTTCAGAATTTGAAAGAGAGCATTCCAATTAACATTGTCAAAAGCTTTCTCTAAGTCCAGAAATGCTAGAAACGTAGGTTTGCCTTTCCTTAATCTTTCTTCTAAGATAAGTCGTAAGATCAGTATTGCCTCAGGTATTCCAACATTTCTACGGAATCCAAACTGATCTTACCCGAGGTCGGTGATGTACTTGAGGACAATATTATGGAGATGGAAGAGGATGTAGATGAAGATGAAATGGGAGATATGATACTGCGTGAAGAGTTTGACAGAGCACTGAAAGATCTAAGTCGAAACAAGGCCCCCGAAGTAGACAACATTCCATAGGAATTCAGAATAATGCTAGAAATTTAAGGGGTAGGTGGAATAATTATTGACGAACTGTGAGTAATAACGGGTGAGGAAAGCAGGCTATGCGATATCAAGGGTAGTAGAATTCATTAGCTTTTGGGTCAATAAGCTGTCTAGCTGAAACAAGAATTACTGAGAAGTGTGGAAACCTGAAGAGTCTTCCACCAGAGGAAAGCAGAGGTTGGTTTCAAATCTTTGAATAACTGGTCACACAGCCTCCCTCTTCCTATCCACATCCCCCGCCCCACCCGCCACCCAAACACGCACACAGTAGGAGAGAGAGAGAGCAACAAGGAACGGCAAGATTAGTGTGTTTTGCTTCAGTATTCTACACAGTGTCCGTTGTGAAAGATTAGATGGGAATCTCATTCTTCGAGGATGCTGATAAGAACCTAAGAGACGCAACGTGTCTCCTTTCTATTCTACATTTTCAGGCAAAAGGTGAGAGATATGCACCCTGGTACGGTGACGTAATGAACGTAATCAGTGCGCAGTCGCACATCTCACCAATACCTAACGCTCCAGATAACGGTCGACACCCCATGACGCAACGGCGACATCGTTGCGTATGTCCTCGGTACCGGTGCGTGCCGGGTCTATTCGCTGGATTTGGGCGCTTCCTGCCGTCTCGTTTATTCAACCGCGTCACCTCTCGTGTGAGTTCTGTTTGTTGACAGCTCCGACTCCCTTCGGATGACAAAATCTCTTTTCCATTGTTTCTCTGCGACAACAGAGCACTCTCTGACAGACTGTAGCAACATGAGGCGCTGCACAATCCTTGTTTTTCAGAGCAGACTAGCTTGCTAAGAGGTGTTGTAATCAGCATGAAAAGCGACAGTGAATCAGCATTTTCTGTAGACTGTGCAATCAGTTTTCTATGGCAATGATCTTTATTTCCAGAGCACTTCCTCCATTCGTGTTTCCGTAAGTTTAGCATCAACTCCGTATCTCTTCTTGTACCGCGCGAGCAACTGTCCCACTGCAGTCGAAAAGTTCGGGGGTTCAATCACATGGTGTTAACGATTTTTTTGTTTCGGTTAACATGACTTTAACTTCTTGCTGCTCATTATGCAGGTCTAAAAATCCAACCTTGCATTTTTCATATTCCCTGTTGAACTGTACATACCTCTATAACCTGCAAGCTACGTTGCTTCCAATTTAGAGTAAGGCGAAATCATAGTATACTGCCTGACAAAGCATGAAGTACCCAGAAGACATAGTCAGATTTCAATGTAACTTTGTACGCGTACACACACCATCAGTGGGTGTTTATAATTACAATTACAATATTCTTTGATAGGTGGAAAGGGTCAAAGGAGTATTGGCCCCCGAGCAGCCCGGATTTGAGCCCCCTCGGCTACTATGGCTCTGAGCACTATGGGACTTAACATCTGTGGTCATCAGTCCCCTAGAACTTAGAACTACTTAAACCTAACTAACCTAAGGACATCACACACATCCATGCCCGAGGCAGGATTCGAACCTGCGACCGTAGCAGTCGCGCGGTTCCGGACTGAGCGCCTAGAACCGCTAGACCACCGCGGTCGGCTCGGCTACTATGTTTGCAGTGTAATCGAAAGAGTTAACAATAACAAAGGGTGTTATTAGTACATAGTACATAGGTACAGGGTGCAGCGCTTAAATTTGGACAAATGAAACTTTTTTAAAGCAAATTTATTTAAACAATATACAAATGAAATTGCAAATGCTTTTACATATAAGTACTGGTATCTTACAAGAGGAACATTACTAGATATAACCCCCTTCAGCCGCAAAGACCGCCTCCAATCTCGTCCTGTAGCTGTCGCACGCACTCTTTAGAACAGCACTGCTCATATTCGCGAATGCTGTTTCTACGGCGGTGCGTGGAGATGCGACCGAGGGTGCCTCGTCTTATTGGTAACTCTTTCGATTACGCTCCAAACATAGTAGCCAAAGGGGCTCAAATCCGGGCTATTCGGGGGCCGGTACTCCTTTGACCAAAACATGTCAACGTCATCCGAGAGCCAGTTTTGGACTAAACGTCCTGTTCAAAAATATATAGTCTCCTCGAGGCCACACTTAGCATTCACGGTTTCACGACATTCGTCAAAACTTGCAGATAAACTTCTTTTGTGAGACTTCCTGGCAGATTAAAACTGTGTGCCGGACGGAGACTCGAACTCGGGACCTTTGCCTAACGCGAGCAATTGCTCTACCAACTGAGCTACCCAAGTACGACTCACGCCCCGTCCTCACAGCTTTACTTCCGCCAGTACTTCGTCTCCTACCTTCCAAACTTTACAGAAGCTCTCCTGCGAACCATTGCAGAACTAGCACTCCTGAAAGAAAGGATATTGCGGAGACATGGCTTAGCCAAGGTCCCGAGTTCGAGTCTCGGTCCGGCACACAGTTTTAATCTGCCAGGAAGTTTCATATAAGCGCACACTCCGCTGCAGAGCGAAAATTTCATTCTGGAAACTTCTTTTGTGACAGTTTGTCTCTTTTCAAAGAAGTGTTATGATGTCACCCTCACTGGACACAATATCTAGGACGCGAAAACCAGACTTCTCCGAAGCACTATACATGGCCAAAATATCGTAAACAGTTGATCTCGGATACTCTAAGGGTCGAACTATTTCAGTGGGCGAACGCCCAGCGCGAAGACCTTCGATAATCGCGGCTCTTCGATTTTACTCCGCACTTGGCCGTAACATCTAGGTCATTCTGAGGTTCTAACGATTTACTAGATGCCTATGGCTTTCAGGAACGCCAATCGCGACCTCCGGAAAAAGTACGATATGGTGGAAAATTCAAATTGAAATTTGCCTGGATTTAATCGCCGCACCCTGTACATAAGTAGCGTGAACAGCGTCAGATTTTGAGTCACCATTGCGAAAGACATAGAAATGCTGCGACTCGTGTAAGATAGCATTGTGAGCACCTCGCAGAGTTTGAAAGAGGCTTCATTGTGGGCCTCCATTTGGTCAGCTGGTCGAGTCGTGCAGTACCTAGAGTTGTGGAGCATTCGGATGTGACAGTGGGCCGATGTTGGACTGCATGGGAATGTGTAGGCAGGCAGGTTCATCATTGAGATTCTGATCACATTGTAACCACTGTCATACCCGTGCCTGACATCCGAGAACAAGTAATGGATTTCCTGTAACAAAATGGTTCAAATGATTCGGAGCACTATGGGGCCTAACATCTGAGGTCATCAATCCCCTAGACTTAGAACTACGTAAACCTAACTAACCTAAGGACATCACACACATCCATGCCCGAGGCAGGATTCGAATCTGCGACCGTAGAGGTCGCTTGGTTCCAGACTGAAGCGCCTAGAACCGCTCGGCCGCAGCGGCCGCCGGACTGCCTGTAACATTGTGTGTCATCCCGATCTTTTTTCTCTCTTTTTTTTTAATTTATTGGCTTTCGGAACGCGCCCATAACCGAAATGTTCAAATGACTGTGAAATCTTATGGGACTTAACTGCTAAGTTCATCAGTCCCTAAGCTGACACACTACTTAACCTAAATTATCCTAAGGACAAACACACACACCCATGTCCGAGGGAGGACTCGAACCTCCGCCGGGATCAGCCGCACAGTCCATGACTGCAGCGCCTCAGACCGCTCGGCTAATCCCGCCCGGCGCCTATAACCCAAATCACCAATGCAAAAGTTACACAATAGTTGGTATTGACAATTCATAGCATACATAAGTATAAATCATACCTTGGTACGAAGGTACATAGGCTTAACAAATCCCGCACTTTTGACTGGAGATCAGCTGCAGAGAATTACTGTCCCACTGGTAGGCTGCCGTTAACGGCTCAACAGAAACGCCTGCGAGTGGTGCAGCGACAGGGAAGCGTGTACTGCTGACGAATGGCGTCGCATTTGGCTCAGCAATGAATAACGGTTCTGCACCACTCTGAATGACCATAGGCGGCGTGTCTTCCAGGTGCCTGGGAAGCGGTTTTGTCCTTGCAGAGTTTCAGAGCGGCACAGAGATGATACTCCTGGCCCAATGGTGTGGAAAGATGGTAATGACTGAGACAACTTTGACGGTACAAAGGTGCGCCGTGGACATCCTGCATGCTCATGTCTTATCTCCCACGTTACAATATCGTGGTTCCATTTTTCAACAGGACAATTCTCGTCCACACATGACACGAGTCTCTATGAACTCTCTGCGTGATGTCGAGGTTCTTCCGTAGCCAACAAGATCCCCAGATATGCCCTCAACAGAACATACGTGGTGGGATCAGACTGGGCGCCAAATCTGTCTCAGTGCCACTATCCAGAACCAGCTACAGCCGGTGTGGACCAGTTTTCTTCATGAGAGGGTACAAAATCTCTATGACACCGTTCCCAACTGAGTCACGGCATGCATTTAGTCTAGATGGGGTGCAAAACATATTGATAAATGGCCTCTACTGCTAACTTCTTCGTAAATTTGACTCGATTTTTTAATCAGTGAGTTACATCAGGTAGCATCTCAACCCGTGAATTTTCATTCTGTTTCCTTCTCACCTTCTGGACGGGTCCCCTTCTTTTTTTTCCAGGCGATGTATTATCATCACGACCATACCTAATGAAACAGTGCAGTACTTGAATCAATACCTGTGGGCCGTATGGAAAGAATGCTACACAGTTACGTTCGCAGAGTATCCATTAACTACGGTGCTGGAATATCCAACTACATTGATTTAAACGTAAATGCAGAATTGAATTCTTATAAGATACACAAGAGGATCAAATGGAATCATTTTAAATGTGAACATTTTAGGTTAAGCTCTACCGTACTGTTATGGACATTAAATGACAAACAAGTTTACTGTTACCAGTCACTGTTTATTTATCTCCACGACACGTTTCGTGGTTTAAACCTCCATCATCAGGTTGACTTACATTTGTTAATATGACGTGTGTGTGTTACGATTTTTTGGAGAAACCATGGCACTGTCTAATGGGAGAAATAATGCACTATTTTAGAACATGGTTTTCGGTTTCTTTTTACAAGAAACTAAACGCATATCCAACGGTAAAAATAAAATAAGTAAAATAGATACCTCTATTGGCCACTGGAGGTACTCTATTTTACTTATTTTATTTTTACCGTTAGATATGCGTTTAGTTTTTTGTCAAAAGAAACCGAAAACCATGTTCTGAAACAGTGTTTTGTTTCTCCCACTAGTCAGTGCCAAATGTTCCTCCAAAAATCGTAACATAATACAACACACACACACAAACATACGTCGTACCAACAAATGTAAATCCACCTGACGATGGAGGTTACACCTCTGTAACGCGTCGTACAGAAAAATAAACAGTGACTGGCAACAGTAAACTTGTTGCTTTGTTCAATATGGAATAATGTTTGTACTTTGTTACTTAAATCTGACGTTAACTTATATCAGATTGTGAGAGCTGCTTCTTGCTAAGCGAAACAGGGTATTCTGGTCGCAGGTTCGAATCCTGCCTCGGGCATGGATGTGTGTGATGTCCTTAGGTTAGTTAGGTTTACGTAGTTCTAAGTCTAGGGGATTGATGACCTCAGATGTTAGGCCCCATAGTGCTCCGAATCATACCTACAGCCTACGTACCTCTACTAATATTCAAATTTTTTCTCTTTTCTCCGGAAATCTGTGAATTTCTTTGGGAACGACAAACGTTGTATAAGACAGAGGGACCGTTCGCAAGAGGCGTAATTTAAATTCCTGGTCTCCTGATTTAGGTTTCGCGTGATTTCTGTATGTCACTTCAGGTGAATGTGGCGATGTTTCCTTCGAGAAAACCACGGCCGGTTGATCTGCTATGCAGCTGCCTTAGACTTCATCACTAATAAGCTTGATGGCGATAGGGTACGAAATTGTAACCTCGCTTTAAAAAATTAAATAAAAACGTTTTAGTTATTTACATCCGGATCGCTTACTTGTCAAGGGTGCTCTTCACACAGAATTTAGTTTTATTTTAAAATAGTAGTTCCAGTAGGTAAGCCACTTGTTCTTCAATATTCTTTTCTTGTTTCTCCTGAAGTACTGACAACAGAAGCTTTGCATTATTCAACTTCCATGACAGTTAAGAATTCGTGCCAGTTCGGAATTCGAAAGGGAACAATCGGTTTAAACAGGTCGTCCACTCACGGTGGCAGGGCCGACCCAGTTTTGCAGTGCCGCTGATGTTATCTCCGTTCCGTTATTTCAGGACACAACAGGGATGAGTGAGGGTAGATCCATTTGTTCGAGGGTCTAGGTGATACGACAAACACATTATTGTTAATATATCTGCAAGACAGAGATCAGTTTTTACTTTCGATATTCTCACTTTTTACCAATGACAACAAATCACACTGTTTCGAATTCTTTTGATGTAGAACTTGTAATTCCGAAATTTAGAAATCAAATCAGCGGTTGAGCGTTATCAGTAACCAAATACTATGTAACTATGGAATATCTGAACCCAAAATTGCTTAGTAATAGGGGATGAGAGCAACATCCGAAGTGTCTTTAGGACTCTGAATCTTGCGTCTGGTTACATAGACCCTGCAGAGAGCTGTTAGACAACAGGTAGTAATATTAATCTCCGGCAAACACAGAGTCTCGCTGAGGGCTAATTCCTTTATCATTGAGTCCATAGTTCCATTTCACCGTTACTCAGCACTTTTTAAGTCAACAGGACGCACAATAACCTCTCTATGGTGGAAAAAAATGATTTTAGGTTGTATTTATAAGACATTACTTAATGTGGCTCATGTAAATAAATTGCGCTACTCACAATGGAAATGGAAATGCCGTGTGGCTAGGGCCTCCCGTCGGGTAATCCGCCTGGTGCAAGTCTTTCGAGTTGACGTCACTTCAGCGATTTGCGTGTCGATGTTGATGAAATGATGATGATTAGGACAACACAACACCCAGTCCCTGAGTGGAGAAATCTCCGAGCCAGCCGGGAATCGAACCCGGGCCGTTAGGTATGACATTCCGCCGCGCTGACCACTCAGCTTCCAGGGGCGGACAATGAATTTGCGATATCTACATCAAAAGCTACACTGATAAGCCATCTTACGGCGTTTAGTGGAGGCTCCTTGGTAGACCACTAACATTCTCCCTCTTTTACTGTTCGTTTGGAAAGTTGTACGTGAGGAAAACGACTGCGGATAGGTTCTCTAAAATTTCGAACTTTTCTGATTTTTCCGACATCATCAAATGGTACATGCGGGGTACTCTCAGTTCAATCTCGGGATTTTAACAATAATACTGCGTGCTTATGATTAAAGTGCAGCTACTCACAGAGGTCCATTGTGGGCCATAATTATCGTATAGCAGCGAAACATGGTGCGAAGCATATTCAGAAAGCAAGATCAGATTAGGCGCGAAATGGAAACCACTGTGGAAATCCGATGGAACTTTGCACAGATGAGTTGGGCAGTGTCTTTCGTGTGTCTGTCGATCGCTTCACGTCGCTCTTTCCTGTTCAGAGCGCAAAGTGATCACGTAGAAATGCCTACAACAACAGTGTCTCCCGCCAAGCAAATGGATCTGGTGAGAGATTTCGCCTGAATCTATGCAGCCCACATAACTTAAATGTCTTGCGTTTCTTTCTTCAAGACAATTTTCAGCCGCATTCTGCGGGGGCAATGAAGACGATCCTGCAGCGTTTTCCATGGGAAGCGTTTGATGATCCACAAAACAGCATTTAATTGGCTCCCTCCGCTGTTCCTCTCTGCTCACGTGAACCGCTCGCTATGGAGTCAACATTTTGGCACAAACAACGAAAGGCAGATCAGTGAAGACAATTGGTGGAAAGCACAGGCGGCTGCTTTCTGTGACGAGGGTAATGGAAAGTTAGTACAACGCCACGACAAATGTCTAAGTCGGAGCGGCGACTATTTAGAGAGGTAGCTGGAAGGTGTGGCTAACTGTTGTGAATAAAAAATTTTTGATTTTCACTGTGGTTTTCATTTCGTGGCTGACCGGACCATACTTTCTGAACAGCCCTCGTAATATACTAATGCGTTAATGCGGAACCGATTTACGATGGAAAAAAATTAGTTACAATTTTGGCCTCCAGGTCCAAATCTGGCTGTACAGCATCTCGTCGATGTCCTCACTGCTCATACTGGATAAACTGTGTAAGCGGCAGTTAATAATATCATCAAGATTGTGCCTTTATCACTCGTGTGACCATACCTGCCCTAGTACCGTTCCTGATCAGTTACATATGAAACATTTCTATACGTCTTCCTTGCATTCACAGCGTCAGTGGTGGCCAAAATTGGAACTAATCTTTTCCAGCGTGGACGCTTTAACGCATTACAATATCTACCATGTTACACTGCCATACAATAATTACAACCCAAATCGGACCTCATTGAGTAGTTGCACTTTAATTACACTGAAGCGCCTAAGAATCTAATATAGAAATGCGTATTCGAATACAGAGATAACGTAAACAGGCAGAATACAGCGCTGCGGTCGGCAACGCCTGTATGAGAGAACAAGTATCTGGCGCAGTTATTAGACCGGTTACCGTTACTACAATGGCAGGTTATCAAGATTTAAGTGAGTCTTAACGTGCAATTCTTGTCGGCGCACGAGCGATGGAACACAGCATCTGCGAGGTAG
The DNA here is from genome assembly GCF_021461385.2 of Schistocerca piceifrons. NCBI lineage: Eukaryota > Metazoa > Arthropoda > Insecta > Orthoptera > Acrididae > Schistocerca > Schistocerca piceifrons. The sequence goes on from NC_060138.1 coordinate 1,056,115,009, forward strand.
CGATGAAGTGGGGATCTTTCCGTACGACATTTTATGAGTGTACCGTGAATATCGGGAATCCGGTAAAACATCAAATCTCCCACATAGCTGCGACCGGGGAAAAAAACCCTGCAAGAATGGGACCATCAATGACGGGTGAGAATCGTTCAATGTGATGGAAGTGCAATCCTTCCGCAAATTGCTGCAGATTTCAGTGCTGGAACATCAACAATTGTCAGCGTGCGAACCATTGAAAGAAACATCATCGATATGGGCTTTCGGAGCCGAAGACCCACTCGCGTAACCTTGATGACTGCACGACACAAAGTTTTACTCCTCGCTTGAGACCGTCTGCGCCGACATTGAACTGTTGATGACTGGAAACACGTTGCCTGGTCGGAAGAGTTTCATTTCGATTTGTATCGAGCGGATGGAAGTGTACGTGTATGGAAACAACCTCATGAATCCATGGACCCTGCATGTCAGCAGGCTGATGGAGGCTCTGTGATGGTATAGGACGTGTGCAGTTGGAGTGATATGGGACACCTGATAGGTCTAGATACGAATCTGACAGGTGAGAAGCACGTAAGCATCCTGTGTGATCACCTGCATCCATTCATGTCCAGTGTGCATTCCGAATGACTTGAGCAATTTCAACAGGACAATGTGACACCCCACAAGTCTAGAATTGCTACAGAATGGATCCAGGAACACTCCTCTGAGTTTAAACAATCTTCTGACCATCAAACTCCCCAAACATGAATATTATTGAGCATACCTGCGATGCCTTGCAACTTGCTGTTCAGAGGAGAAGTCCACACCCTCGTACTGTTACGGATTTATGGACAGTCCTGAGGATTCGTGGTGTCAATTCCCTCCTGCACTGCTTCAGACATCAGTCGAGTCCATGCCACGTCGTACTGCGGCACTTTTACGTGCTCGCTGGGGCCCTGCACGATTTAGGCAGGTGTACCACTTTGGCTCTTCAGTGTATAACGACCCGGTGTCCTAAGAGGTAATGCTGTCGACAGTGGTATGGTGTAGCCACTCGTACCACTTACGAATCGCAGATTCTCTGAAGCATTCGGAGCCAAACACGCCTATTCCAGCAGGAGGCATTTCTTACCACTGCGTTCAACAATGCCCAATCGCTGCCGTCGACATGCCTTTAATGCGGCAGTTTGGGTTTCGCGTGCAACCGTTATAAGCAGTCGAGTCAGAACCGAACTGAAGAAATCCTGCTCTCCTGGCACAACTACCAAAGTAGCAAATCCGCCCCCCCCCCTCCTTCACCGCTCGCCTCCCCCCCCCCCCCTCGTAAAACCATCGTTTTTTTTCTGCTATCACATTCATCACATTTCTAATTTTGTAAGTAGGTTTAAAAATTGAATCATTATTGAAAAATATTACTTATAGTAACTATACTGATGAAAATATTACAGACAATAAAATTAAAGTATCATCAGAGTAAATGAATTATTAATTGTATAAACTTTCCAAACAATTGAAAATGAAAGAAAGGGTCTTAATTTGCATATCCTATCACAAAACGGCAGCTATCGTGTACAGCTTTCATTATGATGTTATTATGTTTTGCAGAACAAACATTTGTTCGCAGCAGCATCTCCCACAGTGAAAGCCAGCCAACTCTTCTCGTAGTTTGTAGTTTTCTCCTTCTTATATCCTTTTTAGAAGAACTAGCCCACGTCTTTGTGTGGCAAAGAGAGATACATCTCCAATTTGTAGATTTCCTTTCTTCGGTAGGTTAACAATAATGCCACGCCTTAAGTCTTCTGGAAGTTGCGTAGTTTGCCAAACGGTATTGCAAAGTTTAGTTTCAATTAAGAATCAACAATAGTTTAGTTTCAATTAAAAATCAACAAAATATAGGGAGGTTACAACTCTCTCCGCGATGCACAACTCTCTTGTAGCGTCTGCCAATGGAATGTACAACATCTCTATAACTCTCTCGCACATAATGAACGAACCCATGGCAAAACTCACTGAATTTCTCTGTCTACTAATATTATCTAGCAACGTTGTGTTTTGGACACTTACAAATAAATAAATAAAAATCCTATTTAGTAAGGGCCGATCGAACTGAAGGCTTACTGTTACGCTTACAATTCCACATTTGTTATCATCTACATTTTGCAGGAACATTGGAGTTCGTGAGTTGTTCACAAAATTTTCGCGAGTCTTTTAAATGAACCGGTTCGGAGGTAAGCTTCAACTACACATACCCTTTCATTAACGGAATACTGCATGCCTTACACGAATATCTGAGAAATTAACGAAACAACACTCGCAACACTATCAAGTAACAAGTAACATTGGCAACTACGGCATCATCATAAGGTAGGGCTAGCATGAATCAGTAAAATTACGCGTTGCTTACGAAGCGGAGTCGCTCTTAGCTGTATAGTATTGCACAATGTCAAGAAACAAAAAAACTGATGTACACCATCTACTACTGAATCCAACGTTTATACGACAACGTGGAAGCATAAAGCCGCAAAACTCTTGATAATCTACCTACAGAAATAAAAATCGTCTGACAGGCAATGGAAATTTACTTAAATGCAGTATAAAGTTATTTGCTCTGTACTATAAGCGACTCCTTAAACAGAAGCAATTAGTCGGTTATATACCTGAAAATGGGGAACTTGCAGGCAACTGTACATTATTTTTATTAATAAGTATGCCACGTTCCACATCATATCGCTTATCCTCAATATGATCTATACACCATCCGTGCTTTTCGTCTGATGATGTGTCTTAATTTGCATCTGTTGCCACTCATTCCAGCAGTCCCTGTTTTCTCTGCGTGTTTATCTCAATCTTTCATCGTAAATGTGAAGGTACCTTTATTACTTATTAATTACATGTGAATTTGCTTACATAAATAACAGGTTAAATCAAAATATCAAGTACAAGGAGTAAGCGTAAATAAAAAACTGACTTCAGTTACAAATAAGCATGTCTTGTGTTATACAACACGTTTCATAAGTCTTTTGTTTGTTTACATTGATTCCATTGCTCTTCGGCGATCCAGACTAGTACAAACCACTTTGTAAACGTGATGTTATAGATGAAATAAAATAATGTGGAGGAAAAGGAAGGCAAGAAGAGGAAGTTATGAGAAACATTGTATCAGCCATTTAACACAATGGAATAATGGTCGCCAATAATTCAAGTGTGAGTCAATTGTGGTTGGTGGACTAGCAACAAACTCCAAATCCAAAATTTCGTGGATCGATTCTTTTTTACGTGCCACTCATTTTTTTTTTTAGTTGTAGTTGATGGTTAATATCGGAAATTTGCGCTGTAATGTTTGGGCAGCTAAATAAAGTTCGAGTGTAACTGACTGCCGCTCGTTTTTGGCCCCTTTCCACAGTTCCAGCTACTTGTTCTGTCCTGAGGATTTAACCAGGCGTTTCATCCAGAGAGTGCGAAATGCACTGAAAGAGACTATACACTGTGTGATCAAAAGTATCCGGACAAGGCTATGTATTGTGGAATTGACCACCAGATGCCAGGAGAGGTGAACCAGCGAATGTAAAAGGGAACAGGAAGTTTTGTGTTGTCAATAGTGCAGCAGTTAACAAAAAAATAGATCGTTAGAGGAGATCAGTGACTTCGAACGTGGATTAGGCATTGGACGTACCGTGAGTACCGTGAGTAATAAAATCCATCAGGGACATTACAACCCTTCAAAAGCTGACCAAGTCGACTGTTGTCACACTGAAGTGCAAACTTCAACCAAGACCAGGCGGACCTCAGGTACTGACGGACGTGGACCATCGAGGATTGTGGGGAGTGGCTGTGATCGCATGAATCAAAGGAAGGAAGCCCACGTGAGTTCTAAACTACTACCAGTTATCCATCTAGCGCTAAGACTGTATTTTCAGAATTAAAATCAGTGGGGTACAACAGTCGAACATCCCTTCATAAGCGACACTTTTCTGTAGTAAATGCTAAGCGATGCTCGAGGTGGTATAAAGAGCGGTCCAACTGGATAATGGGTGACTGCAGACGAGTGTTTTGGAGTAATGAATCACGTTATACCCTGTGGCAATCCGATGGGGCCGAGCGAGGTGGCGCGGTGGTTAGCACACTGGACTCGCATTCGGGAGGACGACGGTTCAGACCCACGTCCGCCCATCCTGAGTTACATTTTCCGTGATTTCCCTAAATCGCTTCCTGGTAAATGCCGGGATGGTTCTTTTGAAAGGAGACGGTCGACTTCCTTCCCTATTCTTCCCTAATCCGATGGGACCGATGACCTCGCTGCTTGGTCCCCTCCCCCAAATCAACCAATCAATACAATGGAAGGGCATGGATTTGACGACTGCATGGAGAACGTTACCTGCCATCATGTACCTCAGGGCTCCGTATTGGGCCCTTCCCTTTCCTGGTCTACATTAATGATTTTGAGGCACCTCTGTACTCCTAATTAGTACGTTATGCAGATGATACGTCACTTTTGTTCTTCGGCAAACAAACTAATGACTTGACATTGGCTGCAACTGATGGTTTAAGTCAAATAACTACTTACTTCCATGATCAAGGTCTAAAGTCAATATTAGCAAATCCCAGCTATTACCATTACCAAATCAGTATTGATAATATAAGTGGCATCAAAAAAGTAGACACAAATGTAAATTTTTGGGGATATACCTAGACGAAAATCTTAGATAGGTAGGCAATTGCATTTTGTATCCAATACAATCAGCAGTTCACTGCACTTAAATAGCTTACTATGAATATTAGTCTCTGAACAAATATTAAAAACTGCTCATTACAGGACAATATTTGCATACTTTAATAATGGAATAGAGGTAGGGATGTGCTGCTGATAAACACATGAACAGAATCCTAACACTGCAGAAAAGAGGAATCAGGACCATGCATCGACTAAGATACAGAGAAACCTTTGTAGGGAAACCTTTGTACAACATAAATATCTAACAGTATATTCCTTGTATCTGTACAAATTAATAACATTCTTTGTGGACCATAAAAATAATGAAACTAAGTACTCTGGTGTGCATACCCATAACACAAGACAAAAAGATTGCCTCTTCAGAAACAGAACTAAACTAAAGACAACAGATAATAGTCCTTCGATTAATGGCCAGATATGGTTTAACGAACTGCCAAGTGCTATAAGATGTCACAGAGGTGAAGTATTCAAAAGGGAATTAAAATCATTCTTAACTCTCAAATGTTTGTACTCACTGAATGAACAATATATATATATATATATAGTAACAACATGCTGTAAATTTAAATACCTATACTATGTAACAACTGTATGTTGCATTATGAAGTACTGTACCATATATTGCGAAGTGCATCACCCGTAAATGGCTTCCTATACATGTGAATTGCAAATTCCCATTGTTTGCACAAAAATTGTATAAAAATGCTATGACGCTTGCAAACCTCACCAGTTGGTGACTATATACAAAAAAGATAATAAATAAATGTGTGGTGCCAACAGTGAAGTACGATGGAAGTAGTGTTACAGTGAGAGTGTTTTTCGTGGTAATGGTGTAACCTCTTATTGAGCTTAAGAACACCCTAAACGCGGAAGGATACAAACACTATTTACAGCTCTTTGTAATGCGCACAGTAGAGGAAAAATTCCGAGGTAATGATTGTTTGCATGATCACAATGCTCCCTCTGAGGCAATGGTTTGTGGACAGTAAAATTCCTGAAACGGACTGGATTTCCCAGCGACCCCACCTAAACTACTAATATGGGTCCGGGTACTTTTGATAAGCTAGTGTATTTCATCCATATTTTTGATTTTAAGCAGTGGTGTTACCTACTCTCTCAGCCTGTGGTAGACGGCCGTCGTCACTCCTATTTACAATGGTGATTTCGTGTCCAGAGCGACCTACCCGCCAAAAAGTTCTTTCTCCTGCAGTTGTGTACGAGCCACCTGACTGCTAACGTGCGAGACTTTTTACACTACTAGCCGTTAAAATTGCTACACCACGAAGATGACATGCTACAGACGCGAAATTTAACCGACAGGAACAAGATGCTGTGATATGCAAATGATTAGCTTTTCAGAGCATTCACACAAGGTTGGCGCCGGTGGCGACACCTACAACGTGCTGACATGAGGAAAGTTTCCAACCGATTTCTCATACACAAACAGCAGTTGACCGGCGTTGCCTGGTGAAACGTTGTTGTGATGCCTCGTGAAAGGAGGAGAAATAAGTACCATCACGTTTCCGACTTTGATAAAGGTCGGATTGTAGCCTATCGCGATTGCGGTTTATCGTATCGCGACATTGCTGTTCAAATTGGTTGCGATCCAATGACTGTTAGCAGAATATGGAATCGGTGGGTTCAGGAGGGTAATACGAAACGCCGTGCTGGATCCCAACGGCCTAGTATCACTAGCAGTCGAGATGACACGCATCTTATCCGCATGGCTGTAGCGGATCGTGCAGCCACGTCTCGATCCCTGAGTCAACAGATGTGGACGTTTGCAAGACAACAACCATCTGCACTAACAATTCGACGACGTTTGCAGCAGCATGGACTATCAGCTCAGAGACAGTGGCTGCGGTTACCCTTGACGCTGCATCACAGACAGGAGCGCCTACAATGGTGTACTCAACGATGAAGCTGGGTGCACGAATGGCAAAACGTCATTTTTTCGGATGAATCCAGGTTCTGTTTACAGCATCAAGATGGTTGCATACGTGTTTGGCGACATCGCGGTGAACGCACATTGGATGCGTGTATTCGTCTTTGCCATACTGTCGTATCACCCAGCATGATGGTATGGGGTGCCATTGGTTACACTTCTCGGTCACCTCTTGTTCGCGTTGAGGGCACTTTGAACAGTGGACGTTACATTTCAGATGTGAGCGACCCGTGGCTCTACCCTTCATTCGATCCCTGCGAAACCCTACATTTCAGCAGGATAAAGCACGACCGCATGTTGCAGGTCCTGTACGGGCGTTTCTGGATACAGAAAATATTCGACTGCTGCCCTGGCGAGCACATTCTCCAGATCTCTCTCCAATTGAGAAGGTCTGGTCAATGGTGGCCGAGCAACTGGCTCGTCACAATACGCCAGTCACTACTCTTGACGAACTGTGGGATCGTGTTTAAGCTGCATGGGCAGCTGTAACTGTACGCGCCATCCAAGCTCTGTTTCACTCAATGCCCACGCGTATCAAGGCCGTTATTACGGCCAGAGGTGGTTGTTCTGGCTACTGATTTCTCAGGATCTATGCACTCGAATTGCGTGAAAATGTAATCACATTCAGCTCTAGTATAATATGTTTGTCCAATGAATACCCGTTTATCATCTGCATTTCTTCTTGGTGTAGCAGTTTTAATGGCCAGTAGTGCAGGTGCGCTGTCAGGGTCGTTACCCGTTACTGGAGAGAACGTGGAGAGAACAGCGACGAGCTACACACACGAGTGCGCTGCTGCAGCCGTGAGGAATGCCGCGGCCACGACCCCGTATTAAATTTATCCATCCACACAGAACGGGCCCGGCACGTCGTTGGCTGTTTCCCCTGGACTTATAAATAACCGCACGTTGTCCTCTACGAAACGTCACGTAATAAGCGGGTCCCCCCGTGTCCCGCGTCGCGCTACCGCGTTCCTCGTTTAATTCCGTGCTCCTCGTCTCGCTCTTGTACAAGATGGCAACGTGATACCCCCCCACAGTAACTAGGCTAAGAGCCGCGAAGCATCCAGGCAGCGGATGATTCGCTCTCAAAATACCCACACGCACACAGGTGACAGAGATATGCCTCCGTCAAGTCGTAAAGTAAGCCTTGAATCATCGTTGTGGCGTTTTAGGTGTCAACAAAAAAATAACTGTTGAAAAATATAGGCGGCAACATCTGGTCGTAAAAGTGACAAGGCGGATCAAAATAACCATCGAAGAATGTTTGGCGTTCTACCAATGTGTGCGACGTCCTATTGTGATAATGGAGACAGGGTATCCCTGTCTTTTCTTTCTTTTTTGTTATTCTGTTCCAGAGCGAGGCTGGCCTGGCGAATGGATGGGTGATCAAAAAGTCAGTATAAATTTGAAAACTTAACAAACCACGGAATAATGTAGATAGAGAGGTGAAAATTGACACACATGCTTGGAATGACATGGGGTTTTATTAGAACAAAAAAAAAAAGGATTACTAGACGCATGAAAGGTCTCTTGCGCGCGTCGTTTGGTGATTGATGATCGTGTGCTCAGCCGCCACTTTCGTCATGCTTGGCCTCCCAGGTCCCCAGACCTCAATCCGTGCGATTATTGGCTTTGGGGTTACCTAAAGTCGCGAGTGTATCGTGATCGACCGACATCTCTAGGGATGCTGAGAGACAACATCCGACGCCAATGCCTCGCCATAACTCCGGACATGCTTTACAGTGCTGTTCACAACATTATTACTCGACTACAGCTATTGTTGAGGAATGATGGTGGACATATTGAGCATTTCCTGTAAAGAACATCATCTTTGCTTTGTCTTACTTTGTTATGCTAATTATTACTATTCTGATTAGATGAAGCGCCATCTGTCGGACATTTTTTGAACTTTTGTATTTTTTTGTTCTAATAAAACCTCATGTCATTCCAAGCACGTGTGTCAATTTGTCCCTCTCCATCCACATTATTCCGTGATTTATTCAGTTTTCAAATTTATACTGACCCAGTAGTTTTCCTTCATTAGAGGAGAGCATTTATAAAATATGCATGCACAGTATTAAGACACCGCCATTTTTATAAATTATTAAGTGAATGTTTTATTTATTTATTTTTCTACACTATCTGAGAAATGCGGCATTGCCGAGCATTCATTTCGCCAATTTTCTATTAGGAATGTACAGTTTCTGTACGCTTAGTGCAGCCGCCTCGCGTATCCACAACACGATTTTGTACACGTCTGTATGGCAACGCCTCTGTAACAGCTATTGTTTTCGCCTACGGCTATTAGCGCTTCGCATTTGAAAGCTGTCACAAGCGCTGCCTGGTGTCAGGGATTTCCTGAAGTTTCCTCCACTCTGTAGGAGTGTCTTGATAGTAAAGAATAAATGTATTAAAACTTCATGCATGATGCGGCATTTTTTTCATGCATTTCAGTGTTTACGACGTCATATGTCTTCAACAGTGTGTCTTACAATGATATATTTGTATATGTCCATTCAGCGGCACATGTAGACATTGCCTGCAAAATGTGTTGATAGTAAATTAGTAGCAAAGAAGTAATAAATTTAAACGTCATGCACAATGCGGCAGTTTTTCACGCATTTCATGGTTAATGACGTCATAGCTCCTGAACTATGTATGGTACAATGACATAATTTTTTAAGAAGCATTTACTGGTGTATGTGAATACTGTGTGAGAAATTTATGGCGAATAGAATTAGTGGCACAGGAGTAATAAATATAAGCGTCTGCTTTATGGGGAAGTTTTCACGCATATCATTCTTTATGACATCATATCTCCTGAACTATGACAGGTTGGTGGTTACCCTTACTGTCGCCTGACAATAAGGGACACGCGTACCAAGTTTAATTCAAATCGGTCCAATGGTTTAGGAGGAAATTTGGAAAATACACACAAACATACATTTTTAATTTTTATTTTTGTAATATGTGTGGATCTAGCAGGTTCTGTGGTACCAGGCGAACCAAAGCTGTTTGGTCACCGTGCATTGCACGGTGGTGGGCCAGAGCAACAGCAGTCTGCAGCAAATGCAGCTTCTGTGATTTTTCCCAGCACCGAGAACTACTTGCTTTTCTTACATAGTTTACGTAATGCTTGCTGGAAAACTTATAAAAAAAGAAAGTAACGAATTTATAAAATACGAAAAAAAATCATGAGAGAAATTCCCTTTGCAGAATAGGAGCGTGTGACGAGTAAACCTTTCAACTTAGATTTGAACACTCGGGATTTACCAATAATTTTTTCCATTGCTGCTGGAAGCCTATGAAAAATTAGACCTGCTGAACAGTACACGTCATTCTATATAGTGCTTAAGGAAATGGAAGTCAAGTGCAAATCATTTTCCCGTCTCGTGTCCAGTGAATGAATATTGCATTTTCCTCTGAGTGAGTCGGTATTACCAAAAAAAAGTCCCATTTTGCAATGGGAATGGCAAAGTAAAATTCGGAAACAACTGAACAGCGACCTGCACACATTTCGCGAACTGACAGAAGGATATCAGCCAGATCGTTCTTTTCTGGCTTAAGAATATTCGTGGTGAGTCCGCCTTTTCACGATTTGCCAAATTTTATATTATTATTTACCTTTTTGCCCGGAAGAGCTTCCTGTTACCACAGTCGACAAGGTAACGTAATGGACGGAAGCAGTTTGCGCCGTTTGTCTGTACCTAGTGCAGGCTGTGTTTTGTATGTTATCGTATTTTAATCACTTCGGTATTTTCAACTGAAGGACTGGACTGCGGGCATACTAGTAAATATATCTTTCTAAAATTTGGCTGACTTATTGATCGGGCATGCCCGCGAGGAGTAACAGGCGATTTGTTCTTCTGATTTAGTCATTGCAAAGAACGTAACCAAAAAGTCGCGACAAAACAGCATCTTTGTTTCAAAAGTCCGCCATTATTCTCAAATTATAGAAAACTGTGCTGTTATTACCTGCGCAATATCGTGTAGATTAAACAATTCTTCTTGCTTTTTAATTTCGTATAAGATTTGCAGAGTGCCGGACCACCGTCATGGACACACCTGATTTAGGACAGAGGAAATTTAACTCCTGGAATGGGTGGCTTAATTATTAAATTTCTTTAAAAAATCAGAAAAACGAACCACTGTGAAGTACACGGTGGTGGGACAGGTCAACAGCACAGTCTGATCGTATCTGACATATACATATACTGAATAAAAGAACGTCGACGGCTGTCTGCATTTAGCAGAAAGCCTCATGTGAATGTTGAAAACCCTGATGGTGGAGCTTTTGCTCCGAAATAGATAATGGAAGAAATATAGCCAGCAGGCAGACTCCTTTCATGCTAACAGTCAACAATGTTTACAACAAAATTTCATCCCTTGGATATTTTCGTCAGAAAAAGGACGTGAAAGAAAGGCAATTTGACACCACCGCAATCACTTGCACGGCAAGAGTGTCTTCATTCAATACACTGCATACATATTGCCCTGTTACTGCAATGGATATACACTCCTGGAAATTGAAATAAGAACACCGTGAATTCATTGTCCCAGGAAGGGGAAACTTTATTGATACATTCCTGGGGTCAGATACATCACATGATCACACTGACAGACCCACAGGCACATAGACACAGGCAACAGAGCATGCACAATGTCGGCACTAGTACAGTGTATATCCACCTTTCGCAGCAATGCAGGCTGCTATTCTCCCATGGAGACGATCGTAGAGATGCTGGATGTAGTCCTGTGGAACGGCTTGCCATGCCATTTCCACCTGGCGCCTCAGTTGGACCAGCGTTCGTGCTGGACGTGCAGACCGCGTGAGACGACGCTTCATCCAGTCCCAAACATGCTCAATGGGGGACAGATTCGGAGATCTCGCTGGCCAGGGTAGTTGACTTACACCTTCTAGAGCACGTTGGGTGGCACGGGATACATGCGGACGTGCATTGTCCTGTTGGAACAGCAAGTTCCCTTGCCGGTCTAGGAATGGTAGAACGATGGGTTCGATGACGGTTTGGATGTACCGTGCACTATTCAGTGTCCCCTCGACGATCACCAGTGGTGTACGGCCAGTGTAGCAGATCGCTCCCCACACCATGATGCCGGGTGTTGGCCCTGTGTGCCTCGGTCGTATGCAGTCCTGATTGTGGCGCTCACCTGCACGGCGCCAAACACGCATACGACCATCATTGGCACCAAGGCAGAAGCGACTCTCATCGCTGAAGACGACACGTCTCCATTCGTCCCTCCATTCACGCCTGTCGCGACACCACTGGAGGCGGGCTGCACGATGTTGGGGCGTGAGCGGAAGACGGCCTAACGGTGTGCGGGACCGTAGCCCAGCTTCATGGAGACGGTTGCGAATGGTCCTCGCCGATACCCCAGGAGCAACAGTGTCCCTAATTTGCTGGGAAGTGGCGGTGCGGTCCCCTACGGCACTGCGTAGGATCCTACGGTCTTGGCGTGCATCCGTGCGTCGCTGCGGTCCGGTCCCAGGTCGACGGGCACGTGCACCTTCCGCCGACCACTGGCGACAACATCGATGTACTGTGGAGACCTCACGCCCCACGTGTTGAGCAATTCGGCGGTACGTCCACCCGGCCTCCCGCATGCCCACTATACGCCCTCGCTCAAAGTCCGTCAACTGCACATACGGTTCACGTCCACGCTGTCGCGGCATGCTACCAGTGTTAAAGACTGCGATGGAGCTCCGTATGCCACGGCAAACTGGCTGACACTGACGGCGGCGGTGCACAAATGCTGCGCAGCTAGCGCCATTCGACGGCCAACACCGCGGTTCCTGGTGTGTCCGCTGTGCCGTGCGTGTGATCATTGCTTGTACAGCCCTCTCGCAGTGTCCGGAGCAAGTATGGTGGGTCTGACACACCGGTGTCAATGTGTTCTTTTTTCCATTTCCAGGAGTGTAGATTAGCGTCAGATTACACGATACAAATGCTTACGCTACAGTTTTTTTTAACGTTGAACATAGCAATTACTGGGCAGATCTATCGAAAATATAGATAATGCGTTTAAAAATATTACTTGTCACACGACAGAAATAACTGTAGAGAAAGTCTGGAGATGTTGCACATACAGTAAGAGCGGCGAAGTTTTTCTTTTTTTTGTGTATTGCTTCGAGAAGCGTATGAATGAAGGCAATAGAAGAAACGCTGAAAACGGACCGGGGAACATTAGAGGTGTAGTGCTTGAAAGAGAACAGAGTAAATCTTTAAACACAAAATACGTTCCTAAAATGAGAACAATAAAAGATGCGTTTGCGTCACTTGGAACGCATTTCCAGCTATATGTCCGCATGAACTTTTTTGTTCTTTATCCTATCTGGGATACTTTTCTGCAGTTTGTCCTCGTTCATGATCTCCTCGTGTACATGATGCTGCTGATCGACAGTCACGCGGTATTTTTGAAAGAATAAACGGCCATTTGACTATATATTGTTGTATTTTTCTTCTGTAGCTTCTACATTTTGGCTTTTGGGCATTATCTAGTCCAATGCTAAAAGTGCTTAGACCATTAACACGTCATATCTGGCACAGTAAGACCAAAGCAGGTAAAGAAGACTAGCCCTACGATAAGTCAAAGAATTTTTGGCACTGTGCTCGATAATGGCGTAAAAGCCTAAGTCTAGACAGTACAGAAGAAAAATACAGTAACATACAATCAAAAGACGGTTTACTTTATTTGTGAAAAATAAAGGAGAAGTGTTACGAGTGGAACAGGGAATTGTATCTACGCTTTATAGATCTAGAAAAGGCATATGACCGAGTTCCTAGGAGGAAGTTATTGTCTGTTCTACGAGATTATGGAATAGGAGGCAAACTTTCGCAATCACATAAATGTCTTTACATAGACAGTCAGGCAGCACTTAGAGTTGACGGTAAATTGAGTTCATGGTTCAGAGTAGTTTCAGGGGTAAGACAAGGCTGCAACCTGTCTCCACTGTTGTTCATATTATTTATGGATCTTGTGTTGAAAACAATAAACTGGCTGGGTGAGATTAAGATATGTGAACACAAAATAAGCAGTCTCGCATATGCGGATGACAGTTGTGACGGCAGATTCGATTGAAAGCTTGCAAAGTAATATTTCAGAGCTAGATCAGAAATGTAAGGACTATGATATGAAGATTAGCATCTCCAAAACGAAAGTAATGTCAGTGGCTACGGTCGCACGTTCGAATCCTGCCTCGGGCATGGATGTGTGTGATGTCCTTAAGTTAGTTAGGTTTAAGTAGTTCTAAGTTCTAGGGGACTGCTGACCTCAGAAGTTAAAGTCCCATAGTGCTCAGAGCCATTTGAACCATTTTTTAATGTCAGTGGGAAAGAGATAACGGATTGGATGCCAAATAGGAGGAACAAGGAACAGGTGGACGGTTTCAAGTACTTAGGTTTCAAGTACTTAGGATGCATATTCTCATAGGATGGCAACATAGTGAAAGAACTGTAAGCGAGGTGTAGCAAAGCTAATGCAGTGAGCGGTCAGCTATGATCTACTCTCTTCTGCAAGAAGGAAGTCAGCACCAAGACTAAGTTATCTGTGCACCGTTCAATCTTTCGACCAACTTTGTTGTGTGGGACCGAAAGCTGGGTGGATTCAGGTTACCTTATCAATAAGGTTGAGGTTACGGATATGAAGGTAGCTAGGATGATTGCAGGTACCAGTAGATGGGAACAATGGCAGGAGGGTGTCCAGAATGAGGAAATCAAAGAAAAACTGGGAATAAAATCTGTAGATGTACGAGTCAGGGCGAACAGGCTTAGATGGTGGGGTCATGTTACATGCATGGGAGAATCAAGGTTACCCAAGAGACACATGGGTTCAAAAAAAAAAAAAAAAAAAAAAAAAAAAAAGGCTCTGAGCACTATGGGACTCAACATCTGAGGTCATCAGTCCCCCTAGAACTTAGAACTACTTAAACCTAACTAACCTAAGGACATCACACACATCCATGCCCGAGGCAGGATTCGAACCAGCCGGCCGGGGTGGCCGAGCGGTTCTAGGCGCTGCAGTCTGGAACCGCGTGACCGCTACGGTCGCACGTTCGAATCCTGCCTCGGGCATGGATGTGTGTGATGTCCTTAGGTTAGTTAGGTTTAAGTAGTTCTAAGTTCTAGGGGACTGATGACCTCAGAAGTTAAGTCCCATAGTGCTCAGAGCCATTTTTTGATTCGAACCTGCGACCGTAGCAGTCACGCGGTTCCGGACTGAAGTGCCTAGAACCGCACGGCCACCGCGGCCGGCTCATGGGTTCAACAGTAGAGGGTAGGAGGAGACGGGGCAGACCAAGGAGAAGGTATCTGGATTCGGTTAAGAATGATTTTGAAGTAATAGGCTTACCATTAGAAGAGGCACCAATGTTAGCACTGAATTGGGGATCATGGAGGAATTTTACAAGAGGGACTATGTTTCAGACTGAACGCTGAAAGGCATAATCAGTCTTTAAATGATGATAATGAGAAAGAGAAAGTAAAAAACATATTTATGTGTCACGTGAAACCATTACGGTTTCGTTAAAAAATTACATATATGTCTGGTCACCTCTGTTCAGCGATGTTATCGTACGCGATGAACACAATAAAGATACTGCGCGATCGTGCGTTAATGTAGATACAGACGTGAATAGACGTGAACGGGTCTTAACTAGTGTTATGCGAACAAATATTGCCACAGTAGCGGTTGTGTGTACTGTTAATTACGCAATGCCGTTCCCTGCCATACGGTACGAAAGGAGGTGAGGACGTGTCAGATGGATTAGCGAAGGCGTAGAGCGGTGGGGGCGTAGTCTGTGAAGGTGACAGTTAGCGCCCGATGTGACGCCGCTTCGGTTGCATGGGCGGCGGGACGTGCACGCCTAGATATATTGGGAGTGGTGGACCGAACAAAGAGGCGAGGTGACGCTCAAACCGGTTCCATGGGTGTAGTCCCCGTATGACGTCTCCGGAGCGTTGGCGTGTCCGTGTGTCCGGCGTGCGTGTGTGTGTGAGCTAGCGCTGCGTCTAACTTATACGGCATAAACTCTGGCGTGCGTGTGTGCGCGTGCTGCCGCGTGTTGGTGTGCGTGCAACGCGTATTATGTAAGGCTATATATGGCCGCATTCAGGAGGGAATCATAATTATTGTGAACCGCACCCAGGCCCCATTGGCCTGCGAGGGCGTGGGCACGGTGGGGGCGGTACGTCCGGGCAGACAGGAAACACAGCGAGGGGGAGGGGCGGCGCGGAAAATTTATGGAAATTCTCCACCGCCGCCACTCTGTAATTTTCCATAAACAAAATTTGGGGGTCTATATGAAGTGCTTAACGCCTAACAAATAGATTGCGTTACATCCTCATGTAGTCGTCGCCGAGATAACTGAGCACTCCGAGGCATTCTTTCTGTAATTCGGCCCCACGGCGAAGCAGCGAGCGCGTTCGGTGCTTTTGAACTCGCGTCGGACGAGCGGAATGGGAGCTCTACACAGATTAAAATAACCTCTTCATCAGCTTGTTTGCTTCGCCTCTGCTGGGGACGAGCCCCCGTACCGCCTGGCCGAGGACGTATCCCCTTAGTATTTATTTTCCGTTGATTTCTCGGTACGAAGTGGAGGAGTGAAAGGTTTATACTGCGCGCTACCGTGAAATAACCGAGTTCCTTCAGTTTCGTAATAGAGTTGATGGGGTGACTTTCAGACCTGTGAATCGTAGTAGGCAATAAAAACTAATTTTCCCGCTCAGAAAAGATCAAAGAGAGCGTAGAGGGGCGTTTTATCAACAAGATGAGTTCTCTGTTAACCGGAGTGAACTGCGTTCTTAGAAGACGGAAACGTGCAATTAAATCGCTCTAGAGGAACCTAAAAATTTTTTTTGTTAGCTTTAGGGATATAATCAAGAAGCTTTGAAACTATGAATAGTCTGCTACAGGTAATAGGGCAGGGAAGAGACTCCAAAGAGTTCGCCCTATTTGCTTACCGAGCGAGGTGGGGCAGTCGTTACTAATCTGGGTTCGCATTCCGGGGGAATACTGTTGCTTTCTTACTTTCATGTTCCATAGATCAATCACACGATAAAACTTAACGATGTGAAATGTGCCATTTCACATTCTCACTGTTAGTTAATTTATATAGCCGGTGCCGGCCGATGTGGCCGAGCGATTCTAGGCGCTACAGTCTGGTGCCGCGCGACCGCTGCGGTCGCAGGTTCGAATTCTACGTCGGGCATGGATGTGTGTGACGTCCTTACGTTAGTTAGGTTTAAGTAGTTCTATGTTCTAGGGGACTGATGACCTCAGAAGTTAAGTCCCATAGTGCTCAGAGCAATTTGAACCACTTAATTTGTAAATATAGCTACATGCTGAACATTTAATTTAAACGTGTTTTTATATTTATTACAGACACACACACACACACACACACACACACACACACACACACACAGACACACATACACACACACACACACACGCCCACACACACACACACACACACACACACACACACACACACACACACACACACACTCCGAGCTAGTGCTCCATCTCCAGTGACCCTGATGCCGACTAGACGTTAAAACCTAATCTTCCTTCCTTATAATCCTTTAGAAGGGAGGTAAGATGTGTATTCCAAAGCAGCAAGTTCCACAGTCATGTACAGGTATCCTTATTTACGGTAAGCGAATGCTTTCCATTCACCGGTTCCTTCGTCTTCTTCTCCTAACGTAGTGTGTTTCAGGTCTGATAACCACAGCATCTTCCACGGATTATATGTGTAACACCCCTTTCACTCTACCTCTCGAAAGTAATGAAGCGGGTGGATAAATTTGAGTGGAAGTTCAAAAATGGCTTTGAGCACTATGGGACTTAACATCTGTGGTCATCAGTCCCCTAGAACTTAGAACTACTTAAACCTAACTAACCTAAGGACATCACACACATCCAAGCCCGAGGCAGGATTCGAACCTGCGACCGTAGCGGTGAGTGGAAGTAACAGAAGTAAGAGCATCAGTTCCCTTTAGAAAATGAAAGAAGATAAGGGTTTTGCATCTCGTAGACGTGGGGTCTTTTGGGTGATTGGGCGGACATTTTTAGCGCCATTCTAGCGGTTATTACTTGCTTTGAGAGCTCTCCACGCTTATCTGCCAGTTGTGTACAATGCTAAAAGAAAATTACAAAAGTATCAATTTCATGATAGAAAAGAGTGTTACTGACAATGGTCTATCAACAGAGAAAAATACAGAATGTCTAACCTAACGAACTCCTCACAATATCATAAACTGTTGCACATACTTGCCTGTTTGGTTAATACGCGTTACCCTAATATATACTGAAGTATTTAAGTATTTTTCTTTCCTTTCCCTTCTCTTTCCTTATCTTTTATTTCCTTTGTGGGTCGTGTTTTACTTTTTGATATTATGCGAGAGACGACGGAGGATAAGATTGTTATAATGTTTATTAACAACACTTGGCAAAAAGCTTTTCAGGAAATATACAAAATGAGAGAAATAAGGCTGGCAGCGTAGTGCAATTTTATGTCTGTTGACCAGTGAACAGGATTCAAGTGCGCGCTTAATTTCCAGAAATATTTACACTACGCCGCGCGGGATTAGCTGAGCGGTCTCAGGCGCTGCAGTCATGGATTGTGCGGCTGATCCCGGCGGAGGTTCGAGTCCTCCTTCGGGCATGGGTGCGTGTGTGTTTGTCCTTAGGATAATTTAGGTTAAGTAGTGTGTAATCTTAGGGACTGATGACCTTAGCAGTTAAGTCCTATAAGATTTCACACACATTTTAACATTTTTATTTACACTACAGAAGAAGCCATAAACCCGTTGCATACGACAGCCCTTGTTGGATGATGGGTAGTTGGCGCATTAATGGAAACGGAATGGTAGATGTTTCATTTATGGCATTTACATGCGATCGATATTTATTCTGAAATCCCACATAAAGACAGAATCATAAAATGGCAGTAATCCTGAAGATGGGGAGGAAGGGTTCACGCACATATTGGCCCTCCGTTACCATTGCGTCATTCGTAGGACAACTTCCAACAGTGAGGAAGCTTAAGTCACGTCTTTCTGAAGAAAAGGACTTTCACGGCCCCTTGTCTTACAATGGCACTGCCGCGTGTGTTTGGTGAAGAGGACTACACCAACCAAACGTTTTTCGACTGCGTAAATCAATTCTGACTTTCGATTTTAATCTACAGACAGTATTGGAGTGTATAAAATTCTGTGACAGATTGTTAACAAACCGTAAAATATCTTTCAGCTGCACTGTTTTATCAGTTAGAGCTAGCGCTGGTTGTAGGAGACTTGTCAAATGCATTAAAATGTAAAAAAAAAAGAAAAAATACAAAAGCCACCGAAGTTTCACTAAATTAAATGGTGCGCATCTCTACTTAGAAACACAGGTAGAATATTTAATGAACAAATTTTAATCGTTACCGTTGACACGCTGAGTACCAACACGCACGGTCAGCTAACCGACACGGCAGTACTTGGCTCGCACGTGCTAACGATGCTGACAACCATTCGTTTGTTTGTGACGCGAGTCTGATTCACGGTGTAAAATACGCCGCTGGCGTGTCCACCGTTCGTGTGTCAGCAGGATCCTGCCGATGAGTGAATGAGTTCACTCGGTAAACAGCGCTCTTGAAGAGATGGCGCTTCCCTGTAAAATGTTTGTTTGCCTCCGACTCCTGCTGAGCATGAACAGACGGTGTCCCTGGATTCGGTGTGTGTTGTTGACAGCGCGGGCGAGCAGTAACGGCGAGGGCTAAATGGCACTCCTCAACGTTAGGTCTTCTCCTCCTCCTCCTCCTACGCTTCATGGGTTAGGCGTTGAGTCTGTTCCGTCTTCAAAACTTGTCTCTCCATCGCTTCTTAGGTATTCCAACATCCCTTCTTCTGCCGGTTTGTACCCTAAGGCTATTCTGGGAAGTTGTTTATTGTCCATTCTTTGTACGTGTTTTTACGAGGTGCTGCGATATTTGGTTATTCCACCTTCAGCTGGTTCTACTATCCGTTCTTGTGCTGTTTCGTTTCTTCTGTGGTCTATTCTTGAGTAGCTTTTTGTTCTTAGAAATTCCATTTCAGCGGTTTGTATTTCACATAACGTTCTTCTTGTTGGTACCCAGCATTCACTGCCATCACGACATGCTGGAAAAGCCATATTCTAATAAAATGTTGCTCTAGTTTCTCGTCTAGTGTTATTTTTAAATACATTGCGAATGGTTCCACATGTATAGGGTGACTAAGCTCCTCCTACATGTGGGTTTTGCGATACCTGCAAAGCCTTCAAAAACCACATGTGAGTTTTTCAGCCGGCCGAAGTGGCCGTGCGGTTAAAGGCGCTGCAGTCTGGAAGCGCAAGACCGCTACGGTCGCAGGTTCGAATCCTGCCTCGGGCATGGATGTTTGTGATGTCCTTAGGTTAGTTAGGTTTAACTAGTTCTAAGTTCTAGGGGACTAATGACCTCAGCAGTTGAGTCCCATAGTGCTCAGAGCCATTTCAACCATTTTTTTGAGTTTTTCATATTCTCTCGCTCATTACCCGCAAACTACTAGTCTACAGACGTGCCACTGCGACATCGTCAGCGCTGGCGGGCACCTCTGTGTTTTTGTGTTCGTGTAACAATTTTCTGTCTCCAGAATAGTGGGAATTGGCCCTGTGTATTTCGACTGTTTATATTCTTTTTGGCGAATGCAGACTTTTTATCATAGTATACGCTATTTGCACAAGCCGAAATCAATTGTTTGCATTGTTACGGAAGCTGGGATGCTCCGAAACAGGTGTGTAAAATACACATACAGGACTAGATGACAGTGTACCACATACATTGGCACTAAATTAATGTATGTTATGGGTTTGAAGATGCCGCTTTGCAGTTGCAGTCTTCAGATTTGTGTAGGGCCGAGCGTTATTATGTTGCAGCTAAACATCTGGATTTCTGTGGCGCCGAAGTCGGCGGAAACGCGTCTTGAGTTTTGTTAATGGGTTGAAATATGCTTCAGAATTAATGGTACCGCCACTTGACATTATGTCAATGAGAATCACACCTTCACAGTCACACAATGCGGTGATCATGACCTTACCGGCAGAAGCAGATGCTTTGAATTTTTTCTGCTGTGGGGAGTGGGAATGGCGCCTTTCCATCGACTGTCGTTTTGTTTCGGGCTCAAAATGGCGTACCCACGTTTCATCAACTGTCACAATCCGGGACAAGAAGGCCTCCCCCTCAGGTTCTAAACGTTGCAACAAATCAAGACAGATGTTTCTTCTCTGCGATTTGTGAGCCAGCGTTAGACACCGCGGGACCCATCTTGCCCACACTTCTGAATATCCAAGAGTGCGGATAATTGTATCCACACTTCCTTTCCAGACTGACAGAAGCAGCGTCAACTGCCGAGTAGTAATGCGTCTGTCCTCGCGTATGACAACACCAATTCGCTGCATCATATCAGGTGTGACAGCCGTGAATAGTCTCACCGACCGCTGTAAATCGTGGAGCTCCACCGAACCGCCTACCGCCTTCTGGTGACCCTTCCCTCCGTGCCCATCTACTAACTGTACTTCTACCGACAGAAGCTGCTCCACAGACTTTGCACAAGTGTTTGTGAATATTCCCCATAGTTTCTTTCTCTGCAGTGAGAAATTCAATAACGGCACGTTGCTTGTAATGTACACCACCTACAGATCCATTTTTGAAACTGTCCAGCAGCTACGCTATCCGTCGGAAGTGACGGAAACTTGGTGCGCTCACACAGGAGACTTCAAATAATACATACGTAGCTTTTCGCATTCGTAGCATTGTTTTCTGCTGAGAAAAAGTAATGAGGTGCATTCCTTTCTGGGTAACCCTCGTACAAGTCTGTAAACAGACTCGACCCCGTACCCATCACTTTAAGGAACGTGCAAGTAATTATCTTTTACAAGGAGTAGGAGACGTCTCAGTGTTTCGATATTTCCTAAGCGAAGTTGCTGTTCATCTAGTAGACACTCCAGTATTTCCTTCTAAACTGCTTTAAGTAGTACACTACTGGCCATTAAAATTGCTACACCAAGAAGACACGCAGATGATAAACGGGTATTCATTGGACAAGTATATTATACTAGAACTGACATATGATTACATTTTCACTCAATTTGGATGCATCGATCCTGAGAAATCAGTACCCAGAACAACCACCTCTGGCCATAATAACGGCCTTGATACGCCTGGGCATTGAGTGAAACAGAGCTTGGATGGCGTGTACAGGTACAAATTGGTTCAAATGGCTCTCAGCGCTATGGGAATTAACTGCTGTGGTCATCAGTCCCCTAGAACTTAGAACAACTTAGACCTAACTAACCAAAAGACAGCACACACATCCATGCCCGAGGCAGGATTCGAACCTGCGACCGCAGCGGTCACGCGCCTAGAACCGCACGGCCATTCCGGCCGGTTGTACAGGTACAGCTGCCCATGCAGCTTTAACACGATACGACAGTTCATCAAGAGTAGTGACTGGCGTATTGTGAGGAGCCAGTTGCTCGGCCACCATTGACCAGACGTTTTCACTTGGTGAGAGATCTGGAGAATGTGCTGGCCAGGGTAGCAGTCGAACATTTTCTGTATCCCGAAAGGCCCGTACAGGACCTGCAACATGCGGTCGTGCATTATCCTCCTGAAATGTAGGGTTTCGCAGAGATCGAATGAAGGGTAGAACCACGGGTCGTAACACATCTGAAATGTAACGTCCACTGTTCAAAGTGCCGTCAATGCGAACAAGAGGTGACCGAGACGTGTAACCAATGGCACCCCATACCAACACGCCGGGTGATAGCCAGTATGGCGATGACGAATACACGCTTCCAATGTGCGTTCATCGCGATGTCGCCAAACATGGATGCGACCATTATGATGCTGTAAAAAGAAGCTGGATACATCCGATTGCCATTGCCATTCGTGCACCCAGGTTCGTCATTGAGTACACCATCGCAGACGCTCCTGTCTGTCATGCAGCGTCAAGGGTAACCGCAGCCAGGGTCTCCGAGCTGATAGTCCATGCTGCTGCAAACGTCGTCGAACTGTTCGTGCAGATGGTTGTTGTCTTGCAAACGTCCCCATCTGTTGACTCAGGGATCGAGACGTGGCTGCACGATCCGTTACTGCCATGCGGTTAACATGCCTGTCATCTCGACCGCTAGTGATACGAGGCCGTTGGGCTCCAGCACGGCGTTCCGTATTACCCTCCTCAATCCACCTATTCCATATTCTGCTAACAGTCATTTGATCTCGACCAATGCGAGCAGCAATGTCGCGATACGATGAACTGCAATCGCGATAGGCTACAATCCGACCTTTATCAAAGTCGGAAACGTGATGGTACGCATTTCTCCTCCTTACACGAAGCATCACAACAACGTTTCACCAGCAAAGCCGGTCAACTGTTGTTACGTGTATGAGAAATCGGTTGGAAACTTTCCTCATGTTGCCACCGGCGCCAACCTTGTGTGAACGCTCTGAAAAGCTAATCATTTGCATATCACAGCATCTTCTTCCTGTCGGTTAAATTTCGCGTCTGTAGCACGTCATCTTCGTGGTGTAGCAATTTTAATGGCCAGTAGTGTATTTTACATAACTTTGAAGGGTTGTGGTGTGTTTTGGTGCATGACACTAACTTTCAAAGTAGGCGCAGACTGTTACTGTGGGCCTGCACGGTCCTTCATTTTTTAGACAGCGAGCTTGTGGTGAGTGAGCGCCGGGCCGTTGTGCGGGAGCTGGAGGCGTGTGAGGGGCGGCCGCTTTGAGGCTGCGCGGCGCTTTGGTGGCCAGTTAGCGCTGTTAGCGTTCGTCAGCTCGGCAGGCACGGACGACCGCTTTCTGGTTCCGGCCGGCAGCCAGCACCGCCGTGTTGGCGACAGCTGCCGGCTCGCCGGTTTGCCCTCCTGCTCTCCAGAGGATCCACAACCAGCGTCCGCGAGATTTCTCCGGACGCCATTCGCGCGCGAATTCAGTCGTGAATCCCTCGCGAACGAGGAAGAGAAGACATAAGAACGTAGGCTTCTGCGGCCGGTTTCATAGTGATTAAAATTCTTCTGGGTATTATGCCGCGTCATTGCTAAAAACTAACAACAATAATAAACTAAAACCGACGTTTCGGCCGAATTGCAACGGCGTTCCTCAGGGCGCTACTGGTTTTGCATGGGCATAGGGGCGTATATTTATTACAGGCTATCGATGTCTGACGTCACTGTTGTAAAACTTTTAATTGTCCCTCTAATATGATTGGCTAGTCATGACGTAAGGGAAGATGGAAAGAAAGAGGCTATTCGTGGATGCCCATGTGCCGGCCGGCGTGGCCGAGCAGTTCTAGGCGCTACAGTCTGGAACCGTGCGACCGCTACGGTCGCAGGTTCGAATCCTGGTAGTCGGAAGGGGCCAAGTCTGGTGAATACAGCGCGTGGGGTAGCAGCTCTCAGCCAAGTGTTTTGATTGTATTCTGAACCAGTTTTACTTTGTGTACAGGTGCATCGTCGTGTAAAAAAATTACTTTGCCAATATCTTCTGGCCCATTCTGGTCTTTTCTCGATCAATGCATAGTTCAAATTGATCATTAGTTGTCTGTAGCGATTAGTATTCACAATTTCACCGGGTTTTAGAAGCTCATGATACACCACACCTTTCTGATCCTACCACACACAGAGCATTGTCTTCTTGCCGAATCGATCTGGTTTTGCAGTCTGTTTTGATGGTTGTCCCGGATTAACCCATGATTTTTCCCGTTTGGGATTCTTAAAATAAATCCATTTTTCATCGCCAGTAAAAATTCGATGGAAAATTGATTTTCTTTCATGTCTTTCAAGCAAAATTTGACAAATGGTTTTTCGGTTTTCCATCTATCTTTCATTCCATGTGGCACTCATTTTCTACACTTTTGGATCTTTCCCATAGCTTTAAAACGGTCAGAAATTGTTTGTTGTGCAACATTTAGCATTGCTGCCACTTGATTCTGACTCAAAGTATCATCTTCATCCAATATTGCTTGCAATTCGGCGTCTTAGAACTTTTTTGGTGGTCTTCCACGTTCTTCATTTTTTACATCAAAACCATTATTTCTGAACCGTTGAAACCATCTTTTGCTTGTTGCTTCTGATAGAGCATGATCACCATATGTCTCGACAAGCATTCGATGGAACTCTGCAGCACTTTTTTTCAAATAAAATTCGACATTGTTAACACGATGAAAACATATTATGTTGTTTTTTCCATGACTTCACGTATACAAAATATCTTTGACAAATGTCATACCAACAAAAAAAATTAAGGCTCGTTCACAACAAATGTTTCCTATCGACACATTTGTATCTTAACGCTCATTTCATACCGGTACACCTGGTATGTAGGCAGCTCTGCACTCACACCGTAGTTCGTAAACACCTGCAGTGTTACGAATGTTGACTACATCCTTGGTGGAACCTATCATTTCGTGGATCCTGTGATTGCTTCGAAAAATCGGTGCCCTGAGGACGGCCGTTGCAATTCGGCCGAAACGTCAGTTTTAGTTTGTTATTGCTGTTAGTTTTTAGCAATGACGCGGCATAATATCCCCATGAATTTTAATCACTACGAGGAAGAGAAGAGTCTGTGGCTTTCCTTCAGGAAAAATTTCGTTGGAATCGTGGTCACCGTTATGGGACAGAGATAATGATGAACGACTTAGGGAATGCGGGAAAAAGACTTTCCTGTGTAGCAGAGGTTAACACCGTAAACACTCTGAGGTGACAAAAGGCGTGGGACACCTCCTAATATCGTGTCGGACCTCCTTTTGCCGGCATGTACTCAACAAGCAGTTGGAAGCCCTCTGCACGTACACTAAGTCATGCTGCCTCTTCAGTTGTCCCTAATTGTGAAAGTTTTGCCGATGCAGGATTTTGTGCACAAACAGTCGATTATGTCCCATAAATGTTCGCAAATTGTCGAGGATGTTCGTCAAACCAGTTGCAGACAACTGTGGCTCGGTGGCATGGCGCATTGTCGTCTATAAAAATTCCATCGTTGTTTGGGAACATGAAGTCCACGGATGGCTGCAAATGGTCTCCAAGTAGCCGAAGACAAACATTACCGGTCAACGATTGGTTTATTTGGGCTAGAGGACCGAGTCCTGCAACACGCCCGGGAGTACAATTGGGTGGGGTGGAATTCTAAACCTGCCTTCTCACTTCGGGACCGTGTGCCCTGTTCACATCACGTACCTGATAATCCCGCGGCGGTCGTACTATTCTGCTCCACAGCTGGCTTGCCTGAAATTATCTATCGAAATACTCAAGCGAGTTAGGGGAGCCGCTGAACGTCAAAACACAACACTGTTCTACGTCTGGTATGAACAACTATATTAGGAGACGATAAAAAAGTCGTAGGTTGCACTGTTTACATACTAAATCAGAAGTGTTATCCCAATTAATGGATGTTTAACAGTCCACAATATCTTCGAACGAGCGTACGCGTAACCGACACGACGCGGATGATTGTTGATGATGCGGAAGCCCAATGATCGCACGAAAGTTCTTACGCTCGTCACGCATACACAGATAGTTGGTACCAGTCCTCCTTGACACCAGTAATGATATAACACTGTTTGTAAAGTTAATTTTTTAGTTCTCAGTTTTCACTTGTACGAGCGTGCGTGTAACCGTCGTGGCGCGGCTGATTGTTGATAATGCGGAACGCGATGACCGAACGCACGTCCTCACGCTCGCTACAAGACACTGGCACTTGACTGCACTCTTTTATGGTAGCTAATTTTTTTTCAGATTACATTAGCTCATTCTGGGAGACCAAACACGGCGCGGATGATTGATACTGTACGGTACGACACGCAACGAGAGGATACACAAATACGTTATCAGCAGCACTGCTCATTTTTAAATTACTTCTTGACGCACTTTCCTCTGAATCATTTGCATATTTTATCATTTTACTGTAATAGCACTTGTAGCAACACTTCAACTTCCATACTAACTATGCCTCTCACATGCAGAGCTACCCACAACACAACATAACAGTTTTGTATCCCGTGCTCGACTCAACAGACGCGGCTACCCGCAAAGATACTCCGCAACCAACGCAGCGATATGACAGAACGCTTACAGTCCGTTCCATGTAAACGCAGCGCCCATCGTTATGGAGCCGCCACCAGCTTCCACAGTATCATTCTGACAAACTGGGTCCATGGCTTCATGAGATCTGCGCCACACTCGAACCCTACCATCAGCTCTTAACAACTGAAATCGGAACCCACCTGACCAGGCCACGGTTTTCCAATAGTCTAATGACCAACTAATATGGTTACGAGCCCAGGAGGGGCGCTGCAGGCGATGTCGTACTGTTAACAAGGGCTCCCGCGTCTTCGTCTACTGCCATAGCCCACTTACCCCGACTTTCAGCTCACTGTCCTAACGGATACGTTTGTCGTATATCCCACATTGATCACTACCGTTAATTTCCATTTCCTGCATTTTTTCTTGTCTGTTAGCACTGACATATCTACTCAAACATCGCTGCTCTCGCTCGTTAACTGAAAGCCGTCGGCCATAGCGTTGTCTGTGGTGAGAGGTAATGCCTGGAATTTGGTATTCTTGGCACAGCCTTGACACTGTAGGTCTGGAAATAATGAATTCCCTAACGATTTCCGAAATGGAATATTCCATGTGTCCAACTGCAACTTCTATTTCATGTTCAAATCTCCAAATTCCCGTTGTGTGGCCATAATCACGTCAGAAACCTTTTCACGTGAATCACCTGAATACAAATCACCCACATCCATGTCCAAGGCAGGATTCGAACGTGCGACAGTAGCGGTCGTGCGGTTCCAGACTGAAGCGCCCAGAACCGTTCGGCCACCTCGGCCGGCTCATTGTATCGGATACATGTTTGTACTTTATGACGGGTGGGAAACGTGAGCTACATACCTACAATACGTCTTGGCAACGGCCTTGCCGCAGTGGATACACCGGTTCCCGTGAGATCACCGAAGTTAAGCGCTGTTGGGCGTGGTCGC
The DNA here is from genome assembly GCF_021461385.2 of Schistocerca piceifrons. Classification (NCBI taxonomy): domain Eukaryota; kingdom Metazoa; phylum Arthropoda; class Insecta; order Orthoptera; family Acrididae; genus Schistocerca; species Schistocerca piceifrons. Next base: position 1,056,142,703 of record NC_060138.1, read on the forward strand.
CACTTGGATGGGTCATCATCCAGCCGCCATGCGCTGTTGCCATTTTTCGGGGTGCACTCAGCCTCGTGATGCCAATTGAGGAGCTACTCGACCGAATTATAGCGGCTTCGGTCAAGAATTCCATCATGACGACCGGGAGAGCGGTGTGCTGACCCCACGCCTCTCCTATCCGCATCCTCCTCTGAGGATGACACGGCGGTCGGATGGTCCCGGTAAGCCACTCGTGCCCTGAAGACGGAGTGCTTTTTTATAATACGTCTTACTTTAGTGTATGATGGCAAGAAAGTTACAATTAGTAATCGTCAAAGTTGAGACCATTACAGACAATTTCACCGGCTCGGCTGGAGGAGGATTCGACCGTGGCCTTATTTCGAAGTGACCGTCTGCAAACGCGCCTCAGTTAATTACGAGAAACTAAGAGGAAAAATATGAGAATCGAAGCGTTTCGGATGCGTCCTTACTGCTGAAAACTACTGCTAATATTAATAACAAGGAGGTTCTCTACAGAGTCGGAAGATAACGGAATTCGCAGAAAATACTGGCTAGGGGAAGGGGTACGACGATAGGACATTTGTTAAGTTATCATGGACTTACTTTCATGCTACTAGAGGGGGCTGCAGTGAGCAAAATCTAAAAGGAAGACAGAGGTTGGATTGTATACAACATGTAATCGAGGACATTCTACTCGGAAATGGATAGCTTGACACCGGAGAGGAAGTCAAGGCTGTATCATACCAGTGTGAACCCGACAGAAAACATCGGCATGGGCTTCGAAGCCATACTGATCAGAATACTAGTCCAATGCAACTGATCCTGTGATACTTCTAAGTCTAGTGCATATTGTTAAAATCACTGTGAGTTCTATAGAAAACGAGATTTAACGCTCCGTCGACGACTTCGTCATTACAGTCTGAGCACAAGTTTGAATATGGTAAGGATCAGGACGGCAATGGACCGTATCTACCGTATCTTTTCACAGGTACAGGGCTCTACAGAAAGCACGCACAGTATTAAACAGTTTGTCAACGAACTCAGTGACACTCTGACTAATCGCGCAGCACGGCATAGGATCTGGAACGGAGGAACGACGTTTACAGATCAACGCGCCGTCGACATCGAAGTAATTAAATGTGGAGTACGAGATGAGCTGGACAAGGACGAGCAGCTTAACAGGTATCAAAGCCTTATGCTAGGGTCTCAGACGATTGTGGTGACAGTTTACTACAGTATTAACCGCTGTCCCTTCCTGTGACCCGCACAACCTGTCTCCGCGATAATAGTAGAATCTTTTAGGGATAATGATTAAGCTGTCTGTCCACTGATCAGCAGCGATTTAGAAACCATCGTTCGTGCGAATCTCAGCTTTCCCTGTTTTAGCACAATATCATACGTATTATGGAAGAAGTGCAACAGGCAGATTCCATTTTCCTAGGTTTCCAGAAAGTGTCTGAGACAGGTTGTTAACGAAGCATACTTACTAGCTTCCCAGATAAGTGAGTGACTTGAAAATTTCACAAGTAATAAAACTCAGTACGTTCACCTGGACAATGCATGTTCGTCAGAGAGAAGAGTATCGTCAGGAGGGCCACAGAGGAGTCTGACAGGACAGCTTTTATTCAGTATACACATAAACGATCCGGTGGATAGAGTGAGCTGCACTCTGCGACTGTTTGATGATAAAGCCGTGGTGCACGAGTAGGTGTCGTCGTTGAGTCACTGTAGGAGGAAGCAGGATGACTTAAAAGTTATTACTATATGTTGTAATGAAGGGCAGCCAGCTCTAAATCTACAAAACTGTAAGCTAATGCACATGAGTGCGAAAAACAAACCCGTAGTGTTCGAATACGGTACTAGTAAAGTGCTGTTTGACGTAGTCACGTCGATGATTTAGCCATGACGTTGCAAAGCGATATGAAATGGAACGAGCACGTAGGGTCAGTAGTGGTGAAGACCAACGGTCGACTTCGGTTCTTGAGTACTACTCGGGTGTTTGGGAGCCGGACAAGGTTGGACAAAAGAAAGACTTCGAAGCAATTCAGAGACTTGCTGCTAGATTTGCTGCCGGCAGATCCGATCATCATCAGAGCGTAACGTCAATGGTCCGTGAACTTACATGAAAATACCTGGAGGGAAGACGACGTTCATTTCGTGAAACAGTATTAAGAAAATTTAGAGAACAAGCATTTGCGGCTGACATCAAAACGATTCTACTGTTGCCAATATATGCTTCGAATAAGGACTGTAAAGACAGGATAAGTGTGAAAGATTACCGTCAAACCTCCTTGCCTAGGGACGCCAGATGAAAGTTGATGTCGTCAAGCGCTGAATGAAAATTGCGCAACGGATAACTGGGGAGGGGAGCTTGAGAGCGCTACCTAGAGAACGTGCCCTTTCTGTATGATACTAGGCAACGGGCTGAAGGACTCACGCTGATGTGTGGGTCCCTGCATTCTGTATCCTTTATTTTAAATGAATTCCTTTAACTTGACTCCTTCGTGATTTTTAGGGTATGTTAAAGATTGATGACAATTGGTTACCTATTTATTTTAAACATTATCACTCGACTTTACAGCGATTGCAGCAATTGTTACAGTTTACAGATATTACAATTTTACAACTTATAGCTCGGCTATATTATATTCTAATCTGCACGCACATTTCTACGGGCAAAGCGCAATTGCGTTGGCCAAATGTATGCCACCAAAGTCTCCCAATATTTTACATGGGACATCCACTATGTGAGAAGGATAACGGGCAAACTGGGGACCAGATACATTAACACAGGGGGTCAAATTTACGAAATTAAACGAGAACATTCATTTCCATACACAATCCGAAGCTGGAAATAAAAGAATTAGTGCAAATATTCCTCTTCCACGCGTGAACATCGAGACAGACGCACTGAGGGCATGCCTGCTCACTTACCCGTCTTCTGTAACACTCCCAGAATATCGGGGGCACCCGGAGGTCTTCCTGGGCCCCGGTGGAGGGGATGGTCGAACCACTTGGTCGTGACCAACCTCTCCACCCCAAATCTTTTGACACTGGAAAGTCTCTGACTTTGACCTGCCTGCGCTGTCTCTCTTATCACCTACCCAGGAGTAAGTTTGCACTACTATACTACAGAACTACTTCCCAACTAAGATTTGGCCACGCTTTATGGAAAGGTGTGAGGAGGATTAGGAAAGTTGAAGTGCAGATTCACATTCACGTACAAGAAATCCATAATACACGACACATGTAAATACGTGTTATGAAGCCTGACACATTTCTTTCCACCCGTCCACATGAGTTCTGTTGCACCCGCGGTCTGCCGTGTCGTGCAATAAAATTGGCGGCTGAGCCGCCTCCGTTTGTATTTCCCGGTGCGAGCGAGCAGCGAAACCTGCTGCTTACGGAGCGGAAACTACTGTACCGTTTCAAGTGAATTGGGGCTCGTACAGAGCCATATAGAAACTCAGTTTCCCGTCGCTTCGTTTGCGACTGGAAAAAAACAGTAAATGACCAAGCACCCCGCTCTCAGTATTACTGTTATTGTTAAAGTATAGTAGTAAAAAGTATAGTATATAGTAAAGTATAGTAGAAGACCACAACAACAAACAACATAGGGTATCATAAACCATGCAATCTATGGTGACTTGCAGAGATTCTGTGTATATATGTATGTATGTATGTAGAAGGGCTAATAGGCTGCGTTACTTTGCGGAGAGAAATCCCGATCCGCAAGTCGAATGTGAAATACGATATAATAAATTGATTTATTATGCATGCAGTTACTAACACTGTAGGACCGAAAAACCCGATCATCATGTTTGCATACAACATGAGGGGAGGAGACAAGAAGTGCCGCTAGATCTTCGTACACGTGTGTAGTGAAAACAACTTACAGTTAAAGTTCACTTTGTATACATTACTAGTAAACACCACAATCACAATCAGACGTTCTTTGATAGGTGAAGAGAAAGAAGATCTGTTTGAGAATCCAACAGGTTTACGTGATCTGACTGCATTTGAGTTCTTCTTGTGCAGTCAAACGAAAAGCCTTATCAATTGCGTGACTTCTGAGATTAAAATCCTTTCACAAATGCCACACCAAACACCTGCTATCGCCATTACTGTTATTGTTATGACAGTCAGTCCATAGACAAGTTTGATGCTTCTTTCCATGCTACTCTACCACTTGTCGGCCTGCTCTTCTTCGAGTAACTGTTGCAACCTACATCCATTGTACTGAATCTGTTTACTGTATTCGCTCCTCTGTCTTCGATATTCATCCGTCCACCCTTCCCTCCTTTATAAAACTGATTATCCCTTCATGCCTGAGGAACTGTCATATCAACTGAGTGCTTCTTTCAGTCAACTTGTGCCATAAATTTCTTTTTTCGTCAATTTGATTCAGTACCTCCTCGTTAGTTACTCGGTCTACCCATGTAATCTTTAGCATTCTTTTGTAACACTACATTTCTTACGCCTCTATTCTCTTACTTTCTGAACTGCTTATGATCGACGTTTTATTTCTGTAAAAGGCTGCTCTCCAGACAAATACCTTCAGTGAAGACTTCCTAACATTTTAATTTATACTAGATGTTAAAATTTCCTCTTTATTAAAAATGCTTTTTGTTGTTTAGTCAGTCAGCATTTGGTTTCTTTCTACTTGCCTCATCATCAGTTATTTTGCTGCCGTAATGGTAAATCTCATCTACAACTTTTTGTGTCTCATTTCCTATGCTAATTCCTTCAGCGTCACCACTATCACTACACTTTTCACCTACCAGCTGATACACCCATTTATTATTATTGCGAGGAGCTACTCATTCAACAGCAGTGCACCCCCATCACATCGTGAACGTCACCACATGCATCGACACATTTTAAATATTTTAATCCTATATTTTAAATGCATTATAATATTGTAAATATCACTATAGGTTTTTTTTAAAAAAATCGTGTGACAGTGGCAGCTCGTCCCCATTTTGGAAAGAAAGCAAAAAAAAAAAAAAAAACCTGTAACGGATCTCCAGGTAGGAATTTTTACAGTCTGTGACCTTTAAAGGAACGCATAAGTCATGCTTGCGGATGGCGAACTGACATCTCATCTTCTCAGATGAAGATACCGTGACACTGAAGCGTAATCAAAGTTGAGCAAAGACTAATTCTCTGAGGTAATTCCAAGTGTTTGAGGAAATTTGCTTTCGTCACTTGACACTGTTGCCTTTGCCTAGAGAGGAAGGCATAGAGCTAACGGTATGTTGCAGGGGTTTTCCTTACCTCTGCGGGTCGATTATTTTTAAAATGAAGACGTAATGATAATTTACTCTTGTTGCTTTCTGAAACCAGCAGCAATATGTGACGTCCACTGATACTGAATCTTCGAATTGATCATGGAGAAATTCAAGACAATACATCTACTAAATGTTTAAAGAAATAATATTTTTTCAACTTTCTGGGCAATTAAAACGTCAATTCAAAAGATTATTCCAAAACCAAAAGTTAGTTCTTTGCATATATATAATGTAAAATTTATCTCATATGACAACCAGAAAGTCATAAAAAAAAATGACGCTGTCTAGACTCAAGAAGAGAACATTTAATTAGCAACGTCACTACCCACTATAATTAATTTGCTGCAGATAAGGAAAAAAATTGAAAACAAGAATAGTTCATATATTACATAGTATGCGTGAGATACAGTCCAACCATAGTTCCAAGCGTCGTTGCCGAAGGAACGCTTTTGTTAGAAAACACGTTATAATTTACCTGGAAACGTTAAGACTCGCGACAGCGTGGAATAGGTTCAAGATACCAGTTTTCAAACGAAGAAGTACTATGTTGAATTAGTAATATATCAAATAAATATACAGTTAATAACTGCTTGGATTTAAAGTTTTCCTTTGAAGTCAACAAGTGCTTTATCCACTATTCATAATTGTTTTTGTTTCGTGAAGATTTTATGTGTAAATTTTTCTCTAAATGAGAGATTAAATTCTTAAAGTAATCTGAAAGTCTGCTAATTTCTGGTAAAAGCCATATTGTAAAATTTGTCAGTTGATTCTTGTCAAAACATTAATGTGATGTTAAAAACTTAGTTAATTTTGTGAGTCATCTGTTCTAATTGTATGGAACTTAATTTTTTATAATTATTTTACCTACTATGAGTAATCAACAGTATTGGATAATTGAAAAAATAAGTTTAATTGAATAATTCATATTTTTCCTATTTTGTAAGTAAATTTTTGCGTTCACATACAAAGATGTATATTATGTAAGTAGATGATCATGTTTAAGATACACGTAATACATTCAATAGTGATTTCTTGATTCCAGAAATTTAAAAAAAAAAGCTCCATGAGTAGACTCCAAGAAATTATAACGCCTTAATTCGCGGTATCTCTTATCATACGGTACAAGAATTCATCATTTATTACAATTAACAACTAACTCATAAAAGTGTTGTAAAGAATTTTGCTATTCACTAAAGTATAGAAATTTTGGTTGCAATACTACGGTAAGCTATTTTAAATAAACTTCTTCTGTGCTGTACAAAGAGAAGCTACTCTTGATTTTCCAATATAACACATTTATCGTGTCTGTTGTATAATCACTGAAATCAGAAACATAAATACAGTGTTAACCAGTTGCAGCTAAAAGTTGAAATGCACCTAAGTGGAGAAAAGATCTTATTCAGTGCCTGTGGCATCTCGACACACGTGGTGTCTCCGTAGTAATTTGTAATATTTGAAGATGTCAAAAGATTGTGAAGTGGAACTGACGCGAAAATCGTAAGAAATAAACATTCGTCAGAGATAAACACCCACATTCCAACGACTGTAATCTGAAAGGTCGAACGTCGAGTGCTCTTCGTTTCCGTGATAAAAGACGCTGCGACGTGACAATCTTCGCTAAGGACGCGTACTTGGCGACGGTACGTTGTGATAAGAAGCATGTCTGCAGGTAGTGCTCTTGCGATATATAGCACGATCATAGTTCGTTGCGACAGAATGATAAGGGCGATAAGCGAGTGGATGTTTCACACAGGAGTAAATTCACAAGACCGACTGGTTTACGGTTGATCCTTTGAGCTAAAGCTTGCACGAACATCTGCTATCTAATATTCACTCGTACAGTGATTTCCCAACTTTGATGCACCATCCACCCAGTGCCAAGTTACCTATGCCTTGCACATGTCTGCTTAACTTGTCCCGTCTTTCGTTACGAATTTTCTATATTCATATTCTAAAGGTGCTTTTACGCTGGCTGCATTTTATGACAAGATGTGGCCGCAGTAATGTTGCTGTCAATATTGCTGGAATTTGGCTTCAATGCGTGATAATATTATCGTATGGCCTGGCAATATTGCTGGTGCAGCAGACTGTTGCAGATAGTTGCCGAGATGAGGCCGAGGTTTCCGGTGTTGTCCGCACAGGATGGAGAATATTTCGCATGGCCGGAATACTTCAACATCCGTCTTTGTAAGTGCTTCCCTCTCACTCTCAACCTTTCTTCCTCTTCCTTATACTGGTTCCGAGTTACGTAATCAGTTCAAAAGTTGGCGAGCATATGTAGAGATACTCGATTTGTTTGTCGCCTACAGGAACAGAGAAGGGGACAAACGATGGAGCCCGAACTTCATAAAGGCGATACAACTACGTCCGAAGTACGGAACAGGGTAGGCTTTATGTACAATGTCCGCAAAGTAATAAACAAGGTGTTTCAGTAACAAAAACTTCAGAACGTGTGTTTCTAAGCGGGGAAAGATATTTCAGAAACACGGCCTACCCTCATTCGCACGAAGCAGATGACGGTTGTAAGCAACACACATTACATTGAAACGCCTCCGAATACCTAAGCCATCCTGCCTCTCAGGGGCAGTTGCACAACGCGTCTAGCTTCGCCAGGAAGCTTCAGACAACGTTTTGTTTCTAACAAAAGTTGTTCCCCATCACGTGATCTATCACCATTAGACCATTAATGCAAAGACTTAGAAACAACCTGAATACTAAAGGAGACCGCACTCTGAAGAAAGGTAGTTGGTAAACTGTTGCCTATGTATACAGAATAGCATGTGATAAAACACAGAAAGTTTCGAGTTTGTCGAAACTGTATTAAAAGATTACCGTTTTTGAAAACATTACTTTGTGCGTCTCATAACACATAGATGTTCATGAAATTTTGTAGCCTACTGATGAACTACAATTACATATTAAAATAAATATTTGGTTGTTATTTCAGACTTTTCCCTTAACTAATTCTGTGAATTCTACCAATGATGGTGAACAAGAGTTTGACCAACTATTGAGCTGTCATGGTTCTACGTAATGCGTCACTGTTCCACGCAATTACTATGAAAACTCCTGTATTTGTGTGCATTTAATACTTATATTTTTGAAAACATTAGCCCTATAATGCCGAAATAGCCGCGAGGGTGAAACACGAGAAATATCGAACAATCGGTTCGAAACCTAATCCTGGACAATATCAATCCGATAGTATCTAGGATACCTCGAGGTCGCGCAATGTAAGTATTCCAGCACATAATGAACTTCTCGTTTCGTAAAGTTTAGTTAACTTGTGTCCAAATTTCTAATAATTTTGCTAGCTTTAGGAATCTAGCGTCTAGCTGCACACGGTTCAGAAAATTATGATTCTGTAACACGTCCATCTGATTATGAGCCTGAAAAGGCTGGATAAGGATTCAATGGTACGATTAATCGTATCAAATTCAAAGAGAGATTTGTTGCATATCAATCATACACGAACCGCTAGTTGCTAATAGTCATCCACAACAAATGCAATGGATTGAAGGACTGAGAGTGCAAGTGGCATCCCACAAGAAAATTGCCTAAATGCAATATTTGGAAAAATAATAGGCAAATAGCAAACAAAAATTAAAATACCAAAATGAAAATATATTGGCGTGGTTTCAAAACATACTAGAGGTAATTGATAAGTACTGTCTATAACCCCCTCACAGTCAGTGTCGAGAATCATAATGATTTCTTTCTGTGGGAGCTCTTGACGAATGTCCTTCCCGGGTAATACTCTTGACTCTGTACCACTGACTTGTGCATTTTTACGTCTTCCTCGTCCCCTTTTTTGGACACGTCTTCTACGTTCTCCACTCTCTCTTCTTACACCCGTGGTAACTACTGTCTGGGGATGTTGTGTTTTGTTATAGAACTCATTTTGTTATAGACATTCGTCAAGAGCTACCATAGAAAGAAATGATTATGATTCTCGACACCGACTGTGAGGGGATTATACACAGTGCTTATCAAATATCTCTAGTATGTGTTGGAACGCCAACATATTTTCATTTTGGTATTTCAATGTTTGTTTGCTATTTACCTATTATTTTTCAGCTTGTTATATTAATTTCGGTTTAATTACTCAAATATCCGTGTTTTATAACGTACAAGTGTCGTACTATGTATACAATGCGCGTTATACCAAATAATCTTCGAAATATAGCACAGTACTTGTACCTGTTTAAAAAGTTTTAAGTGGCAAGGAGTGCAAGTATTTTTATATTAAAAATTATGCACGTGCACTGCAGTCTCTAAGCATACCTCTATCCGTAACATAATAACTGACAATCAGGAAAAAATGTCTGATGTTTGGATGGTAACGTACATGGTTTATAAATAGCCATTTAGCTGTGGCTGTCACTTACTCGGTGTGCTTCAGCAAGGACTTGTACTCTCAGCCCCTTAAATACTTCTTTTTTTTATGATACCCTAGATGACCGTTTATAACAAGTGTGCAGATGCTTCATCGTAACAGTTGGATTACGTAAGCGGAACGATTTCGTCTACAGTTCCGTCACTGATATTTGAGCGTTTGTGGCCTCTTCTCCGAGATGTAGTCTCGCCCCCTGACCTCGAAACCGCAAGCTCTAAATTTGCTTTCTCGCAATCAGCAACTGTCAGCAGACTTATCACTTTGCTTCGCAGGCACTGTGGCGTCACTACATCAGACCTCGAGGCAGCGTCATCGTTCCAGAAACGTGAGTCACCAGGCGACACGTCTTCCCTCACTTTTGTATTGTTTTTACGTCTAATTCCATTCGTGACGCCACTGAAACTTTCCTCTGGCAGTACTTTGACATTGCAAGGACGAACATCTTCCCGCTCCTCGTTCACACCACATCAAAGAAAATCGCGACGCCTCTAATCGATACTATTTCAGCTAGTCATTACTCTTCTTCCTGCTTGAAATTTCACGCTATACTATTCATCTAGTTCCTTCGTAGCTATTCCTTTAACAAACCAGTGGCCGCGTTGCTAAAATGCTACTATCCCGTACCGCAGTTCTAGTTTCAGCTCTAACGAAGGAAGATTACGGTTTAGCGTTCACTGAAGACGAGATGATTAGATATCAGAGCACGAGTTCCGAACGGAGAAGTAATTCAGATCAGACACGTCTTTTTTTGACTTGACTGTTTAGGGAAAACACGGAATTCCAAATTGTGCATGGTCAGGAGGTGATATGAGACGCCGCCCTCGCGTATTAGAGTCCAGCGTTTTACTGTTGTTGCTCTCAGAACGAATTTTCCGATTCAAATTTTTCGCGTTTTCTCTGAATCACTTAAGGCGAAACCTAAGACGTGTACTTCCACAAGGCCCGAGGACGTTCATTAGCAGATCTTTTTCTTATGGAAAAAAGACCTCTTATTCGGTGTAACAAAGTTAACGTGGCCTTGTTCGTCTGGCAATTGCACACACGCCGTGGAATAACGTAATAATTATTATCTGCTGTCATGGGCGTAAATAAAATTATCGTGGTCTGTTCTATGCGGCACTAAAAGATTTTGTAAATGACATATGGAAATCGACAATTCCCACATTGGTAAGGAATGTAAAAAGTATTTGTCGAGATTTGTGGAATGACTGAGTAGCGTGAGCACGTTTCCAGTGTATCGTTAATAGTTGTGAGAGTGACGTTTCGTTATATTTCTAGTCAATAAATAATGCATGCTAGCAGGAAACGTGAAGTGAACACACTCAGAAATAATTTTCCAAAATGTTTCTGAGTATGGTGTACACACTAAACTATTCGAGTCATGCTGAAATAACAAAAAAAAAAACCAAATATATAGATGTGTAACTACAAAGTTATGTCAGTTGAATGATGTTAAAGAGCGCTCTTGGAAAGGAGACTGAAATGCCTTATTTAGTAAAAATTCCCAAAATGTACGAGATGATTCCTACATTTACGGTTACACATAGCTGAATGACCTGAAAAGCTTACCTCATATCGCTCGTACTTGTTTCTATTTAGACAAATTATATTGCAGTTACTCTAATCCGTTTATCCGCGGGACACTTTGAGTAGTTTGTACGATAATAAATCACTCATCAATGAAATTAGTAATTATTTTCTATTCAACTGTAACAAATTCGAAAACGAAAGTTTTCTCCAATTGTGGTTTATCAACCAATGGAAACGAAAAACTGTTCGTCTAATATTTCTTTGGCCAAACTCAGAGAAGGAAAGTGTACGAACGACAATTGTTATCAGATACATGTCTGATCTATTTTCTTTTCAATAATGGTGTAAGTTTCATAAAACCATGAGAATCATTCCAAATTATTTGATGAATGTCCCTACCTTACCACTCGTTTTCTGTGACACCTGAATATGACTACGGAGTTAAGACACTACGAGAAACGTCGCTGTTTATGATATACGAAAGAAAGGAACCTGCAGCAGAAAATGGTAGTTGTCTCAAATTTGCTAATGCCGGAGTACCTCCGCTAGAGGAATCTGGGAAGACTCGTGACTGGATGCGTGCTACCATCTATCGGATTTCGCGTGCACTTCTTACGCCATGAGGTGCAAGGTGCCAGGGAAGTTTTATTCTGGCTATGCACAACAGCGATGCAGCAACCCAGCAGCCGTCTATAAAAAGAACAAAATCGCTTCTCTGAAGTGACTGTATTGATGTGGAATAATCAGTTTACTGCCCATGTCTTACGCTGTACGGCTGATAGCGTACCTCCGTGTGAACGTTTTGTAGCAAACGCTCAATTATCGATATGACAATACTTCGGTTATCTTTAAACAACAGCTGCTGAAATTATTCAGTTTTTGTAGAACTAACTGTGTTATTAATCTTACAAAAACTATCCTTGGCTCTCTATTCTGTTGTGATTAAAAGCTGTAGTGTTAGTGATCTTTTACTTTTAATTGTTTTGGAAAATAACAACTACCTAAAATTGAAAATATTGGTGTAGATGATAAGATTATTAAACGTATACTGAAATGAACTGGAGGACAAAGAACAAAGAAAAATGAGGGCATTGTAAAGTTTTTCATTTGCACTGATATGAAAACAGCACAGAATCAAATATTACAATCTCAATTATTAACGGTCACTGAAGATTCTTTTTAATAAAGCAGAGTTGAAATGAAAGAAATAACGATGAATTTTTGCTGCAATAAACGTTAGTCTGTTTACGTTACAAAACATGAATAATCATCGTTTTATCAGTGCGACATCGTCACAATCGATTGGGGCAGCATTGCGAATCTACAGCACCCTTATCAAAGGTTCAAATGGCTCTGAGCACTATGGGACTTAGCGTCTGAGGTCATCAGTCCCGTAGAACTTAGAACTACTTAAACCTAACTAACCTAAGGACATCTCACACATCCATGCCCGAGGCAGGATTCGAACCTGCGACCGTAGCGGTCGCGTGGTTCCAGACTGAAGCGCCTAGAACCGCTCGGCCACCTCGGCCGGCCGCACCCTTACTTCCTTGCCTGATGCCCTTTTTAAGAATTTTTTCTGTGTCCAGTTAAATGATTTTGCTCTAGGAGGTCCGCTACATGTGATCTATGTACAAGAAGAAAGAACTTTTTTCCTGTAACAGTTACTTCATATATTCCGGTCCGAGTAAGATTGCGCGGCGGTACAGGCCATAGACACGCGAAATGTAGGAACCGATTTCATTCACTGTCCGGGTTTTAAGATGTCCTGGTTCCTGAAATCAGTTATGAAAATTGCAGAAAAAGATCATCCAGAAAGACTAAGGGTTGTTTCCTTCTCTAGCCTCGTCTAACTTACGTACTGTACCGTCTCTAATGACCTGGGAGTATAGGAGAGAATAAAAATTCTTTCTTCCTGTCAAATTATTCTGCTTAGTGTCGGGCGAAATAACCTTGTTTAAGGACTGAGGAAGCTTACTCAAACTCTGTGAAAAGAAGAAGCTCTAAATATCTCATATTACGACAAAGGCATGGAAGACGAGATATTTTTAACTTTCTACTTTTGGTCTCCATATCTGCTCTCGTATAATATCTGTACTAAATCTCTAATTTCTGCCCTAAAAGCACATATTTTTCTGTGTTAATCTTGGTCACCTCTGGATTCTAGTGCTTAAATTAGTGCCTTTGGGGGTAGAGTGTCGAATATTTTTAGCGATAGTCACATTCACGAGAACTAGAAACTGGCTAATTGATTTAGAGAAGTAATGATATTTATAGGTACCTCTGTTACAACGTAAAAGGATTTTCAAAGCCACTGAGTTACTTTCTATCAATTACTATAATTCCCTAATTTTTAATGTTTCATAAATTTCACCGAAAACATGAATTGCATTCGTCTACTTTGTCTTTAAATCATTCATATAATAAACGAGGGCGGAAAGTAATTACAGCTATATTTTGTTTACATACAAAAGCACCTATCTCACAAACTACTTACAGGGAAGGAAAACCAGTATAAGTTCATAGTTTTATACTCCAGTGTGTGTAACACACTCTTCAGTTATCAACATCGATGTGTTCAAGTGTTCTAAAGTAACGCACATGCCAAACTTGAATTATCTCAAAGTCAGAATCTTGTCATTACTCGAGTTAATGAATGCAAATGGGAAACTCATTCATGAGGCAGCAGCAGTTCTGAGAATGAGAAAGACTAATCAGAAAGCATTATGCAAATCATAGATTTAAGGGAGATACAATGGTGGAACTCTGTCGTGGCTTTTCGACTTAATCATCATGTTTCATGAGCTCTCGTAAAATTTTTTACTAACAGTCTTTCGAAATCATATCAGTAAGTGATGGGCGTAACATCTGTCTCTTATTATAATGCTAAACTGCAAGCCCCCTGTGTCATGAATACGAGCACTTATGGTTGATTTCTCACATCAGCCGTCAAGGTGAAAATGTATGCGTTCTTACCGAAATACCATAACAGTATAGAAAAAACAACATAATTATTAATCTTTAAAAACTCTCCTTTATGGCTGCCAGGAAACACAATTAAAGGAAACCCAAGTATGCATTTTGTTTACCCCCGATCGTTCCAGAGCTGCGTAACTGTCTCGCTGACGGGATGACTGCGAAAACGCCGCCCTAACCTCGACGGAACTGTGGGTTGTTAGTGTTTCTTGCTATCATTCTAATAGGACAAAGCCGACTTTTCGAACACAAATCCTTTATGATAGTGGCCCAAAATCTTGTGCAGTGAAAATTATTAGTGTTTTTAGGCATATTTCGGTTACTGAATAATCGTCCAACGCAGACGACAGTAATTTAGTTGTTGGTGGAGATTCTCTGGTTTATAATTTTCAACATAAAAAGGTTTCGGTTCTCATACTGTATGTTATTACCATACTTTCTGACTTTTTCCACAACTGAATGTGGTAACTTGCTTTTCTTTCCCATCAGAGTTTGGAGACAGAATGTTACCTTGTTTTTGTCACTTGCTAACATTTCTGATGAATTCTACAAACAAAATTTTTAAGCTATGCTTTTCAAGGAATACTTCAATTGCATTTATCGTCTAACTACTTATGAAGTGACTTGATTATCATATCGGTGGTGCTGGTAATTACGATATCATTACTGCTTTTTCAACTAGTGTAACTGATTTACATTTTGTGTTTGGCTCTTTAATGAATATCAGCTTTTGTTCCATTCGGGACTGTGTTGAACATCCACCGGTCGTTCTGTTGGTATCTCTTCGACTTACAAAGAACAATCTTACCGCATAGCATTCGGTAAATTGTCTCGACAACAGATTACATGTCCAGTGTTACATAACACAACTGGTACAGGTAGAACTAGCAGTTGGTTGTCGCTAGCAGTTGCTTGTAACATCACAAAATGAGCGTACAGCTCCATTCCGTGATCATTGAGAAACTTCATGTGCTTACTACTGATGTGTATGTAAACTGTTATGTCGACGATAAACCGACAATAAATGTGTGTAGAATATATGAGTGATGCTACAGCATTATGAAATTGTTTATTTTTGAAGGTTTTAAGGAAGTATGCACTGAGTGTCAGTCCGTAATAAATGGTTCAAATGGCTCTAAGTACCATGGGGCTTAACTGGTGAGGTCATCAGTCCCCTAGACTTAGAACTACGTAAACCTAACTAACCGAAGGACATCACACACATCCATGCCCGAGGCAGGATTCGAACCTGCGACCGTAGCAGCAGCGTGGTTTCGGACTGAAGTGCCTAGAACCGCTCGGCCACAGTGGGCGGCGGTAATAAATACTCCAATTATCTTGAGTAAACAGAAATTTACATGATTGTGAAAAATTGTTTGCTCTCTGTGTGGGCTTTCCTGGGGCGTATCTCCTTTCACAACGCACTACTACTGTGTTTTATAGTAACTACTGTTTTAAACATAATCAACTCCAAAATCTTTTACGCCGACACCTGTATAATTACACTCGTTTATTTTGTGCTTGATGCTGTTAAGCTGGTACAGTTTATTGTTTGAAGTATCTTAGGGAGGAAGAGGATATTAGTGTTTAACGTCCCGTCGACAACGAGGTCATTAGAGACGGAGCGCAAGTTCGGGTGAGGGAAGGATGGGGAAGGAAATGGGCCGTGCCCTTTCAAAGGAACCATCCCGGCATTTGCCTGAAGCGATTTAGGGAAATCACGGAAAATCTAAATCAGGATGGCCGGAGACGGGATTGAACCGTCGTCCTCCCGAATGCGAGTCCAGTGTGCTAACCATTGCGCCACCTCGCTCGGTGAAGTATCTTAGAGCACTGACTTGTTGGGAGACAATGTCTCCAGCACTGACCGTCTTTAGAAACAAGAAATATGAGTAAATGACATAAGCGGTTAATAAAGTAAAAGAAAACATGATCCGTAGTAGGCTGTAATGTAGACGATCTTTGTTTCGTGCGCTTAGCTAATTTCGACGACTTGTCATTTTCAGGCAGCTCTAAAATTAGCTAACCGCACAATTTATGTAAATCGTTAGAGCCTAGAGCTACGTTAGAGCCTAGAGGGAGCATGTTTTCATTTGTTAAGTATTTAAGCCGGCCTGAGTGGCCGAGCGGTTCTAGGCGCTACAGTCTGGAACCGCGCGACCGCTACGGTCGCAGGTTCGAACCCTGCCTCGGGCATGGATGTGTGTGATGTCCTTAGGTTAGTTAGGTTTAAGTAGTTCTAAGTTCTATGGGACTGATGACCTCACCAGTTAAGTCCCATAGTGCTCAGAGCCATTTGGACCATTTTTTAAGTATTGAAAGGCTGCGGACCCCCAGAAAAACAAAAATGAAATTTAAGTGGATCAGACAGTATTGTACCACGGTTACAGGTTAAGTACTACGCTCATCTATTGGAGCTTTGCCACGCTGGATTAGCCGAGCGGTCTAAGGAGCTGTAGTCATGTACTGTGGGGCTGGTCCCGGCGGAGGTTCGAGTCTTCACGCGGGCAGGGGTGTTTGTGTTTGTCCTTAGGATAATTTAGGTTAAGTAGTGTGTAAACTTAGGGACTGATGACCTTAGTAGTTAAGTCCCGTAAGATTTCACACACATTTGTACGTTTTATTCGAGCTTCAGTTTCTTGACGTGTCACGGAAAGGCGCACATTCGACGAACAGCGGTGGAACCCACTACCCCGACATGTTGCGTTGGTTTCACTGTTGCCCTAGCACAGTTCATGTGATAAGCAAGTCTATTCTCTTTAGCTGGTACAGCCACTTTACGAAAAATCTCTTCGGTTGGTCTCGGAGGACTGGACTGGCTCTTTCCTTGACGATCTCTGCAACATGCAGCACAGACAGCGGGAATGGAATTTGCATTTGCCATAACCATAGCCAGCTGTGGTAAAGGTGGCTACCACAGTTATAAGCACCACAATAAAATACTCGCGCCGTTCGACATGATATAGAAACAGTATCAGTAACAGGGACTGCCTTTGAAGGTGGAGCTGTAGCATAACAAACGGCAACGTCCTCATTCAGGCTTGCTTATCCGTAGTGGAGCAAATATCTTTCCGTCAGCGAGCAAATAACTCGCAGCGGCTACAGAGGTGTAAGCGTGTAGTGGAGGCACGTTGCCTGCGGGGACGGCTGGAGCGTGTCGAGGGCCTGGCTGGACCTGTTAACGGGCCGTCGTGACCAATAAACCTGTGACACGGCCCTTGCCGACGCCGGGATCTGACAAACACTCGGAGCGCCGCCACCGACTCGTGGCGAACACACAAACCTGCGCACCTTCATTCCTTCTCCCGTCTTGTTACTTCCCTCTAGGTTAGTTGAAAACTGCACTGGAGCGTAGAATAATATCCGCTTGCAGCCACAATAGAAAGTGATTTCATTTAACACACGACCGGTTCGGTCTTATGCCCATTTTCAAGCGGTTTACATTCAGGTTCATGTTTCCATACTCACAAGGGAACCTCCCCATCGCACCCCCATCAGATTTAGTTATAAGTTGCCACAATGGATAAGCCTTGAAAAACTGAACACAGATCAATCGAGAAAACAGGAAGAAGTTGTGTGGAACTATGAAAAAAATAAGCAAAATATACAAACTGAGTAGTCCATGCGCAAGATAAGCAACATCACGGTTAATCTGAGCTCATAGTTCCACACAACTCCCTCCTGTTTTCTCGATTGATCTGTGTTCAGTTTTTCAAGGCCTATCCACTGTGCCAACTTATAACTAAATCTGAAGGGGGTGCGATGGGGAGGTTCCCTTGTCCCTGTTGGAGATCACTGTTTAAATAAAAAACATCAGAAACTCTTTCAATCCATATGTGGCATGAATCAGGAAACCAGTGTTTAATAGTACTAGTTGAAAACAGTTTTGGTTGCAATTTTAGTTTTTTTATTTATCAACTAGGCGTTTCACCTTATTTAGGCATCTTCAGGCTGATCTTAATATGGTATTTCTTAGGACGATCATGTAGACAGTATAGCGATGCCCTTTGCCTATACTGTCTAAATGATTGTCCTAAGAAATACCAAATTAAGATCAGCCTGAAGATGCCTAAATAAGGTGAAACGCGTAGTTGATAAATAAAAGACTAAAATTGCAACCAAGACTGTTTTCAACTAATAATAATAAAAAAACCATGTAATGTGATGGTCACTAAATAGATACAAATGAAACATTTGGATGTGGCTACGTGACATGTGCTGCAAAATACTATAGTACTTACATATATCTGGTGTAGCTATATCGTTTTCACATTACATTTGTCACTTTACTGTATAAAAATATTTCGTTTATCGCATGTTAACTGTGTATTAGTCACTGTGCTAATTATTGATGCTTCCATATTTAGCCTTTGATAAAGTAATGACACGTTAGATGTTGGTAACTTCAGGCACACATAAAATCAAAACATTCAACGTGTTAGACTTGGAAAACAGAGGTATTGGCAGACAGCTTAATTCCAAGAAGTACTGATATTTTGCACAAACAGGTACATAACATATTACAAACTATAAAAATGAAGCAGTTACATGATTGTGAAACCACACAGTCATTTATAACATCTTGAGTGGGTACTGGTAAATTAATAAAGGTAAATATAGTTTTTGTATTTTTATCCAAATTTGATAGTTGTGAGGGGGGCTCGAAATTAGGATTTGGTTTACAATGATACAACAATTTTATTTTCATAATTTGTGATATTTTTTGTATCTACATGTGTATCTTCTCTGCACTTCCTTGACATAAGCTCTCTGACCATCATCTTTGTTTTTCAAAATATGTAAATAAGATGAATGTTGTTACTGCTTGTGCGGCTGAATTTACCAATATCTGAAGTGCCACTACTTTACCAAAGACATAATACGGAAGCACCAATAATTAGCATTGTGACTAACACACAGTTAACGTTATTTTTTACAGAAATATGATAACGATACTGATATACTAGTTTTATGTACGTACTACAGTATGTCGCTACTTCCAGATGTTTCATTTGTGTCTACTTAGTCAACATCACTTTATTTATTTTTGATTTATATAGTGATTTCCAACACTGAGTGTGGAACATGTACGTGAATGTAAACCACCTGAAGATGAGCGTAAACCCGAACCCGGAGTGTGTTAAACAAACTCACCTCCTGTTCTGACTGGTAATGGTTATTATTCTACACCTATACAGTCACGGAGTTCAGCTGCATCCATTAGGGATTAAATACGTGAAAATTACATTACTGTCCAAAACACAAAAGTCTACATCTACATCTACATGGATACTCTGCGAATCACATTCAAGCGTCTGGCAGAGGGTTCATCGAACCACCTTCACAATTCTCTAATATTCCAGTCTCGTATAGCGCGCGGAAAGAATGAACACCTATATATTTCCGTACGAGCTCTGATTTCCCTTATTTTATCGTAGTGATCGTTTCTCCCTAGGTAGGTCGGTGTCAACAAAATATTTTCGCATTCGGAGGAGAAAGTTGGTGATCGGAATTTTGTGAGAAGATTCCGTCGCAACGAAAAACGCCTTTCTTTTTAATAATTTGCAGCCCAAATCCTGTATTATTTCTGTGACACTCTCCCCCATATATAAAGGAGTTTTGCTATTTGGGGAGCAAACTAACTGATGATGGTCGAAGTAGGGAGGATATAAAATGTAGACTGGCAATGGCAAGGAAAGCGTTTCTGAAGAAGAGAAATTTGTTAACATCGAGTATAGATTTAAATGTCAGGAAGTCGTTTCTGAAAGTATTTGTATGGAGTGTAGCCATGTATGGAAGTGAAACATGGACAATAAATAGTTTGGACAAGAAGACAATAGAAGCTTTCGAAATGTGGTGCTACAGAAGAATGTTGAAGATTAGATGGGTAGATCACATAACTAATGAGGAGGTATTGAATAGGGTTGGGGAGAAGAGACGTTTGTGGCACAACTTGACTAGAAGAAGGGATCGGTTGGTAGGACATGTTCTGAGGCATCAACGGATCACAAATTTAGCATTGGAGGGCAGCGTGGAGGGTAAAAATCGTAGAGGGAGACCAAGAGATGAATACACTACGCAGATTCAGAAGGATGTAGGTTGCAGTAGGTACTGGGAGATGAAGGAGCTTGCACAGGATAGATTAGCATGGAGAGCTGCATCAAACCAGTCTCAGGACTGAAGACCACAATAACAGCTCCCCCATATTTCGCGATAATACAAAACGTTCTGCCTTTCTTTGAACTTTAGCGATGTACTCTGTCAGTGCTATCTGGTAAGGATCCCACACCGCTCAGCAGTATTCTAAAAGAGGATGGACAAGCGTAGTGTAGGCAGTCTCCTTAGTAGATCTGTTACATTTTCTAAGTGTCTTGCCAATAAAACGCAGTCTTTGGTTAGCCTTCCTCACAATATTTTCTATGTGCTCCTTCCAATTTAAATTGTTCATAATTGTAATACCTAGGTATTTAGTTGAAAAATGTCACAATATGGAGCGGAAATCAGTAACAGTGACACGAACAGCCAAAAATATTGAAAGGAAAGGTAAGCAGTCACTGTCAATGACCATTAAGATTTCCTTCAAGCCGGATTTGGGTTTTCTGTATAGCAAAGGAGTACTTTCTGCTTCGAACTGACGCCTGATTCGAACATAATGAACAGCAGTTCATTGCATTGCGCTGTGTACTGCACTCATAAAAAAGTAATTCAACACGAAGCTGTCTTCTTAACAATGGTCACGTCTTCGAATAGGGAAAATTCTTTGTATATGCGTACATGGAGTTTTCACGGCCGGTGTTTCCTTCAGTGGCAAATTTCGAGCTGGGAGGTCCTGGGCAATATACAGGCTGGTCAGAAACACTCTGAAAGTCTTATAAAGGTATTTTTGGGTAGATTGTGCGGAAAAATAAATTTTAAGAAAAAATAGATATGTTGCGCCATTTCCGATTTAATTAACATTGATGTTAGCCAATCATGTTTAACGCGCGCAAATTCGAATTCTTGTACGCGCTAAAGTGGGGCAATTCACAGACATCTGTGGGTCCGTGAGTTACATCTGGTTCGGATCCACGTTACCAGTTAAAAATGTGCCTTTCTCGGATGTGATAAATTTCAGATATGTGAGCAAAAGCTACGTTTCGTCGGTTCGAGGAAAACAAACTAAGAGCTCGATTGGCGACTCTCTCTCTGGCAGGCTGCTTGAATTTGCGCGCGCGGCGACCAGATTGGCTAAGATGGGAGACCACGTTGCCAAGAATCTTCAGATTCTTGGAGCAGGGGAAGAAGATGCCAAAGACAGTAAGCTAGGGAAGAGGCTACTTGACTAGGACAAAAGCGTATTTAAGTCGTAAAATCAAGAACTACACGAAAGCTTGGGAAATACGCTGCGGAAAACATGTGCAGTATGGAAGCACTTGGGGGATTTTAAATCACAGATAACACCACTATTTCGTAATTATAGAGCACCGAAACAGACTACACCTGCTTTTGCCTTAAAAATATTTTACTAAAACAATTGTAGTTGGAAATCTGAGCTAAGAGCGCTGCGGAATTTATTTCTAATTAGGAAGGTTCCCTCGATAGGTGCAATAAACAAGTGGATTACAAGCTCCGAAGTGACAGTAACGACTTTGAAAAAGAAATCGGAGAGGGGACTCAGGGTTTCGAGACTATGCCCGTCAGTCACTCCGAGCACAAGATGACGCCCAGAAGCAAGCTGTTGCGATGACGTCTGCAGATAGTGTTCACTGATTCATGTTGATTTAAATTTTCATCCGCAGAAACTGTAGGTTCTCTTATAACAGGGATATAACAAACTTCAAATGCCATTAACATTTTGCATAGAAATGAAACAAAAATTTCGAGGACGATGAGTTTCTGGAGAGCCCTTTGGTTACAAATGAGTGCGTTTTGATCTTACAGTTGACATGAACGAAAAGAATGGTTCTTGCCGGGTAGGCAGCAATCCAAAATGCACTCTATGAACGATATTTACGTTGCTGCAGCGTGACAGTAACGTGTGAAGTTCTTCACAATGATATTACATTTTTTATGACGAAGAGCGACCTAGAAATATTGTCAGTTGGGTATGACATGCGTAGATAATGCAATCTTTCGTCGCTGTTGCATTGCACAATTTTCTGCAATTTCACAGCAACTGACTTCATCAGGACAGTGCGATAATCGAAGACGATTGTGTGGGACGTTTATGTTAACTATTTCGTCCCATTTGGTGTCATACGGTGGGCTCCAAGAACACTACATTGATCCACTACATTTATAGAACCAAGGCAATGAAGACGAAACTGTTGTGTCCACCTGTTATGGAGAGCAACGTGGGAGGCTAAGAACAGATCGGTGGGGCGCATTAATAAGACTCTATGAATTGGCCATTACTTTCTTTTACGAAGAAAAGTGAAATGGTTCATTTTATGTCAATAAAATTTTTCACTGAATTGTATTGGATAATACCTAAGGTTATTCTAATATTGGTTGTAAAACAGTTTCACCAGTAGCGTCACATCAGACTACAGCTGAATCAGGTTGATAACAGTGTCGATATTTGGTTCACTCTATATGAAACGTGGCAAGGTCTTCCAACGACTATGGTTTACTTTCTTGGAACTAATCCTTATGCTGTGTTATATTATTCAACATCTTTAAAGAACCACTAACAATCATACCTAAGGAGTGTTAGAAACACACTACGAGAATTGTTTCAAAATCATTACTCGAATTGTATTTTTCCAGTAACAGTTATGTCCAGTAGTCCTAGTCGCTTGTACGTGCTAAAGCCCACGTGACCCTAGCATATTATTGTTTATGTTAGCAGAGCAGCAGTCGCTTAGAAAGATAAAATGATTATCTGATACATATCGTTCGGGGCGTTGCTAACCTAGAGATAGGCGATAGCAATCGCATTATATTCCACGTGATATGAGAATCTTTAATTATCACACACTGTCGTATGGCTGTCTTACTGAGAATGAACGTATTCCTGCAATAAATTAAAGGAAATTATGTTGGGTGGAGTAATGCTTATCATCGACTGCACTTCATTTGCCCCAAAATTTAGTAAAACAGACACAAAAACGATTCTCATCTCCCTTTTCTTAATTTTAATAACGTTTTATTAGCATGAAAAGATACTGGTATGGGGACATTAACATAATTTTGAGAAGAATGGAGCAAGTCTATAAGAAGCTTCCTGACTATTGATCAACTTATAACTACTTTTCAATACAACTAAACAGCTGTAAATTGCTAAATTTCACAAGTACCTTACATATTGCGTAACAAGTTTCGCATCACAGGCCAGAAAAAAGTTGTTTCCGCTTCGCAAGTCTTATAGTAAGACTGATATGCGATGACAGATAGCGAACTTCATGTAGGCAGTTGTTTAGGTGTCTCGCATTCTAACTCTGTTATCCCCCTAAATGTTCCCTACCATGGAATCTGTTGTTGACCCAATAGGAGAAACTGCAACATTCACTCACGCTAGACGGAAAAACGATTAGCAGTTGGATAATACTTCTTTAAGCATTGCATAGAACGGTGTCCACTACTAGGCTGGTTTGATTTTGTGTGGGCCTCCACCCGCACCGAAAAAGAAAAAGACAAAAAACCCAAAGTCTTCACATTTAAGTTAAAAAGTTATCTTGTGGCACACTGCTTCTATTAAGTACAAAAGATTCTCTATAGTAGAGAACTGTTTTGCGTAATATGTTATTTAGTCGTATACTCTATCATCATTTGTTTAGTGTTTCATTTATTATTCACTTCTTTTGTCCATAATTTTGCTAATTAGCATTTTGTAAACAGTACACAAGGTCGATTCTTGACAAAGTAGCTTTGGCTCTCATGGTCCAGCTAAAGCTAATAAATTAACTAAATAAAAACGGTTGAGAACTTATGTGGTGTAAACATAAGCACTGGTAATATATGCATAAAACAGTGCTAATTAATTAATAAATGTGTATATGTGTGGTTCCCTTTAGATTCAGTATTTAGAATATTAATATAGAATTTTAGCACCTACTCTTGGAAGTATAATGGTGTCATTTTAAGAAACCAGTACATATCATAGCGAATGTGATGAAAACGTAGAATCAACAGGTTGGTTCCTCTTTCGAGACTACCTACTGCACGATGATTCACTCCTTATCAAACTACGGTGATAAGTGTACAGATACCGATACAATACGTGCATAAGGAAGAAATTTGCTGTCAGTAACAACACATTCGTAGTTTAGTTTGTAAAGCTCTTTTCTGTAAGCTAAAAGCATTTACGAGCCGTTTTTCCCAAAGTAAAAACGAGTTACCTTTACAGTACTGAAATCCCTCTTTATTTACTTGGTAATTACGAATGGTAAGTTACTGTACTGAGACGATCCAGAGTAGCATTTTGTGTCCTTTTTTTTTTGGCTCAGATTTTTCACAAGGAAAATCCGCGATTAGTAAAGCTAGTCTATTGGTCTTGTCGATTGGTTCTCTTTTGGTTCATCATTTAGAATACTAATATCGAGTTTCAGTATCTACTCTTGTGAGTGTAATAGTGTCATTTCGAGGGACCGAAACGTATCGCAGGGGATATGATGAAAGTTGACACTATCGACACTGCGGCGTTTGGCGAATTCTGCGTACAAAATAGGTTGAAATTTGAATCTTCTTGCTCTTGGCTAGTTTATTTTCAACTCCATTTCTTACGTTGCCCTGTGGTATCTCATTTAATGATGCGTTACGACAGGAAAAAAAACACGAGGTAGAGACAACGCTGTTTTAAGTTGCCTACAGTATTTATGTGCGAGAGGTTGTCAGAAAGCGTATCCAGATGTTTCACATGGATTTTTGCCATATGCCATATTTTCTATTTGTGCGGCGTCCGATGTGTTCTGCATGAAAATTACAGTTGGAATTTTAAACTTCTTGGTCTTAGCTTGTCTAGTTTTAACATCATATGATATGTTGCCCTGTGGTATCTCATTTGATGATGCGTAAGACCAGAAAAAATGCATGAGAAAGAGACGACTCTGCTTAGAGTCGCCAATAGTATTTATGTACGAGAGGCTGTCAGAGAGTGTATCCTAATTTTTCACACGGATTTTCGATTTTTAGTTTTACTGGTAACAGAGAATGGAATCTAAGAACAAGATTTTCTGGTCAGTGGTAGTACAACGACCAATAAAGATGAAATAGAATATGATGGAACAGTATGTGAGACACTCGATTTGGTTTCGATACACACGGCGTTACTAGGCCCGTTCCTTCCCAGTTGGTGTTTTAATAATTTTGATATGCACAAGACCCAGATCACTAAACTTCATTACTTCTTCTGAAAGTGCTGTGTGGATGCCTCCAGTCACATGGTAGCTATGATCAATATTAGTGGCTATTTTAAACATAGAAGTTTTATTGGCAACCTTACACTCAAGAGAAGTAAAAACTGAATTTCTACGTTACTAAATACGTCGTTAAGACGGAGTTTGGTGACAACATCTCAGAGTTTACTAGGTAAATGTGCTTATAGGAGGTGGTAAGCCCCTATCTTCCTCCAACCTTTGAACTGATACACACAGCCACTTGTAGGGGCAGCTACATTTTAAAGTGGACTCCGACAAAGGTTGAAACTTGTCATTTTTCACATTAAAAACTCATTACCAGACGTAAAAGAAGTGACAGGTGACAGAAAAAGAATCCTAAGCTATTGCGTCACACATCCACATAGACACTAAGCCAGTAAATTTTAAAACAAAATTATGTGTTTTAACTTCCCTTAGGATCTTATAGTTTTCATGAACGGTCATATTAACATTGCGGAAAAAATTTTCATGTTTTGTTGGGCGACTAAAGATGAAAATAAGAGATGAAGGGGAGAAAACAGAAACGATTCTAAGATGAAATGTGTGTCGCGAAGATGATGAAACCACAGTGTGTAAAATATAATATTATTGGACATAAAGTACAAACAGGGGAAACGTATTTGCCTCGTAGAAGACATACTATATGAGCGAGTGCATTTCTTGCAAATAATTCCTCTGTCAGCGGACGTCCGGCGCTTAAAAGGCGCTTGCATCAGCCGAGTGGTCAGGCGTCGAACCCAGCCTGAGCCCCGAATTGCGCAGGTCAGTCTGCTAGCCCAGAGGGCCCCATCCTAGAGCGGCGATTATCAGTAGAATGCACTTCTTTGTCTCACCTCAAGATTACTCACGTGGTCAACGCTAAGGAAGGGGCCGTCCATCAGAGTGATGGCTTCTGGAAGGTGCGCTTTATCGACTCGGCCCGGTCACCCTGACCGTGGACCAGCCACATCTTCCGTTCTACGCAGCAGCATTGCATCCGTGCTGACGCAGATCGAGGGTGGAAGCGCCGAACTCGCAATTGCAGACTTCAATACTCGGTTATATCAAAGGGGAGGGCGATATTTTACACTTTTGAAACTCAACATACAGCTATTGAATTACGTTTATACGGATCTTTCAGCGGGCTTGCTTCACAAGTGCGCATTTATTACCTGCTAACGTAAGTCATTCCTAATGTTTAAGAAACAGGTTCGAGTACTTTTCGAGCTGCTTTCTCTTACATTTGTATACGTGTAATTACAATGTTGTAATTAACACCCACGAAAAACAGCTACGTAATTATTTTTTTCACTGTTTGCAGTTACATATCTGTAATTCTGGAACTCACTCTACTTTACTAGGACGTCACTAGGGACATCAGAACAAAACTGAGCAGCCCATTGATAAAACGGAGATGTACTACACCATATTGGTTTGTCTTTCCTCTTATTGTACTACGATACTATGGTGACGGAATTTCAGTGCGTACAAGGACTGCAATTATATATCTGCTAACAAATAAGCAACAAATTATGTAACTTTACTTTTTGAGGTGGTAATTGAAAGTCTTTGAGTAGCCCTTATATTTACTAACTAGGATCACCTAAAAAATTTCAGTCTTATTTCCTGACGTTCCCTTTTCTTTAATATTGCGTCATCTCCTCATATTGCTTTTCTTTTTCCTTGTCTGTATGTTGTTCAATATTTTTTTTCTCGCCATCGATAGCATTTTCAACCGAGGATCTTCGCTCCAAAACAGTAGTTTATGTTGTTTTTTATTCTGTGGTGTGATTTATTTTTCCTGTTCCTTTTTTATTTCGCTACTCTGTCTGTAATGAAATTCTAGTTCCAAAAATACCCTATTATTTGTTTGGTTAAGCTGTTCTCTTTCTCCTGTTATAGATATACAAAACATATTTATCTTTAGTTTGCTGTCACCTCCCACATTTTACAAATTTTTGGTAGACCTTATCACTGTCAGAGGCTGTATATTAATCCTGTTATTAACGTTTGGTCCCTACTGTACCGCACGAAGTATAACTGAGAACATTGCAGCACCTGCTTTTAGTCTTTCGGTTCCACCTATATTAGTTTCATTCCTCAGAAAAGTTTTTATTCCTGTTCTTACCAAGTGACTCTGGTCTTTTTGGGTTTTTCTGTACGGCCAAACGTTAGGTCATCATCTCCAACTAAAAATGAAAAAAAAAATACTGAACCATTATAAACCATGACGACAAAACACTGTCCGTTATGGGACTCTGGTACCCATAAATGAACGAAAACTATGGAAGTGATTCTCTGAAGACAGTAGACAGGAAAGAAAATCTTTGTTATCGAAAAAATGCAAAAAATCGGACGAGTTCTGCAAGAGATAGAATCAAACTCCACGAATTACTAGAGATAGATGTACTTCGAAAAAACAGCATTAAATCTTGTCTTTAAGAAAACCAATGATGAAAAACTCTATGAATGTTACAGAAGGCAAGCAGTAGCACTATTATTTAACTACAAAATATTGTTAAAATTAGAGATCACATAGTAGCAACAACAAAATCCCAACGAAACACGAATCTGTCACTTCAAAGGTTTATACAAGCAGCAAAAGCAGAACAGTAGATGGAAGACAAAGGAAGGAAAATTAGTAGTCTCTAATTTGAATTATACAGAATCAACAACTAAAAGTAAGAAACTGTAGGAAAATAAAAAAAAATCATTTCGCATGATGTACGAAGCAGTAGGTAATCATGTTTACCTTTGTCTTCATGTGGAACTGCTTTGCAGCGTTATGGAGACGGCAGGATGAGCTTGACATACGTTAAAAGTATGGTATAGGTTGAACTCTTTGGTTGTTGAAACTGTTCATCATATCCGTGATGAACGTTTTTAGGAACACGCTTTAAACCTTCTGCAAAGGTTATCTAACTACCACGGAGAGAGTCAACAAATAAATGGAATCCCACTTTGCCAGTCTTAAGTTGTATGTTTAAAATATGTCAAAAACAAAGAGTACGCTCAACTACTAGCTCCCCCGCCCCCCTTAATTTCTGAAAGCTGAACCTGTTTATGGACAAATTCCTAAACGCGAAATATATCAGATATGATAACACAACGTATATACTAATTTTAAAAATATGTGTTTTAGCAGGCTAAGTTTTTTCTTCAAAGTCTTATTAAAAACTTTTATTTGTAAAAGCAGAATGAAATAAAATTTCGCATATATATATATAAATTAAACTCAATGACAGCACAGTGCGGACTGATTGGATCTCTTTATTTCTCTTTATTTTGTGAATTTTATGTGATTCAGAAGTCGACTATGCCTCATTCTGAAATCAGCAATTTTTCTTTCTCTTATTAAGAGCATTTTTTTCAGATTACTCTTTTATTTCGACCTAAACATAAATAACAGACTCCAATTATTTAAAAAAGAAAAACGCGATGGTTTTTGGTCATTACTTCAGTCTAGTGATTGATTTCAAAATTACACACTTGAATTACGCGCTAGGGACCACCATAAGCAGTTTCCGCCATTTTCAACAATTTTGGTTGTTATTTGACACTAGGTTGTGTTTTGCGCAGAATTGGTAAATATTTCTCGTTATACACATTTAAGGGATGTACGGTATATTAAAGCTATACGGAATATACTGTTAATTCCTCAGGTACAGAATTTTACAGCGAGTGAAATGCTACATACTTTTGGAACTATTTATATAACATGTGGATAAATAAGCTATACTTCGCCAGTCGGGTGCCATCTGCATCTTGAAATAGAAGGTCTTTTATCGTGGAATATGTGATACCTGAAAATGAAATGAATTTCTTTAACGCCTTAACAGTATTACCTGTCACGGAAATGGAAATTTGTGTTATTTCCAATAGATTCTATTTCAAAACGTTTTTAATTTCTAATTAGTCTTTGTTAATACTTCTGCTTAATTTGATTTCACACACCAATGGTTTGTGTGTGGTAGATTAATAATGTAACAGATGAAATATTAAGTAGAATGCTGACAAGATTTTCTCGACTGGAACGCTTTTAAATTCCAATCGAACAGGAACATAACAATGTTGTACATTTAATTTATTTTTTAATGTCTATTACAGTGCTGACTGGAGGTGAAACTGAAACGTGTACCATAGTACAACACTCTCCCCTGTACTTTACCTCCTCTTAATTACATTGGTATTCAGGGTTCAACTATCAATAGATACGATTTCGCGCATTAACTATTGATGTCAGAAGTATATTTAAGTTACATAAATGTTATGAGAAAGAACAAAAGTAATCATAAAGAAAACCTGCATTTATATTCTTCGATGAGGGTACGGCTAAGTTAAGCATTCCCTGTTTGCAGTTTTCATTCATAGAAACTAAAAAGTCCGGTAGCTGTAGAGGATATTAGTAAAACAATTCCGGAAGTATACTGACTTTCTATATCCACGCTAAGGAAAAAACGTCTTCAACAGGAAATTTGATGAACTTGAAGAACAAGCTTTGTTAACATCGCAGTAACAAATACTTGAGCGCATAAAACTGGTAAGAGCGGTCGAAATATTTGCCATCCTGTAAAATGATTTTTAACGAAATCTCAAAGAAAAAAACTGTACTGAGAAGTGATGAATACTGTTACATCACATACAGTGCCACATAAAAGAATGTGTTGATGTAATTTGGAGGTTCTTATGTTCCAACATACTTCAGCTGCACTAGTTTCACCCTGCAAATTTAATAGGTTCGTTGGCCATTTGCTGCGCCTTAAGGAAATGTCGGGCACAAAAGACAATGATACTCATCACGTAAAACCGTTGCCTTCTGTCTTCCGTCTTCTGCTAACGGTGTCACCGCTGTACCCGCAGAAACATGACGTAAGGCTGTGCTGGAAATTACCATGAAAACGACTTCTGTCATCACGGTACCGCAGCAATTGACACAGACAAGTTCCGTAGCCACTCATGCTCTGAAAATTCTGTTAAATAAAAAAAGTCGCTTGTGAAACAGACTCTGATGTATAGTCTATTTTTACCAATGATGACAAGCCACCATGTAGCTCTTCGCGGTACTGTGCCTCAGAATACCCTTAATGTGTCTCGTAACATCAGTGAAAATATTATAATCGCGACCAGACAAACAAAGTTTCGCTTCTTTATTTCCCCAAGCACTTGGGCTCCCAAACGCGCCATTCGCACGTGGATCTTGACTCATGACGCAGCTGGGTAGGTGAATGTTTTTCGGCGTATCGCTCATTGGTAGGCGCGTGTGCACACCGTAGACATGTTTTCGTGCCATTAATTTAGAGAGCAAGACTAATGTTACCTTATGCGTGCCACAATGAAGTTTCGCCAGTTGCGCTGGTTGAGTTACTGCGTGTACGTCAGGACAAAAACTATGATCCCGTTTCTTTATCAGCTATTGTTTAAATTTTACGCCGCACTCACTGCCCAGAGATAAGTAGACAGCGTGTCTCTAGCAGCTAATCTTTGCTGGCGATACAGCCCCGCCATATTGGAAACTCGTACGATGCAAAGTGTGCGTGGGTGTACGGCTTGCTTTCTCAAAGGTGTTGGAGAGCGCCAGTGTTGAACTAAAATGTTCAAAGAGTGTAGCGTATCCGAGATCTCTGATGTGGATCTAAGCGTAGAATTCGTCCACTACGCCTGACGTATCCCAGTTGCGTGATGTTTAGACGATTTCCAAAATCTACCAGAAATACAAAATTAGCGTCTTTATGTTCACATACAAAACGAATTTGCACAGCATTATTAACATAAATTCTGAGAATGGAAACGATTCCCCAAAACCGAAACAATACTGCACCTGTAATACTTCAGAAGAGAGGAGGCCGACAAGACGTAAAAACTTTATAATTATTCGCTCCGTAATGTTCAAGATATTCGCTAAAATCATAACTAATCACAAAGGGGGAAAAGCATCATATTTTAATCAAGCAGGAGAGCCAACTGGCTTCAAAACTAACTACAGGCAGGTAGATAATTTCCAACTTGTAAACGAATTTATAACAACGAGAAATGTTTATGAACTACCACTGTTTAGGATTCATCGATTTTGAAAATTTTAACAAAATCGGGACTTTGGGAATGAAAAAACACGCAACACTGGTATAATATTCTACAGTATTTATAGTTGTACAGCTCGGTTTTCGGCCGTTACACAATCTTCACGTACTAAGATGAATATTTGTGCCTGTGATATTTTTTAGAATCAAAAATTTTAAACTACTTGGATCTGAAGTGAATCTCATTTGGTTTTCAAATGTGACAAATGTTAATATTGGATTTCAGACAAGATCGAGACGAATTATTTCAGCAAAATGAGATGTGAAACAGTTTTTCTGTACCACTTAAAATAATGCACCACATGACAAATTACAGCAGTTTGTTCTGAGGAGAAAAATTAGTTGAACAATATACAGTAAACTTTGGCAACGTGTTGCGTCGGGTTGACTGAAGAAGATAATCTTGTCCCAATATAACCACTATTACAAACAGATAAAATATTACAAGTGAGACTAAACAGGCAAGTGAAACATGTAATCATACAAAGTAAAATTTTAACAGGATAACTGAAACCACACTAACTGAAATAATGGAAAAATGGGACGTATGTACATTGTAGAAAATTATGCCAGTGTTGTGTGTTTTCTCATTTACAATGTATAAAATACTCTACCAAGAACCAAAGGAACAGCAAATTAATACGGAACTGGTACTAACGAAAGACGGGGCCTTCTGTGTTTGCGTACTGATGTTTTTAGATTAATAATATCTATGTTTACATATTGATGATCTTTTACATTAATACTTCCAGTTCCATTAGAATTCAACAGAACAGCGAAAAATTCACATCTCTGAAATAATCAGCTGTCATACAATTTCAATTACAGTTCAGAATAAATAAATCGTTACATACTTCTATATCCTAGTATCATAAGAATCCTTAAAACAAAAAATAAACAAAAACAGCGCCAATGAAATATGAAGCTATTGAAAGACACATAGGGGGAAGAAACAGAAAAAAAGCGTCCTGTTGCAGTCTTCTTTCGATAGAACAGAAAACATTCTACATTGCTGTGTGATCTTGTGTCCCGTCGTTCTATACAAAGTGCAGGAACTCCATCTATTTCGACAATTTTTGGTTCCTTCATTAAGAATAAAGTGCGCAGTACTATACAAAAAGAAGGAAGAATTGTGCAGAGCGAATTCGTTGGCATCCTCATGCTCCACTGTTGAACTACTTGAAATTTTCTCACAATGTTAGCAGCAGTTGCCTCTGTATCATTACATGAGGGTCTCATGACAAACTACAGAATAAGTAGCAAAGAATCATTTGGTGCAATGAACTTACTACACCAATGAGCAGTCTTCCAAAAATCACTTGATTTCTCCGTAACCCAGTGAGCAAAACCTTGCAGAAATGACGCGAATTTATTCAGAGTAATAAACTACTCTTAAAGCTGACCAGGGGAGGGAACTGGTAAGTGATGTGCGAATTACAACATTGGAACAGTACTAACGTGTGGACATGAAAATCTAGTTACTGCGTCACAAGTTATCTTAGGCTTTCCCTGCATGTTTGCTGTTTGTGGTTATCTACTCTCCAGGACATTTTAATGGAAAATACTTACATAATCGTTTCACGGTATTGATGATGGAATTTTTTTTGTAGTTCAACACAGAATGTATTGTATATGGGGACAAGGAAAGAAACAGATGCTGTTACAAATACAACTAATTTAAGTAGAGAATTCAGTAATGCTTCGCTATCTCTTGGTGTTGACAGAGTAGCCAGCCCTGTTCGAAATCTAGAGGATTTTCTAGAAACACGTGAAACACTATATCCTAAAGAGTTCTTCGCGTTTGCCTGTTTTAATAGGAGAAGCGGAAACAGCGAAAAGCCTTAACGCCGCTGTTGCGAATGAATGACTTCACTGACAATCAATACATGGGATTGCCCAAGATGCCCGTTCAGTGAACCCTGCGCCATTTCTGTCTCACTTCTGTTGAAGTTCTCCACGTTGACCGTGTAGCAGGTCGAATTTATGGCGGCCTATCGCACGAATCCTTGTTTCATTCTCAGTAGTTGCTTCGCTGCTGCTTTCGAGTGATTTGTGTCCAGAACACTGCGCTGCTTTAATCACTGTGAATCACGATTTTTTCACTTCTTATGTCAAAAATCTCGTTTGCTAGATTCTCAGAGTCGAGTGGAACAGATTCACTAGCTCCGAAAATTCCAAGCAAGTGCTGAAAATCGAAATGCTCTTCCCATAACGTAGCACATGAAGTTATGAATATTGACGTAATACGAACCACCGTGATTTACAACAAGGAGCATGGTCACTGAAACATTTCGAAATAACTGAGGGAAGGCAGATGATATAAGCTAACTAATTCAAAGAAAGTTATGTATCTAAGCTTAGTTTTCTTTTTGTAGTCGAACTTCCAGGGATATTCTCCACACGCTAGATTCTCTATTTCTCTAGTAGTGCACATAGACGTTTGGCTCCCAGAGTGGACAACACTGACCTAAAAGGAAATTACAAGTAATTCCACTGTCCGGGTTTTGAGTATCAGCCAACAACCCCTGTCAGACATTTCCACCTGTAAATCACATTGTTCCACTTATAGTTTACTGGGATTTCTCCCGTTCTGGTCGTCTGGGTAGGAAATTATTTATATATTTTTTTAAATCTTTGCGGCAACCCTTACTCCAATTACCAAATTCAATAGCGCAGAACACGCAGGTTGTAAGAAAATTCCGTATACAAAACTTTAGACGTTTAGAGGAGATTTTCATATGTGACAAAAATGTCACAGGTGCCCTGTTTTCCGGCTCTGGGTCTATGAAGGTTTTTACTCTAGTAATGTCCAGAGACGGTGCTCAAACTGCAGTGAGGTTGACAGTGTTTTAAAGATTTTGCTGACCCCTTACGGATTTCTTTCTGTGAACGGAGATGAAGCGTCTTGTGAACGAGACACCTACAGGCACTCCAGACAAGCAGACTGCCCTTTTAGCTGAAGCTGTGGCCATTATTCGCGAGACGTAGTTATTTTGAGGATGTTAGACAGTCATTTAGCATGCAGATGCCTGTTGTGCATTAATGCTGACAGGTAACATTTCCCAAAGCACCCTAAAACAATATTCATCACACAGAAGTCAGAACATCACTACTGTCCAAACTTCCATGATACTCTAGCGCAGAAAAGATGCACCTGTCACATAAGAAAAATGTTTCTTTTTATCTGCTCCAAACAATCTAAATTTTTTTATATGTAGTTGGTTTACGCCCCGTATATTTAGTGTCATTTTTCAGATCTAGTCCACAACACTCTTTTATAATATACGCAGTTAAATCGATCTAGGTCTAGTAAACGATTTAGAAACCAGCAAATACTCTTTTCGTCTGGAACAACCACTCACCACACTATACCAGTTTATTTTAATGTTTGGGTTAATGCTGGGTTACCAGCACTTGTAAAAGACGACATCATTCTCTGTCAAGGTAGTCCAGAGGTGGCGCTCGGCGCTCAGCTACGTCGAGTGTCGTAAGTGTAGCTAACAGGTGACGCACGCTGTCAGTGTTTAGGCCCCAAAAGTGGTGCAATCCACTAAGCATGACGTCACTCTGGTTCTCAGCTGGGAGCGAGTGGACATACCAAGTGTCCAGTGATATCCTACTACAACGGCTGTCATCTGTAATGTGACGGCGACTATGTATAGCACATGGCATGGAAGAGTGGGCAGTATAGAATAACTCCACCGCAAAACGAGAGATGCATCTGACGCACAAACCAGTACAGTAAGTGGGGTACTACCTTTAGTATGAATAGGAAATAATTATGTACAAAGGAAAGAAACATCATTTGGAAACAGTTATTGTGGAATTTAAGTGACTTCGTTACTGATGAAATGAGAAGATAGAATCAAAAGATAATAATCGATAGAAAGTTAGTTTACAGTTAATACTTATTGTACTTCTGCGTCGGGCAATAGCGAATGTGCAGTTGTACATCTGCAAGTGATTAGTGACAATTCTCATGTTACACTCATTAGTGTTTAATGTTTAACACATCGAAATGTTCCTAGTCGCTGAATGTTATCAGATATTTATTCGTAGTACATGAATACTTAACAGTATTATGCATATGACGGAAGATTGATAAACGTACTACGGGGAAATAGGCGGTTTAGATCGCACATTTTTCTTGTTAACGGTTATGAATCTCGCAAACTGTTTTCTTCAGATGACAGTGGAAACCAATGATCAATAAAACTATTGTTTGATCTAAAGGGACTGACATCCTGCAATAAATTTCAGCGCAGTCACGGTTTCACAGTGGCATCACTTCGTAATTAAAAAAAAAAATTGAGAAACGTCTATAATAAATACAACGGCCGTGAGAGCGGTGTGCTGACCACATGCTCCTCCATATCGCGATCCAGTGACGCCTTTGAGCTGGAAATGACACGGCGGTCGGTCGGTACCTTTGAGCCTTCAAGGCCTGTTCGGACGGAGGTTAGCTTTTTCCTATGGTAAACGACTTTTGCGTAATGTTGATTCTGCCGTATATGGAGCATTTGTTTCCTAAGGGATGAGGAAGGAAATAGTCCTAACTACTGAAGTTACTGAGATGTTCTGGATCCTACCAAGAAAAAGTAGAGAAGTTGAAGACTGTTAAGAATGTCAATCAAAATGAAGTTGTGTTAGAAAGCGATATATCAAAGGAAAAAGTTCGAGTTGCGAGCGTAAGTTAAGATTACAGCTTACTGCCATTGTTGTTTAATTTTTTAAAGTGTAAGAAACAATAAATGTAGCGGAAGAAACATTCTTAGCATTACTAGAGGCCCCAAATATGACATTCCTTTTCACCCTAGGTATAAAAAGATAACGAACGGGTAAAATGAGCGAGAAAGTAAGAGAGGAATTAGTTTGAGAAATATCTAAATAAAGACGACAGTGATAAACAGGAATAGAACGGAGAATGGTCATCCGCTAACCTTCGTAAGGCATAGAAGAAGTCAAACAATTCTGTTAGTCAGCAAGCAAGATAACTTAATCTGGCCAGAGTAAGGGAGAATTCAGGGACAGATTGATGCTGGCTACCTTCGGCATAAGTGGCTTGTTGATATCGATTACTAATAAGCCCTGAGGAAGTTTTGAGTGTGTACATCTGCATAAAGGCAGTGCATTCGAGTGAAACGTGGAAAACTTTGGAGGTAGAAGTTGATAGTATGTAAAATGAGGTAGTGAGGCAGGAGGAAGATAAATATCAACTACGCAGGTTAAATAAGAAATGTGTAACTCCTAGAAAGAACGTAAAAGAATGGAAGGGACGTGTCATATAAAAGAATCACTGGCACTGAACGGAACTGTTGTTGTTGTTGTTGTTGTGGTAGTGATAGTAGTGGTGGTGGTGGTGATGTGCAGTTCGAAGACTGTTTCGACGCAGCTTTCCACACCAATGTATCTAGTTGAAATCTGTTTATCCTTCCGTAACTACTGAAACCCACATTCATTCAAATCCACATACTGTATTTTAGACTTGGTCTGCCTCTAAAATTTTAATCCCTCACGCATCCCTCTATTACCAAATTGCCTACTCCATTAGTGTAGTCAGATTGTGCCATAAACTTCCGTTTTTCCTAGTTCGATTCAGTATCTCGTCATTTGTTATACGATGTACCCAAGCAAATTTCAGCATTATTTGTAGAATTTCAATTCAGTGGCTCCGACTCTCTTACGTTTACTTGCGCACACTGTTACACTCCACATCGATACATTCAGAAAGGCTTCCTAACACTTAAATTTACATTCGGCACTAACATATTTCTCTTTTCCAAGAAACTGGTTCAAATGGCTCTGAGCACTATGGGACTTAACAGCTATGGTCATCAGTCCCCTAGAGCTTAGAACTACTTAAACCTAACTAACCTAAGGACATCAGACAACACCCAGTCATCACGAGGCAGAGAAAATCACTGAGTCCGCCGGGAATCGAACCCGGGAACCCGGGCGCGGGAAGCGAGAACGCTGCCGCACGACCACGAGCTGCGGACTTTCCAAGAAATGATTTTATTGCTATTGCCAGCCTTATTTTATTTCCTCCCTACTTAGACTGGTATCACTTATTTTGCTGCCCAAATAGTAAAACTAATCTACTACTTTTAGCGTCTTATTTCCGAAATAATCCCTTCAGAATTACCTGTTTTAAGCTGATTATATTCCATTAGCTTCGTTTTAATTTAGTTGGTTAGTTCCATGTTCTATAGAACATTTGAACGGATCCTTTATCGAGTTGACGTGCAAAGAGTCAGACTATACGATATTTATGTAATGTTAACGCTAATGAACAAATTATTATTTTTCGTCCTACTCATGTAAATATTCTTAATTACTACTTCCTTTTTAATGACTACCAGTTTTTAACAACAAATTCGTCAACGGAACAGAAAGAGCTGTCCAGGAAAAATGCTTTTAAATTGGATTTAAAACTTGCTTCGCTACCTGTCAGACATTTTATGTTGTTGGGCAAACGATAAACTTTTTTTGCATCGTATTCAATTCCTTTCTCAACTACTAACAGATTTGCCATGCCTAGTGTTCTAGGCATGGACATCACTGGTCATTTCGAACTGTGAAGGATTATACAGTACACGACGAATTTCATTAGCGAATATATGCATTGAGACAGTGCAGTCAAAATGCTTGGCTCGTTGAAGAGGTACCTACATGAAGTCCGTGGGTGAACACCACGTATTATTCTTACAGCTCGCTTTTGTGCAATCAATACTTTCTTTCTTTGTTATGAGTTACCCCAGAAAATTATTCCGTAAGATATTAGTGAGTGAAATAAGCAAAACGGGTTGGTAAGTTTGTTTCTAAGATTAGCAATTATACGAAGAGCAAAGTGGATGAACTTTTTGAGAAGCTCAGTAATACGCTTCCTCCAGCTCAGGTTTTCATCAATATGTACACTCAAAAATTTGCTGAATTCTGCACTATTTACTGACTCCTGTTCATGTGTTACATCAGTTGTTGGTATGATTCTGTTTTGTTGTGCAGAACTGAATGTTATGTGTTTTAATAAAATTTAGGAAGAGTCCATTTTCTGAGAACCACTTTACAAATGGTTCAAATGGCTCTGAGCACTATGGGACTCAACTGCTGAGGTCATTAGTCCCCTAGAACTTAGAACTAGTTAAACCTAACTAACCTAAGGACATCACAAACATCCATGCCCGAGACAGGATTCGAACCTGCGACCGTAGCGGTCTTGCGGTTCCAGACTGCAGCGCCTTTAACCGCACGGCCACTTCGGCCGGCGAACCACTTTACAATTCTTCGGAAAATATTATTTACTAATTCTTCTGTTGCTTTCCCTTTTATGGGATTTATTATAACATTAGTATCATCTGCAAAATGTTCTAATTTTGCTTGTTGAATTTTATGTGGAAGGTCATTCACATATTCAAGGGAAGAGTGGAGCCATTATTCAACTCTGTGGGACTCCATTTTCCCTAGTCACTGAAGTTTTCTTCCTTTCTGACATTGTCTGAATTATTTAGCACAACTTTTAGCTATTTGTTAAGTATGATTCAAAGCAGTGGTGTGTAAAGCGATCAATTCCATAAAACTTGAGTTTTTCTAGGAGAGTAATATGTTCAACGCACTCAAACGCCTTGGACAGACCACAGAAAATACCAATTGGTGACATATTACTATTTAAGGCTTTTGCTAATTGATGAGTAAATATATGTGAACAACATTTTCAGTCGAGCAACCTTTCTGAAATCCGAACTGTGATATTCTAAGTAAATTGTTTCCACCTAAGTGTGTGACTACTCTTGAGGACACCGCTTTTTCGTTGATCCTTCACCGTCTCTGAACAGAGGGAACTGAAAAGGTTAATGTAGTAGGTATGGACAGAGATGGGAATACTGTAAAAGAGGCTTTGAGTTTAGTAGGTATGCAGAGACGAGAAGGGTAGCCTAAGAAAGGAAGTGATCTAGGACGCTTACAAGCCAGTCGAAATACTGGTGACTAAGAATCAAAGTAAATATGCAAAGATGTCCTCGGCGAAATAGCGTAATCTTTGCACTGCAGAAGTTTCCATCTCACTAACTGCGAAATATACTGCAAGAACACGTTTCTCGGAGAGCAGTTGATTGCGAGGAAGCGAAATGAATCATAAAAGGCAGTTGGCAGCGGCCAGAGAGGCTGCGCGGTACGGCTAACGGTACGCCGGCGCTACGTCACAGTCGACTCACACAGCAGGCGCGCCAATTGCAGCAGAAGCGGGAGAAACGCCGACTATTAGAACCGATCCCGTCGCAGACGAGACTCCTCGCGGCTTTGGTGGCGGGCAAGGCTTTCTGCAATGTCAACCTGCCGCACAGACACAACGTGAGTCAACTCGCAGCCGGCGACCTCTAAATGTGACTCATTTTCCAGACGGTCTAAGGTCAGAGATAGGTCAGAGATGCTACCGGCAACGATATGAATGTGCGAGGAATGACGTCTGCATCTTACTTGCTTTACATCTACATAATAAGCCGACAAAGGAAGTCACGTTATTGTGACTATTTGTTATAACTGATTCGGAAACACGGAGATAATCTGCCCATAACATTCACGTTTAGTAGTTGCTAGTTTATCGCTTTTGACAGTGTTTTGATTCAGAGGTAGCGAGAAAATGTGCATTAAACACCACGCTCAACTAAAAATAGCGAAGTGACACGAAACGCCAACTTCCGCAGCTTAAGCACTAACGTTGATAGCTGAAACTGAAAATGATATGGTGAAATCCGTCACATTAATTGTTAAATTAAATGTGAACTCATACAAACCCATATCATTTTCGAATATCTCTAATAGAGCTCTCAGAAGACCACTATACAACCGTATCTCTGAAGCAATAAAACGTTGTATGACCCAGTTCCTATCACAACAAGGCGAGTCCATGATAATGGAAGTTTGGGTGTTCATAGGAGATAGTGGATCGGACGAAAACTGTACTGGTACACAGCTTGAGACTGTTCCAGTTAGCAGCACTAATCACTTCAGGCAACTGACGAGTCATATAAAATTATCGCTTGTAACGTCTCAAAATTATTTTCATTTACTCAATACAGACACTGATCACTACTTAAACCACAGCAATGTACCTAAACATATTATAGTTTCAGTATGCTGAAGAATAGTGCACTGGCTGAAACGTCGACGGCGCTAAGCTACGTTTTCAATATCGAAACACTTGTTCTGAAGAATGCACTGCAGTCTCAAGTGATAACTGAGCCAAAATCAAAATACATAATACTTCCAGAGCCGCGAAACAGGACATGAGAGTTCTATCGGCAAGGCATCATTTACAATTGCCCCCTATCACAATTTTTTAAACAGTTTCAGTATTTCGTGCCCCAGAGTTTGCAGACTTTATTGAAAATTCTACAGAACTATCTCAGTTACTTTGAAAACACTATCGTTACCAGTTCCCATTCTTACAAATCATCATCAAGAGCACGCAATTTTTCAGTCACGGTATGTATGCAGCTGCATATATGATGTCACACTCCACTGCACCTAATGTCAAAACAGTGAAACAGACATTGCCAAGAGGCTCAAAGGCTTTATATATAGATGGAACACGATGTGCATATACAGACAGATTCTGTGACTCAAATCGATCTTGTCCCTAACGATTATGATTATTTGTTACAATCGAAATTGATAGCAATAAAAAAAGCTTTAAAGCATCAGATGGCGGTAAACAGCAAGCATATGACGACACTGCAGCGCCAAAAGATTATAAAACACTCATTTTCCCGCACTGCTTGAATGACAGTCTCGATGCCTAATCGTAACAGAAGCGAGAGCAATGTCAGTCTAACGACCGCGTTTTCATTCCCGGTATTGTAGAAAGTGGCTGCCTCTGCGACAATCTATAAATCATGTAACTGGGAACATTATTTAGAAATTGGGTCTAATTCAGAGTATATACACTAAGAAATGCAGGCTGATCGTGAGACACCACGCTTACAACTCTAACCTTACTACAAAATAAGAATGTAATGGACAATTTCGATTTATATGATGGAAACTTGCACTGTTGCGCATGTTAGGTACTATATCTGTAGAAGAGCTTCATTTAATCACTATTAATGTTACGTTTGTGTTGACAATGTCGCTTGATAAGAATGGCTTAGGAAGTCGTGGTTTTTTCAAGAGTCGATCACATTCCTACATCACATCTCTCTGCAGATCCAGCAATTCCAAATAACATTACTCTGCGTTGACGACGATGTCAAGATGTGCTTCAAAACCTTAACTTTTTGCCAACGCAGCAAATGAGCGAAACTAGACAGGAATCAAACACACCACCTATGGCTGCATACCTGCGCATTATTGCATAAGTCGTGCCCGTCGTCTTTGAAGGTAACATCATTAGGGTGAGTAGGTCGCGTCGGGTTCAGCCAACAGGGGATACCAGAGGACACTTGAAGATGATCCCAGCAGAGGGGTCGAAACGTCGAGTGTTGAAATGACAATAATTATTGTTTATTTTCCACTGTTGGCTAGTTTCGGCTACTGCAGCATTGTCAAGCGGTATATGGGTACCAGGCTGTCCACCTAGCAATGTATGGTGGGCAGCAGTAAGACTTACAAGCAGTGAGTTGGTACATCAGGTCGTAAGCTTTATGTTTGCCCGCCATTTGGCTTTGGTTGGACAGCATGGTGGGCAGTCCACATGCACGACGGCTACCAAAAAATGTTCAAATGTGTGTGAAATCTTATGGGACTTAACTGCTAAGGTCATCAGTCCCTAAGCCGACACACTACTTAACCTGAATTAGTCTAAGGACAAACACACACACACACCCATGCCCGAGGGAGGACTCGAACCTCCACCGGGACCAGCCGCACAGTCTATGACTGCAGCGCCCTAGACCGCTCGGCTAATCCCGCGCGGCACACGACAGCTACCGCTTGACAATGGCATAACAGTCGAAATTAACTAATATTGGAAGTTACACTTTTTGTACGATTGTGGTACCTTATCAGATGGAGGTAGTCGAGTATTGTAGTTTGAAGAGTAACGTGACGCGACCTATTCACCCACAGATTTTACCTTCGCCGATGGCACAGTGATAGTGAGAAGTATAGGCGCACCTGGAGGCACGAGCCAGAGCGCCAGCAGATCGTCGACGCTGGGCGCATGGAGGTGCGGCGCGACCGCTGGTGCGGGCGGGTCGGCTCCACCCCCGGCGCCACCCCCGCCGGCCGCGGCCGCCGCCGCCGCCCCCAGCAGCAGCTGCTGCACCTGCAGGATGTCTACGAACTCCTCCGACGAGTCACTGGCCGAGTCTTCGTCGTTGGGCCGCAGCCTTCTCATCGTCGCAGCCGGCATGGCGCCCGCTGGCCCCTCGGCGGCTGCTCGCGCCACCCATGCCAGCTCAGCAGCACATAATACCTCCCCCACCAGCACAAATAACGCACAGCGCGCGAGTCGAAAGAACGAAAAAAAAAAAATAGGTCGTAGTAATCGGAGGTCGGTCGAGCACTGTGGAGCACCACCACCACGGCGACTAGCGCGGCCACCACCGGGTTGACGCGCACCGAGCGAGGACGAGGCCGTCGGAGCGACCGGCCGAGAGCAGCGGC
This sequence comes from Schistocerca piceifrons, assembly GCF_021461385.2. Taxonomy (NCBI): domain Eukaryota; kingdom Metazoa; phylum Arthropoda; class Insecta; order Orthoptera; family Acrididae; genus Schistocerca; species Schistocerca piceifrons. Next base: position 1,056,185,901 of record NC_060138.1, read on the forward strand.
CAGCTGACACTGGCGCAAGCCGGGCCGCGCGCGCCGCGTTTCTGAATGGGAGGAGGAGCCGCGGAGGAGGGGGCGACCGCGGGCCGAGCGTGTGTGCGTGACAGCTACTCACCGGCGACACCGACGCATTTCCCGGCGCTGCCGCGGCGTCCCCCGGCGGCGCCACCATTGGTGACGTCACGCGCCCGGCGTCATCGCCAGCGCCTGGAAGCCGGCGGCAGAGCACCTCGGACTGCGGCCGCCGCTCGCGTAGGCAGTCGGCGGGGAGGGGGGCGGAATACGATGGAAAGATGGGGTGCGCGGGGAGCTCGGCGCGACGCTCGCCGACGGCTCCGGGCCGAGACTAGCTCGGGCGGCAGGAAGGCCGCTGGCACGGGCGGCGCGTCATGCCACGCGGTGCCCTTCTCCGGCCCCCACCCGCCGCTGCCCCCTCCCCGCGGCCGTGCGCGCCCCCCACCACCGTGCCCCGGCTCCTGATGCAACGTCTTTTTAAATCTCGCACCTCTCCTCGCTCGCCCGACCCCCACCACCGCCGTCCGCAGTTTTTGGCGGCGACGTGCCGGGAGCTCGGCCCGGTGACGTCACGGCGCGCGGCGCGGCTCGGCGGCAGGTAGGCATTCCCGGTAAGGACCGCAGTCGCACCTCGGCTCTGGCAGCGCGATTGTTTCGCTAATTGCGAGCGCTGCTGCGACGCGAGGCGAGACGGCGTGACGTGTCGGGTGCGAGGCGCTAGGCCAGGGTCGAGGCGCGCGCGTCCCTCGCGGAGGCCTTACCCGGCCAGGAAGGACGCCAGCTTGTCGGCGTGGGCAGCGCCAGTCGTTATGCCGCCGAGCAATGTTTTCCTAAGTAGGTCAGGGGTACGCTAACGGATAACACAGGCTGCAGCAATCTCTCGGCGCTATATGGCTCTCTTATGCAGTCGGTATACGGACCGTGCTCCGAACGATGGGCACTGAAGGTGCCGAGCTCCCGACATCAGAGCGTCGAGAAACCACGTTCGGGAGTCTTTCCGAACGTGTAAGGCAGTATACAAGGTGTTACAAAAAGGTACGGCCAAACTTTCAGGAAACATTCCTCACACACAAAGAAAGAAAATATGTTATGTGGACATGTGTCCGGAAACGCTTACTTTCCATGTCAGAACTAATTTTATTACTTCTCTTCAAATCACATTAATCATGGAATGGAAACACACAGCAACAGAACGTACCAGCGTGACTTCAAACACTTTGTTACAGGAAATGTTCAAAATGTCCTCCGTTAGCGAGGATACATGCATCCACCATCCGTCGCATGGAATCCCTGATGCGCTGATGCGGCCCTGGAGAATGGCGTATTGTATCACAGCCGTCCACAATACGAGCACGAAGAGTCTCTACATTTGGTAGCGGGGTTGCGTAGACAAGAGCTTTCAAATGCGCCCATAAATGAAAGTCAAGAGGGTTGAGGTCAGGAGAGCGTGGACGCCATGGAATTGGTCCGCCTCTACCAATCCATCGGTCACCGAATCTGTTGTTGAGAAGCGTACGAACACTTCGACTGAAATGTGCAGGAGCTCCATCGTGCATGAACCACATGTTGTGTCGTACTTGTAAAGGCACATGTTCTAGCAGCACAGGTAGAGTATCCCGTATGAAATCATGATAACGTGCTCCATTGAGCGTAGGTGGAACAACATGGGGCCCAAACAAGACATCACCAACAATGCCTGCCCAAACGTTCAAAGAAAATCTGTGTTGATGACGTGATTGCACAACTGCGTGCGGATTCTCGTCAGCCCACACATGTTGATTGTGAAAATTTACAATTTGATCACGTTGGAATAAAGCCTCATCCGTAAAGAGAACATTTGCACTGAAATGAGGATTGACACATTGTTGGGTGAACCATTTGCAGAAGTGTACCCGTGGAGGCCAATCAGCTGCTGATAGTGCCTGCACACGCTGTACATGGTACGGAAACAACTGGTTCTCCCGAAGCACTCTCCATACAGTGACATGGTCAACGTTACCTTGTACAGCAGCAACGTCTCTGACGCTGACATTAGGGTTATCGTCAACTGCACGAAGAATTGCCTCGTTCATTGCAGGTGTCCTCGTCGTTCTAGGTCTTCCCCAGTCGCGAATCGTAGGCTGGAATGTTCCGTGCTCCCTAAGACGCCGATCAATTGCTTCGAACGTCTTCCTGTCGGGACACCGTCGTTCTGGAAATCTGTCTCGATACAAACGTACCGCGCCACGGCTATTGCCCCGTGGTAATCCATACATCAAATGAGCATCTGCCAACTCCGCAATTGTAAACATTGCACTGACTGCAAAACCACGTTCGTGATGAACACTAACCTGTTGATGCTACGTACTGATGTGCTTGATGCTAGTACTGTAGAGCAATGAGTCGCATGTGAACACAAGCACCGAAGTCAAACCGAGCGGGGTGGCGCAGTGGTTAGACACTGGACTCGCATTCGGGAGGACGACGGTTCAATCCCGCGTCCGGCTATCCTGATTTAGGTTTTCCGTGATTTCCCTAAATCGCTCCAGGTAAATGCCGGTATGGTTCCTCTGAAAGGGCACGGCCTACTTCCTTCCCAATCCTTCACTAATCCGATGAGACCGATGACCACGCTGTCTGGTCTCCTTCCCCAAACCAACCAACCAACCGAAGTCAACATTACCTTCCTTCAATTGGGCCAACTGGCGGTGAATCGAGGAAGTACAGTACATACTGACGACACTAAAATGAGCTCTAACATGGAAATTAAGCGTTTCCGGACACATGTCCACATAGAATCTTTTCCTTATTTGTGTGTGAGGAACGATTCTGAAAGTTTGGCCGTACCTTTTTGTAACACCCCGTACAGGATGTCAGAAATACTCTGTACGTCCGTTTGTACTGTAGAGCAATGAGTCGCATGTGAACACAAGCACCGAAGTCAACATTACCTTCCTTCAAATAGGACCAAATATACGTCGGCCGATGAGACGACTAACCGAACGACGAACCAACGGTCGTCCTGTTCCAATCTCCCTCCGTCGGACAGTTCACGTGTGTCGCCAGCGGTCGGCGAGCACTGGCTGTCGGCGCCTCACCGGCGTTCCGTCCCCGACTTCAATGCTGTGTCCCGACTGCACTCCTGGTCCATCTCCAACTGACTGCCAGACACACGACGACCCGGAAATACTACCGGTCGCTCCAGAGATGGTACGACAGTGCACTTATCGATAAGCGCTGCTACTGCCGCTCACGGGCAAGTAAGGCAGGAAGTTAGTGACGCCAGTAAATGGAATAAGAACACGAGGCGGCAATACCGTAATAGAAGATGACAATAAATGGGATAAACGCGAGCCGTGCACGTCGATGATGTGGCGTGAGTGGAAGACAGGCTATAGGGTGCGTGGCCATAGTCGCACTGCTAGTAACGTTCCACAACACTTCGTTTGACTCGCCTGGGTTTATAAGCTCTCATATCTGGCTGTGATAGCTGTACCTCTTCAAGGGACCTACGCCTTCCGTTAAGAGGCAGCGCACAGTCTGGATGGAAGGATCTTAATTGTGGTCCCTCTCTTTTGAGCCCAACCCGACGGATACCTATGGTAGATCGGGGAAAACCACCGTTCAGGCTGTGTTGCTGGCGGGGCCGGAAGGTGCTAACTGCCACACCACGTATCATTGTAAAGTCTCATTGGCTCAGCGTGAATTGTTTGTACAACCAACCTACACAGCCTATACCTCAACCTCCACTACACTAATAACTTCTGATCTGAAGCTTAAAGTTAGGCACCTCTTCAAGGGACCTACGCCCCCTGGTAAGAGGTGGCGAACGGCCTGGATGGAAGGATCTTAATTATGGTTCCTCTCTTTTGAGCCCAACCAGACGGATACCTATGGTAGATCGGGGAAAACCACCGTTCAGGTCGTGTTGTCGGCGGGGCCGGGAGGTGCTTGCGCCTGATGTACTCTACTAGGAGCCTTGTAGGCTCAACACAAACCGTTAGCGTCATTACCTTATTACTTTTACCACAAGTACCCTTTCATTAGCAACTTTGAGCCAAGCACAAAATCAGTTATCTCTCTATTGTATATCGTAAACAGTTTAGCAGGCTGGACATGGAGGTCTTAGTCTTAGATTCTAGCTTTAACGTACCCTAATCTCTTCTAGTTAAGTTAGTTTTTAGGATGGTAGATGTCAAAAGCATGTGAGCGACGGCCAGCATCTTGAGGGTCATTCCAAGACCCGGGCCGCCGCCCACAACCAGGTGACGGGCAATATTATACCTATCTCTTCCCTATTCAATTCTCTTCCTTCCTTCTTTCTAAATATTTAATTTCGTTTTTTATTAATATTTCACTTGATTTTGTATTAGTTATAAGTTTTTCTAATGGTATACAAAAAAAGACCTCAAATGGATGTAAACAAATAGAGCCCCCCTCCACGTGGCGGGACACGGGCAACGGTGAGTGGGGACGGGAGCCGGTGTGGTGTTACTTTCAGTCACTCCGGACCCCGGACCCAGTCACAGCGGCTAAGTGGCAACATACGACCCACCATAAGAAATTAGACGGTGGGTCATAAAATATAAGCAGCTAGAGAAAAAAAAGCGTACGATCTGCCACTGTTACCCTTACAGTATGACCGTTAGGGCTGGCGTCTGTGTTGCGTGGACGTCCAGAATCCCGTCTACGGGTGTGAAAATGTTCGCGTGCCCATTGAAACCGGCTTCTTTGCTCAGCTAACGCAGCACGTCTAACTTTTGTGGCAGTCCTCCGAAAGGACCACTGCGGCACTCGGATGGCAGCAATTTGACCCCTTTCAAGTTCCCTCTGTTGACTTTAGGAAGCACTAATGCGCCTCCGTGTCATGGTTACCTGCTTGCTTCAACCGTTCCCGCTGTTAGCATTCTCTATGAGAGGGTAGATAAAATCGCGCTCTGATAGCTATACCACTATGCCATCCGTTGCCGGTCGACGTGAAACCATTATCAATACATCCATTACACGCCAGATAGCAAATGGTATCATCGGATCGAAATCGACGTCATCTTTCCAAGTGTACTAATTTTCTTTCCAGCAATGTGATCTTAATTATCCTTTCTGTAAGCGCTCGAGACACTGACAATGGCATTGGCTGCATCTCCGAGATCATATTCCATGCATCTTCCTTGTTTTATCGCAACTGGTGAAAAGACGTGTTGACAACGCAGACCATAGTGCACTGTCATCTCATCGGTAACGAGCTGCGCATGGCGGATCCAAGTCCGAACTGGAAGTTAGTATACAATTCCAAGAACTCGTTGACTGCCAACACAAGGGACTGAAATAAATCCCTGAAGTCACCTTCAGTCAGATGACGCCTTTTCTCATCAGTACAGAGTCGTGAAACGCCATTTTGGCTTACTATTGAAGCCTACGTTTAGTATATGGGGTGAACGGCAATAAAACCTCCGAACTCCAGGAACGGATCCCTGACTGGAAATGGAGGAAAATAGATCCAGAAAGGCATAGTTACCACGGTAGATGCCACTGACGAATGAAAGTTCCTCTGATCACGAACCATGTGCTCCTTGTGTGTTGCAGGCTGTGTGATTGACGCAGCGTACTGTAAACAGCAGAATGGTCCGGTATTCGTGTCAGAAACAAGCCGAGATGGTGTCTGTGTATAGCCAAGCAGATGGCAACGGTCGAGGCCTACACCGAAACAAGTAACCTCACTCACACCAACCACATCAAACAGCATTTCAAGCCCTTTGTTCGGCTTATGTATCATCACGGGTCCTTTCAAACAGACGAACATCCAGGGAGGCGGCGTCCTGCTCGTACACCAGATTTGGAGGACCGGGCTCTGAAAGATATTGAGACTAACCCTAATACAAGCTTCAGGCAGGTGGTCCGCAACATCATGTAAGCCAAAGAACGATTATGTTCATCCTGCGTACATTGCATCTCATGGAAGCCACTTTGAACAGTCGTTGTGGCTGGCGTTGATGCGGTGCAGCTCTATGCTGAATTCCGGGACTTTTTATTGTCGTTGCACGCACCCCGTTCATTTCTGGACCCATGTTCATGGGACTTTTTTTTCCTCCATTTCGAGTCAGAAATCCGTCCTTGCCGTTTGTCGGTTTTATTAATGTTCACCCTGTATATGACGTTTCTAAGCACCAGCAAACTGAGGATCTCTCGAAAAATCCATCTTTAATTGAACGAATTGTTGTAATAAAATTCTGGGAATCGTCTTATTGGTGGTTAAAGAATTATTGTAACTTGCATAGCCGGCCGCTGTGACCGAGTGGTTCTAGGCGCTTCAGTCCGGACCCGCCCTGCTGCTGCTGTCGCAGGTTCGAATCCTGCCTCGGGCATGGATGTGTGTGATGTCCTTAGGTTAGTTAGGTTTAAGTAGTCCTAAGTCTAGGGGACTGATGACCTTCTCAGATGTTAAGTCTCATAGAGCTTAGAGTCATTTGATTTTTAACTTGCATATTATGAAAGTATGCCGTTTCAAGTTAACGAAGTATTGAAGATCTATGAAAAAGAACCTTCAACATCGCAGCGCGTCAGCAATCGTTGGTTAATATATTAAAAACTAGAAACCCGCCTCAATTGCGAAAAAAGTACCTAGTGTTAACCTAGGTTTCGGCGTAGATAACTACACCTTCTTCAGAAGGCCTTGAGAGGGCAACCCATGTACTGCCAAACCGAAGTTCATTTATGCTACATATTTAAATATTTTTAACGCTTATTAATTGACAATAGCTTTTTAATAAGCTAAGTTTAGTGTGTATTTATTTTTATTCTTGACAATGTTCTTTTAACTAAGAAATTTTAAATTGTTATTCGACTTATAACTCATTGGTTAGTAATGACATCATACCGTCAGAAATGGGCGGAGCCTCCATTATATATAGTAAGACGTGCACTGGTTTCTCCAGTAGTGATTCACTAACAGAAAGAGGTTCCTTCTCAGTGGTAATTCATCGTTTTATAGCTTTATAACTTTATGTATTTTCTTTAATGTACCAGGCGATCAGAGAGTCAGTATAAATTTGAAAACGTAATAAACCACGGAATAATATAGATAGAGAGGTAAAAATTGACACACATGCTTGGAATGACATGAGGTTTTATTAGAACCACCCCATATTGCTAGACGCGTGAAGCTCTCTTGCCGCGTCATTTAGTGATGATCGTGTGCTCAGCTGCCACTTCCGTCATGCTTGGCCTCCCAGGTCCCCAGACCTCAGTCTGTGCGATTATTGTCTTTGGGGTTACCTAAAGTCGCGAGTGTATCGTGATCGACCGACATCTCTAGGGATGCTGAGAGACAACATCCGACGCCAATGCCTCGCCATAACTACGGACATGCTTTACAGTGCTGTTCACAACATTATTACTCGACTACAGCTGTTGTTGAGGAATGATGGTGGACATATTGAGCATTTACTGTAAAGAACATCATCTTTGCTTTGTCTTACTTTGTTATCCTTATTATTGCTATTCTGATCAGATGAAGCGCTATCTGTCGGACATTTTTTGAACTTTTGTATTTTTTGGTTCTAATAAAACCCCATGTCATTCCAAGCATGTGTGTCAATTTGTACCTCTGTATCTACATTATCCGTGATTTATTCAGTTTTCAAATTTATACTGACTTTTTGATCACCCGGTATGTAGCCCTCTAATTAAAGCTTTGTATACAACTTGTAGGTCTGAAGATGACCACAGTAGTAGTCAAAACCGGTCACCTTGATAAATAAATCGTGATAAAGACTGTTTTCAATAGTAAATATTTGTAAGACATTGATCACTGCCACTCCCATAACGTATTCGAAGTGCAAGTTGTTGGGACCCTCATCTATTCCTCTGGTGAGTCTTTCGCTTGTTGTAGGCCTCGGAGATTTCCACGTTGCCCTCGGAGATGCGGTCACTCTGCAGTCCTCGAACTTGGACGACTCAAGAGCAAGTGTGGGACGAGGCGGCTGCCCCCACCCCGCGGCCGGCGGTGTTTACGTGGCGCGCCACTTGCCAGGTGAGTGTTGCTGAGCGCTAAGCCGCTTGCTGCTGCCGTATTCGGGGTCTCGCGAGCCGGATCTGCAGCCCGCGTGACGCCACGGCACGCCGCCGCTACACTTTACGAGCTCTCGGCGCGATTACCCCTCCAGTCGGTACCTTGCTCTCGGACAGTGGACATATAAGAAGCTTAAACACTTGTTTACTACTGTGCAGAAATAAACCCTATTACCAATGCAAGACTCCTAAATTCGTACTCGAATCTACTCTTCTCAGGATATCGTGCTTAGCTGCCTGTCTCCGAAGGAGTTTGTAACATATCTCTTATCTGCCACCCGTGAGTGTTAGATATAACCGGCTACGAGTGCCTAGTTTCCGTTTAGTAGTTGAGGTGGGATTTTGTTCGGGATGACAAGAAGACAGCTCCTACTTGTCATCACCGATTTCGTACTGATTTATGATATATGGAGGGCTTAGCCAGAAATGAAAGTGACATAAGTGGAAGCTTCAGGAGGCGAAGCGCTTAGAAAAAATAGCATTTTCGACTCGGGTTGGGAGAGACATGAGCAACTTGTTTCGCTTGGCGAAGCGGAAGGGGCACAGAACGCTAATCCAAGGATGAGCATCGATTATACGCGAAACTTTTTTTATTTTCAGTTTTTACTTTACTTGCCTGCAAATAGACTGAAATAATGCTCAAATGGTTCAAAAATGGTTCAAATGGCTCTGAGCACTATGGGACTTAAGCCGGCCAAAGTGGCCGTGCGGTTAGAGGCGCTGCAGTCTGGAACCGCAAGACCGCTACGGTCGCAGGTTCGAATCCTGCCTCGGGCATGGATGTTTGTGCTGTCCTTAGGTTAGTTAGGTTTAACTAGTTCTAAGTTCTAGGGGACTAATGACCTCTGCAGTTGAGTCCCATAGTGCTCAGAGCCATTTGAACCATTTTGAACTATGGGACTTAAGTGCTGTGGTCATCAGTCCCCTAGAGCTTAGAACTACTTAAACCTAACAAACGCCCATGCCCGAGGCAGGATTCGAACCTGCGACCGCAGCGGTCGTGCGGCTCCAGACTGTCGCTCGGCCATTCCGGCCAGCTCAAATGTTTCAAATGGCTATGAGCACTATGGGACTTAACATCTGAGGTCATCAGTCCCCTAGAACTTAGAACTACCGGGTGACCAAAAAGTCAGTATAAATTTGAAAACTTAATAAACCACGGAATAAGGTAGATAGAGAGGTAAAAATTGACACACATGCTTGGAATGACATGGGGTTTTATTAGAACAAAAAAAAAACTTCACAAAATGTCCAACAGATGGCGCTGGACAGCATAACGTCAGTGACTGCGCATAACAATCGTGTATAAAAGGAGCTGTAATGAGAGAGAGAGAATCAGATGTGCCAGCAGTAGCAGCATGATGACGTTACCAGAAAAGGCGCTTTTAGTGAAGCTGTATTATCAGAATGGTAATGTGCTAGTTGAGCGTTACGCTCCTATCGCCATAGGAAGGGGATTCGAACGGGTAAAAGTCCGTTGAAAAATGCAGCTGTGGCGAGAATGATTTCGAAGTTCGAAGCCACGTGTTGTTTAGACAATAGACCCCGTAGTGGCCGACCGAGCACAAGGCGTAGCGCTGCTCAGACAATTCAGGAAGAAATGGAGACTGTAGCGGGTTCGTCTATGCACGGGGAAGTCAGCGCTCATGCAGTCGCACGTCGCACCGGCATTCCTTACACTACTGTTTGGTTGGCACTGAGGCGTACCCTCCGATGTTATCCGTACAAAATCCATCGGCATCATGAACTGTTACCTGGCGATTTAGTGAAGCGGAGGGCATTTGCGGTGTGGGCATTTCAAAAGATGGCGGAAGATGACGATTGGTTGAGTAACGTGTTGTGGACCGACGAAGCTCATTTCACGCTCCGAGGGTCTGTCAACGCCCACAACTGCAGAATTTGGGCTACCGAAAATCCTAGAACTGTCGTGGAAACTCCATTCCACGACGAGAAAGTCACGGTGTTGATTGGATTTACCACATCTACCGTTATCGGGCCTTTTTTCTTCGAGGAAATGTGTGATTCTGGTTTTGTAACTGCTACCGTGACGGGTGATAGGTAGGCCGATATGTTGCAGCATCGCATCGTCCCCAGCCTGGCTGATAAACACCTGCTGGAACGTACGATGTTTATGCAGGATGGCGCTCCACCCCATATTGCTAGATGCGTGAAAGATCTCTTGCGCGCGTCGTTTGGTGATGATCGTGTGCTCAGGCGCCACTTTCGTCATGCTTGGCCTCCCAGGTCCCCAGACCTCAGTCCGTGCGATTATTGGCTTTGGGGTTACCTGAAGTCGCAAGTGTATCGTGATCGACCGACATCTCTAGGGATGCTGAAAGACAACATCCGACGCCAATGCCTCAACATAACTCCGGACATGCTTTACAGTGCTGTTCACATTATTCCTCGAATACAGATATTGTTGAGGAATGATGATGGACACATTGAGCATTTCTTGTAAAGAACATCATCTTTGCTTTGTCTTACTTTGTTATGCTAATTATTGTTATTCTGATCAGATGGAGGCCCATCTGTCGGACATTTTTTGAAATTTTGCATTTTTGTTTGTTCTAATAAAACCCCATGTCATTCCAAGCATGTGTGTCAATTTGTACCTCTCTATCTACATTATTCCGTGATTTATTCAGTTTCCAAATTTATACTGACTTTTTGATCACCCGGTACTTAAACCTAACTAACTTAAGGACATCACACACATCCATGCCCGAGGCAGGATTCGAACTTGCGACCGGAGCACTCGCGCGGTTCCGGGCTGAAGCGTCTAGAACCGCTCGGCCACAAATAATGCTCAATATACTGTATTTATAAATATTTTCATTAATGATACGAGAAGGAGGGCAAAGGGCTACTTTCGCTGTTATTCATGCCTGCCTTACAGGAAAATACAATTTCGACTCCCCATTTTGTTGCCCTTCATCGTAAGCCATCCTGAGCTTACATTTCAGCAAGATAATGCCCGCCCGCGCACGGCGAGTGTTTCTGCTTCTTTATAAACCATACCTTGGCCAGCAAGGTCCCCGAATCTCTCCCCAACCGAGAACGCTAGACGTATTGTGGGCAGAACCTTCCTACAATCTCGGTATTTTGACGATGCAAGATGCCAATTGGACAGAATTCGGCTCGATGTCCCTCAGGAGGAGATCCTACAAGTCTACCAATAAATGCAAAGCTCGATAACAGTTTGCATAAGGGCCGTAGGTGGACCAACGCGTTATTGACTTGCTCAGTTTGTGAAGCGTTTTCTGTTGAATAAATCATTCAAATGTTCAGTAGTAGCATTCGGATAATTTCTTCGTGATGCATCACTTTTTTTTTCTCAGAGTATGCTCGCCCGATGCGCACCAAAAATGCTATTTTTTCCAAATGCTTGGCCACCTGGAGCTTCTACTTCTGTCACTTTGTTTCTGACGTAGCCCTGAATATACTATAAAGTTGAACGAAATCGGCGATGACGTGTAGGAGCAGTCCCTGGTGAAGTTGATGGACTAGACTCTTCCTGATCTTTTCTGAATGGATGGATCTCGGAGCCGACTGGGCTGATTTTGAGTGCGAGTAACTTCTCCATGACAGCCATTGCTTCCAACATACTTTGCACAAAGAGTTCTTAAGATCTCGCAGGAAGGCTGCAATTTAAACAGGCGCTGTAGGCGGGAGCACGAAGTGGCTAATGATAAGGCCGATTTTGCCTGTGACTCTGGCTGCCTGAAGGGCTTTTGTGGTACATAGCTTCGTGGAGCGGTTTTTTCGTGCTCGCAAAATCGAGTGGCCACCAGATAGCCCTTGTGAGGTTGAGATGGCAAGTCGTGGGCCACCTGGAGCAAAGTTTGCGTTTTGCAGTGGTTATCGTCCCGGAAGACTGGAGTTAGCGATCCTTTCTGATCAGCGAGGCTACTTTTCCAGCACGGAAAGCTTACAAAGCATCCGAAAGTGCATTCCGCTGCAAGGTCGTTGAATTCTCCTTAGGCCTTTTCCTGTTTCTCCCGACATGTGTTGCGGATTAATGAGGGTGAGCTTGTTCGATGAAAAGAAAGATTTCACAGCAGAGTGCGGAACCATAAGCTAGCTTGGGGTGGAGTTGGATATAAAACTGACGGAGTTGTCACTGCTTAATTCGTACCAATGAATTTAATTTCGTTCCATTAAAATCTGAAAGCGACGTTTTATTGTGTGACACTCCCCAACTGATTTTGAAGTGTATCTCTGTTTTGTTGATGTGATTATAGTCGAGAGCTACTAGGGGCCAGTTGAGGGTGGTGCACTGAACTGTTAATGGTGAATGTATTCCACAACAGTGGTCAGAGCTCGGTTCCTTTCCTGAAAGTAGTTACGTTTCTACTTACATGACTTTCAGCTATTGACTTCGGTGTTGTAAGAGGTTTAACCCTGTCTCACGGGTAAAAGTGAAGCTGGTGAATCTTATTTTTACATGTGTAGCGATAGAGGGAGTTAATCCAGATCCGCCAGTGAACATTGCGGCTTAGATCTGTGGGCGGGGCGTCGCCTAGTTGGTCTGTTGCCGCTCCACGAAGCTATGTACCACAAAAGCCCTTCAGGCAGCCAGAGTCACAGGCAAAATCGGCCTTACCATTAGCCACTTCGTGCTCCCGCCTACAGCGCCTGTTTAAATTGCAGCCTTCCTGCGAGATCTTAAGAACTCTTTGTGCAAAGTATGTTGGAAGCAATGGCTGTCATGTTTTGTTGTTGTGATTATAGTCGAGAGCTACTAGGGGCCAGTTGAGGGTGGTGCACTGAACTGTTAATGGTGAATATATTCCACAACAGTGGTCAGAGCTCGGTTCCTTTCCTGAAAGTAGTTACGTTTCTACTTACATGACTTTCAGCTATTGACTTCGGTGTTGTAAGAGGTTTAACCCTGTCTCACGGGTAAAAGTGAAGCTGGTGAATCTTATTTTTATATGTGTAGCGATAGAGAGAGTTAATCCAGATCCGCCAGTGAACATTGCCGCTTAGATCTGTGGGTGGGGCGTCGCGTAGTTGGTCTGTTGCCGCTCCACGAAGCTATGTACCACAAAAGCCCTTCAGGCAGCCAGAGTCACAGGCAAAATCGGCCTTACCATTAGCCACTTCGTGCTCCCGCCTACAGCGCCTGTTTAAATTGCAGCCTTCCTGCGAGATCTTAAGAACTCTTTGTGCAAAGTATGTTGGAAGCAATGGCTGTCATGTTTTGTTGTTGTGATTATAGTCGAGAGCTACTAGGGGCCAGTTGAGGGTGGTGCACTGAACTGTTAATGGTGAATATATTCCACAACAGTGGTCAGAGCTCGGTTCCTTTCCTGAAAGTAGTTACGTTTCTACTTACATGACTTTCAGCTATTGACTTCGGTGTTGTAAGAGGTTTAACCCTGTCTCACGGGTAAAAGTGAAGCTGGTGAATCTTATTTTTACATGTGTAGCGATAGAGAGAGTTAATCCAGATCCGCCAGTGAACATTGCCGCTTAGATCTGTGGGCGTGGCGTCGCGTAGTTGGTCTGTTGCCGCTCACCGCCGACAGCAGAGCCGGCCGCCGTGTGCAAAACTCCCCTCGTCAACGTGCTGCACGAGTGTGGTCCCGGACTCGGCCAGTCTCGCCACTAGTCGGTAAATCCCGCCATCATTAGGTCCGTCGCACATGCAGCTTCAAAGCTCATGAATTCAGTTTGCTGACAAGAACAATATACGAGGGTTGGAACTTAAATAGTGGCAACTATTTATTCATAACCGATACAAAAGAGTTACATGTTTGCACCTGTTACTGTGCTTCAAAGTAGTCACCAGCGTTGTGCAGAACCTGTTGCCAGCGATGTGAAAGACGTAGTATACCGTTAGCAGAGCCTGTTCTGTTGATAGTGCGAATGGAGCGGTCTAAAGTTATGGTGATTCTCGTGTACGACTATAATGGTGTTATACTAACGCATTACGTTCTTCCACGGCAGATCGTCAATGCACAGTATTACTGTTCGTTTTTTGAGTATCACCTGCGACCAGCTTTGTGAAGGAAGCGGTGACACTTTCTGCGCAACCCATCAATCATTTTGCACGACAATGCGCGGGTGCATACAGCGCAAGCTGTGGCTGCTCTGTTCGGTTGATGGGACGGCGAAGTACTGTACCATCCACCATACTACCCGGACTTAAGTCCTTGTGACTTTGATTTGATTTCGAAGATGAAGGAATCATTTCGTGGCATTCGCTTCAGAACTGTTCCAGAGATTCGACAGGCAGTAGACCGCTCCATTCGCACCATCAATAGAACAGGCTCTGTGCAAACGGTGTACTACGCCTTCCACATCGCTGGCAACGGGTTCTACACAACGCTGGTGACTACTTTGAAAGACAGTAACAGGTGCAAACAAGTAACTCTTTTTTATCGGTTGCGAATGAATAGTTGCCACTATTTAAGTTCCAACCCACGTACATAAGAATAAAGAAGAAAATTGAGGACCTGTTAGATGACGACCAGTTTGTATTTGGGAATGGTAAAGACACCAGAGAGGCAATAATGACGTCGCGGTTGATAATGGAACCAAGACTGAAGAAAAATCAAGGCGTGTTCATCGGGTCTGTCGACTTGGAAAAAGTGATAGACAATATTAAGTTGTGCAAGATGTTCGAAATCCTGAGAAAAATAGGGGGAAGCTATAGGGGAAGACGGGAAATATGCAGTATGTACAAGAAACAAGAGGGAACAATGAGACTGGAAGACCAAGAACTAAGTGCTCGGACTACAAGGGCGTAAGACAGAGATATAGTCTCTTGCCCCTGCTGACAAATCTATATGCCTAAGAGACAATGCCGGAAAAAAAGCTTCAAGAGTGGAATTACAATTCAATGTGAAAGGATATCAGTGATAAGATTTGCTGATGAGATTGCATCGTGAGTGAAAGTGAAGAAGAATCAGAGGATCTGTTGAATGGGCTGAACAGTCTAATGTGAACAGAACATGGACAGAGAGTGAATCGAAGAAAGACTGAGAGCAGCGAGAAACTTATAATAAGAAATTGGGATCACGAAGACCACGAAGTTAGGGAATTCTGCTACCTAGGGAGGAAAACACCCAATGATGGGCGGAATAAGGAGTATATAAAAAGCAGACTAGCTCTGGCAAAAGGACATTCATGTCCAAGAGAAGTCTACTAGTGTCAAACATAGATATTAATTTCAGGGATAAATTTCTTAGAATGTACGTTTGTATCACAGCATTGTGTGGTAGCGAAACGTGGGCTGAGAGAAAACCGGAACAGAAGAGAATCGAAACATTTGAGATGTGGTGCAACAAAAGAGTGTTAGAGTGTTGTAAATTACGTGGGTTGGTAAGGTAGTGGATGAGGAGGTTCTCTACAAAATCAATGAGGAAAGGAATACGTGTCAAACACTGACAAGAAGAAGGGAGAAGACGCTAGGGCATCTGCTAATAGACCAAGGAATAAGTTCCATGGTACTAGAGGATTAAGTTACTTAAGGAACATATTCTTTTCCAATGTCTGGGCTATGGTTTCTGTGATGTCACCACCAGACACCACACTTGCTAGGTAGTAGCTTTAAATCGGCCGCGGTCCATTAGTATATGTCGGACCCGCGTGTCGCCACTTTCAGTGATAGCAGACCGAGCGCCACCACACGGCACCGAGCGAGGTGGCGCAGTGGTAGCACACTGGACTCGCATTCGGGAGGACGGCGGTTCAATCCCGCGTCCGGCCATCCTGGTTTAGGTTTTCCGTGATTTCCCTAAATCGCTTCAGGCAAATGCTGGGATGGTTCCTTCGCAAGGGCACGGCCGGCCTCCTTCCCTAATCCGATGAGACCGATGACCTCGCTGTTTGGTCTCTTCCCCCAAACAATTCCCCCCCCCCCCCCCCCCCCCCACACGGCAGGTCTAGAGAGACGTACTAGCACTCGCCCCAGTTGTACGGACGACTTTGCTAGCGACTACACTGACGAAGCCTCGCTCCTTTGCCGAGCAGATAGTTAGAATAGCCTTCAGCTAAGTATATGGCTACGACCTAGCAAGGCGCCATTAGCCTTACATAGCAATTGATACTTATCGTATAAAGCATGGCTCATCAAGAACGATGTATACAACAAGGATGGATTAAAGTTAAGTATTCCAAAAGCTACGTACTTTTCTTTATAGCATTCATTACGTATCCTGTTTCAGACCTCACGCCATCCTTCGTGTGTTTATAGCGTGCATTGCGGTCCCCTCAAATCACACTGTGTCGGCACTTCTGTCGACACATCAGTTTCTATAGCAAGAAACCCATATTCCAAATACATCTACACCTACATCTACATGATTACTCTGCAATTCACATTTAAGTGCTTGGCAGAGGGTTCATCGAACTACAATCATACTATCTCCCTATCATTTCACTACCGAACAGCGCGCGGGAAAAACGAACACCTAAAACTTTCTGTTCTAGCTCTGATTTCTCTTATTTTATTTTGATGATCATTCCTCCCTATGTAGGTTGGGCTCAACAAAATATTTTCGCATTCGGAAGAGAAAGTTGGTGACTGAAATTTCGTAAATAGATCTCGCCGCGACGAAAAACGTCTTTGCTTTAATGACTTCCATTTCCAACTCGCGTATCATATCTGCCACACTCTCTCCTCTATTACGTGATAATACAAAACGAGCTGCCCTTTTTTTGCACCCTTTCGATGTCCTCCGTCAATCCCACCTGGTAAGGATCCCACACCGCGCAGCAATATTCTAACAGAGGACGAAGCTGTCTCTTTAGTGGACTTGTTGCATCTTCGAAGTGTCCTGCCAATGAAACGCAACCTTTGGCTCGCCTTCCCCACAATATTATCTATGTGGTCTTTCCAACTGAAGTTGTTCGTAATTTTTACACCCAGGTACTTAGTTGAATTGACAGCCTTGAGAATTGTACTATTTATCGAGTAATTGAATTCCAACGGATTTCTTTTGGAACTCATGTGGATCACCTCACACTTTTCGTTATTTGGCGTCAACTGCCACCTGCCACACCATACAGCAATCTTTTCTAAATCGCTTTGAAACTGATACTGGTCTTCGGATGACCTTACTAGACGGTAAATTACAGCATCATCTGCGAACAGTCTAAGAGAACTGCTCAGATTGTCACCCAGGTCATTTATATAGATCAGGAACAGCAGAGGTCCCAGGATGCTTCCCTGGGGAACACCTGATATCACTTCAGTTTTACTCGATGATTTGCCGTCTATTACTACGAACTGCGACCTTCCTGACAGGAAATCACGAATCCAGTCGCACAACTGAGACGATACCCCATAGGCCCGCAGCTTGATTAGAAATCGCTTGTGAGGAACGGTGTCAAAAGCTTTCCGGAAATCTAGAAATACGGAATCAACTTGAGATCCCCTGTCTATAGCGGCCATTACTTCGTGCGTTGCACAAGAACGATGTTTTCTGAAACCATGCTGATTACGTATCAATAGATCGTTCCCTTCGAGGTGATTCATAATGTTTGAATACAGTACATGCTCCAAAACCCTACTGCAAACCGACGTCAATGATACAGGTCTGAAGTTCGATGGATTACTCCTACTACCCTTCTTAAACACTGGTGCGACCTGCGCAATTTTCCAATCTGCAGGTACAGATCTATCGGTGAGCGAGCGGTTGTATATGATTGATAAGTAGGGAGCTATTGTATCAGCGTAATCTGAAAGGAACCTAACCGGTATACAATCTGGACCTGAAGACTTGCCCGTATCAAGCGATTTGAGTTGCTTCTCAACCCCTAAGGTATCTACTTCTAAGAAACTCATGCTAGCAGCTGTTCGTGTTTCAAATTCTGGAATATTCCATTCGTCTTCCCTGGTGAAGGAATTTTGGAAAACTGCGTTCAATAACTCCGCTTTAGCGGCACAGTCGTTGGTAACAGTACCAGCGGCACTGCGCAGAGGAGGTATTGACTGCGTCTTGCCGCTTGCGTACTTTACAAAATGTTAACACTGTGTGTGAAGCCGAATCGATGCATATCGTAAGTTCACTGGAGTATTTGTTTGTGAATTTATGGGACTAAACAATGAAATTATTAGTGACTTGCAGAAACAGTCTGAGATGAATATGCTTAAAATAGATAAAACAAAAAGAACATGAAATACAAACTCACCTAAGATAACAATCAGTTTTTCCCGTTGTCACAAACATTTAACTACCCAGCCGCACTTGATGATGCAGACTGTAACAATATCGATGTAAAAATGCACTGGTAATGTCCGTATTCGACAGTAGAATAACAGCTAAAATAAAGTGTGGCTGACTGATCACATTCAAAAATACCTGGGTTTGTCAGGCATCCTGATGACACATCAAAATTGCCTCCCTGCTAATTTGCAGAGTAATTCAGACATCTCTAAATACTTTAAAAATCCTAAGACATTCTTATCGTCGTCAGCTTGGAGATAAGTTTGACATTTGTTTTCTGACTTCTCATATGAAGATAAAATACATTCTATTAATATATGGCATCTTAAAATCTGTACGCTACGAGCATCGAACCTAGGTGGGTTCTGTCACGGTAGTAGGATACCATGCGTCACTGGACTATGACCTCTCCGTATTCTAGTAAGCTGTTATTCGCCGCACCGAGGCATGACGCCAACAGCGAGATAAGATTGTAAGGGATGGGGAAAAAATTATTAATGTAGAGTAATAAAATTTCGGGAATGCCTTTGTCTAGGTACGATATTTAAGTGATTGACATTGCAAAACCACAGGTTAACATAAGTGCGAGATAAGCCATTGCAAATATGAAATGCTAGTACATTAACAACCGGTGAACCGACAGAATGTTGAAAGCAAGCATGCAAACGTGCATGCGTTGTGTGTACAGATGCCGGATGTCAGATTGTGGGATGGAGTTCGATGCCTGTTGTACTTGATCGGCCAATGCAGGGACGGTTAATGCTGTTTGTGGACTACTCTGGAATTGTCGTCCGATGATGTCTCATATGTGCTCGATTGAAGACAGATCTGGTGATCGAGCAAGCCAAGGCCACATGTTGACTCTCTGCAGAGCATGTAGCGTTACATCAGAGGTATGTGGGCGACCAATTTGTTGGAAAGCACCTCAATCACCAGACTGACGTACAAATTTGGAGTCGCGGTTTGTGGGATAACCACGAGAGTGTTCCCGCTGTCATACGAAATCGCGTCCAAGCGCATGACCTAAGGTGCAGGTCCAATGTGTCTGGTAAGCTGACAGGTTGGTTGCAGGCCTCAACTGGCCTCTTTCTAACCAACACACGATCATCACTGGCACCGAAGCAGAACCAGCTTTCATCAAGAAATGTAACAGCCATCCAGCCTGTCCTCCAATGGGCTCTCGTTTGACACCACTGAAGTCGTGAATAACGGTGGTTTGGGGTTGCATGTTAGAGGGCTTCTAGCTGCGATTTGTAACACTTCGTTGGATCAGTGTGGTGCCAATTTTTGCTGGGGATGCTGTACGATGCGCCAGAGCCATACGCCGAAGACGATGGTCTTCCCTTTCAGCAGTGCCACGTGGCCGTCTGAAGCCCGGTCTTCTTGCGAGCGAACATTCTCGTAACCAGTGCTGCCAGCATTCGTGTACAGAGGCCACATTTCTGCCAAACCTTTCTGGAATATCGTAGAAGGAACAGCTAGCTCCTCCTAGCGCTATTAAACGACCTCGTTCAAACTTGTGAGATGTTGATAATGATGTCTTCGTCGCCATAAAAGCATTCTTGGCTAACATCCACTTACCGCATCCAATCTCAAAGCTAACTAACGCTCAAGATCGTTACAGCTTTTATTTAAAGCAAACCTGATTTATATCCTCGGAGTAGCGCTACTAGTGCCATTCTTAAGCGACTGGCTCGTAACTTGAACAGATATCATTTTTTAGATGTAGAAACACGCCTACCTACTTTCCTTGAATTACTATGTGCTCTGGTACAGACCTCTTCCCCAGCCCTTGCACTCGCAGAGCATTATACGGTTCTTTCCGTTCGATTTTGGCGCTCCTCTGTGCTTCGATGTCCATCTGAAGCATAAGGAATCATTCGTTCGAACGTTTTCGCAAGTCGAGAGACTCTCCTTCTTTGAGAAGGAACTCTAAAGAATAGTTTTTATTGCATCTACTACGCCTTCTATAAACTAAGGACTCGAATACAGTATCCATCTCTGTCTAATCATCAATCTATTGATTTAAGGTGCCTATGGTGAGTGTCCCAAACATTGTCTTTAATCTCATAATGCGCACACCTGTTCCCAAGACAGTATGCACGACGATTTTGATTTCTTATGATCGGCTTTGAGCTTGGAATGCCGTTAACATAGAGATTATAATCGGTGGTAAAGGTAATGACAGTTGGAATTTTTGTAATCTTATCATTTTTTACTCACGTTCCGGCTGGGAAACGATAACGTATCTGCACTCAATCTTCTCTCTGTGATCACCATTTCAAGCAATGCTAAAATGAGGACACAGTGGAAATAGTATGTTGTTGAAAATATATTTTTTTTTACTTACTGTTTTTGGATGGACTTGCCAACTGAGCTGTGTGCACATCATCGCCCATCGACATGTGCCTAGTATCGTCTACAGACAATTTTAGGGACATCCACACCGCACGTCACGTGTGAAACGTAACAGTGTAATTGAAACCCATTTAAACACGTAAATTTTAACCGTAAACAGTAATTTCTGACACAGAGGTGTATGGAAATATGCACTTGTGGAAAAGTTATGAAGAAAGTAATTATGTAATCTTAAGTACACTAATGTGTAGAAGCTCTGTAAATGAAGGGAACATTTTCCATGAAGATAACTTCTAGTAATTAATAAAATATGAAACCGGATTATTGTAATTTCGTATTCGAGAAGTTATACTCGAATGAAATAACGGACACAAATTAATAGAGAAATGTACTTGCTGTTCTGGAGCAAACATAAGTTTATACATGTATTTTCAGTTTTTATATGTTAATTTTAATTGTTACTTAATTAAAAAATCATTTTAAACAAAGCCGAGGATTTTTTGGGATTGTTACGAAAGTACAAATAGTTACAGGCGTATTGGCATAGGACGTCAGTCTGGTTTTGGTTTCTGAGCAGTGAGCATGTAGCTGCTCCTTTTGTATTGTAAGTATTGTCACCTTTTGTAATAATACTTTAATTTTGTTTTGAAAGTATAATAAATATACTAAAACATAATACAAGATTGATTTTTAATTTTAACTTTTCCGAAGTTGAAATTTTTACAGTTACTGAGAATTTAGGACTTCTGCAGCGACAGATCGCCAGCTACGATGAGTATTTTAACTTTAATCAAAATTAATTCAATAGTAACGTTTTACGTGGCATCAAGAAATCGTCTATTTGGTAATGGAGAGAAGTATGTAGCGAGACCAAGGTCTCACTGCAGAAAGTAGGCTTAAATGGATGAAGGTTACAGTAGTTACTAGGAGGCGAAGGGGCTTGTTGGGAATTGACTAACGTGGAGTCTTGCATCACACAAGTCTTCAGGCCGAAGACCATAGCAACAACACCCATTGTGTTGACATTGGGTTAGCGTCTTTCCGTGAGTTCAATAATCACAGCAGATACTCATAACACAGACTTTAGTCGTCAATAATGTATTCTCCTTCACTATTTACAACAGTCTGCCAACACTGGGGTAACTTCTCGATTCCGCGATTGTAGAAGTCAGTTGGCTTTTGAGGCGAAGACCTCGCAGAGCCATGTTCAGAGCTCATTTTCATCTGGAATGTAAGTTCACTGAAGATTGTTCGATAGATAGCGGAAAAGGTGAAAATCTGGGCGCACAAGAGCAGATGAATAAGGTGGGTGCGGAATGACTTCTGAAACTAACTTTTGTATATGTTTTTTGTCAGTCTAGCAGAACTGGGTGGCAGTTGTCGTGGAGTAATAACACTTCACCCAATCTTCCTGGTCATCGTTCTTATATTGCGTCTGTAAGATGTCTCAGTTGTTGACATTAAAAGTTTGCAGTGACGGTTACACCTCGGGGAAGTAATTCGTAGTACACCACGACGTCGCTGTCCCATCAGATGCATCATCTCTTGTGGATGCGAGCATGTCTTTGTACGGGGAATTGCTGCGTTGTTTGAGCTCATCCATCCCATTCTTCTCCTTACGTTAGAATAAAGACACCATTTCTCGTCAACGTATCGGTACGGGATACGAATGATCTGTTTTGTTCACGAGCCACATGATGACGAGAAAATATGATCAACCGCAGATTTTTATGAGTTTGGCTTAGAGCATGCGGAGGTACCCGTACACCCGATTTTTGGACTTTTCCCACTGCATGCAAATACCGCACGACGTTGGAACGATCACAGTTCATCACTTTTGCCAGTTCTCGAGTATACTAACGTGGATCATTGTTGATTAATGCGTTCAAACGATTTCCATCAAACCTCGAAGGTCTTCCTAAATCCTCCTTAAAATGAGCAAACCATTTTCTTGCCGTGCTCTGTCCAATGGTATTATCCCCATAAACGGCGCAAACGTGTCTGGCTGCCTCCGCTATTGTCACTCCTCAGTTGAACACAAACAGAAGAATATGTCGGAAATGTACCGATTTCTCCACATAGCGTTCCATTTTATAGCGGCCACAGCTCCACCCGCTATCTCCAAATGATAAAACTACAATATGTGAAATGAAATAGTAACTGCGAACTACAAATAAAAATGAAAATCGATAAATATACCCATAGCAGTCGGAAAACCAACATCCAAAACAAAAACGCTTCGAACTTATGCATTCCCTAGCACATATCCTTCAGTTTTTAAGTAGTTTTACCTCAATTGTTTTTTTAAATTTATGGCTCAGAAGATGGTCAGTTATAAAAAGAATACAGACATTTTCTATATGAAATCTTCATGTTATAGCTTGAGTTGTTCAGGATAATGAACTGGGAACGTTGACAGCTGAAAACAAAAGCCTTTCGAGTACAATAGTAAACTATTCGGGACAACTTCATTAGAAATAAAGAAGCGGTAAATGAAGTGACTGTGGCAGAAAGATAGAGGCTAGGAATGCAATTAGCGGTGACAATCGTTGTAGAAACGGAGCTTGTTAATTACTTTATGGGAATGGAAAGAAAAATTCAGTCTCACTCGTAATCACATAAAACGGATGCCTTTCCACATAGCTATAAGGTATAATCTGCCACAGTCTTTTTCTAAAGCACTGGCTGGAAGTTATTGTTTTCTATTTTGAAGAACAGGTCAATATTGTCCATCAGAATTTCTCAGGCTCTCCATTTCAGAGTTAGTACGAAGAGCTCACAGAATAAAACGTGAATTACTAATTTTGACAGCACTTCTCGTGCAGGATATCAGTGGTCTCGATAAAATATTTTAAAATTGAATTAAAAACAATCTCGACTGCAGCTGACGTTCGTGGACCATGATACCTGCTCCGTTCACCTCCACCACCTCCTGCTATCATAATATGTATCGTCTGAAGATGCTCACATTTTGACCGAAACCGGTTACCATTGCCAATTAATATTTTATTGCCGTCAATCCTGTTTTTACTTAAATTTCAAGACGTGAATTTTTCTCAATCTTAAAACTAAACTCGAAAAATGTGAAGTCCGATCGCGTTGTTTTTCAGTTCCTTTCAATAAATCTATTATTCGTTTCGGTGACGGTCCATAAATCCCGATTTTACAACTGGTACGTGTGTTGAACTGGGTACTTCTACAACAGATGCTGCATAGGTCATGGAAATTAAAGTAAATATTAAAACGATGTTTACTGAGTTTATATCATCATTCGTCGTGAGTACAGGCAAAAAAAGAATAGGTGGTATTTAGAATATTCTCTTTACTTATGTTAATAACATTAATAATTCGGTCTTTGCTTAACAAGTGTATCGCTTTGCCCTCTCACGTGACTTATTTACTTTCTATGCAAAGATCTTCACTCATCGCGTCTGGGGCATTTCGACTTTATATTTGACGCCACTTCGGTAACAAGCGCGTCAGTAATGATATGAAATTATAAGGACAATGTATAGGCCTAGTCCCTTAGCGGAGAAAATTTCTGGGAATCGAACCCACGATCTAGAGACAGCAACGCTGTTATTGTACGTGATAAAGTGTTACTGGGTGAAAGAGCTCTCGCTGGTACTTGAGTATGATTCGTGCCTGTGTCTAGAGTGACTGAAAAGAAGTGCCGCTTATATAGAAACTGGAGCGTCTTATTTTAAGAAAAGTCTAATTCATAGCAGCAAATTGATTTCAGTAAGTGAGTGCTATTCAATCACTTTTTCATGGGTAACATAATATTGCTACCATTATAGGGTAGAGTTCTAATTCCATATACAAAACATAAATCAAACTAAATTGAGTCTGGTGCTGCAGGGTACTTCTAAAGCAGCAGATGAAGTGAAAGCACTGTGACAGCTTCCACATGATGTTTGGTTTGTGGGGCGCTCAACTGCGCAGTCATCACCGCCCGTACAAAGTCCCAATTTTCACCCTGTCCATGTTCTTTTCACAATCCAATCTAGTCACTCTCACAAATGATGATGATGAAATGATGAGGACAACACAAACACCCAGTCCCCGGGCAGAGAAAATCCACAACCCGGCCGGGAATCGAACCCGGGACCCCGTGATCCAGAGGCAGAAACGCTAGCCCCTAGACCACGAGTTGCAGACACAGCTTTCAGAGAGTTGCACAGAAATAAGTGGAATCTTTAAAATAGTTCCATTTTCAGTATCGAATCTTAGAATCTGTTTGCGTTATCATCTAAGTTGATTCACTCACCGTAAGAATCAAAAACAATTCACTTAGCATATTCAACGTTCTGTAGGAAATGTGTATTTTGACTCAATATAGACTGTAGACAGGGAGCGAAAGACTATTTATAATTTGTACAGAAACCAGATGGCAGTTATAAGAGTCGAGGGGCACGAAAGGGAAGCAGTGGTTGGGAAGGGAGTGAGACAGGGTTGTAGCCTCTCCCCGATGTTATTCAATCTGTATATTGAGCAAGCAGTAAAGGAAACAAAGAAACATTCTGAGTAGGTATTAAAATCCATGGAGAAGAAATAAAAACTTTTAGGTTCGTCGACGACGTTGTAATTCTGTCAGAGACAGCAAAAGACTTGGAAGAGCAGTTGAACGGAATGGACAGCGTCTTGAAAGGAGGATATAAGATGAACATCAACAAAAGCAAAACGAGGATAATGGAATGTAGTCGAATTAAGTCGGATGATGCTGAGGGAATTAGATTAGGAAATGAGACACTTAAAGTAGTAAAGGAGTTTTGCTGTTTGGGGAGCAAAATAACTGATGGTGGTCAAAGTAGAGAGGATATAAAATGTAGACTGGCAATGACAAGGAAAGCGTTTCTGAAGAAGAGAAATTTGTTAATATCGAGTATAGATTTAAATGTCAGGAAGTCGTTTCTGAAAGTATTTGTATGGAGTGTAGCCTTGTATGGAAGTGAAACATGGACGATAAATAGTTTGGAAAAGAAGAGAATACAAGCTTTCAAAATATGGTACTACAGAATAATGCTGAAGATTAGATGGATAGATCACATAACTAATGTGGAGGTATTGAACAGAATTGGGGAGAAGAGGAGTTTGTGGCACAGCTTGACTAAAAGAAGGGATCGGTTGGTACGACATGTTCTGAGGCATCAAGGGATCAGCAATTTAGTACTGGAGGGTAACGTGTAGTGTAAAAATTGTAGAGGGAGACCAAAAGATGAATACACTAAGCAGATTCAGAAGGATGTAGGTTGCAGTAAGTACTGGGAGATGAAGAAGCTTGCACAGGATAGAGTAGCATGGAGAGCTGCATCAAACCAGTCTCAGGACTGAAGACCACAACAACAACAACATAGACTGTAGTGCGTTTCTAAGCTACAAAACTGGGAACTAAACAGATAGGCTATCAGACGGAGAAAAAAGTTAGCCAGACTGACAACAATCTTTTCTTGATTTTAAAAATAAGCTCTCATACGTTCCTAGGCATTTCTGAGATACTGTGTTACTGACGATATGAGGGGGAGTAAAAATAGTTAGAACTAAGCGTGGAGAATCGCTATTGGCAGCTTGTCCCACTAGTTGCCTCTATTAAACGCTGTTTTGAATTCGTAGAGCAATCTCTGTGCGTGCAGAGGCACTGTTTACATCGGAGTGGTTTAGTGTTGACGATTTTTGTTTTATCTCTCTTAAGTTATGAGAATGCTTCATTTTTAGATGTCATTTCATTTTGTTTTTGATCACTTCGACGTTGTTACTCAAAGCTGTGCGAGGAGCCAACCTTCTCTTCGTCACTGTGCAGGCAGCTTTTTACCAGAGTGCTTCACGTAATCATTGTAATGCTGTTTCATTGTGGTGAGCTCTCCCCCATCTTCTTTTCGTCGCTACCTCCTAAAAGGGAGTAGAACAGAGAATCTATTATTATACTATTTTGATACAAATACGTTTTTGAGCTGCTTATGTTTTACTGGCAGTGATAATTGAGCTGTGTGCTTAGTGTCGTCCATGATCATGTGCCCATTTGGCCAATAGGTGGTATGAGGAATATTCGTATCATAGATCACGTGCATAGGCACATTTGCTATTTCAGATTTTTCACCAAAGTTCATTTTTAGTTCATTCCATCTGCGTGATTTTTTCCCAATGCGTAAGGTTTCTAGGTTTTCCAGTGACAAGAAGAAAAAGCAGATGAGGTCCGTTTACAATCTCCAGGCTGCATGCCGTGCTGTTCACAACAAAGGACTAGAAAAACAGAAACTTAAAAAAAAAACTTGTTTGGAGCATTAAGATTAAATAATTGTTTCGGCCCTTGATAGTAGTAATGCTGGTCAACTGTAATACCTTGAAGAACAAATTCGTGGTGGAGTTAACCAACTATCGTATAGCAGCTTTCCACTGCCTCGGCTGTTGTATGGTTTCTTATCGGTAGAACGCTACACACTGTTTTTAACAGACTGAAATCGTCTTAAAAGTTTTATAACCCACATATGGTTCGCGATAGATGTAAATGAACTGATGCTTAACTACGAATGTTGTTGTATGTCCGAATATCGAAATTATTTGATCGAAAGTATCCGTCGATCTATTAGTGGACACTAATATGGCGTGTGTGACCACCCTACATCTTCATGAAAACTTCAGTTCTGCTGGGGACATCGTCAGTGAGGTGTCCCAGAGTGTGAGCAAGAAATGCAGCCTATACTTCCTCATGGACCGAAACTAGAGAAGGTATTTATATTATACGCCGAGATCTGGAACGAATTCGACTTTCTAACTCATCCCAAATGCGCTCCATTGGGTTCAGGTCGGTACTTCCGGAAGATCAGTCCATTTCAGGAATGTTATTGTCAACAAACTGTTGCCTAACAATGGTCCTTTTGCCAGAGTGCATTATCGTCCCGATACAGTCATCATCCAAGTAACTGTTCCTGTACTGCACGGGTTCCTCCTTTCCTCTGAACGGAACCCTTTGACAATCCTGGCACATCGGTGGAAGACCTTGTTCATTATAGAGGTTAGTGATACTTTTAAAAATGAGAAAAACTTGTTTCATTCAGCGATTACATCTATTTTAAACTATAATAACACAGAAACCATAACAAAATATTTAAAAAGTAATTAGTAGCGTCAAAATGTCGACGATTGGAACTCAATGTTACTAGCAATTTTTCGCGGAGCAATTATTCACTCCCTGCGAAATACCAGTTTGGAAAAAGTTTGGGAAACAATGTTCTGCTCTATGCAGAACACAATGCTATAATATATGTTTACATATTTCCGCAAGTCTGAAGTAGTGATGCAAGGAACTGACACCATGAACCTGCAGGACTGTTCCGTTGCTGTTGTTGTTGTTGTGGTCTTCAGTCCTGAGACTGGTTTGATGCAGCTCCCCATGCTACTCTATCCTGTGCAACCTTCTTCATGTCCCAGTACCTACTGCAACCAACATCCTTCTGAATCTGCTTAGTGTATTCATCACCTGGTCTCCCTCTACAATTTTTACCCTCCATGCTACCCTCCAATACTAAATTGATGATCCCTTGATGCCTCAGAATATTTCCTACCAACCGGTCCCTTCTTCTAGTCAAGTTGTGCCACAAACTGCTCTTCTTCCCAATTCTATTCAATGCTTCCTCATTAGTTATGTGATCTACCCATTCAATCTTCAGCATTCTTCTGTAGCACCACATTTCGAAAGCTTCTCTTCTCTTCTTGTCTAACCTATTTATCGTCCACGTTTCACTTCCATACATGGCTACACTCCAAACAAATACTTTCAGAAACGACTTCCTGACACTTAAATCTATACTCGATGTTAACAAATTTCTCTTCTTCAGAAACGCTTTCCTTGCCATTGCCAATCTACATTTTATATCCTCTCTACGTCGACCATCATCAGTTATTTTGCTCCCCAAATAGAAAAACTCCGTTACTACTTTAAGTGTCTCATTCCCTAAACTAATTCCCTCTGCATCACCCGAGTTAACTCGACTACATTCCATTATCCTCGTTTTGCTTTTGTTGATATTCATCTTATATCCTCCTTTCAAGACACTGTCCATTCCGTTCAACTGCTCTTCCAAGTCCTTTGCTGTCTCAGACAGAATTACAATGTCATCGGTGAACCTCAAAGTTTTTATTTCTTCTCTGGATTTTAATACCTACTCCGAATTTTTCTTTGTTTCCTTTACTGCTTGCTCAATATACAGATTGAATAACATCGGGGTGAGGCTACAACCCTGTCTCACTCCCTTCCCAACCGCTCCTTCCCTTTCATGCCCCTCGACTCTTATAACTGCCATCTGGTTTCTGTATAAATTGTAAATAGCCTTTTGCTCCCTGTATTTTACCCCTGCCACCTTCAGAATTTGAAAGAGAGTATTCCAGTCAACATTGTCAAAAGCTTTCTCTAAGTCTACAAATGCTAGAAACGTAGGTTTGCCTTTTCTTAGTCTAGCTTCTAAGATAAGTCGTAGGGTCAGTATTGCCTCACGTGTTCCAATATTTCTACGGAATCCAAACTGATCTTCCCCGAGGTCGGCTTCTACCAGTTTTTCCATTCGTCTATAAAGAATTTGCGTTAGTATTTTGCAGCCGTGACTTATTAAACTGATAGTTCGGTAATTTTCACATCCGTCAGCACCTGCTTTCTTTGGGATTGGAATTATTATATTCTTCTTGAAGTCTGAGGGTATTTCGCCTGTCTCATACATTTTGGTCACCAGATGGTTGAGTTTTGTCAGGACTGGCTCTCCCAAGGCTGTCAGTAGTTCTAATGGAATTTTGTCTACTCCGGGGGCCTTGTTTCGACTCAGGTTTTTCAGTGCTCTGTCAAACTCTTGACGCAGTATCATATCTCCCATTTCATCTTCATCTACATCCTCTTCCATTTCCCTAATATTGTCCTCAAGTGCATTGCCCATGTATAGACCCTCTATATACTCCTTCCACCTTTCTGCTTTTCCGTCTTTGCTTAGAACTGGATTTCCGACTGTCCAGTAACTCGCTAGAATGCGAGGGGTGGAGAGCTCTTCTGAACAGCACGTTGCAAGGCATCCCAGATATCCTCAATAATGTTCATGTCTGAGTAGACAGGTGGCCAGCGGATGTGTTTAAACTCAGGAGGGGGACACATGTAGAACAGATATGTGTGAGATAGGGGAGACAGAGAAGATCCAAAGAAGAGCGGTACATTTCGTCACGAGTTCGTTCAGTAAGCACGAGAGGGTTACAGAGATGCTCAACAAGCTCCAGCAGTAGATGGTAGAACAGGGCGCTGGGCAATACAGAGAGATTTCCTATCAAAATTTCGAGGGCTTACCCTCAAAGAAGATTCAGACAACATATTTCTTCCTCCCATACACATCTCGCGAATTGACCTTGATGGGAAAGTCAGAGAAATCAGAGCTCATACTGTGCCTTACCTATAGTCTATCCTCGTGCGTGTCAGACGCAAATCGAAAAGGAATACGATAGTGACAGATATACCAGAGGTACTCTCTCGACGTACCGTAAAGTGACTGCCAAGAGTACAGATTTAGACATAAATGTTTCTGCTTCATCCTCATAAAACTAAGTATCGTCTGCTTTAACAATTTTGGACAAAAACCTTATCTCACGTGGCTGATATTTTTGTCGGAAAATGCAAGATGGTGGAACAGATTAGTGCATAGTGAACGTCTTCATACACAGTGGGTGAACAAAAATATGGAAACTATTAAATCTAATACGGCGGAGAAACCCGGTGGCATTCAGACAGCTTCTAATCATCTCGGGCTGGATAAACATAAGACTTCTATTGTTTTCAAGGGAATCTTATACCATTCTTCTGCAAATAGTGGCAAGTACAGGTAGAGATAATGGAGGTGGACAACGATTACGCACGCTTCTCCCTAAAGTAGGCCACAACGGTTCAGTAATACCGAGCTATGGTGACTGTGGTGGCAAAAGGAGATGTGACAGTTCTTCCTCGAACTCAGAAAACCAGTCCTGGACGATGTGAGCTGTGTGAACCGGGGCAGTGTCGTCTCTGAACACAGCATCACCATTGGGAAACAAACACTGCACTACAGGGTAGACGCGATGAGCTAAAACGGTCACATAATCCTTGTAAAGCAGCCACAACCGCGGCACCCATGGAGTACCACGATATGGGTGCCAAAATCATCATCCTATCCCCCACCATGTTCCATTCTTGGGTCGTAACTTCCTCCAGACCGAGCAAAGTGGCGCAGTGGCTAGCGCACTGTACTCGCGTTCGGGAGGACGACGGTTCAGTCCCGCGTCCGGCCATCCTGATTTAGGTTTTCCGTGATTTCCCTAAATCACGCTGTTGGCTTGTGCACTGAGTCGGGTTCGTCGTTACTCCGCGGTTGGACGAGTTGTCAGTCAGCAGCAGGCAGGTCCGCACGGTGCAAGTACGCGCCGGGGCCGTGGTCGACGCAGATGGAAGGCCGTTGATCGATCGGTGGGCTGGTTGTCGGAAAAAGAGCGACAGGATGGCAGCGGCGACGAGTTAACTCGTGCCTGCCGATTAAGGACTGCGATGAGTGTGGCTGTTTGCGAGCATGTGGGGAGGACGGAATGCTCGCTTGCTTAGCGTGGTTCTCCATGACCAGCTCTAGCACTCGAGTGTAACAGGAAAACTGCATTGGTGTGGTTCTCGTCACCTGGCTAAGGTCGAAATTTTCACATACTTTTATTAATTTTCATAATCATTACTTATTATTATTATTACATTAGATCTTGTTAAAACTGGTGCTTCTTGGCGCTTCACTCTGGAACCGCGAGACCACTACGGTCGCAGGTTCGAATCCTGCCTCGGGCATGGATGTGTGTGATGTCCTTAGGTTAGTTAGGTTTAAGTAGTTCCAAGTTCTAGGGGACTGATGACCTCAGATGTTAAGACCCATAGCGCTCAGAGACATTTGAACCATTTGAAAATTCGTGCGTTTAAATAGCAAATTTCCAGTTCTACTGATATTGCTTGGGATATAGATTTTGAGCTGTGTTGTGTATGCGCTTAAAAGAACTGTTGTGAGTGAGAAGCACACTTGAGTGTGTAATGTTTTTCAGTTCCATTGCTACGAAGTGGCCATTATTTATGTTGCGTGATTTGTTGGATTTTGTAGTGAGTGGAACTTCAATTTGTGTGATTCTGTTTTGCAGAATGTTTTTCGTGGCAGCATTTGAGAACCAGTTGTTACAAGAAGTTGCTAGCTCTGAATTGCATCCTCGTTAATCAGTCACTTATTGACGGATGTGTTTGTCTGTCTGTAGCAAGTAAGAGGCAGCAGTTGTAGCTTGTTAGTACAAAAACTATTATGCAGAAATTTGAATGGAAAAAGCAGTCATCTTTTATTATAAAGTTGTTTTATAGTATGTTGGAAGATCAGTCTTTTCAGCTGTCTTTATTCGGTATTAATCAAATTTAGGTATCACACAGCTGGCAGAAATGACTGTTGAGCTCGTAATAGACTGTATGTGTGAAATAATTCGTGCAGTTTTGTGAGTGATGCGTTAAATTATTTATTTGGAAGTTGTTTTGAAGATCTGCATTTTTGGCGTTTTCACCTTATGTTGAACCAAAACAGTATTCTTGAGGTCTTGATGACTGCACATGATATACCTTTTACTAACAGTACCTTTGTGTAATGTTTCAAAGTGGGGCTGCATGTTCTTCTGGAGGAAAAAAATTTTTTTTTCTATTGCTGAAATTTCCTTTAAACTGTCAATTGTATTAACTTGGATGTATAACCAATTATTGTTAAATTATAAATTTGTGTCAAGAAGGCTTGGACCAAATAAATGTGCCTACACCTTCCCCATCCTGGCTGTGCTACCGTCAGTACACCTCAGTTCCTTTGAAAGGGCACGGCCGACATCCTTCCCTAATCCGATGAGACCGATGACCTCGCTGTATGGTCTCCTCCCGCAAGCAACCCAAGCCCCAACCAACCTCCTCCAGGAGTTGGGAACAGTGTGAAACGGAGAGTCATCCGATCAAATAACTTAATCCAATTGCTCCGTGTTCCTGGTTGCATAGCTTCGAGGCCATGTTTTCCTGTTATGGGAATTTCCATCACTGATGCTGGTTTTTGGAAATCCAGGTCCCCCTGCAGTTCCCTAGCTATGGAACTCCCTTCCTGTAGTTTCTATGTTGACAGGGTTCGCCAATGTGACGTACAATTTATTTCAGTGACTCTTGAAGCTGTGGTCCTGTCATTTTTCATTCATCACAGTCCTCTTCAAAGTCACTCAACACACGCTTTCGTTCGCAATGCGACTTAGCCGACGATGTTTTCCCGCTTTCCCTGTGTATTGTACAAAACTTCGATACGGTGCCTCTTCAAAAACCAAACACTTCGTCTATCTTGTTTACGGAACCACCTACCACACGTGCATCAACAATTTGCCCACGTTGGAATCACTTATCTCCAATGTAATTCATTCTCAACTACATACAACAGTGCTTTGACCACGTCTGACCTGGCTTGGCTAGCACATGCATTTATGGTCAATCGTGCATTTCTCGCGATGTTTCATATTTTAGTTCTGCCTCCGCAATCAGAGATCTTGCGAAACATAGCTCTCTCTGTTCCTCCGTGGGATCCATAGTGCTGTAAACAACGGCTTCAAGTTGATGGAGTGTTTCTTGACGTCGGGAAACATCTGATACCGTCCCGCACTGCCGTTTAGTGAAAAAAATGCGAAATTACCGAATACTGGACCGGATTTGCGACTCGATTCAAGACTTCCTTGCAGACAGAATTTAACACATCGCTCTTAGAGGAACAGCATTGACAGATGTGAAGATAGTTTCCGGAGTGCCCTAGGGAAATGTGATAGGACCGTTATTGTTTACAATGTTTATAACTGATCTACACTCATGCTCATATATTAAGGATAACTGCAGCATGTGGTGCCACACAACGTGGCACTGCACAAAACGGGCGCTAATAGCATAGGCACAGAGGGACCACACACGACACAGATCTGTAAGTTCACGGGATTGGTGATAAGTTGAGAAAACCGTCCCGAAACATATGTGCTACAAAACGCCACTGTTTCCTGCGCATGTGCCCCGACATCAGTGTGGGATATGATCACCATGCACATGTACACAGGCCGCACAACGGGTTGGCATACTCTGGATCAGGTGGTCGAGCAGCTGCTAGGGTATAGCCTCCCATTCTTGCACCAGTGCCTGTCGGAGCTCCTGAAGTGTCGTAGGGGTTTGAAGACGTGCAGCGATAGGTCACCCGAGAGGATCCCAGACGTGCTCGATGGGGTTTAGGTCTGTAGAACCGGCAGGCCACTCCATTCGCCTGATATCTTCTGTTTCAACGTACTGCTCCACGATGGCAGCTCGGTGGGGCCGTGCGTTATCATCCATCAGCAGGAAAGTGGGACCCACTGCACCCCTGAAAAGGCGGACATACTGGTGCAAAATGACGTCCCGATTCACCTGACCTGTTACAGTTCCTCTGTCAAAGACATGCAGGGGTGTACGTGCACCAATCATAATCCCACCCCACACCATCAAACCACGACCTCCATACAGGTCCCTTTCAAGGACATTCAGGGGGTGGGTATCTGGTTCCTTGTTCACGCGAGGTGAAAACCCGGCGAGAATCACTGTTCAGACTATACCTGGACTTGTCCGTGAACATAACCTGGGAGGACTGTTCCAATGACCATGCACTGTGTTCTGGACACCAGGCTTTACGGGCTCTCCTGTGACCAGGGGAATACACCTTGCAGGTCTCCAGGCAAATAAATCATGTCTGTTCAGTTGTCTGTAGACTGTGTGTGTGGAGACAACTGTTCCAGTGGCTGCAGTAAGGTCACAAGCAAAGCTACCTGCAGTACTCCGCGGCTGTCTGCTGCACTGATTGTGAGATATCGGTCTTCTTGTGGTGTTGTACACTGTGGACGTCCCATACTGTAGCACTTTGACACGTTTCCTGTGTGCTGGAATCGTTGCCATAATCTTGAGATCACACTTTGTGGCACACGCAGAGGCCATGCTACAACCTGCTGTGTTTGACCAACTTTAAGTCACCCTAGTATTCTACCCCTCATAACGCCATCAATATGTGTTCTTTGAGCCATTTTCAACACACAGTCACCATTCGCACGTCTGAAAACGTCTGCACACTTACTCGCTGCACTGTACTCTGATATGCACCAACGCACCTGTGCGTATGTGGACTGCTGCTAGCGTCACCGTGCGACGACCGCAGGTCAGACGCACCTCATGGTCATACCCCGATGTGATTTAAACCCACAAACCGCCCACCAGAACGTTGTTTCACCATGTATCAGCATTACCTTTAATTTATGAGCATGAGTGTATTACAATGTGTAGGAAACTCCTTAAGACTGTTCGCAGATAATGCGGTTGTCTATAGGAAAGTAACAACGCTAGAAGGCAGTATCGATATGCAGGATGACCTTCAGAGGACGGATGAATGCTGCAGTCTTGGCAGTTGACTCTCAACGTAAAGAAAAAAAAGTGACACACTGCACGTAGATAGGAAAGAAATCCAATGCTGTACAATTACTCTACTGATGACAAACTGCTAGGAACAATATTCTCTCGTAAATGTTCAGGAGTAACTATCAAGAGCAACTTTAAATGGAATGGCCACATAAAACAAGAAGTAGGAAAACAGAAGCCAGATTGAAATTCAAAGGAAGGAAATCTAACTCATCCACGAAGGGAGTGATTTGCAAGGCTCTTGTTCGACCAATTCTTGGAAATTTTTCATCAATGTGGTATCCTTACCATGTAGTAATGATAGAGGAAATAGAGAAGATCCGACGAAGGACGGCGTGTTTCGTCACGGAATCGTTTATTCGGTGCGAGAGCGTTACAGAGATTTTCAACAAACTACAGCGGCAGACGTTACAAGAGAGGCGTTGAGCATCACGGATAGGTTTACTATTGAAATTTCGAGAGAGCACTTTCCGAGAAGAGTCGGAAACTGTGTTACTTCCTCCCACACACTTCTTGCGAAGTGACTGCCAAGTGAAAATTCGACAAGTTAGAGCTAACACACAGGTTTACCGACAATCATTCTTTCCATGTGCCATTCGAGAGTGTAACAGGGAAAGGGGAATCAGTTAGAGGTACATGAAGTACCCACCACAACATGCCGTTAGGTGGCCTACGGAGGAGTGTAGCAATGCTCTACACCTGCACATGGCTTACTGATGTGTTGCAGAGGGTGGCCAATTGAAAATCACAGGTCTGTTGCTAGCTGCAGAGTTACAGTGCTGGCGGTAACGGCAATTTTGGGAAAGTCGATGAATTAGTATGTTGAACAGCTAAAAGTTGTGGAGTTCGTGTGAGCCGATGATGGCGGAGTGTCATGTTCGTCATGAGGTTACAATCACGTCTTTCGCGAAGCCACAGAGGTCTTTCCAATATTCGGAAAGCAAGGTCCAATCGGTCGCGAAATGGAAACGACGGTGAAAACCGAAAATGTTTTATTTGTAACAGTTTGCTACACTTTCCATGTACTTCTCTACATTGTAGCCGCTTCGACTTAGACATCTGTGGTAGCGTTGCACCAACTTTCCAATAGCCTCGTCATAGAAGGGAGTTGTCTGTGCTTTCCGCCACTTCTCTACGCTGATCTGCAGTTGGTTGTCTGCACCAAACTATTATCTTCATGGCTAGCGGTTCAACTGAGCAGGGATGAACATCAGAGGGGGCCAAGTGCGGGCTATATGGTGGGTGATCAAATACTTCCCACTGTAAACGCTGTAGGGGCGTCTTCATTGCCCCTGCAGTTTGCGGCCGAGAATTGTCATGAAGAAGGAAATACATGACAAGTACGTTACAGGGATTGCATGAAATTAGGTGAAACCTTGCAGCTGGCAACCATACATAGCGGGGAGAAAGTACTGTTCTGGGCATCCATCGACAGACAACATAGAGACACTGCCTAACACATCCGTGCAAAGCTAAAGCGGATTTTCACTTTCGTTTCCTTACTGTCCCAACAGCTTTCGTGCAACAATATTCTCGAGAGTTGTGTGTGTACAGGGTGTTTGAAAAAGGACTTTAAAACTTTAAAAATTCATATAAATTTATTGAAAGAAGATATAGAGCTGGGTTTAGTGTTATTTTGTAGAGAAACACATCAAGTTTTTTTTTATCTTAAACTAAAGATGTTGTATGTGGCTTTCGCTGATTATCCTGCACACATGCCATTGGAAGACAATTTCTTCCCAAACTCGCTGTAGCATTTCAGGTGTAAGTAGTTCAGTGGCGGCGTAAATTCTTGCTCTAAGTTCCGGTAGAGAAGCCGGCACGGAGGGTTCAAAGACGATATCCTTGATGAATCCCCATAAAAAAGAAATCGAGTGGTATCACGTCTGGGGAACGTGGGAGCCATGCAATTGGCACATCACAGCCAATCTATTTACCTGGAAAGCGCTCACTGAGAAAATCTCGGTCATCAGCCAGGTAGTGGGGTGGTGCTCCATCTTGCATTTCGTTCTTGATCATTCTCATCGGTCTGTGGTATCAAAAATTGTAGTAACATGTCCAGGTACACTATCCTGTTGATGACTCTCTCATGGAAAAAAAATGTGACGTACACTTTGTTCTTGCTCGATGCACAAAAAAAGTTCAGTTTAGGACTATCACGAGCATGTTGCAATGCTTGATGTAGATTTTCAGTGTCTGTTTCTTGTCTTTTGATGCTGGTGAGATGCTTCTTTCCAGTCTTGTTGGGATTTTACGTATTTTTTTAAGTTTGTTGTTCGCGGTTTTCGATGTGTATGTGTGGTTTAAATGATTCTGTTTTTTTTTTTTTTTTACTCACGACGACAGACGGTTGCGATTTGCTACAACATTTTGTTCGTTTTCGCTAGTATGTATCCTTGTCTTTAAGTTGCGCGAGATTCTCGCGCATAACACTAGTGCCCTCTCTCGTTAGATGTGTTCCTTAGCGCAAACTTCACCTGCTTGACACTAGGACACAGGCAAATTGGTTCCATATTTTCTATTTTATGTAGGTGTTATTAATGTTTCTGATATGTTTTATTTATTAAAACTGAGTGTATGAATTAGCATAACCTTTAAAATTTTGAGCGCATGAGTATGTATCCCTGGGTTTTAATGTCTCGCGCATACCACAAGTGGCCTCTCTCGGTGAAACTCTGTCCTGTGGCTTCCACACCCTCCTCACGCTAGTTCACAGGCTAAGTACTGATACTGTGCCGTGTTCGCATCGACCTTCTCTTCATAATTATGCTGTACAGATGGTGATATTTTAATTTTGACTACTGGCGATGCCTTTAGTACGATTGTTTTATGTATCTCCACTGCAGGATGTGATTTTAGTAAGTGACTAAAAGTTTCTGTGCTTGTAATAATTTGGTAATGTTCACGGTTACTTATAGCTATAAGTGTTATGATGCTAAGTTTTTATTTTTTTTTTATTTTTTTATGAAGGTGTTTTCCTGTTCAGGTGTATTTTTGCTTTTGACGAAGGTATATGTAAATATACCGGAACCATGGCCAATGATTTCAATAAATCTTTATCGTCCAACTGTTTGGCTGCTATCATTTACCATGAAGATTTTCAACAGTTTCTCCTTCAGCCATGTTTAAAATTTTGTAATTTATATGACCTTTTAAAGTTGTACAGTTCTTTTTGAAACACCATGTATTTCTACCCAAATACAGCAAGCGTGTAAGGAAAGGTCAGACTGAAAGTGTTTCTGAAGAAGCAAGTGAAGTGGAATATCCATGTTAGATATCATTTGTGTTTGTACTTTCTAAAATAACACAGACACACATGGCAGGCAATTACCGAAACACGTCATACCTACTCGATTCGACAGACTTGCACATCGCAAAGTGCTGAGAATCTTTAGAGCTCTAATACTGTCACTGTCGACGAGTTCGCGATCGGCAGTTCCGGAGGCGGAAGGGGATATTGCGAGGAAACTGACGCGGGGCTGGTAGTCCGGGCGGCTTGCGGAAGGAGCAGCCGGAAAGCTAAAGCTGGCTCGTCACTTCCGAAGCCGCAAGGGAATCCTGCAGCCGCTGTGTCAGAAGCCCGGACGTCAGTGGCGTAGGCAATCCACGCGGAAGTGGACGCCGCTATTTCTGAAGCTCTCTTTCCTGTTCTACAACATTCCCATATTAGCTTTCTTATACTGGAGTTTTCCCTATTCTACTGATTATCATTTTACAAATACATCTTTAGTTCATTGGTCTATTGATTAAAATTAAAACTAAAGTAAACTCCGACAGAACAGGCTATGAAAGCCCAACGGTAAAGACCGGCCGCCGAGTCATCTTCAGCCCACAGGCATTACTGGATGCGGATATGGATGGGCATGTGGTCAGCACACCGCTCTCCTGGCCGTATGTCAGTTTCCGAGACCGGAGCCGCTACTTCTCAATCAAGCAGCTCCTCAGTTTGCCTCACATGGGCTGAGTGCACCCCACCAACAGCGCTGGACAGACCGGTTGGTCACCCATCCAAGTGGTAACCCAGCTCGACAGCGCTTAACTTCGGTGATCTGACGGGAACCGGTGTTACCCCTGTGGCAAGGTCGTTGGCATTGATTAAAACTATACGAAGGCACAATTAATAGCTGCTTCTGTTGTGGTCATTATTTTTTATCATTTACGATTGTTGTGAATGTCTACAAACGAGTCTGTAGCCGTACTCTCATGTACCGAATTAGATATACTGAAACTAAATGAATGTCTGGTGCTCTCCAACTGACAGATGGGCTCCCACTCTTCGGTTTTAACGACCTTGAAACGACATGATGCTCCCCGCCGGTAGTCAAGAGATTTCAGTGCAACTGGTGCTGTGATTCAATTATAAGGGAATCAATATACATACTCTATGTGATCAAAAGTATCCGGACACCTGGCTGAAAATGACTTACGAGTTCGTGGCACCCTCCATCGGTTATTCTGGAATTCAATATGGTGTTGGCCCACCCTTAGCCTTGATGACAGCTTCCACTTTCGCAGGCATTCGTTCAGACAGGTGCTGGAAGGCTTCTTGGGGAAAGGCAGTTCATTCTTCACGGAGTGCTGCACTGAGGAGAGGTATCGATGTCGGTCGGTGAGGCCTAGCACGAAGTCGGCTTTTCAAAACATCCCAAAGATGTTCTGTTTTATTCAGGTCAGGACTCTGTGCAGGCCAGTCCATTACAGGAATGTTATTGTCGTGTAACCACTTCGCCACAGACCGTGCATTATGGACAGGTGATAGATCTTGTTGAAAGATGCCATCGCCATCCTCGGATTGCTCTTCAACAGTGGGAAGCAAGAAGGAGCTCAAAACATTAATGTAGGCCTGTGCTGTGATAGTGCCACGCAATACAACAATGGGTGCAAGCCCTCTCCATGAAAAACACGACCACACCGTAACACCACCGCCTCCGAATTTTACTCTGGCAGATGAATTTCACCGGGCACTCGCCATACCCACACCCTCCCATCGGATCGCCACATTGTGTACCTTGATTCATCACTCCACACAGTGTTTTTCCCAATGTTTACGCTCCTTACACCAAGCGAGGCGTCGTTTGGCATTTACCGGTGTGATGTGTGGCTTATGAACAGCCGCTCGACCATGAAGTCCAAGTTTTCTCACCTCCCGCCTAAATGTCATAGTTCTTGCAGCGGATCCCGATGCAGTGAGAATTTCATTGGGAACTTCGTAAGAACTCAGAGGGGAAAGTGCTTGTTTATTGAATGCAGCTTTGTATATCCACCATTTTTCCTACAAAACCATTTGAAGTGCTTCCCGAAGGTCTTCTGTTGAATATATTTGTTTATAAAATTTATTTATTTTTTGCTACCTCCTGCTTTCCTTCTTCATATATTTGCTTAGATCTGGAGCCATTGTGTCTGAAATGGACACTAAACGTACGAGCCGTTGTCGTTTTCCTAAGCGATTATTTCAGTACAAATATATTTAAATTCAACTCTGATGAACGCCTAGATGTGTCTGAAGAATTGTTTGAAAAACTTGACCGCAATAAACCTGTACTGCAGCATCAACCCGGCAAACAACATGCCTCCTTCCACACAGCAAACAGTGAATTTAAGAAACTACCTGTCATGCATCCAGAGACCTATTGCGCTCAGAATGTCTTCCCCGTGTGAAGACATTCCTGTCATTTACTGAGGTCGGGCGCAACCCTGTGCAGAGAGTGTAGCATCCTTCAACAAAGGGAATATGTCCGCAATCACGGAATAAAGTATGCCACGGAATTAGGCAGGTTTACCGTACGAGAAAAGCTGCTTACAACAAAAGAAAAAGGCAGGTAGTAATTTCAGCATACCTCGAGGATTTTCTACCACAGTTCTTCCGTTAATATTCACCACTTGGTTTGACCTCTTTGGACACAGTATATGCTTATTTCTTTTCTATATCATTGAATTATTAATATTACATACCAAATGCTGCAAAATGTAAAAATACCCTTATCAAACATTTTTCTGCCGTGGATATACTTGGCAAAAAAGAAATAAGGTTTCTTCCCAAACTCGTCCTTGGCGTAAATTTTCCGCGATTTCGGGCATGGCTAGAAATAGAAGATTCAAAAGCGCGCAACAGTTACCTTTTGTTTTACTATTATTGGCCCATTACATTGGGTTTTAAAAGAAGACCTTAGTTCCCTGTCTTTGGCTTGTGTAACAACTGTTTCGCCAAACAGCTTGGAAAAATTCCTTGATAGATATCAGAAACCTGGAAAAAATGTAGCCGCGCGGTATTTAAAAGTTTATCTTGAGATAAGATAATCATCTGAGGAAAGCGGGTAATTAAAACGCTAGCTGCTCTTTGCCAGATGCTGAGAAGTTTGTTATTAGCGTGAGAGACAACTCCAACGGTTCAGGATAAGTTGTCTCTCGGTATTTACAACACAACGCACAAAAAATAGCGTTTGTTTTAAGATTTTTATTCGTATTAATACTAAAAGTCGGTTTAGTATTGCAACTAGCAACTTTGGTATCATCTGAGTTACTACTCAACTTCTGGTCTTTCAGAACGGACAAAGATCATACATTCAACGTTTCTGTTCGTTTTATAATTAGGGAAGAACTTCGTATTTCATGAAACTAACCTCCTTAGATACTTAAAAGAACACTGTATATTCACTTGGTCAGAAACGAGACAAACACGTATTAAACTGCCTCCTTTATTTCCAGAAATGTAGGATTACTCAAATGGAACCTCAAGAGTCCCCGTCTACACGATTTTCTCCTTAGACCGAAATAAATAACGACTGCAGTATTGACGCCACAAACGCCACACAACAAATCTAAAGTCGGAAGCTTACAAGTTTTTCTAACTTTTAAAAGTCATGGTTCCCATAAATTAGTAGTGG
This sequence comes from Schistocerca piceifrons, assembly GCF_021461385.2. Lineage (NCBI taxonomy): Eukaryota > Metazoa > Arthropoda > Insecta > Orthoptera > Acrididae > Schistocerca > Schistocerca piceifrons. The sequence continues at coordinate 1,056,227,882 of NC_060138.1, forward strand.
TGCATTTTCCGCACAGAAACTGTCCTACGCCACAATATCGCAGGAAATTTACTCATACCTTCAAGAGCTACTAGTCTTAGCAACTACGTCAGCGGAAGTATCGAGTGAAGACCCAGAAATTAAACTCTATAAGAGAAGTCAACCGGCAGTCATTCGGCACGGAATGGGATGAGCATTCACTCTTATGATAGTTGCCATCTGATATCTACACAAGATGTAAATAGTCTCTCACTTCCTGTATTTTATCCCTGTTACCTTTAGAATTTCAAAAATACTGTTCCAGTCAACTTTGCAAAAAGCTTTCTCCAAATACACAAGTTATAAACGTATGTTTGCCTTTCCTTAACCTTTTTCCTAAGATAATTCGTAGGAATAGTATTGCTTCACGTGTTCCAGTCTTTCTACGGGTACCAAACTGAGCATTCTCGACGTCGGTTTCTACCAGTTTTTCCATTCTTCTGTAAATAATTCGTGTTAGTATTTTGCAGCCATGATAGTTCGGTAATATTCATACATGTCAGCACGCACTTTCTGTGTAAGTGGAATTATTACATTCATCTTGAACTCTGTAGGTATTTAATCTGTCTCATACATCTTTTACACCAAGTGGAATAGCTCTCCCAAGAATACCAATAATTTTGAAGAAATGTTGTCTACTCCGGGTGCCTTGTTTCGACTTAGGTCTTCCAGTGTTCTTCTCGCAGTATCATACCTATTATCTCATCCTTATTACGTGTCTTCCCTTTCTATAATATGGCCTTCTAGTTAATTTCCATGTATAGACCATCTATGTAATTCTTCCATCTTTCAGCTTTCCCGTCTTTCGTTAGTACTGATTTTCCATCTAAGCTCTTGATTTCCATGCAACTGCTACCCTTTCCTCCAAATGCCTTTTTAATTTTTCTATAGGCGGTATCTGTCTCTTCCCTAGTTACATACGCCTCTACAGCCTTACATTATTCCTTTAGCCATTCGTTCTTAGCCATTTTTCACTTCCTGTCAACATCATTTTTAGACGTTAGTATTCCCATTCGCCTGCTTTATTTGCTGCGTTTTTGTATTTTATCCTTTCCTCTCCTGTGATATCCAAAGATTTCTGTTAGGCCTTATCTTTTTGCCTATGTGTTCTTCTCTGCCTTTACTATTTCAACTCTCAAAACAAGCTATATGTCTTCTGCCGTATTCCTTTTCTCAGTTTCAGTCAACCTTTACCTAATGGCCCTTCTGACACATTCAACAACCTCTGGTTCTTTCAACTTATCACGTTCCTATCTCCTCAATGTCCTTACTTTTTGCGGCTACTTTACTTTTCATCTACAATTCGTAACCGATAAAATTATGTCAGAGTCCAGGTATGCCACTGGAAATTTCTTACAATTCAAAATCTGGATCCGAAATTTCTGCCTTACTATGTTGTTGTTGTTGTTGTGGTCTCCAGTCCTGAGACTGGTTTGATGCAGCTCTCCATGCTACTCTATCCTGTGCAAGCTTCTTCATCTCCCAGTACTTACTGAAACCTACATCCTTCTGAATCTTCTTAGTGTATTCTTCTCTTGGTCTCCCTCTACGATTTTTACCCTCCACGCTGCCCTCCAATACTAAATTGGTGATCCCTTGATGCCTCAGAACATGTCCTACCAACCGATCCCTTCTTCTAGTCAAGCTGTGCCACAAGCTTCTCTTCTCCCCAATCCTATTCAATACCTCCTCATTAGTTACGTGATCTACCCATCTAATCTTCAGCATTTTTCTGTAGCACCACATTTCGAAAGCTTGTATTCTCTTCTTGTCCAAACTATTTATCGACCACGTTTCACTTCCATACAAATACTTTCAGAAACGACTTCCTGACACTTAAATCTATACTCGATGTAAACAAATTTCTCTTCTTCAGAAACGCTTTCCTTGCCTTTGCCAGTCTACATTTTATATCCTCTACTTCGGCCATTATCAGTAATTTTGCTCCCCAAATAGCAAAGCTCCTTTACTGCTTTAAGTGTCTCATTTCCTAATCTAATTCCCTCAGCATCACCCGACTTCATTCGACTACATTCCATTATCCTCAGTCTGCTTATGTTGATGTTCATCTTATATCCTCCTTTCAAGTCACTATCCATTCCGTTCAACTGCTCTTCCAAGTCCTTTGCTGTCTCTGACAGAATCACAATGTCATCGGAAAACCTCAAAGTTTTTATTTTTTCTCCATGGATATTAATTCCTACTCCAAATTTTTCTTTTGTTTCCTTTACTGCTTGCTCAATACACAGTTTGAATAACATTGGGGATAGGTTACAGCCCTGTCTCACTCCCTTCCCAGCCTTACTATAATGTAAACAATCTGAAAATCCAGTTCTTTTCCACCGTCTTTCATGATTCTTAAACCAAGTGGTAGCGATGATTAAATTACGTTCTGTCCAGAATTCTACCAGGGGACTTCTCTTACATTCCCTTCCTCTAGGCCATATTCATATAATATTTCGAGTGGCCGAGCGGTTCTAGGCGCTATAGTCTGGAACCGAGCGACCGCTACGGTCGCAGGTTCGAATCCTGCCTCGGGCATGGATGTGTGTGATGTCCTTAGTTTAGTTAGGTTTAAGTAGTTCAAAGTTCTAGGGGACTGATGACCTCAGAAGTTAAGTCCCGTAGTGCTCAGAGCCATATAATATTTCACTTCTCTTCCTTTTCGTACTACCGAATTTCAGTCCTCCATCCTTTAAATATCTGAATAATTTCTTTTATCTCATCATACATTTGTTCAGTTTCTTCGTCATCTGCGGAGCTATTGAGCGTATAAACTTCTACTACTGTGGTGGGTGTTGGCTTGTACGATAATGCGTTCGCTATATTGTTCATAGTAGCTTGCCGTATTCTTATTTTCTTATTCATTACTAAATCTACACCTGCATTATCTCCATCTGATTTAGTATTTGTAACCCTGTGTTCAATGATCAGAAATCTTGTTCCTCCTGCCACCGCACTTCACTAATTCCCACTATACCGACCTCAACCTGTTCATTTCCATTTTTAAATTTTCGAACCTACGTGCGCGATTAAGGGATCTAACATTCCACGCTCCGATTCGTAGAACGCCAGTTTTGTATCTACTGATTACGACATCCTCCTGAATAGTGTCCGTCCGGAAATCCAAATAGGGAACTATTTTACCTCCCGAATATTTCACCCAAGAAGACGCCATCATCCTTTAACCATACCGTGGACCCGCATGTCCTCGGGAATAATTACTGCTGTAGTTTCGCCTCGCTTTCAGCCGTTCGCAGTACCAGCACAGTAAGGCCGTTTTGGCTAATGTTACAAGGCCAGATCAGTCAATCATCCAGACTGTTGCCCCTGCAGCTACTGAAAAGGCTGCTGCCCCTCTTCGGGAATCACAAGTTTGTCTGACCTGTCAACAGATACCCCTCCGTTGTGGTTGCACTTATGGTACGGCCATCTGTATCGCTCAGACAAGCAAGCCACCCCACCAAATGGTTCAAGTGGCTCTGAACACTATGGGACTTAACTTCTGAGGTCATCAGTCCCCTAGAACTTAGAACTACTTAAACCTAACTAACCTAAGGACATCACACACATCCATGCCCGAGGCAGGATTCGAACCTGCGACCGTAGCGGTCGCGCGGTTCCATCCCACCACAGCAAGGTCTGTGGTTGGTGTGGGGGGGGGGGGGGGGGGGGCAGGATGTGATGAGGAGTAATGTAGTTATATAAATTCAGTTCCTGCTCCATCCACGCCACCAAACTTGTCAGTGCCATTCTATAACAAAAGAAACCAATGATGAATATGGATAATGAGTGTACATTGCACATCACTTTGTGGAATAATATCCGTAACTAAGTGACTGCCGCCTTTAGTTACCGTCCCTAATAGTCTCGTTGTACATAGGAAGTTAAATTCTGAGTTCCCTTACTTTCTTCCGCGTGGATTGTCTAGGTTCGCTTCTTGACTCCGTCTGTTGCAGGAGGACGCATTATAAAATGAAGAGGTTCTGAGCGTCTCCCTTTTTCTCAATATGCTGTTAGCATAATGCCACAGAGATCCGTTTCTAATTATTTCATATAACCTTGATGCTTACGTGACTCATGAAACAAGTCAATACAAGGGACCCTAGCAGTTACGTTTTTAAACTCGCGACTGAGTGGGGCGCATCTGCGCTTGCGCCTGAAAGTGCGCAGAGTCGTGGCGTTCAAGTGCAGGGAGACAAGTTTAGGGTCAAGTTCTTACCCGCCCGCAAGTCGGCGGTCAGGAGTGCAACACGCAAGCGTCTGCGTGTAAAAGACGAATCCCGTGTGCAGTTAAGCACGATAGCGTGGCCTGTGGAGCTTCAGCAGTTACAAAATATTACGTGGCGTGTGCGTGGCGAGTACGATAATTGTAGCCATGTTTCGTACAAAAACGAATGGAACACATTTTACTATCGTAGCTCCGGCAGTAGGTATTAAGCTGCGAGCATGAACATATATAGACACTCATCAAAAAAAGTTTTGAATCACCTCGGTTCCCAGAACTCCTGAAGATTGACGTTGACTTTATAACAGACACATTCCCTTTGACTGTTCAGAGATCTCACTAAACCCGCCCATAGATGTAATCAACCATGCATGAGAAGCGCCTATTAGACGGAGGGGTTCCGACAGCCGATCAGTTCCAGTCATTCCACCAGGAAGGAGGTACAAGGTTCGTGTTGTCTGTAGTTCAACCATGCCTAGGCGGTCAATACCGCGGTTCGATCGCGGCCGCATTGTTGTTTTGTGCCAGGAAGGGCTGCCTGCAAGAGGAAGTGTCCAGGCGTCTAGGAGTGAACCAAAGCGATGTTGTTCGGACATGGAGGACGTACGGAGAGACAGTAACTATCGATGACATACCTCCCTCAGGCCGCCCAAGGGCTACTACTGCAGTGGATGACCTCTACCTACAGATTATGGCTCGGAGGAACCCTGACAGCAACGCCACCATGCTGAATAAAGCTTTTCTTGCAGCCACAGGATTTCGTGTTACGACTCAAACTGTGCGCAATAGGCTGCATGATGCGCAACTTCACTCCCGACGTCCATGGCGAGGTCCATCTTTGCAACCACGAAAACCATGCAGCGGGGTACAGATGGGCCCAACAACGTGCCAAATGGACCGCTCAGGATCGGGATCGCGTTCCCTTCACCGATGAGTGTCGCATATGCCTTCAACCAGACAATCGTCGAAGACATTTTTGGACGCAACCCGGTCAGGCTGAACGCCTTAGACCCACTGTCCAGCGAGTGCACCAAGGTGGAGGTTCCCTGCTGTTTTGGGGTGGTATTATGTAGGGCCAACGTACGCCGCTGATGGTCATGGAAGGCGCCGTAACGGCTGTACGATACGTGAATGCCATCGTCAGAATGATAGTGCAACCATATCGGCAGCATATTGGCGAGGCATTCGTCTTCATGGACTACAATTCGAGCCCCCATCGTGCAAATCTTGTGAATGACGTCGTTTAGGATAACGACATCGCTCGACTAGAGTGGCCAGCATGTTACCGAGACATGAAACCTATCCAGCATGCCTGGGATAGATTGAAAAGGGCTGCTTATGGACGACGTGACCCACCAAACACTCTGAGGGATCTACATCCAATCGCCGTTGAGGAGTGGGACAATTTGGACCAACAGTTCCTTGATGAACTTGTGGATAGTATACCACGACGAATACAGGCATGCATCAACGCAAGAGGACGTGGTACTGTATATTCGAGGTAACGGTGTGTACAACAATCTGAACCACCACCTCAGAAGGTCTCGCTGTATGGTGGTACAACATGCAATGTGTGGTTTTATTGAGCAATAAAAAGGGCAGAAATGATGTTTATGTTGATCTCTATTCCAATTCTCTGTACAGGTTCCGGAATCTCAGTTGATATCAATCATTAAACAGTCTAGACGGCAAAGGCACGTTTATTACAAGGTGACTTGTTTTGCAAAACTATAATGTGATACAGGATATAAATTAGAGGGATACATAAAAAGAACTTAAAATTAGCTATAAATTTCAAAATATAGGTATACCCACACAGACGGACAATAGCTGTACAAGGAGCAGGCACCGCCGAATAATGATAGTCAACTACTCGAGACAGCAGTGCAGGTACTTCTTAATTACTGGATGTTGTTGGCTTCTATGGAGATGGTGCACACCATTTCCAAGATGAAGCAGCAAGGTGATTTCCAAAGAGATGCCATTGAGTATCAGTATCCAGCAGACGAAATGTCATAGATATACGAAGTAATTAGCTAATATGAAGATAGTAGATGCTGATTTCTGGCGGTCTCCATTGAACCGGCCACGAACGTCGATAAATGAAGCTTAGCATAGAGCACTCTATAGATGCAGACCCAAGAGTAAAAAATAAGTAATGTCAAAAATTAATTCATTAATTTACCATTTTTGTTGTTAATTGGTGCCGGCCTTTGGTGGCCGAGCGGTTCTAGGCGCTTCAGTCCGGAACCGCGCTACTGCTACGGTCGCAGGTTCGAATCCTGCCTCGGGCATGGATGTGTGTGATGTCCTTAGGTTAGTTAGGTTTAAGTAGTTCTAAGTTCGAGGGGACTGATGACCTCAGATGTTAAGTCCCATAGTGCTCAGAGCCATTTTGTTATTTGGTAACATATTACGATCAACAACTACTTACTATAGATCAATACTTACATTATCGGATATCACTTGTTTTCACACTGGGACTACATCCTTGAAGCGTTCTCCACTAAGCTTCCTTTATCGATGTTTGTGGTCGCTTCAATGAAAACCACGCGTGATCAGCGTCTACTGTCTCCATACTAACCAACCATTTCGTTCACCTATGGAATGTCGTCTGTTGGACGTCATCTATCGATACCCACCGCCATCTCGTTTGGAAATCGCCCTGCTGCAACATCTTTGGAACGGCATCCATCATCTCCGTAGAAATCAACTACATCGTAGACCTAATATTTTACCAGCAGGCCTCTAGAGGGAAACTTAAATGCAACAAATACAATGTTTATTTGTTTACTTTTTAAAGTTCTTACTACATTTATTTGTGTATTTGACAATAGCTGCATTAACAAGCTGTTTCTTCTTTATCGTAAAATTATTCTACATGGTTTTGACGTTTGATTTAGTAATAAACACATCTTTTTGTGCATAACCCTTTTGACTTATACCTGACTACCTAACGCTGACATCAAGCTGTAAGCAGCAGGCGGAGTCTTCAGTATTAAAAAAAAAAGCTGCGCTGCTCTCTCCAGGAGTTGACTATCGTCATTCAGTGGTTCCCGCTCCGTGTACAGCCATTGTCTGTCAATATGGATATATCCATATCTTGTACTTTTATATCCAATTTAAGTTCTTTTTATGTATCATTCTAATTTATAAGATGATCGAAACGGGTCACATTGTAACGAAGGTCAATTTGAGACCTCGACTGTTTTATGATTAATTTCAAATATTCTATTTTGATCGCTGACTTTGTCCAGCAATGTTTTCAAAAACAGTTACACATATTACACATACGACCATCGAAACTATTTAAGAATGGACAGTGAAGTAGTCAGCGGCGCATTCAGCCGGTGAGACGTAATGATGAGGAAGAGAATTCCGCAGAGGAACGTCTGACAGTTACTCTGACAATTTTTATGAACGGGAAGCTCCCTGAAAGGTTTAAAATTTTCCATAGCAATTTTAGCATAGTTGCCATAGCAATTTTAGCATAATCGCGGTCTAATATAACTCCAGAGACATGCAAATCACTTTGCGATGTGCTTCAGCTAGAGGTGACGAAGAAAAATTAAAAGTATTAGTTACTATATTAATAATTATAGTTCAAAAATTGCTGATAATTACATGGGAGAAAACTTATAAGGACAGCCTTTTTTTTTTTGCAACGTCACTGCCTCAAATGTAGAAAAAAGAACTGCTGCTGCTACTAATCTGTGGTCATGTAATTACCATACTGGTCATAAAATATACCAAGGAAAGTACTGCCCTGATCTGGAGTAGAAGTGTGAGACCCTCCAGACGTAGGAGTAGACGGAGAGAAAGCTGATGAAGAACGCGATGATGCAGGCAACAGCCTCACTTTCCACATACTATGGTCACACAAATCAGTCTGTGCAGTCAACGTTTTAAGCAAACCTCAGTCCAGCACTGAATTAATTAAAGATTCAGCATACATTGCCTGTATAGGGTCCATTCGTCGAAATTTCTTAGTCACATTGACTCCAGTAGCTTCATGTTCGTTCACATCATTTCTTCTGATCTGCTTCACAGGACTGGGGCATGTTTCTATGTTATCGAGGATAGCTGATATCGTATTACGTTTCCGTTTCTTCTTTTTTTTTGCGGTTCTGACAAAAACATATGTATAGGCTCATTTTCTTGTTGTTTTCCTATAAAAGGAGAAATATTAAATTACTTTTCTTTCGCTTATTGTTTCAGTTTCGTACAACAAAAGTGGAATGGATGGACGTTTCCAAATGATTTGACGACAGGTGGCAATATATAAATTGCTGAAGAGCATTAGACGGAAAACATATACGCACTGTGCCACCACCTTAATCTGGAGCCCATTATCTCAATTAAAAGAATTTATACAGTATTGTTTTACTTGCTTTGATCAATGCACATTACGAGCTCATAATTGTTGATGTAGGGAAAAATGAAAGATAATGTGATGAAGCGATTCTCGAGTGCAGAATTCTTTCGTACGTTAGAGAAACGACAGTTGAATTTCTCAAGTAACTTTACACAACTTATTTTTAGGGGAGGGGGCTGAGGGTGGGGTTGGCTTGGGGGTGGGGGTTATGGCTCTTTTTCATTGAAAGAAAACTTTTTTAGACAATGGTCTCAATGAGAATTAGATCACGAATGTGGAGTTTTTAACTACATATTATCACGTGCTCGAAATTTCATGAAAAAAGTTTTCGGTGTAATAAAAATCACGATTTCGAATTCTGCTTACACACATCCATATTAAGATCGAAAGGTAAATTATCTCATTTTGGCCAGTATTCTTACGCAGACGAAGTAAAGGATACATTTCAACTACAGCACTGTACAGCGTGAATGGCGAAAAGGAGCAGTGGTGTCACCTTAATTGGCCGACTGCAGCATCAAGAAATCCAACTATACGAGCAATAGACAATCGAGAATCTTGTGAGACTTACTTCGTATCAAAAGGAAGGGTACCATGGCGGGAAGCCATTGTATGTACTGGAAGAGCCTAACATCTGTTTCACTATATGAGACACTGTGCATGGGATGTACAAAAATATGGAAGCACCAAAAACGCAACACATTATCATTTTTAATACGTTGTTGGTAATCTGTGGCATCCAAAACAGTTTCCAGTTGTTTCTGAATGGATAAACACGTGTCCACTTTGGTTTCCAAGGGAATCTTATACCACTCTTCCCGCAAAATACTGGTAAGGTCAGGTAATGAAGATAGTGGTGGATAGCGATCACGCACCATTCTCTCCAAAGAAGACCACAAAGACTCAATAATATTGCGATCTGGTGACAATGGTGTCCAGGGAAGAGGCAACAACACATGCCTGTACTTACAAAGCCAGGCCTGGACGACGCGAGCGGTCTAAAAAGTGGCCCTGTCGTCTTGGAACAGAGCTTCACCTTTGGGGACCGAACACTATGCCATGGGGTGTACCTGATCAGCCAAAATAGCTACTTTATACTTGGTTGTATGGCGACCTTGCAGAGTAACCATGGGGCCGATCGGATACCACGATATGGCTGCATAGATCAACAGCGAGAGCCTGTCGTGTTTCACTTTTGGGGCGGAAACTCCTCCAGATTGGAAAGAATGTGAAACAAGAGTCATGCGACCAAATGACATTCAACCTTTACTCCATGGTCCAGGTTTCATGGGTTCGGAACCACCTTTTCCTGTTACGGGCATATCACTGATGAGCGGCTTTGGAAGTCCAGAACGTCCTGCAATTCCCTGCTTATGGAGCTCCCTTCGTTTTGTTTACATGGGTTCGCGAGTGCGACATTCAAAAAAATGGTTCAAATGGCTCTGAGCACTATGGGACTCAACTGCTGAGGTCATTAGTCCCCTAGAACTTAGAACTAGTTAAACCTAACTAACCTAAGGACATCACAAACATCCATGCCCGAGGCAGGATTCGAACCTGCGACCGTAGCGGTCTTGCGGTTCCAGACTGCAGCGCCTTTAATCGCACGGCCACTTCGTCCGGAGTGCGACATTCAGTTCTGCTATGACTTTTACAGCTGTCGTTATCTTATTTTTCATCAAAATCCTCTTCAGTGACCTTCTATCACGATCACTCAAAACACACTTTCGTCCGCGCTGTGATTTAGCGGATGATGTTTTCCCACTTTCCCTGTCCTTTCTCGGGCCCTTGTCCCGCACCAACGCGGGGTCGGCTTTGTTATGACGGATTTGGCAGTGTTAATGGCAGAGGGGGGCTGGATACCCTTCCTGCCGCCACCCTGAAACCCCCGGCACGGAAGCAGTGTACCCCAGCTGTCTGCTTCTAGCGTAAGTCATGAAATAGCGCGAATGTTTTTCAAATGTCTGTGATTCGTGTAAATGAGGCTGAACTGGGGGACCAGCCCGGTATTCACCTAGTGGGTTGAGGAAACCCGCCTAAAAACGACATCTAGGGTGGCTGGCATACTGGCTCTCGTCGTTAATCCGCCGGGCGGATTTGATCCGGGGCTGGCTCGCCTACCCGAGTCCAGGAAGCAGCGCGTTAGCGCTCTCGGCTACCCTGGCGTATTTTCCAACTTTCCCTGTATGTGGCATAAATTTTCTATACGGTGCCTGTTGAAACACCAAACTCTTCTGCTACATTGGCTACGCAAGCACCCACCATACGAGCACCACCAGTTGGCCCACGTGCCAATTCACTTAGCTCCGACATAATGCACTCACAACCACACGCCTGGACATTACCGAGGTGCCGTTCGTAGTCAAGCACGACACCGCAACCTGCAGGCTTGGCAAGCATCTGCATATATTTTCATGCTTTCATTTAACGGCATGTTTCCATGTTTTTGTCCAACCGTGCATAGTATGACAGGCATTTAATCAAAAATACAATACTTTTTTTCTAGGCCAATTTCGCTTGGAAAAGTAAGGAATTCACAGTCAGACATCCTGGGATATTCCAGCTTCAGAACCTATATTTTCATGAAGTTCCGATAGGTGGCATCATTGCAACAATGTCTCGCAAACCTGTCCTGTCCCGCATGTGGCGGCCCACAGCACACAGCTGCGATACCTGCAATGTTTGATTGTGCGGACATTCTTATTCGAGGTGATTGACAGATCAGAATCAAACACTTAGCTGCACAACTGAACGTCTCTGTTGATACTGCTGACTCACTCGTCCACCATTTGGGGTACTCAAAAGCGTGTGCCCGCAGAGATCCACATTGCCTAACTGAAGACCACAAAGAGCAACGAAGAACCATGTAAGACGAGTTGCTTGCATGTTACGAGGCTGATGGTGACAATTTTTTGTCGAACAGCGCCACAGATCACTTGGTCTTATGTCAAAGCTGTAGGTGTATCGAGACAAAATGTCCAGACACTCTGTGAACAAAATGGTACTGAAACAGAGGATGACAGACTAAAGGCCGAAATACTAAATGTCTTTTTCCAAAGCTGTTTCACAGAGGAAGACTGCTCTGTAGTTTCCTCTCTAGATTGTCGCACAGATGACGAAATGGTAGATATCGAAATAGATGACAGAGGTACAGAAAATAAATTAAAATCGCTCAAAAGAGGAAAGGCCGCTGGACCTGATGGGATACAAGTTCTATTTTACACAGAGTACGCGAAGGAATATGCCCCTCTTCTTGCAGCAGTGTACCGTAGGTCTCTAGAAGAGCGTAGCGTTCCAAAAGATTGGAAAAGGGCACAGGTCATCCCCGTTTTCAAAAAGGGACGCCAAACAGATGTGCAGAACTATAGACCTATATCTCTAACGTCGATCAGTTGTAGTATTTTGGAACACGTGTTTGTTCGACTATAATGACTTTTGTGGAGACTAGAAATCTACTCGATAGGAATCAGCAAGGGTTTCCAAAAAGACGATCGTGTGAAACCCAGCTCGCGCTATTCGTCCACGAGACTCAGAGGGCCGTAGACACGGGTTCCCAAGTAGATGCCGTGTTTCTTCACTTCCGCAAGGCGTTTGATACAGTTCCCTACAGTCATTTAATGAACAAAGTAAGAGCATGTGGACTATCAGACCAATTGTGTGATTAGATTGAAGAGTTCGTAGATAACAGAACGCTGCATGTCATTCTCAATGGAGAGTAGTCTTCCGAAGTAAGAGTGATTTCAGGTGTGCCGCAGGGGAGTGTCGTAGAACCGTTGCTATTCACAATATACATAAATGACCTTGTGTATGACATCGGAAGTTCACTGAGGCTTTTTGCGGATGATGCTGTAGAATATCGAAAGGTTGTAACAATGTAAAATTGTACTGAAATGCGGGAGGACCTGCAACGAATTGACGCGTGGTGCAGGGAATGGCAATTGATCCTTTATCATTTAGCTAAAATATAGCAGGTCAGCAACTGGAAGCAGTGAATTCCATAAATTATCTGGGATTAGGCATTAGGAGTGATTTAAAATGGAATGACCATATAAAATTAACAGTCGGTAAAGCAGATGCCAGACTGAGATTGATTTGAAAAATCCTAAGGAAATGCAGTCAAAAAACAAAGGAAGTAGGTTACAGTACACTTGTTCGTCCACTGCTTGAATACTGCTCACCGGTGTGGGATCCGTACCAGATAGAGTTGATAGAAGAGATAGAGGAGATCCAACGGATAGCAGCGCGCTTCGTTACAGGATCATTTAGTAATCGCGAAAGCGTTACGAAGATGATAGATAAACTCCAGTGGAAGACTTTGCAGGAGAGACGCTCAGTTTCTCGGCATGGGCTTTTGTTGAAGTTTCGAGAACGTACCTTCACCGAGGATTCAAGCAGTATATTGCTCCCTCCTATGTCTATCTAGCGAAGAGGCCATGAGGATAAAATCAGATAGATTAGAGCCCACACAGAGGCATACCGACGATCTTTCTTTCCACGAACAAAAGAGACTGGAACAGAAGGGAAAACCGATAGAAGTACTCAAGGTACCTTCCGCCACACACCGTCAGATGGCTTGCGGAGTATGGATGTAGATGTAGAACTGGAAACAAAATGACGATCCATGGAGTTATGCCACGGCATCATTCGTCCGAAGAAAAAGTTCAAATCCGTACTCTCTGCTGGCAAAGTTATGATGACAGTCTTCTGGGAGTCTGAAGAGGTTGTTATTGATGTCGTCCCTCGTGGTGCAACGATCAACTCGGAAGTGTATTGTGCTACCCACAGGAATTTGAAGAAGCCACTTCAGCATGTTCATCGTCACAAAAAATGCAAACGAACTTCTCCTTCTTCATGTCAAATCAAGGCCTCAAACAAGTCTGTGCACCCGAGAAGAGCTCACAAAACCTCAGTGGACTGTTCTTCCTCGTCCACCCTACAGCCCGGATCTCTTACTTTCCGACTTGGCCCAATGAACGATGCACTCCGCAGGAAGCCAACAAGTGGATGATGGGAATGTTACCGCTGCAGCAAGATGTTGGCTCCGACGTCGACCAGGGGAGTGGTACCTTGCGGGAATACAGTTCCTCCAGTAAGGTGGCGTAAGGTTTTTGCTTCGAAAGGAAATTATGTTGAAAAGTAGAGTCTTGTAGTCAAAAGAATGGGGAATAATACAGTATTACGTATTAGAATCCCGAATAAAACCAACCTGCTTCCAGAAAAAAAAATTGTTGAATTACTCATTGAATACCCCTCGTACAACATATCATGTTGCTCTAAATTTTCTGCAACTTCTATTGTTATAATATACACTATAGTTACTGTAGCCTAACTACATAAACACAACTGCTTACTCACTTTTACACGTTGTTCAGTGCGTTGGCTACCACCATCAGTGCCCGCATCTCGTGGTCGTGCGGTAGCGTTCTCGCTTCCCACGCCCGGGTTCCCGGGTTCGATTCCCGGCGGGGTCAGGGATTTTCTCTGCCTCGTGATGGCTGGGTGTTGTGTGCTGTCCTTAGGTTAGTTAGGTTTAAGTAGTTCTAAGTTCTAGGGGACTTATGACCACAGCAGTTGAGTCCCATAGTGCTCAGAGCCATTTGAACCATTTTGAACCACCATCAGTTTCACTCTCGTTGTCGACATCACTGTATTCATGGTCAATTGCATTGTAATCATCCTCGCAGTCAGAAATAACTTTCTCCACAGCCACATAAACATCCAAGTTCGAACAACTCGCACTTGGCAACTCTTCATCCAAAGCAAATAAAAACATGTCGTAGTACCACAAAGCTGGTACATAAATGTCATCGAGAGACCTACCACCATAGTTACTGTCACAAACTTTCTTCAGTTCTTTTCTAAATGAGCCCCGTAAGCCTTTTATTTCTTTTGCAATAAAGTCACGATTCGCTTCGGGGAAAACTAGTTTGCTAAACGCAACCAAGTTATCATTAGCTTCAGTCTTTAATTTCCTATTTTTGTAGTCTTTGGATCTTATTTGCCACAAGCACTCTTGGGCTTTGTACTTATTTATGAGCTGCGTCAAGAAATCCTTGGTGCAGCAACGGGAATCAGCCATGACAGCGTGGCTTACTGTTGTTTACTGACCAGAAGAATCTGCAGAAGAGCGAACAACTTTCGCGTCGCGCAGTGTAGGCAGTCTGAGATAGATCTGCGAGAGAGCGTACAGCAGCATGTGTAAGAACGTCACACTTCAGGTATGGACATCTAAATCCGCTGGCGGGCTGGTGCGGACGACATCAGACCGGCGTCTTAACCTCACATCAGCCCCCGTAACAACACTGTGTTCACACGGGCGTTCTCGAGCGCGGAACTGCGTAGGCTGTCCTGAATCGCGCGGCTAAGAGTGGCCGTGTGTGGACATCTTATCTCTGCACCTGTCGGACTGATACAGAGCTCGAGTATGTCTTACACAGATGTCACTCAGATAGCTGAAAAGGCCTTACTGTCTGTTGTATCCACCACGTTTTATCTTCTCTACATGTGTGTCTGAAATATTGGCTTCAGAACTGCTCACATTGCTACGTTAAGGTGTTTCATTTATTATATGTCATTAAAAGTGTTTTCATTTAAAGCTGACTTGACTTTGAAAGTAGGAAGACGAAGATCTATTCTATGCATGACAAGCGCAAGACACTTCTTCATCGTACCAACTTGACTTGTACAACTACTGCGAGGAACTGCAGTCGTCCCTAGTATGTCCAAATAATTTGACGCTACATTTACGTCTACATCGACATGGATACTCTGCAAATAGTATTTAAGTGCCTGGCAGAGGGTTCATCGAACCACCATCACAATTCTCTATCATTCCAATCTCGTACAGCGCGCGGAAAGAACGAGCACCTATATCTTTCCGTACAAGTTCTGATTCCCCTTATTTTATCATGATGATTGTTTTTCCCTGTTGGTCTGTGTCAACAAAATATTTTCGCATTCGGAGGAGAAATTTGGTGATTGGAATTTCGTGAAAAGACTCCGCCGCAACGAAAAACGCCTTTGTTTCAGTGACGTCCACCCCAAATCCTGTATCATTTCGTGACACTCTCTCCCCTGTTTCGCGATAATACAAAACGGGCTTCCTTTCTTTGAACTTTTTCGATGTACTCCGTCAATCTTATCTGGTATGGATCCCACACCGAGCAGCAGTAGTCTAAAAGAGGACGGACAAGAGTAGTGAAGGCAGTCTCCTTAGGAGGTCTGTTACATTTTCTAAGTGTCCTGCCAATAAAACGCTGTCTTTGGTTAGCCTTCCGCACAACATTTTCTGTGTGTCCCTTCCAATTTTTTTTCGTAATTATAATTCCTAGGTATTTATTTGAATTTACAACCTTTAGATTTGACTGATTTATCGTGGAACTGAAGTTTAACGGATTCTGTTTAGCACTAATGTGGAAGACCTCACACTTTTCGTTATTTAGGGTCAATTGCCAATTTTCGCACCATACAGGTATCTTTTCTAAATCGTTTTGCAATTTGTTTTGATCTTCTGATGACTTTATTTGTCGATAAACGACAGCGTCATCTGCAAACAACCTAAGAGGGCTGCTCAGGTTGTCTCCGAAATCGTTTATACAGATAAGTAACAGCAAAGGGCCTAAATGTCTTGTGGTAACGCTTTGTCACCATATATTACATGTGAATATGACAAGGTCGTGTCTCATTTACTACAGGAGTACGTGTATTTAAAGGCAGCAGTTTTGTTACACCGAGCTGTAAACGATCGTTGTCGTTAAGTTAGGGCGTGATTATTGCAGTGATGCTTAGCGAGCGGAGTGTAGCATAGCAGTGTGTATCAAGGTGGCGTTTCCTCGGACTTGTGGTGCTTTGATCATCGATGAAAGCTGCAATAGCTTGACGATAACGCTGACACTTAAAAAAATAGTTCAAATGGCTTTGAGCACTTTTGAACTCAACATCTGAGGTCATCTGTTCCCTAGACTTAGAACTACTTAAACCTAACTAACCTAAGGACATCACACACATCCATACCCGAGGCAGGATTCGAACCTGCGACCATAGCAGCAGCGCGGTTCCGGACTGAAGTGCCTAGAACCGCTCGCCCGCAACGGCTGGCCTGTCACTTAAAACAAAAGAAGTCATGCCTCTCTGTTAAAATCACGGAAGTGTCACGGGTGATCAGCGCCACGCCTAAACTCTAATGTAGTTTTCGTGATTGGTGGTGCTGGTGTAACAAACACAGTAAATACCAGCAGTGTGAGGAACCCGGGAAGTTCCAAACAAAAGGCGAAATAGTAAAATATTTTCATACTTTTGCCTGAAAATTCGGATAATATTTCTGTCAAATCGATAATAAGGTTTTTTAATCAGTATGATTAATTTGAAGATTGTAGACCTTTTCTTAAAAAAATATACAATCTTTTCAATCTGACGGACCATTTGTCCATTTACTTCTCTTCGTTTGGTTATGAAAATTCGGACTAGAATCCGTTACGTATTTCGGAATCTTGTTTTCGCTCTGCTGGAACATTTGACGAAAAAGAAGGAAGTAAGGCGGCATTGTAGCGTCCCATCGGCTCTCGGCTCTGAAGACCCTAGAGACGGTGCGCAACCTGTTTAGCAGAGGGAAAAGAAGGTACATCACAACGAGCATCCTTGTCGCTGGACAGGAACAAAAAGTTATTTTACAAGGATGAGCTGGAAAATGACAGCTGCGTTGTATTAGGAAACGTCCCATCATGAGCTTCATGTGGTTGGTAAAACCACGGAAAACGTAAACGAAGATGACCATACGGAAATTTGAATCTCGCTTTTTCCGGGTATGCGTCCACTGAAGTATCCACTGTGCCATCTGACGGCGTTACTGACGTATTCAATTGAAAAATTCCGGAGGAAGAGTGGAAAATAACAGCTTATATGTCGTAGACATACAGATACTTTCTGAATTATTAACAATGAGAAGTCCGTGGCTCGTCGTTTTGCGATAGCGTTCTCGCTTCCCTCGCACGGAGTCCCGGGTTAGATTCCCGGCGGGGCCAGGGATTTTCTCTGCCTCGAGATGACTGGGTATTGTGTGTCTTTCGTCATCATTTCATCCTCATTCACTCGCAAGTCGCCGTAGTGGCGTTAAAGAACTTGTGGAGCGGCTGCCGAACCGCCCCGCGAGGGGTCTCCCGGCCACCAATGCCATACGCTCATTATTATTAACAGTGAGAAAAGAAATTTGCCGTGTCTTGGGTTAAAAAAAATCACATCAAGTGATTAATAGAAAGCCCAAAAGAAATAAATCAGAATGCCCGGTCTGCGATTTGAAACTCACTCTTGCCTTACGTGAGCGTAGTTCCTCACTTAACGAAAGAGTCATGCCGCCTTTGGGAAGGTGTGGAAGACAAGGGGCTTGGGGATAGGTGAAGGGCAGCAAGCAAACGGCGAAGCGTATTAGGGGAGAGCGGAAAATCAGAGCAATCTGGATATTCACAACTGCTACGGACATTAACAAAACCGCTACGATGAGGACGCAATTGCTTCGTCATGACGCGTATTTCTTCTACGTAAGCATCGATAAAAACAAATGTTCCTACTAATTCCTTGGTTACATCGATAGCCAATGGACTTAGCGTCATGGTACGTATTGCCGGTCGGTGTGGCCGAGCGTTTCTAGGCGCTTCAGTCTGGAACGGCGCGACTGCTACGGTCGCAGGTTCGAATCCTGCCTAGGGCATTGATGTTTGTAATGTCCTTACGTCAGTTAGGTTTAAGTAGGTCTAAGTCCTAGGGGACTGGTGATCTCAGATGTTAAGTCCCCATAGTGCTCAGAGCCATTTGGACCATTTGGTACGTATTAATGTAACACCTAGAGGAACAAAGATTATCGACGAGTGTTTGCGTTACGCTCGAATGCGCCTCTTCCTCCAGTACCACGAGCCACGACATAACAGTGAAATATATAAAATATGCTCTCCTGTAAAAACAGAAATCGTGAAACGAGC
Organism: Schistocerca piceifrons; assembly: GCF_021461385.2. Classification (NCBI taxonomy): domain Eukaryota; kingdom Metazoa; phylum Arthropoda; class Insecta; order Orthoptera; family Acrididae; genus Schistocerca; species Schistocerca piceifrons. The sequence continues at coordinate 1,056,246,474 of NC_060138.1, forward strand.
CAGATAGTGTTGAGAAATATGGAGACGAAGCAGCATGAAAAGCGACCAGATAGGCAGCAGTTGTAGGCAAGAGAGTGGATGGCACTAGACTAAGGAAGTCATTTGCTGGATTCCCAGAGATAACAAAACAGAGAGGTGATAACGTAATGAAGGGTGGCTAGGTGACTCTAGGTAACAAGCAGAGTCTGGACACTCGGAGCTGATGCCCGTATTTAACGGAGAAACCCGGGAGAGGGTTTTAACCTGCAGTAGATACCAAATGGCTGACGAGGCTGAACAGAAGAGCGCATAATTATTCAGTGGTAATCATTAAATGGTGCACTGATAGTGTGATTAGTGAAGTTTCGTACCACAGTTAATATAGTGTAATTACGAGATACGGAAGGGGTAGGAAAATTCAAACACATCTGATATTCCACTGCGGAACTTTACATAATATCGTAAGCGCTGTTCCAGGTCACTTATATGATCGGTCTTCCACAAATGTTCCCAGATTATAGTAGGTACCAATCTGATTATCTAGTAGATGAGATTAGCGTCAAACTTCGAAAACTTTCTAGATCGACTAACGTTTCTTATTTCTGTAATTCGAAGTGATGGAAATGATTGTGTGCCTCACTGAAGGAACAAAAGAAGTGAGTAGCTTCGACGCTACAGCTGGAAGATGATGGGTCATCTTCTGTTCAGCTTACCGATCTCCAAAGCTTTGTATAGCTAAAATAGTATCTGCGTGATAAACGATTCACTGCCGATACACAATACCGTCGTTATGAAACTGAAATTGATTACCACACATTTCTACTATTCAAGCATCGGTAAGTTACGTTGAAAATTTTTATTTAGGCATCGTAAACTACGTAATGTGGCATAAGTTTGTCAATGAAAAGCCTCGTTACATCTCTTTTCGAGAATTTCATCATTTCTAGCCCGTCAAGGAGGAGTTATTCAAGTGGAAACGATGCAGTCCATATAGTAAACAATCGCTCTATATCTCTCATCAACTCATTTTCGGACATTTCCATCAGGAAGCAACCCCTTCCTATCCAATCATTTTTATTGAAAGATTTTGTATTAGGTTTCATTGCAACCAATCAAGTCGTTTATAAACCGCGCGAAGGATGAGCGTTCGATGCCGATGTCTTGCTAGACAGCAGCTGCTGTAGCCACAGGTGGCCCACGTAGCAGGAGTCGCTGCTCATAATAGTACAGTCGCCCACAGCGTCCGAACTATATGAATAAAGCACTTCACAATTAAGAAACAAAATTCAGGTAGGCACCAATAGCAATTGAAAAAGACGCCACATTGCTATAGAAATCTGCAGTAAATACAGTTCGGTAATAATAAGAGGGGATTGAGTCGTAAAATATGTCACCCACGAAAGTTGACGAAAATGTACACAGAGTAATTTTCCGTCACAATGCTGCCGATCTTAGTCAGTCTGATTGTCGTCTCCATTAGGACTGCTGATATTTTTAAAATATCTGGCATCCGATACATCGATAATTAACAAAATGTCAATATCGGCACGCCATATATCGAAAATAAGTATCGATATATCGTCTGAGAAATGTCGACGTATTGATGATGAAGTTGTGGATACTACGCCACGACGAATACAGGAATGCATCAGTGCAAGGGTATGTGCTACTGGGTATTAGAAGTACAAGTCTATACAGCAATCTGGACCACCACCTCTGAAGGTCTCGTTGTATGGTGGTACAACATGAAATGTGTGGGTTTCATGAGCAATAAAAACGGCGGAAATGATGTTTATGTTGCTCTCTATTCCAGTTTTCTATAGAGTTTTCGGAACTCTCGGAACCGAGGCGATGCAAAACTCTTTTTGATGCGTGTAAATTTTGCACAAGTTCATAAAATGACAACAAAACCTTACGGTATTTCCGAACCGACTATATTCCGTATTACCCGTGTAGGAATGTCGTTATACGTGAGTACGTGTTTTGATTCTCCAAGAAAATAATGTATACTAGAACAGAAATTACGGAATTTGACTATTTTGACAAAATGTTAGTGCGTAGGAATGCGCTTTAACTGTGCGACAGAGAGGAGTATCCGACAGCTAGATAAGTACTGAGTGATCTCTGTGAAAAAAATTAATTAGTCTGGCTCAGAGACCTCCGTTCTTTTTGTTCTCCGCTCACTTTGGTTATTGATTCAGGAAGTATAACGATGGACAAAAATTTTTAAAGGAGTGCAGAGGCATATCAGTAACGACAACGAAGTTTTATATAAAAATCACTTACTGCGTGCTGAGAACAATTGTCTTGTAGCGTACTTCGATAAAACTTAGGTCCTACAAAACCATACTTCAACGGCAATGTATGACTGAAATTACCTACAGTTACTTTTGTACAGCGTATATCAGCGATTTGAGTGATCTGTGTAGTGAGGAAGGGTCAGTAAGAGCTGCAAATAAATTTTCGGAAACCGCGCGGGATTACCCGAGCGGTCTAAAGCGCTGCGGTCATGGACTGTGCGGCTGGTCCCGGCGGAGGTTCGAGTCCTCCCTCGGGCATGGGTGTGTTTGCTTGTCCTTAGGATACTTTAGGTTAAGTAGTGTGTACGCTTAGGGACTGATGACCTTAGGAGTTAAGTCCCATAAGATTTCAGACACATTTAAACAGTTTTCGGAAGGTAGGGAATATTCGCGGTCTTATCAAGTAAAATCCGTCGAAAGTAAAATCCTGACGGCGACTCACTAGTACCCGCTCGCTGTCACGCACAGAGTCTCGTAAATAAAGTGCGTTCGGATGTGACACGATACCATAATGATGACTGACATGTTACCAAAATTAGTTTCATCGTTTCCTTAACAACTTTCTCGCTGGACGTTTCTACAAGGTCCAACAGAACGCAAATTTATCAGCGACGGCAATTCCCATTACAGAGACGGAACAGTTTCACACATCTTACGGGGTTTTACCTTTGATCTCGAAATTCTTCTATGTTTTCACGATAAAATGTACACCACATGCATCTATAAACTTTGATAATGTTCATGTATTATTCTCAGTCCAAATATGTTAGTGGTTCTGTTTTTTCCACGGATTGAAGTAACAATATATTTTTCTTCAAAATTTCTTGTAACGTTACTTTTATTTCTTTTAGAAGTAAGTAACAAGAATTTTCTTTTGAAAATTACTATTTGCATTTCTAGACTGAAAAAAAGAGACGTTTCACATTTTTTCGGAAGTTTTATTAACAGTTGAAATTTTCACCAACTGCCAATGCTGCAGGTCGGTGAGATGACCTTCAGATGACCGATTTTCGTGATGGGTGCCATACCTAACAGAGCTCTGTAGATTCTGTTTCTGCCCGCAGCCATTAGCACTTCGTAGCTGAAAGTTGGCAACAGTGTTTCCAACTGTCAGGGACCATCTTTCACCGATTCTATTGTATGTACCAGGAGCATTACGTATGGTATTCAGCAAAGGGCTAAATAGTTACTGGTAAAATTATACGAGGGCTATCCACAAAGTACATTACGTTTTGGAATTTAAAATAAATAAAGTATTGGAAATTTTTTTTATGATATACAGATGAAAGCCACACTTAAATACTACTTTTCTACATAGTTGGCATTTAAATTAAGGCACTTATCATAGCGATGGACGAGCTTTCCTTCGTCGTAAAATTCGGCCGCCTGGGTCTTCAACCACGTGGTTGCCTCTTCTTGAAGCTGTGCGTTGTCATCAAAACGCTGCATAGCCAACCACTTCTTCATTGCTGGGAATAAGTGGAAGTCGCTCGGTGCCAGGTCGGGACTGCACGGCGGATGAGGAAACAACTCCCACATAAAAGATTCGAGAACTTCACGAGTGGCATATGCCGTGTGGGCCCGGGCGTTGTCGTGAATCAGCAAGATCTTCGAGCCCAACTTTCCCCTGCGATTGTTTTGTATTGCTCTTCTGAGGTTGTGCAGAGTTTGGCAATACCTTTGAGAAGTTATTGTAGTGGCTCTTTCCAGGAAATCCACAAAAATGGCACCTTTTCTGTCCCAAAAGAGGTAACCACGTGGTTGATGGCGCAGGCGGCCGAATTTTACGACGAAGGAATTTCCAAGCTCCTCAATCGCTCCGACAAGTGCCTTAATTTAAATGGCAACTATGTAGAAAAGTAGTATTTAAGTGTGGCTTTCATCTGTATATAATAAAAAAATTTTCCAATACTTTATTTATTTTTAATTCCAAAACGTAATGTACTTTGTGGATAGCCCTCGTAGTTTGTCGTGTAATTCGCTTCCAACTAGTAGGAGACTCTAGCAACTTGCTCAGACGGCGATCCAGTGCGAGTGTTTTCCTTGACCGACAAGAAGTACATAAAAAGTCAGGGTGAGGGGAGGTCGCTTGTAAGACGGCGGAGAAGGTCGCGGGGTCTCGTGGCTGGACGAGTCCATTATTTATGGTCGGCAGCGGGCAGCGGGCAGCGGGGAGCGGCCTGCGCCGAGAGCGGCCCGCGCCGTCGCGAAGGTTCTTTCTCGCCTATTTGCGGCCGCGCGTGGGCAGCGCGCGGCGACGTCACAGTGACGTGTCTTGTTGTCGGACAGCTGTTGGCGCGACGCCCGGCGTCCCGGCGGCTGCCCGCTAGGCGTCCGCGTCCCCACACCGCCGGTTGCCACTTACGGCACCCGGACTGCCTGAGCGGGGTGCACAACACAAGTAGTACTCACTTGGTCCTCTCAGAGCCCAGAAGCATTTCACACGAGCTCCGCCTAGTATGGATCCTCACGGTACTCGATCCTGGATTTAATGAATCCTTTTTTTTCTACGAGGGCCGTTCAACAAGAAAAGGAACACAATTTTTTTCGGAAAGCAAGTTGATTTAATTCAGGATTCCAATACATAATATTATTACCCACTGTTTTGGTTACAAAACCCTATTTTTCGCCATAATCTGGGTCCAATGTGCCGGTCTTACACCAGCTTACTGGGGGTTGGGGTTGTTTTGGGGGAGGAGACCAGACAGCGAGGTCATCCGTCTCATCGGATCAGGGAAGGATGGGGAAGGAAGTCGGCCGTGCCCTTTGAAAGGAACCATCCCGGCATTTACCTGGAGCGACTTAGGGAAATCACGGAAAACCTAAATCAGGATGCCTGGACGCGGGATCAGCTTACTGGGGATGACCTGTATGCCCGCATACTGGTCGACGTCAAAGCCAACATCTTGCAGCATCAATCACCTGTCCAACACCAACCCGCCGGGTACATCCTTCATTGGGCCGAACAGAAGGAAGTCGGAAGGTGCGAGATCCGGGCTGTTGATTGGATGAGGAAGAACAGCCCAATGACGTATTGTGTACTCCTGTCGGGTGCGCAGAGTTGTGTGAGTTTCGCGTTGTCATCAATAACGAGAAGTTCGCTTGCATTTTTGTGGCGTCGAACACACTGACGTCGTTTCTTCGATTTCCTGAGAGTAGCACAACACACTTCATAGTTGATCGTTACACTTTGAGGGAGCACATCAATCAGAGTAACCCCTCCATCGTCCCAAAAGACCGTCGCCGTGACTGTACCGGCTAAGAGTGCGGCTTTGGTGTGGTGTGCAGAGATGGTGTGGTGCCACTCCACGGATTACGGTTTTGTTTACGGTTCAAAGTGATGAACCCATGTTTCATCGCCTACGACAAAAAATGGTACCGATCAGCCGCATAACCCGCGCGGATAATCCTCTGCTGTTCTTCATGGTCTTCTGTTAGGCGGCGAGGGACCCAGTGGAGCCGCGCGGGATTAGCCGAGCGGTCTAAGGCGCTGCAGTCGTGGACTGTGCGGCTGGGCCCGGCGGAGGTTCGAGTCCTCCCTCGGGCATGGGTGTGTGTGTTTATCCTTAGGATAATTTAGGTTAAGTAATGTGTAAGCTTAGGGACTGATGACCTTAGCAGTTAAGTCCCATACGATTTCACACACATTTGAACATTTTTGACCCAGTGGACACAGACTTCCGAGTATCCCAACTGAGTGTGTCAGCACTACCAACAGTTGAGCAATTGAGCAGCGAGGCGTTGGATTGTGATCCGTCGACCACCTCGAATAAGAGTAAATGATAATTAATTGAAACCCTCAGCCAGCTAGTGTGGCCGAGCGGTTCTAGGCGCTTTAGTCTGGAACCACGCGACCGCTACGGTCGCAGGTTCGAATCCCTAAGTTCTAGGGGACTGATGACCTCAGATGTTAAGTCCCATAGTGTTCAGAGCCATTTGAGCCATTTGAAACCCTCAGCTGCCGACAGGTGTTGTTGGTATACCTCGATGGGGACAGCCGAAAGTGTGTGCTTCGACTGGGACTCGAACCCGGGATCTCCTGCTTACATGGCAGACGCTCTATCCATCTGAGCCACCGAAGACACAGATGAATAGCGCGACTGCAGGGATTTATCCCTTGCACGCTTCCCGTGTGATCCACATTCTCAACTGTCCACAATCTACGTACATAATAAAACTTCCTGGCAGATTAAAACTGTGTACCGGACCGAGACTCGAACTCGGGACCTTTGCCTTTCGCGCGCAAATGCTCTACCGACTGAGCTACCCAAGCACGACTCGCGCCCCGTCCTCACAGCTTAAATTTCACCAGTACCTCGTCTCCCTACCTTCCAAACTTCACGGAAGCTCTCCTGCGAACCTCAGTCGTGCTTGGATAGCTCAGTCGGTAGAGCACTTGCCCGCGAAAGGCAAAGATCCCGAGCTCGAGTCTCGGTCCGGCACACAGTTTTAATCTGCCAGGAAGTTTCATATCAGCGCACACTCCGCTGTAGAGTGGAAATTTCATTCTAGATACATACGTAATGTTCCTAACAGATATTTGCCCATCCACTCATTACTCGCGCCAACTAGGTGACGATTCCCATAAGAGTTCAGGCAAGCTGTGCGCATTCGCACAGACGAAGGTCAATGGCCGGGTAACCTTTAACTATATATGAAGACAGTAACCGTTCTCGAAAGAACAGATAGCCCCTCCCCCCCCCCCCCTGATGACCGTGCAGCTTCTCTCAGAATAAATGATAATTACTTGAAACCCTCAGCTGCCGACAGGTGTTGTTGATACACCTCGATGGGGACAGCCGAAAATGTGTGTCCCGACCGGGACTCGAAGCTGGGATCTCCTGCTTACATGGCACACGCTCTATCCATCTGAGCCACCGAGGACACAGATGAATAGCGCGACTGCAGGGACTTATCGCTTGCACGCTTGAGCACGAATGGGAGTGTCCGCACGTTTCAACACTGCAGGAGTCGCAGCTGTGTGCGACCGGCTAGCACGTGGGAGATAGGACAGATTTGTGCGACATTTTTGCGATGATGACACACGCCTCGCCCAACGGCTCACCGTGTCTTTTGTTCACTGCCAGGCCTCTGTGCACATTCTGCAAACGCGTATGACTATCAATGCGTAGTTCCGTTCTTCCGCCGAAAGAAACCTAATGACAGCTCTCTGCTTGGAAAACACCTCCGTTACAGACGCCATTTTGAGGTAATGTATAGCGCCACCGACTATCGGAATTTCATGAAACTAGAAAGTCAGCATTTTTTCAACCGCAAGCGGCCGAGACAAAAATGTGTGGCATTACTTTACTGAACTCCCCTCGTAATATGCAGTGATGAGCCAAACATTAGCGTATTGATCTACCTTTGGAACATAATACTGCAGCGATTTTACGTGACACGGAGTCGATAAGTCCTTGGTAAGTTTCGGGAGGTATGTAGCACCAGATGTCTGTACAACACACCTCACAGCTCCCATAGATTAAGGGGCGGTGGTTTTTCGTCGCGGAGCTGGAACTCCGTACTATAACCGATGTGTTCCATGGGATTTAGATCAGCTGAATTTCGTGGCCAAAACGTAAGCATATGCTCAGTATGGTGCTCCTCAAACCACAGCAGCACGTTCTGGCATTGGGGCACATACAGTTATTCTGGTATAAGATGGCTTCTACGTCAGGGAAGACACTAAGCATGAAGAGATATATCGCCGAAATAATATTCACCTAGACCAGCACTTATATGGTGTCTTCTTTACGAACACTTTCCATGGATGCCCTAGTGATTGACCCCCAAGCATAATACTGCCCCCATGCCATGCGACCATCGTGCCGTGCGTTTCGGGCAGCTGTTCGCCTGAAAGGTGGCGCATCCTGACACGGCTGTCAACCTAGTGTAGAAAGAATGTGGTTCATCCAACCTGGTGACACGTTTCCATTGATGCACGGTCCGATCTAGAAGATCGCGTACCCACTGCAATAGTGACCGACTATATCGTAGGGTTAATATAGAAATACGTAGATGTCCTTTGATGCGGAGCTCCATCTGCAGCTACATCTACATTCACATCCGCCAACCAACGTCTGCTTCATGGAGGAGGCTACCTTGTAACGCTACTAGTCATTTCCTTTCTTGTTCCACTCGCAAGAAGAGCGAGGAAAACAGAGCGTCTATATGCTTCCGTTTAGCAAATGTTTTTTATTCCAGTCTTTGATCACAATATAAAGTACTTCGATGATGACCGGTTTCAGTCAGTAATGACCATCTTCAGTTCTGTTCAACACCGTATTAGCACTAATTTCTATTATCTTCGTGGTCCTCATGCGAAACGTTCGTTGGTGACAATAGAATCGTTTTGCAGTTGGCTTCAAATGCAGAATACGGCGCTGCGGTCGGCAACGTCCTTATAAGACAACAGGTGTCTGGCGCAGTTGTTAGATCGATTACTGCTGCTACAGCTTATCAAGATTTGAGTGAGTTTGAACGTGGCGTTATAGTCGGCGCACGAACAATGGGACAAAGAATCTCCGAGTTAGCAATGAAGTGGGGATTTTCCCGTAAGACAATTTCACGAGTGTAGCGTGAATATCATGAATCCGGTAAAACATCAAATCTCTGACATTTACGCTGCCGAAAGAAAAGATCCTGCGAGAACGGGACCAACGACGACTGAAGGGAATCGTTCAACATGACAGAAGTGCAACCCTTCCGCAAATTGCAGTAGATTTCAGCGCTGGACTATCAACAAGTGTCAGCGTGCGAACCATTCAATGAAACATCATCGATATGGGCTTTCGGAGCCGAACGCACACTCGTATACCCTTGATGACTACACGACACAAATATTTACGCCTCGCCTGGGACCGTCAAGACCGGCATTGGACTGTTGCCTAGTCGGACGACTCTCGTCTCAGATTGTATCGAGCGAATGGACTTGTACGTGTGTGGAGACAATCTCATGAATACAGAGACCCTGCATGTCAGCCGGAGATTGTTCAAGAAGTTGGAGGCTCTGTAAAGGTGTGGGGCGTGTGCAGTTGGAATGATACGGGACCCCTGATACCTGTAAATACGACTCTGACAGGTGACACGTACGTAATGATCCTGTCTGATCGCCTGCATCCATTCATGTCCATTGTGCATTCTGACAGATTTGGGCAATTTAAGCAGCACATGCGACACCCCACACGTCCAGAATTGCTACAGTGTGGCTACAGGAACACTCTTCTGAGTTAAAACACTTCCGCTGGCCACCAAACCAATTGAGCATATCTAGGATGACTTGTAACATGCTGTTGAGAAGAGATCTCCACCCCCTCGTAGTCTTATGGATTTATGACAGCCCTGCAGGATTAATGGTGTCAGTTTCCTCCAGCACTACTTCAGACATATGCCGCGTCGTATTGCGGCACTTCTGCGTACTCGCTGGGGCCGTACACGATATTAGGCAGGTGTACCAGTTTCTTTTTCTCTTCAGTGTATACCTTGCCTGGAAACAATATTGAACACTAACCACATTAATGCTGTCTGATGGCCGTTCTACGTATCACAGAGAACTGCAGCTCTAATTATTTACATAGCCGACGATGGTGTGTACGAGCACTAAGTAGCATTGTCATCCTACCATCTTTTCTGGGTGCTTCTCTTTTTTGTCAGTATACTGCAAATAGTGTCAAAATTAATGAAGTGCTTACAAATATTTAAGTCTGAATATTAATATGTACTGTAAAGAAGTGTGTAATAATGTTAAAAACTAACATTACCTTTAAGTTTCAGGTAATGTGAATGAACCAATGTAGTATGGAACATATAAAGATGATATTGGACACGGTGCGAATAAATTCAAGTATGAGTCATAATCGGACACTGTAGTAGCTAGAATGATTAAGAAATTGGCACTGTGACTTTAACCAGTGTGAGACGAGTTAGGCTAGTAAGAGTGCGTGCTAAGAAATTAAAGTAAATCAATATTGGAAACATTATTTGTTTTTCTTTGCAAAAAATGTGCGTAGAGTAGAAATTCATTAATATGATATATAACACAATGGACTGAGATTTCATATGGCAGTTACACTAGATAAATGATAGCATAAGGAATATGAAATTTAATGTTTTGTAAAAGTAGTTTCTGTTTTTGTATGAACTGTGAATTTGAACTGAATAGAATGTCACACTTGAAATGAATATGTAACAATGACCAAGAGAAATTGATGACTGTATCCAGCTACTTAAGTGCATGATTGGGACGTTTCTTTGCTATCATTCTTTGGATTATATTTGAAATAATTGTGGGCAGGTGTGTCAGATAAATACTAATTTACCACTGAAACAACGACAAAATATACGCAAAATTTTCTTGTGTGCTTGAAAGTTTTCATTTTGTTTTTTATTTACATATTTACTTGTAAATTCAAATTATATACAGCTGTGTACTATTGTCGTTGTTGCTATAGATATTGTACAGCGATAAATCAAATGAAGCAATATCTAGTTAGCGTGATCATAATGCAGTGAGCATTTAGTAGTCCGACAGCAGAATATTTGATATGTAGTATCTCAGTGAAAGACTGAGCTGTGCTCTGTAATCGTGTTTTGTATCTAAAGTTAAACTTTACTCGTCAAAAGTACTGTGACGTGCGCTATCGTAAAAGTGTGGTTTATCTATAGTCTGAGCCATGGACAATAGTAGAGTAGAGGCATCGGAGAGGTTTTCTGCTGCAGGCACCAATTACTAGCCTCCGATAAACTGTTCATATCGTAGACAGCAAGGGGAGTACCAAAGAACGAATTAGCACCTCAAGACGGTAACGTGCTTACTCGTACGTAATCATTATAAAATGGAGCCGCTATTGAGAGCAGCTACGGTTTGAGCACACAACTTGTCGACTACGAATACTGCAAGTTAAGATCTAAAACTTGTGTATGTTGTAGTGTAACAGGATGAAATTAGAAAATGGTCTGCTTATTTCAACAATATAAAGCTTGAAGATATTAACGTTTGTTATTTAATGAAAATTACCCTGTTAATGTTTTCAGTTCAAGTAACTCAGTGTTTGATTACAACGAATATTGTATACATAAATAACGAAGTAAATCGTAGTACTGCTTCACAGCGAGTGAGAATAGTGTGCAAATTCCCAAGTGATTATATCTACATACTTTATACATCTGGTTCACCTGTCAAAGGCCTTCAGTCATGTAGCATGATTACACTTACTCAAAACCATTAAAGTCAGAAGTAACTATTTTCGTACATACATTACTTGTTCAGACTCCAAGTAAAGTAGTAATTGTGCTGAGAGTATCTGAGAGATACAGTTGTTTCAGTTTCATGAATGCGTTACAGTAAAAGTGATTAGTTTACTGTTTATTAAAGCTAATGAAATGTAAGACAAATGCACACTCAACTAATTAATTAAAATTATATGTAATATTTTGGTTTTGGTGTTTGAAAGTGTACATTACAGAGAAGGAATGAAGTGGTTCTCAGGTAGTCTTTGGTGGTTAACAGTTAATATGCATACACACTTTGAAGTTAGTGTACGTACTCAGGTTAAAGTTAACACGTGACTCTTGCACTGCTTAACAGTTTTTAGATTCACGTTCCTTGCCTTGCCAGTGATACACAGTGTTGGTAGTTATTAAATTGCTGCCGACACTACACACATTATTTTATTTTACGTAGTGTTGGACTTCTAACAACAGTAACACTGTTTTCTCATGTATTTAGACACCATTACTGCTTTCCAAATGTTGGTTACTAAGTACTGGCATTACTTTTAAAAATTGAAGTTTACTTGTACAGTCAGATTCTGGCATAGTTAGTACTCTGAAGACAGCACGTTTCATTGTATCATCCTCAGCCCACAGGCGTTTCTGGATGCGGGTGTGGAGGGTCCTGTGGTCAGCACACTGGTCTCCCAGCCGTATGTCAATTTACGAGACCGGAACCGCTGCTCCTCGATCAAGTAGCCCCTCAGTTTGCCTCACAAGGGCTGAGTGCACCCCGCTTGCCAACAGCGCTCCGCAGACCGGACGATCACCCTTCCCAGTGCTAGCCCATCCCGGCAGTGCACTACGGTGATCCGACTGGAACCAGTGCCACCACTGTGGCATGGCCGTTGGCAGTACCCAGTAAGGTAATATATTTTTCCTTCATGTGCTCGTCTGCCACACGCCTTGACCATCAGTCTCGTCTAATTAAAACTGTGTGCCCGACCGAGACTCGAACTCGGGACCATTTCCTTTCGCGGGCAAGTGCTCTACCAACTGAGCTACTGAAGCACGACTCACGCCCGGTACTCACAGCTTTACTTCTGCCAGTACCTCGTCTCCTACCTTCCAAACTTTACAGAAGCTCTCCTGCGAACCTTACAGAACTAGCACTCCTGAAAGAAAGGATATTGCGGAGACATGGCTTAGCCACAGCCTGGGGGATGTTTCCAGAATGAGATTTTCACTCTGCAGCGGAGTGTGCGCTGATATGAAACTTCCTGGCAGATTAAAACTGTGTGCCCGACCGAGTTCGAGTCTCGGTCGGGCACACAGTTTTAATCTGCCAGGAAGTTTCATATCAGCGCACACTCCGCTGCAGAGTGAAAATCTCATTCTAGTCTCGTCTAAATTTGAAACACTGTTCAGAAGTACGTGACAATAAAATGTTTACTTAGATCGCAGCACGCTAGCAAATAACACCTCAGATAAGACGTTCTCACTCGACATACAAACAGTAAAACTGACTAGTCATTATTACTGTGAAATTTTTTCTTTATCGTTACATATAAACTATCTAAAGTCTCTAGCGGTATATTGATGATATTACATTTTTATTTATCTGTATCCCCTCCTCCCATAACAGAGATCGCTAAAGAACCCAGTGTCTTAGGGCTCAACTGGGATGCAACCGATTTGAATACCGATGGTGGAAAGAAGTCTCAGCATCAGAATTTCATCGGTAATGGTGTGAAGTTTAGAGTCAACGACGACTGTGCCAGATCCCCGGGTAAAAATGCAAACTTCCTAGCAGTGTCTCGTGTGCCACTGTTCGACGCATGAATTCGGCGGATTGGGACGTTAAGATCGGCTACCCCCTCGTGCTATTCAAGAGGAGGAGGATATACACTAGTGAGTCAGACCGTTAGGACACCTGTTTAGTAGCATGGTGGTCCACTTTTGGTAAACAATGCAGCATCGATTTTGCATAGCATGCATCTGTAAGTAGGCTGTTTAGGTTTTTATATTGGTAACGCCACGTAGCGCTCTGTATGAAAATCACTGGCTGTGCTGTGTGCAGTCTGTGGCTGGTTGGCATTGTTGTAATATTCGCTATTGTAGTGTTGGGCAGTTGGCTGTTAACAGCGCATAGCACTGGGCAGATGGAGGTGAGCCGCCAGCAGTGGTGGATGTGGGGAGAGAGATGGCGGAGTTTTGAGAGCGGGTGATCTGGACGTGTGTCCATCAGAGACAGTAAATTTGTAAGACTGGATGTCATGAACTGATTGATATATGACTTTTGAACACGATTAAGGTAAACACATTGTTTGTTCTCTATCAAAACCTTTCATTTGCTAACTATGCCTATCAGTAGTTAGTGCCTTCAGTAGTTAGAATCTTTTTTTCAGCTGGCAGTATTGGCGCACGCTGTATTGCAGTAGTTTGAGTAACGAAGATTTTTGTGAGGTAAGTGATTCATGAAAGGTATAGGTTATTGTTAGTCAGGGCCATTCTTTTGTAGGGATTTTTGAAAGTCAGATTGCGTTGCGCTAAAAATATTGTGTCGGTGTAGTGTTGATCAGAATAAGTGAAGAGAGAAATGTCTGAGTACGTTCAGTTATGCTCAGCTGTTTGAAAATCAAATAACGTAAGGGGTTTACCAGCACAATCATTCACAAATTTTTCTAAGGGAAGGTTTCACATCTACAAATTCTTGGTAGGTTTGCGGAGTTGTGTGGCATCAAATTTCTACGTACAGGTCACGCAACTGCCTCAAATTACGTGCCAGTGCTTTGTGCGATCGGAGATGGCGCCCAAAAGTGTCCCAGAAATGTTCAGTTTGACTCATACCAAGCCAATTTGGTTGCAAAGGCAACAGCAAGTGTCCACAATCATGTTCAGCAAAACCTCTGTAGCACGGTTCCGGCCTTGTGACATGAAAGTTATCCTACTGTAAGAAAATAATGTTCAAACGGCTCTAAGAACTAAGGGACTTAACATCTGAGGTCATCAGTCCCCTAGACTTAGAACTGCTTAAACCTAACTAACCTAAGGACATCACACACATCGAAGCCCGAGGCAGGATTCGAACCTGCAACCGTAGCAGCCGCGTGGTGCCGGACTTACTGCTGTAAGATGCCATCGCCGTAGGGGAGATATTAAGCATAAAAGGACACACATGGTCTACAGTAGTGTTTTTCAACCCTTTTTGAATTCGCAACCCCTTTCCAAGTAAAAATATTCTGGCGACCCCCAGAACCATAATAAAAGTATGTCAGGAGATTTCAAAGGCAACGTATTCAATTTTTTTTCTCTTGATACTATAATTATCGAGAAATCAAGTGCTATGTGAAAAGAGATCGCAGTGCTTTCCGGACAGAGATATAATTATGTTCATTGCCGCGGTAGATGCGTGGGGGTGAGAGGGGGTCAGCGAGGGCATTTCGCGCGTTTTCGATCACTATAGAGACAGCAAAGCACATGGAAGAGCAGCTGAACAGAATGGAGAGTGTCTTGAAAGGAGGATATAAGATGAACATCAACAAAAGCAAAACGAGGATAATGGAATGTAGTCGAATTAAATCGGGTGGTGCTGAGGGAATTGGATTAGGAAATGAGACACTTAAAGTAGTCAAGGAGTTTTGCTATTTGGGGAGCAAAATAACTGATGATGGTCAAAGTAGAGAGGATATAAAATGTAAACTGACAATGGCAAGGAAAGCGTTTCTGAAGAAGAAAAAATTGTTTACATCGAGTATAGATTTAAAAGTGAGGAAGTCGTTTCTGAAATTATTTGTATGGAGTGTAGTCAAGTACGGAAGTGAAACGTGCACGATAAATAGTTTAGACAAGAAGAGAATAGAAGCTTTCGAATTGTGGTGCTACAGAAGAATGCTGAAGATTAGATGGGTAGATTACATAACTAACGAGGAGGTATTGAATAGAATTGGGGGGAAGAGGAGGTTGTGGCACAACTTGACTAGAAGAAGGGATCGGTTGGTAGGAAATGTTCTGAGGCATCAAGGGATCACCAATTTAGTGTTGGAGGGCAGCGTAGAGGGTGAAAATCGTAGAGGGGGACCAAGAGACGAATACAGTAAACAGATTCAGATGGATGTAGGGTGCAGTAGGTACTGGGAGATGAAGAAGCTTGCACAGGATAAAGTAGCATGGAGAGCTGCATCAAACCAGTCTCTGGACTGAAGACCCCAACAACAACAACAATCAGTTGTCCGAGTACGCCAGGAAGTACGGACGCGATTACTGTCTTCGCGCTTCGCTCTGAGGGAGCATGAAATGGACAAGTTTCTTAAAAAATTTGTGCAGCCCTCCACGTCTGGTACAAGTGGCAGTGACGGAAGCGAATCAAAATCGAAAAAAATAGACTTTCTGATGACAATTGTCTGAAGTACGGTTTTACCGTCACGAACAATAAACCTTATTGTGTAATTTTTGGTGAAGTATTGCGATGTGAGAGTATGAAACCATCAAAGCTTCTGCGTCACCTCTCAACTAAACCTTCCAAGGAAGCTGATAAACCGTTAGATTTTTTCGGAAAGAAACTGAAAACACTTAACCAGCAGCAAACTACTGTGATTCAGGTAATAAAATAGTAATACCATTTGCTAATTTAAAATAGTATTAATGTTTTTGATTTTTTATTCGTTTTTCTGATTTAACAATACTTTTCAACTGATTTTAAGTATCCAGTGTCAATGAGAAAGCGTTTCTTTATTGTTAACACGTTGTATTTATTATAAAACAATCTGCATTGTGCTCAACAATTGATGTTAAACAACGAATTACGTAATTTTAATAAAAAGTAAATATAATTTTCTATAGGCCTATGTTTTAGTTCTACATAACCGCTGGTTTTGAGATATGCAGCAGGATGGTTATTTCATTTACTTTCATTCAGTTTCAAAAGAAGACAACATTTCTTTTTAATTAATTGCGCGAATGTGTAGTATATATTTTTACAAAAGATGGTTCTAATTTTTTGTAAGATCTTTTTCAACTATTTCATAAAGTACTATAAAAAAACAATGATTCACTTCACGGCAATAATTACAATTAACTACACGAAAGAAATGAGAAATTAACCAGGTAACCAGCCACGACGGTTCTATGAGAATCCAGATGAAGCCACAGAACCAGGAAAATAGAAACAACGTCAACATGCAGTGTGTGAATTAAAGTCTTAGTTGGGCTCAGGCATCTTAGATCCGCTGTGTAGAAACTGCTGTACTTCGTGCCTTGTCTCACTGCTGCCAATCCTAGAGATCTATTGATCCATTGTTTGGTTCGAAGCCTGTTATTGAAATGCATTCTAGTAACCGTGGTGCCAAATCTTCCCCGTGAGCTGTGTGAGTGTTGTCGCACCCACTTTGTATCACATTTGAACGTGAGCACCTTTCAAACGCGCTTTCATGAATTGTTCTTGTTCCGTGTGATACTTTTATCACAGCAGATGATTGTCACGTAAACTGAGTTGTCAGTAATACGCAAGACGCTGCCACTGCACCGCCGTTACAGCTGATGTGGTCCTTTCCCTCTCCCTGCAAACCTCTCAGAGGTAAATAATATCTGTACAAGACTTCGTGACTCTCGCCGCCCTTGTTCCATTCCGCAGAAGTGGGAAGAAAGCGGTAGATGTCGTGTTTCTTCTCACTGCTGCAAGTGTGTTCGTATTTGAACTCTTCAACAGGTTTAAATTAAACGCGTATTCATTGTTATAAATAAGTACCAGTTCTGAACGTGAGCGAATTTGCAAGGTCCTTTCACAAAACCTAGTCACTTCCGTGTGACATTTATACAATAGCAGATGATCGTCACGAAATATAGGTTACCGGCCAGGCTGCAACTGTTTTCTTCTGCGACCACGACCCCATGAGCAAGGCCTTGCCCCCCCCCCCCCCCCTAGGGGGTCACCACCTACAGCTTCAATAACACTGGTCTACAGTAACGTCCGCGTAGTTCACAGTGATGGTACCTTCGATTACTGCTACCGGTGCCACGGAAACACGGGTGAATGTTTCCCATAACACAACACTATCTCCACTAGGCTGCATCTGCTGCACTTATGATGGTGTATCCGGATACGACCACCGACCACGTATAACAAGAAACGTGATTCATCTGACCAGGCGACACGTTTCCATTGATCGAAGGTCCAGTCTCACACACCCACTCCATTTTTCATTGAAGATATCGTTTGTTCATCGTGAGAACACGTGGAACCCCTTGTGGACGCCTTGTTCAACAACGTTCCACGAACGGTATGCTCTGAGACACTAGTGTCAACGCCAGCATTGTAATCTGTAGCCATATCTGCAAATGATCGCCACCTATCGTAATTCACCGAGCGGGCAAGCCTGCAACCTCCACATTTTCTGGTGAGATGTGCACTTCCAACAGCTTGTTACCAACTCGTGGTTTCACCGTCTTCCAACCGCTTTCCGTAAAAGCTCATTACAGTAGCAACCAACAATCGTTTATGCTAATGAAATTCTCCACTTATCGCCCGTAACGTCACTGTATGATTCCTCAATTGTTTCTTCTGCGCTTACGTACTTCCCTTACTTCGCTCCGTGTCCCCAAAGCCACCAGGCGGCATTTAGTCTTGCTGTGGCTGGTGTTCATAACCTTTTGGTCCGTGGCTATGTGTCGCCAGCAGGTTTCACTCCCTGCAACTCCCACCAGCTCGTCCATAGCAACACAAGCACAACAACACTTTGCCCAAACACTTATGATAGATACAGGCAGATACAAATTAAAAAAGGCCACTGGAAGTTAGCGGCAAACCACCTTCACTACGCCTTTACCCAGCTTCACAGACCAGGTTCCTACATTCGCTCATTTCCATAGAAATTGATTGACTTTCATTGTAGTGGGATATACTTTTTTTCGCAATCTGATATAGAAATCATTAGAAAGAATTTAAGAGGAGAACAGCTATTCAAATCCCCTTTCCGCCAAGCACATTTAGAATTTCCGTGAGTTATCTAAATATGCCGACGTTTTACGCTGTACTTCACAAATCTAAGCTTGTGCGCAGTCTTCAATGTCCTCTCTGTCGACGGTAGGTAAAAGCCTAACTGCTTTCTTCGAGTTCAAGTTACGCAGTGAACTTTTAATCCAAGGCACCTCTTGTACCACACGTTGCCCAGCCGGCTGCGTTAACGCTGCTTTCACGCTAGTGACTGGGCAGGTGGAGTGGTTGGTGGCGATTGTGGTTCAAAATGGTTCAAATGGCTTTGAGCACTATGGGACTTAACTTCTAAGGTCATCGGTCCCCAAGAACTTAGAACTACTTAAACCTAACTAACCTAAGGACATAACACACATCCATGCCCAGGACAGGATTCGAACCTGCGACCGTAGCGGTCGCGCGGTTCCAGACTGTAGCGCCTAGAGCCGCTCGGCCACTCCGGCCGGCGGCGATTGTGGTGATACAGGTGCAGCTTTGAGCCTGGATAAGGCAAGACGAGATGGGAGCTGACAGCCTTTGACTGGCCGCCTTCAAGCCAGTGTCTTGTACTGAGCAGCGGGATAGCTGGGCGAAGCAATCAGACGTTGAAGTGAGACTGCGGCTCGCAGGACTTCATTCCTTTGGCTGAAAAGGCCGGACACCAGGAGTTGTCTCGCGGACAGCAGGGGCTGTTTCTGACGCTGTGTGCGCCGAGAGCAGGGCCGTTCGTGCTGTCCGGTTTTTGCTCGAGGAGCACTACGGGTAGCGGAGGGATTGCAGTCAGCTGGTGGAGAGCCAAGAGCGGGAAGACTTCTCCAAGCTGGTACACCAAGCAACTATCTACAGAATCTCCCTAACGGGCAGTATGGGACATGGCCACTTTGTGGACCAAACAACCCAGTGAGGCAGTTTATGTCTTTCCTCAGGCGAGAGGAGGACGATTCCAGTGAAGACACAGACAGAGGCCTCTTTATTACAAGAGGAGCACAAACTGTTTACTTTAGTGGCCAACATTGTTTGCTTTAGTGGCCAATTTTAATATTTTCAAATGGTTCAAACGGCTCTAAGCACTATGGGACTTAACATCTGAGGTTATCAGTTCCCTACAGTTAGAACTACTAAAAAACCTAACTAACCTAAGGACATCACACACATCCACGCCCGAGGCGGGATTCGAACCTGCGACCGTAGCAGCAGCGCGGTTCCGGAATGAAGCTCCTAGAACCGCTCGGCTGCAATATTTGTCTAGTTGCCCTATCTACTGTGGCAAAAACTATTTAAATATTATTTTCATTATTCTCTTGTTGAGCCCTGCTTTCAAGAACTGTATTGGGCTATAAATGAAGTTCTGTTTGACCTCTTTTTTCTGTTGTCAAGAAAAATATTTTATGTATAATAAATTATTTTTAAAATTGGGGTTACATTGCGCAACCCCTAGCCCAAAACCTACTCCATCCAAATTCTATGCCACAACTAGTAGCGAAGTATTTTTGTGCATTGTGCATTGTATTAGCATGGGCCAGATAGAATTAGCATATAGGTAAGAGATTGTGACTTGCTTTCCTGTGCACTGTTGCAGATATGGTGACTGAAAGCATGCAGGGGATAGGGTGGCTGCACAGGGAGGAGCTGTCATATGAGGCTGTAGTCTGTGAGCGGGAATGTGCAGAATCTATAAGAATTGCGACGTAGCGTCAAAGTTTGCAAAAACATCACCAACACAATTCCGAAGATATAAAAGGCAGATATATGAGAAAACTGTCGCAAATCAGTTTAATAGCTCATGGATCCAAGCTGCTGACGATAATAATAGACGGAAGAGTGCGAAAGAAAATTGAGAATCAGTTAGATGACAATCATGCTGGTTCTAGGACAGATAAAGGCGTCAAGGAGACACTTCTGACGTTGAGCTTGATAGGCGAAGCAAGACTGAAGAAAAATCATTACAAGCTCTAAAGATTTGTCGAGCCATACAGTGTAAAATAGAGCAAGATGTTCTAAATTCTGAGAGAAATAGCTGTAAGTTGTAGGGACAGACGACTAATATAGGACATCTACAAAAAAGAAGAAGGAACAGTAGGAATAGAAGATAAAGAACGAAGTGTTCGGATTAAAAAGGGTGTAATGCAGGAATGAAATATTTCCGTCGTAGTGTTCTATCTCTACATGAATGGACCAACGACGGAAATGAAAGAAAGGTTCAAGAGAGGGCTTAAAAAGTCACGGTGAAAGGACGGGTAAGATTCGCTGATGAAGATACTATCTTCAGTAAAAATGAAGAAGAATTACAGAACCCTTTTGAATGAAATGAACAGTCTAATGAGTGCAGAATGTGGGTTAATAATGAATTGAGAGATAGTAGTGGAAAGTGGCAGAAATGAGAAATATCGAGAAACTTAACATTAAATTTGGTGATCAAGAAGCACATGAAGTTCAGAAACTCTGCTACTGTGAAAGCAAAGTACTGCATTTCAGTCGAAGTACGGAGGGCTTAAAAAGCAGACCAGCAGAGGCAAAGAGGGTATTCCGGACCAAGATCAGCTTACTGGTATCAATCATAGACCTTCATCTGAGGAAAACGTTTCTCAGAATGTCCGTTTGGACCACAGCGTTGTATGACAGGGCATCATGGACACCGGGACAAATAAAACAGAAGAAAATCGAAGAGTTTGCTGCAGAATGTTGAAAACTGGCAGCAGTGATAAGATAGTGGATGAGGGGTTCTTCACAGAATCGGCGAAGAAAAGAACAGACGAAAAACAATGAGGAGAAGAAGGGACAGGATGATAAGACATCTCTTAAGACATCATGGACTAACTTCTATGGTACTAGAGTAAGCTATAAAGGGTGCAGACTGTACAGGAAGACAGATATTGGAATACATCTAAATACTTCAAATACACCACTGACCATTAAAATTGCTAGACCACGAAGATCACGTGCTACAGACGCGAAATTTAGCCCACAGGAAGAAGATGCTGTGATATTCAAATGATTAGCTTTTCAGAGCATTCACACAAGGTTGGCTCCGGTGGCGACACCTACAACGTGCTGACATGAGGACAGTTTCCAACCGATTTCTCATACACAAACAGCCGTTGACCGGCGTTGCCTGGTGAAACGTTGTTGTGGTGCCTTGTGTAAGGAGGAGAAATTCGTACCATCAGGTTTCCGACTTTGATAAAAGTCGGATTGTATCCTATCGCGATTGCGGTTTAATCGCGACATTGCTGCTCGCGTTGGTCGAGATCCAATGACTGTTAGCAGAATATGGAGCCGGTGGGTTCAGGAGGGTAATACGGAACGCCGTGCTGGATCCCAACGGCGTCGTATCACTAGCAGTCGAGATGACAGGAATCTTATCCGCATGGCTGTACAGGATCGTGCAGCCACGTCTCGATCTCTGAGGCAACAGATGGGGACGTTTGCAAGACAACAACTATCTGCACGAACAGTTCGAGGACGTTTGCAGTAGCATTGAATATCAGCTCGGAGGCCGTGGCTGCGGTTACCCTTGACGCTGCATCCCAGACAGGAGCGCCTGCTCAACGACGAACCTGGGTGCACGAATGGCAAAACGTCATTTTTTCGGATGAATCCAGGTTCTGTTTACAGCATCATGATGGTCACATTCGTGTTTGGCGACATCGTGGTGAACGCACATTGGAAGCGTGTATTCGTCATCGCCATACTGGCGTATCACCCGACGTGATGGTATGGGGTGCCGTCTCAGTCACCTCTTGTTCGCATTGACGGCACTTTGACAGTGGACGTTACATTTCAGATGTGTTACGACCCGTGGCTGTACCCTTCATTAGATGCATGTTGCAGGTCCTGTACGGGCCTTTCTGGACACAGAAAATGTTCGACTGCTGTCCTGGCCAGCACATTCTCCAGATGTCTCACCAATTGAAAACGTCTGGTCAATGGTGGCCGAGTAAGTGGCTCGTCAGAATACGCCAGTCACTACTCTTGATGAACTGTGGTATCGAGTTGAAGCTGCATGGACAGATGTATCTGTACACGCCATCCAAGCTCTGTTTGACTCGATGCCCAGCGTATCAAGGCCGTTAGTACGGCCAGAGGTGGTTGTTCTGGGCACTGATTTCTCAGGATCTATGCACCCAAATTGCGTGAAAATGTAATTACATGTCAGTTCTAGTATAGTATATCTGTCCAATGAATACCCGTTTATCATCTGCATTTCTTCTTCGTGTAGCAATTTCAATGGCCAGTATTGTAAATCATTGAGGAGGTAAGATTGAAATGCTACGGGGGGATGAAGAGATTGGCGCAGGAGACGAATTCGTGGCGGGTTTTTTCTAACCAGTCAGAAAAATCATGAAAATACACAACTTGCAGATGGAAGGGAGTAGGTTAAGCTAGAAGACGATAGAGGATATCATTAAAACTGTAGAAAGCCAGCTAGTTTTTTTTAAAGAAATGAAAGTGAAAAAGAGCAGTCTTTCCTTCCCGGCCGCGTGTAATGTCGCTGATAATTGCGTTGAACGGTAGAGGAAAAAAATGTAGCCAGCAAAGCAACGTTCCCGGAACCAACACTTGCTTCGGGAAGCAACAAACCGTCAGAGCCGCCAGCGAAGTGTCATCCGTGACGCCTGGAGCGCAGCGTCATATCGGTCGCGCAGACTTTTGCGACACACGCAGAGTCCCCGCCGGCCGTGTGACGGAGGGTCCGGCGCTTCGGTTGTCTCACGCGATGCGCGCGTCGGCCGACACCCACGCCGGCCGTCACGGCCTTTGTTCCCCGTTTGTTCCCGCCGAGACGCAAATAGCTTTCCGGACGCTATTTTTTGCCGTGTCCATCTGCGAGCCGGCGTCATCTGCGGACGTCCGCTTGGCCGGGACTCGGGAGTCGCGGATTCACCACCGGTGACGGGGGGACGGGGCGGACGCTTTCGCGGAACGGGTTATGGGCTTTCGCCCTTGCGCTGAGGTCGTGCGGAAATAAGTATTGGCAAGAACGCCGCTTCCAAATCCGGCATGTTCTGGCGACTCAGTCACGCCGATATAGAGCTCGGAGTCATTTCCCGAAAAGCAGAGTAAACCCGTGCTGGAGTCAACCCTAATAATAGTGGCGGTTACTCGTCTTGTGCGCTAGTACCAAGTTTTGTAACATACCAATATTCAAGAGAGGGCGTAGGAGTTATCCACTAAATATCAGGCCCACATCGTTAACGTCGATATGCAGTAGGATTTTAGAACATATATTGTGTTCAAACATTATGAATTACCTCGAAGAAAACGGTCTATTGACACACAGTCAACTGTTTCACTGCGGAAAATCGTAACACGGTCCCTGACTTCAGCCGTCGCACGGACGCCAAAATGGAAAATATTGAAATAAACGATATCGGAATTGAAAAACAACTGCTATCACTTAGTAGCGGAAAAGCATCCGGACCAGACGAGATACCCTTAAGATTCTACAGTGATTATGCTAAAGAACTTGCCCCCTTTCTATCAGCAATTTATCGTAGATCGCTGGAAGAACGTAAAGTACCTAGCGACTGGAAGAAAGCGCAGGTCGTTCCCATTTTCAAGAAGGGTCATAAATCAGATGCGAATAATTATAGGCCTATTTCGCTTACGTCAATCTGTTGTAGAATAATGGAACATGTTTTGTGTTCTC
Organism: Schistocerca piceifrons; assembly: GCF_021461385.2. Lineage (NCBI taxonomy): Eukaryota > Metazoa > Arthropoda > Insecta > Orthoptera > Acrididae > Schistocerca > Schistocerca piceifrons. The sequence continues at coordinate 1,056,270,583 of NC_060138.1, forward strand.
GTATTATGACGTTCTTAGATAATACAAATCTCCTTCATCATAACCAACATGGATTCCGCAAATAGAGATCATGTGAAACTAAGCTCGCCCTATTTGCCCAAGAAATTCACAGTGCCGTAGACACTGGCGAGCAGATTGATGCCGTATTCCTGGACTTCAGGAAGGCATTTGATACGGTTCCGCACTTACGTTTAGTGAAAAAAATACGAGCTTACGGAATATCGGACCAGGTTTGTGATTGGATTCAGGATTTCCTAGAAGAAAGAACACAACATGTCATTCTTAACGGTTCAAAATCTGCAGATGTAGAGGTAATTTCGGGAGTACCGCAGGGAAGCGTGATAGGACCTTTATTGTTTACAATATACATAAATGACTTAGTTGACAACATCGGTAGCTCCGTGAGGCTATTTGCAGATGACACGGTTGTCTACAAGAAAGTAGCAACATCAGAAGACTCGTACGTACTCCAGGAGGACCTGCAGAGGATTAATGCATGGTGCGACAGCTGGCAGCTTTCCCTAAACGTAGATAAATGTAATATAATGCGCATACATAGGGGCAGAAATCCATTCCAGTACGATTATGCCATAGGTGGTAAATCATTGGAAGCGGTAACGACCGTAAAATACTTAGGAGTTACTATCCGGAGCGATCTGAAGTGGAATGATCACATAAAACAAATAGTGGGAAAAGCAGGCGCCAGGTTGAGATTCATAGGAAGAATTCTAAGAAAATGTGACTCATCGACGAAAGAAGTAGCTTACAAAACGCTTGTTCGTCCGATTCTTGAGTATTGCTCATCAGTATGGGACCCTTACCAGGTTGGATTAATAGAAGAGATAGACATGATCCAGCGAAAAGCAGCGCGATTCGTCATGGGGACATTTAGTCAGCGCGAGAGCGTTACGGAGATGCTGAACAAGCTCCAGTCGCGGACACTTCAAGAAAGGCGTTACGCAATACGGAGAGGTTTATTATCGAAATTACGAGAGAGCACATTCCGGGAAGAGATGGACAACATATTACTACCGCCCACATATATCTCGCGTAATGATCACAACGAAAAGATCCGAGAAATTAGAGCAAATACGGAGACTTACAAGCAGTCGTTCTTCCCACGCACAATTCGTGAATGGAACAGGGAAGGGGAGATCAGATAGTGGTACAATAAGTACCCCCCGCCACACACCGCAAGGTGGCTCGCGGAGTATAGATGTAGATGTAGATGGGTTTAGAAAACATCGTTCTAGTGAAACACAACTAGCTGTTTATTCACGTGAAGTGTTGACTGCTATTGACAAGGGATTTCAGATCGATTCCGTACTCCTGGATTTCCGGAAGGCTTTTGACACGGTACCACACAAGCGGCTCGTAATGAAATTGCCTTCTTATGGAATATCGTCTCAGTTATGTGACTGGATTTGTAATTTCCTGTCAGAGAGGCCACAGTTCGTAGTAACTGACGGAAAGTCATCGAGTAAAACAGAAGTAATTTCTGGCGTTCCCCACGGTAGTTTTATAGGCCCTTTGCTGTTCCTTACCTATATAAACGATTTGGGAGACAATCTGAGAAGTTGTCTTCGGTTGTTTGCAGATGACGCTGTCGTTTATCGACTAATAACGACATCAGAAGATCAAAACAAATTGCAAAACGATTTACAAAAGATATCTGAATGAAGCGAAAAGTGTCAGTAGACCGTAAATAACGAAAAGTGTGAGGTCATCCTCATGAGTCCCAAAAGGAACTCGTTAAACTTCGGTCACACGATAAATCAGTGTAACCTAAAAGCCGTAAATTCAACTAAATACCTAGGTATTACAATTACGAACAATCTGAAATTGAAAGGAACACATAGAAAATGTTGTGGGGAAGGCTAACCAAAGACTGCGTTTTATTGGAAGGACACTTAGAAAATGTAACAGACCTACTAAGGAGACTGCCCACACTACGCTTGTCTGTCCTCTTTTAGAATACTGCTGCACTGTGTGGGATCGTTAGCAGATAGGACTGATGGAGTACATCGAAAAAGTTCAAGAAAGGCAGTACGTTTTGTATTATCGCGAAATATGGGAAGGAATGTAACAGAAATGGTACAGGATATGGGCTGGACATCATTAAAATAAAGGCGCTTTTCGTTGCAACGGAATCTTCTCATGAAATTGCAATCACCAACTTTCTCCTCCGAATGCGAAAATATCTTTTTGGCACCGACCTACATAGGGAGGAACGATCACCACGATAAAATAAGGGAAATCAGAGCTCGTGCGAAAAGATATAGGTGTTCATTCTTTCTGCGCGCTATACGAGATTGGAATAATAGAGAATTGTGAAGGTGGTTCGATGAACCCTCTACCAGGCACTTAAATTTGATTTGCAGAGTATCCATGTACATGTAGATGCCGAGGCATTACTGATCACGGTTTCGTTGATCTCTCACGATGCGAAACATAACACGAACGACTGACAGCTCGCTCGATGTCAGTCACACAGCAATCAAAATCTGAATTAATCAAACGAAAGTGGCCAACATCATTTGATCTTGGACTCCCTTTAGTTATCCGAATGCGTACATTATGCACCACGTGCATTATCACAACATGGATATTTTGTCTTTTTCCTGATATAACCGATACCGGAATAAAACACTAAGCCAATCTGTGTATATAAAACGTATCTAATGGGATATTTGAAAAAAGTAACACATGGTTCAAGACAAACGCATTGCTATTAAATTTTCACACTAAGTAGCACATATAGTGCGTTACTTTTCACAGAACTCCTCGAGCTACTAAAAAAAATCTACTCAAGCAATGAAAGCAATGAATCAGGACAAGTAAATACACTGTAGGAAATGTGGACCGGTCATTTCCTGAATTTGAAAATATGCATCCCTGAATTAATGAAGTGAATCGGTTCATCTACTTTTGCAGTATGAATGATTCATGCTGTAGGTAATTTAACTACTTTTTCACTAATGAGTTAAGGAATCGTTTATGGAAGAACATAAAACAGCTCTTACATATTCGTTACACCCCCAAAAATCCTGAAATAATCTTATTTTCGTGTACCTTTGAATGGTGATCTTGAAAAGTAGTTGAAACAGGGCAGTTTGGTCACTTCGAAAAGTAATCGAAATTAGGTAGCCAGAACTAACGTAAACCTCGTTTCTTACCTAAATGAAAATGTTACAAAAACTTCCATAATACATTCTGAGCTAAATATACAGTGTGTCCTAGGAGGGTCGATATCAGAGAGATAACAGGAACGATCATTGGAAGCAGAAAAGTATGGTAAACATGGAATGTAAAATGGATACATTAAAACCTACGAGCACTTCTACATTTTCTTCACTTTGAAAGAGATCTCTTCCACTGAAAGTTCTTTGCTTGCCGTACTTTGAGGGTTAGTGGTATCGACTAAAATAAGAAAAAAAGTCCCGTAAACTTGGGCTATAGAATGCATACTTTAAGAAGTATTAGAACTTGTTCAACATAAGAGATATATTTCACCAAGCAGTGAAGATGAACAAATGCTAATAACTCTGAAAGTACTCATATTAGAACCCGTGCTTACTAGACATTTTTTTCTTGTTGTGATCCATACTACCTCCTCCGGAAATATGGAAACCTAATATCTCCCAATAGATGAGATTTGTTTTACAGTATCGAAGATGAAGTAGTGCTCATACCTCTTAAGCTTTGCATATTACAGCCCATGTTTACTAGAATTTTTGGCCTCGAATGATCGTTCCTGTCATATCACTGAACATTGATCATTCATCCTGGGATACCCCGTAGTAACAGTATTTTCAGAATTCAGGAGCGTGCTACAGAAAATGCTTGAATCCAGAAGATCCTGCTGACAGACCTTGAAAACGATATTCCAAAAACTGTTTCACTTACTTTCATTAATGTGCTTCGTTGTTCCCAATACTGATCTTCTATCAAAAAAATAATGTAAAGCATGACCATAAAACTAGGGCCAAAGATTACAAACGCGTAACTTTAGAAGACAAAGGGGCCAGATACATGACAAAATAGGTATTGAACAACGTGTTATGGCATATTAAATACCTTACAGTTTGGGTGGTGAAGTTAATAAACTTTTTGTTGCGCAGCACTTTCTACACCACTGATGAGTATCTTCTTAGAAACACTTAAAATTAATCAGTTGGGTTAGTTTATAATTATAATTACCACTAAAACAATAAAAATTCATAATATTAAATCATGTCACTGTATTACACTTACATAAAATGAATTTCCTAGACCTCTTTCACAGACCAGAGACTTATTTGCGCTAGATCCGTGGAATACGAATAACTTAGTACATCAACAAAAACATCAGAAACGAAAATCGGGTCTATCCAGGCAAGTAACGAAGATAAAATCATGTTGGTCCTTGTTTGAGGAGCGAACCCAGTACCCGTCTCCTCCGCTCACCCTTTATAAAGGTACCGCGGCGGTGTGAAACTCTGTTTCCTCCTCATCCGAGGAGATATGAAATTACGTATAAGACAGCAATCGTTTTCATCGTCCAAACAGATAAATCGTAAGTTTGAAATATTTGAATTACTCCGAATCAAGTAATCGGATGTTGTGAGACTGAAATGCCTTTGAATTCGTCTCTTTTAGGACTACAGTACTTGCAGCAGAATTTACTACAGTTACATCGGAAAATGCGAAGTTCATACCGATATCTCTCTGACAAATATACACTCCTGGAAATGGAAAAAAGAACACATTGACACCGGTGTGTCAGACCCACCGTACTTGCTCCGGACACTGCGAGAGGGCTGTACAAGCAATGATCACACGTACGGCACAGCGGACACACCAGGAACCGCGGTGTGGGCCGTCGAATGGCGCTAGCTGCGCAGCATTTGTGCACCGCCGCCGTCAGTGTCAGCCAGTTTGCCGTGGCATACGGAGCTCCATCGCAGTCTTTAACACTGGTAGCATGCCGCGACAGCGTGGACGTGAACCGTATATGCAGTTGACGGACTTTGAGCGAGGGCGTATAGTGGGCATGCGGGAGGCCGGGTGGACGTACCGCCGAATTGCTCAACACGTGGGGCGTGAGGTCTCCACAGTACATCGATGTTGTCGCCAGTGGTCGGCGGAAGGTGCACGTGCCCGTCGACCTGGGACTGGACCGCAGCGACGCACGGATGCACGCCAAGACCGTAGGATCCTACGCAGTGCCGTAGGGGACCGCACCGCCACTTCCCAGCAAATTAGGGACACTGTTGCTCCTGGGGTATCGGCGAGGACCATTCGCAACCGTCTCCATGAAGCTGGGCTACGGTCCCGCACACCGTTAGGCCGTCTTCCGCTCACGCCCCAACATCGTGCAGCCTGCCTCCAGTGGTGTCGCGACAGGCGTGAATGGAGGGACGAATGGAGACGTGTCGTCTTCAGCGATGAGAGTCGCTTCTGCCTTGGTGCCAATGATGGTCGTATGCGTGTTTGGCGCCGTGCAGGTGAGCGCCACAATCAGGACTGCATACGACCGAGGCACACAGGGCCAACACCCGGCATCATGGTGTGGGGAGCGATCTCCTACACTGGCCGTACACCACTGGTGATCGTCGAGGGGACACTGAATAGTGCACGGTACATCCAAACCGTCATCGAACCCATCGTTCTACCATTCCTAGACCGGCAAGGGAACTTGCTGTTCCAACAGGACAATGCACGTCCGCATGTATCCCGTGCCACCCAACGTGCTCTAGAAGGTGTAAGTCAACTACCCTGGCCAGCAAGATCTCCGGATCTGTCCCCCATTGAGCATGTTTGGGACTGGATGAAGCGTCGTCTCACGCGGTCTGCACTTCCAGCACGAACGCTGGTCCAACTGAGGCGCCAGGTGGAAATGGCATGGCAAGCCGTTCCACAGGACTACATCCAGCATCTCTACGATCGTCTCCATGGGAGAATAGCAGCCTGCATTGCTGCGAAAGGTGGATATACACTGTACTAGTGCCGACATTGTGCATGCTCTGTTGCCTGTGTCTATGTGCCTGTGGTTCTGTCAGTGTGATCATGTGATGTATCTGACCCCAGGAATGTGTCAATAAAGTTTCCCCTTCCTGGGACAATGAATTCACGGTGTTCTTATTTCAATTTCCAGGAGTGTAGATATGAGAAGAAACTTCACGTCCGCAGCTCGTGGTCGTGCGGTAGCGTTCTCGCTTCCCGCGCCCGAGTTCCCGGGTTCGATTCCCGGCGGGGTCAGGGATTTTCTCCGCCTTGTGATGACTGGGTGTTGTGTGATGTCCTTAGGTTAGTTAGGTTTAAGTAGTTCTAAGTTCTAGGGGACTGATGACCTCAGATGTTAAGTCCCATAGTGCTCAGAGCCATTTGAACCATTTGAACCAAGAAACTTCACGGTTTTTAGCGAAGACACATCAGAATTGCTATAGAGTGGCTCAGGAAACTCTTCTGAGTTTGAACACTTCGGCTGGCCACCAAACTCCCCAGACATGAACATCATTGAACATGAATGGGATGCCTTGCAACGTGCTGTTCAGAAGAGATCTCCAGCCCCTCGTACTCTTACGGATTTATGGACATCCCTGCAGGATTCGTAGTGTCAGTTCCCTCCAGCATTACTTTAGACATTAATCAAGTGCATGCCACGTCGTGCTGCGGCACTTCTGCGTGTTCGCGGGGGCCCTACACAATATTAGGTAGGTGTATCAGTTTTTTTGGCTCATCAGTGCATATAGAAAGAACGTTAAGATATCATTTTGTTTGTTTTCAGTTCTGGAATATATATGTCCGTATATGTACATGTATATGTCAAAGTGATTAAAATACACTACCTTTTACACTGACACCGTTTTGTGCTATTTTTACTGTTGATGTTATTCCATTCGTTCTACGTAACGGTATCCACTACGTTTTTCCGAAATTAACGAGGATTTCATTTCCAGAGAACCATTTATCAATTTTTTGAAAAACAATATTAACAATTGCTTTAGTTGCTCGCATTTATGGCATCAGCAGAAAGTAGACACAATTCTCACTTGCAAGGCAGTAGATGTTCATGATAGTTCCTATGCAGTGGATTTACCCCATACATGTGTTCCTACACCGTACACTGGTCTTTCCCAGAAATGCGTGTCACGGCAAACTTAAATCATGATGGAATTTCTGATTTAGCCTTGTGCTTAACATAGCCTCTCTCGTGTAACAGCTCTTGAATGTGTCACTAATAAGGCATCATTAGCATAACTGTTCTCAATGTTTGGAGGCACAATAAGGACAAGTAAACATTCTTTAGGTAATTATTAGTCTGAGTCTCCATTGCTCATATCAGCATTGAAAAGGATTCGTTCGAAATTTGGGCTAGTACTCGATCCAACAACAGCCAGTACGAGCTGTGTCACATAAACGGTTCTATGCTGATAGCACCAAGTTGTTCGATACCAACTTCTCCTGAGTCCTGAGAACTCTCCGATGACCGTTACTGTCACTGGGTGTTTGTGCATTCTCTGTGGGGTTTTAGTTGAACACCATCGCAGGCCAACTGAGGAGATACCAGAAAATATAGTCGCAACACATCTGCTTTGTAGACTGCAGTCTAGATATGTAAGTTAATATGGCATACGGGCCTTATCCGATGCAGATCCTGATCGGCAATGAGGTTACCATGAATAACAGTTCCCTGAAGAATATTAATTCTGAGCATGGGACAGAGACGCTAATGTTGCTCGCACGTAACTAGTACGTAAATCGGAAGGGTTCGCAGAAGTCTGTGTACATAGTGTGTTTTATCTTTTGTGGCACAAAGTGTCTATTCGTCACTGAAAATGATGCGTCAGATGTACCACACTGTTTCTGTATAGTCTTCAAGATGAACGCCCTTTGAAGAAATTCCGTACTGCAAACCAAATCGTTTCAGATGACATCAGACACTGTTAAAGGATGCAATGTAAAGGAAACAATTTCATATCCGCAAAAATGAACTACATTCATTATGTTACCTGTTGCGGCACCCAAATGTGTCTTGATAGTTTCACGCTCCACTTAAGTTGTTATCTAGAACCTTTAAACCTACGTGGTCTTGCGGTAGCGTTCTAGCTTCCCGCGCACGGGGTCCCGGGTTCGATTCCCGGCGGGGTCAGGGACTTTCTCGGCCTCGTGAGATTGGGTGTTGTGTGATCTTCATCATCATTGACGCACGCAAGTCGCCGAAGTGGCGTCAGCTAAAAATAACTTGCAATGCGGCGGCCGAACTTCCCCCGCATGGGGCCTCCCGGCCAACAATGTCATATGATCATTTCATACCTTTAAACTGCACCAGACACATGCGTTGAGTTCTCATTAATTCATTCTGGCCTGTTGTAATTTCATCGTAAAACAGCATTGTTCCATTGTATTACTTCTCCGTGGGGCCTATTAATTGACAGACTCCTCGCCATAAATGTTCGGCACATATATGGCTGCAAAAAGTAATGTAGATTCCAAATATCAAACATTCACTATTTTTGCCGTAACTTGTGTACACTGTACAATGTAAAATTTTCGTCGTTAGTTACTTGCACATCGCTGGTACCCGTATATCGTAGGGAATATTTTCCGAAATCCCACTACTTTGCAGCTTGAAATTGCCGTGGACTTCCAGCAAATTTTTAAATAAAACTTGGAAATCTTCCTATTAGTCATTTTCCTTCTCTTTTATACGGGAGTACCTCGCATTGTTGTAGAGCCTTCCGTGTGTAATATGGTATTTCTTTGCACACATTCAGCTATAAATACTTTGCTTCTTATTTTTTATTTCATTGAATGAAGATTCTGACAGTATTATATGTGAGTCGCTTCATGGCTACTTAGCTTTGTATGAGAGGATACCAGGGAATCTTAAAAACAAGTATACGTGAAAAACAACACAGTTTCTTTTGGCATTGGCGGATGGAAAGTAGAAAAAATGCTTCCAGCCATTTCTTTTTATGGGCTGCCCTTATCGTTTCTGCGTTATCACTACGGAAATGATAGTATTCCACTTTGTCCGACGGCGAATTGATGTATCCTTGTTAGATATGAAGTACGATATCATTTGGAGGAAGTTAGTATTCAACGAAACTCATACGGTCCATGATTATATGCGTACAGCATGTTGTCATTAACAGACACTGAGGTTCAAATGGCTCTGAGCACTATGCGACTTAACTTCTGAGGTCATCAGTCGCCTAGAACTTAGAACTAATTAAACCTAACTAACCTAAGGACATCACACACATCCATGCCCGAGGCAGGATTCGAACCTGCGACCGGAGCGGTCGCTCGGCTCCAGACTGTAGCGCCTAGAACCGCACGGCTACTCCGGCCGGCAGACACTGAGGAGGCTCAAACAACTTCTATTGTACTTCCCTTACACTGAAACATTTGGAAACAACAGGCATTCTAGCAGTGCTATGCAGTAACAGCTTTACAGTATTTTGGACGTAAGGAGCTCATTCTTGCTGGGGACGTAATAAAACAATTTCTCGTTTACGCCAAGACATGTTGTGGTATTACCGTACGAAGATCTCACAACGGCTATACCGTGATGAATACCTAGGCACCAGAGTAGTCGTAAGATCGGTTGTTTTATAGGTTTTATGAGCACCGCAAACCCTGTGGTGATGTCATAAGACTGACGTATAGGAGAACGACAGTAGGAAAGTCCAGTGGGCGCAGCAGGCAAAGCAACCAGGAAACTTCGCTGCTTCTTATCTCTCACTGTGCTGCAACAGCAGGGAGACAGAGATATGACTAATTGCCATTAGCAACCATTACATCCTAGTTTATTCCCGGAAATGAAAGGGAAAATAAGTACCTACCAGCTACGAATTGATTATACATCATTTGTTCACTCAACGGAACAATCAAGCCCTCCACCACTGCTGAGCGCTCAAGTGCACGACGTACGTTTGAAAAGCGATCCGGATAAATTCTAGTGTGCGATTCCACTCGTCGGCTTTGAGCAATGACGTCATATGGAAGGCAAAGACGCTACTTATAGGGAGTCAATGAAAGCAACGGATCATACTCGTAAATGAACGAATGTAGCATGCGATAAAATTACAATCACATTTCACGTCGTTATTTACTTAGTCATGAATTATATCGAAACGAATTGAAGATAACGAAAATAATTAAGAACAAGAATTAAAAACAAATTTTCATGTCTGATAAAAATTATTCTAGTAATTTATGTGAGAAGAAAAGCGCAGAAAACCTCTAAATTGCATTACAATGAAGTGATGATGATGTCATACTATTATAAAATAGTGTTAATTTTACTATTAATTATTGAATGTAAAGGGAGAAGCGCAGGGAAGTGGAGGTTTTGGGAGGGAGCCCGATGGGACCGATGACATCGTTGTTTGGTCCCCTTCCCCAACTCAACCATCTAAACTAAAATGTCAGAGAAAAACAGGGAAACGAAATGAATGACAACAAATACGAAACAGTAGCATGAAATGCGGAGAAACCGACACATTAAATTCTTAAAGAAAAGCCAGTACACGCCTAATGGCCGGCCGGAGTGTCCGTGCGGTTCTAGGAGCTACAGTCTGGAGCCGAGCGACCGCTACGGTCGCAGGTTCGAAACCTGCCTCGGGCATGGATGTGTGTGATGTTCTTAGGTTAGTTAGGGTTTGGTAGTTCTAAGTTCTAGGGGACTGATGACCTCAGATGTTAAGTCCCATAGTGCTCAGAGCCAAGAATTCTTATCAGACATGAAAATGTGTTTTTGATTCTTGTTGTTAATCATTTTCGTTATCGTCAATTGGTTTCGATATAATTAGTGACTAAGTAAATAAAGACTTGAAATGTGACTTTATCGCATGCTACATTCGTTTGTTTACGAATATGATCAGTTGCTTTAAAAGATTTCTTCAACATAGAGTCTCTGCCTTAGGTATGACGTCTTTGCTCAAAACCGAATGGGACACTAGAATTGACCCAGAGATCCTAAGCACCACCAAGAGTTTTTCCTTCGTGGTACGAACAGATTCAGATTCTGCGAGAGTGTGTTGATAAGTAATGTTTCCGGACTCCTATAGGAAAATTTTTAAAGCTTTTTAAATAAAAAAACTTAATTAACACTGCATATCTTCACTTAATGTCTACATATTTATTTCTCGACATAATCGCCCTGGAGACAAACTCATTTCTCCCAAGGAGAGACCAGTTTGTCGATGCAGTCGCTGTAGAATGCTTTTCGTTGACGGAGGCACGACCTCATCTCTGCTTGCATCGGTTGATGCCTATCAAACTGAAGTCCTCGTAGATGTTCTTAAAGATTTGGAAAAAGATGAAAATCGGATTGGGCCAAATCAGGACTGCATAGAGGATGATCGATGACAGTGAACCCAAGGCGTCGGTCTGTTACTGGTGACGCAGCGCTCGTGTGTGGTCGGGCACTGCCATGCTGAAGGACAGGGTACTCCATGTGTGGACGAACTCTCCGAATTCCAAACTTGGGGGTGTTGGGGGGGAGGGAGGGGGACGGGGAGCGAAACGCAGCCGAAACGTACAAAATAAAAAATTCGGAGGCACTACTTTTCAGCACAGCCTCGTACTAAGCCAAGCAAGTATCCATTTGAAGTAAAAGCAGCAGCTCCGATTTCGAAAGCTGATATTAGCCATCGGGAGAGCACAGTGCTGATAATAAGACTTTCCAACAGAAACGCTCAGTGATGCGATACAGCAAAAAGGTGTAGCAGCAGTCTGTTGAGAGGAAACTGTCCCGCCAGGAATACAGTGCCCAGTTTAGTTTAGTTTAATAAATATGAAATATGGCACAGTTGGAATGTTCACTGCATGTCTTTTGAGAGTTTGGTAGGTAGTTCGAAGTTACAAGGATCACTGGCACAGTATATCAACAAGGAAAGAGCCACTTTACAGGTATTAACTTAATATATCTTTGAATGTGACAGGCTACTGAACGTTTTCAGATAAATTAACTTTTTATTTTCTGTTCTTGAGTCACCACTCTTCGAACTGATTTGATGCGACCCACCACTAATGCCTCTTCCGTGTCAACCTAGTCATCTCAGAGTAGCAATTGCAATCTACGCCCTCAATTATTTGCTGGATGTTTCAGTTTCTGTATTCCCCTATAGTTTTACTCTCTACAGCTCCCTCTAGAACCGTGAAAATCATTCCTTGACGTCCAAGCAATTGTTCTAGTATCTCGTCTCTTCTTCTTGTCAGTGTTTTCCTCCTATTGCTTTCAAAAAATGGTTCAAATGGCTCTGAGCACTATGGGACTTAACTTCTGAGGTCATCAGTCCCCTAGAACTTAGAACTACTTAAACCTGACTAACCTAAGGACATCACACACATCCATGCCCGAGGCAGGATTCGAACCTGCGACCGTAGCGGTCGCTCGATTCCAAATTGTAGCGCCTAGAACCGCATGGCCACTCCGGCCGGCCCTATTGCTTTCCTCGACAGTTCTGCGGAGAACTTCTTCCTTCTTATATTACCATTGAAATTAATTTTCAACATTCTTCTGCAACACTGCATCTCTAGTGTTTCGATACTGGTTCTGTTCCGGTCTTCCTGCAGCCCACGTTTCGTCATCATGCAATGCTGTGCTTTCACCTTGAATTTTAAGTCAACTCTTGAACTTTTCTTTCATGTTCGTCATTGTTTCTTCGATATATAGACTGAACAGTAGGAACGCAAGACTACATGATTGTCTTACACCCTTTTTCATCAGAGCACTTGTTCTTGGTTTTCCAGACTTATTGTTCCCTCTTGTACCTCATACACATAATACACGAATTTTCCTGCAGCTTACCCCTATTGTTCTCAGAATTTCGAACATCTTCCACTATTTGACGCTGTAGGACGCTTTTTCCAGGTTGACAGGTCCTATGAACCTGTCCTGATTTTTCTTCAGTCTTGCTTTCATTATTAACCGCAATATCAGAACTGAGTTTCCGGTACCTTTACACAGCAGGACATAATTTACTTTTTAAATGAAGCAGTTATATTGCACTTTTGCACTAAATAATCTACAAGTTTCTGAATAAACTTTTTCTATGGCAGGGTATGAGCTTCCCAAAAGAAACTGTATACATTTACTTCTAAATTGATCTTTGTGGTCCATCCAGAATTGAATATCATTTTTTAAGTGACCAAATGTCCATTTTCGTAACTGAGCAGTCAGAATGTCTCTCATGTGAATGGCCTGGGTTCAATTCCAGGTGCCACCAGGGATATTTCTTACGTGGGAGGATTGGAACGTGATGCACTAAGTCTCGTAATGCCAGCTGGAGAGCTACTTAAATGAGAAGTATCGATTCAGTCGGTTGGGAGGTTGAAAGAGACTGTGAGAGCTAAGCATCCAAATGACGTCTTAAGGTAACGGATAAGATGGCGCCCGGTCGGCATCGCTTGATCTTCGGGGTCTGATTGTGGAACTGCGTTACTCACACAACGAGCAAAATATTTGTAACAGTGACTTTCACTCCTTTCTAAAATGAAATCTTCACCAGTCTATACACGGCAAATTTCTGTGAATTCCCTGGTAGACAGTACTACTTTGTTCATCGCATCTTCCCATTTCATTTCGTAAGGTTTCCATATTATGAAAAGTGGCAGTTCTTTTGGTGATACTGCCATAGAGAGCGTATTTCCTTATAAAAGGTATAGAAGACGCTCTTTGGAAACCAATATTTACGTTGATGACATTGTTGTCGTGTAGTCAGTCGGTGCTGATTAGCATTGCTGTGTTGAGTGTTAGTAGAACTAGATGCGTTTTCCTTGGCCGTGGTGGTATGGAGCCTTGATTTCGGAATGCAGCTGCTGCAGCTTGGAACATATCGAATGGTGTAGTATCTGGCTATGCATTCGTGGCCGCTAATGTTGCAGAATCCGGTATGTCGTGTTTAGGGAGCGTTTCCAATCTAAACTTTTTCAATACTGTAACTTGTGTTTTGACTATTAAACCACTGTCGCTTTAGGCACTTCATAATATGCATGAACTCCTGAATGCATCACGTCCCCTTTTATCCCCTTCTTTTCAAAGTAATGAATTCTAAGAAGTAGTTTTGTCATAAGTGTTCATTACATGAGCTTTCTATTTTATATCCAAATTACAATAGTTGATAATAACAATGATAATCAATGTAGAAATTTTCATATCTTCTAATTCTGTCCATGTTAGTCGTACACGGTTAATGCACACACAAATCCAATTATTCTTTATTGAGCATTCACATTCCACTTGTTTTTTCAAAAGTTTCTAAGAACGATAATCTGCACACGCATTGCAGCTCGAAAGATCCGATTATTAGTGAACGGTTTAATGGCGCTTGCTTTTCTCACATTGAACCTAGAGAGATTTATTTATGTAATATCAAAAGTAGCGGGATTTCTTCCAACTCATCTTGTTGTAGGTGATTATAACCAACGTAGGCATGCACAGTGGAACAGAACTACGTTTCCGTTGTTACACAGATAAGCGATATCCTTCTTAGACCCAGGTTCAGAGGTTGTTTTGTGTGTTTGAGGAATAGTAAGTTTTTTCTCATTTTGCACAGATCCGGATTAGCTTCAGCTACAGCACAATTTTATCTAGTAAGTCTTTTGATTACACTTGTTAGGCCAAACGTAGTATTGTATTCAGAGCACTTGTGGTAAAAAAATAAAAATACAAAAATTGTTGTCTTTAGTCATATCAATGGACAGCTCCACGTTATATTCTACGATTATTTCAGTCATGACGCAAGAGTCTTGCACAGCTACCTACGTAAACATTGATTTGATTAACACAGATATTGAAGTTGTACAGTTAAAAGATTGTATAAATGTTCTGTATCAGTTAAAATAAAAAGATTATGCATAAAGACAACGTAACTGCACAGCAATCGCACCTAGAAGGTTAGATTGGTAGGTTTCATATATATGTATAATGCATACACAACTATACACATTGGAAATCCAGATTCGGTAGTTTCACATAGTCTCGCAAGTTGGTTTCGTATAGGCAGCTGGAAGTACGTACAAAGAGCCTTCTGCACTTTTTCCGTCACTTGGGACTTTGTGCTAGGCGAAAGGTCCGAGATCAATGCAAGCTAAGTAAGAAGCCAATGCCACGCTCTCTGTAAAACGGAATTGTCATTCCGTCCCAACTTGGCTACTTACTTGCTTTCAACTCCTTCAGTTGTTCCTCTACGCCAAGGATACCTGTTACTATGTCCTCCATACGGAAGTCTGTGCGACGGTCAAACGGTGATACGTCTATACGATCTTAGTGAGTTCTTAAACGTGGAATTTAAAACTTCAGCCTTCCTTTTGTTTATCTTCTTTTACCACACCAGAGTGGGCTGAACGATTCGACCAGTCGGCCAATTGGAGACCCACAACGACGTCCCTTTGAAACTGTGTTAGGTGCTGATAACTCTGTCTCACACGTGTGTGCACCATCTCTGTGTGATTAATGAACATCTAACGCTGTTTATGCCCCTTTATAAACCTTATCAGGCCTAGCCATATAACTGTTCGAGTTGACACAGAGAATGGCAGCTCTAACCATTTACATACCCGTTAGTTAGTATGATTTACGTTGGAATGATATGGAAACAGTTAATCTGTGGGCCATGCATGCATAATTTGTTTCTGTACAGGATACTAAATAATACAGTAATTTATTTAACAGAAAAATGAACGCATTAATCTTTGTCGCTACTCACGTTACACCTTAATCACAGATTTAACAACAAAGGATACCTCATTAAATATTCGCTTATGGAATAGGCATAATTCACCAGAAATTATTTGCAATTAGACTCAAAGTTTGTGCCGCACATAACCAAATATTTTTATGGCTTCACAAGCAACTTCTTCCTGGACACTGACAGTATTAGTAATGAGTATCGAAGGTAATTTCTTCTTCTAGAGTTATAGCCTTGCGCGTTGCTATTATTTTAAAACCATATGGGTTATGTACGTTGTGAATATGTCAGTGAAGTGCAGTTAAAACAAGTAACTCCTTAAACATCACTTCTAACATGTTTCCACCACAATTCTGAATAATGTCTATTCGATAGTTCTTTAATTATAGCCATTACCGTATTCTATAATTCTACGGGTTTTCCCTTGAACTATCAGTTACTTCTCAAATTGTACTGTAAACGTATGTTCCTAAATGTTCCCTATAGAATTCTATGGCTTGTAGATAATAAACAGTAACTCTGAAAGCAAACAAACCACACGCTACAGTAGTAGACATCTACAAGAACATGTTCCATTCTCACTCGTTTTTTGAACGAAAGAGCGGGATAAATTACTGTGACACAGGTAGTTCGAACACTAATAATACATTGTCCAGCTTTTAGTCAGTATCATACAGTGTTCTCGTACAACGTTACACAATCAGTGTCTCTTCCACTAACGGTTCCCACTCAGATCCACTCCAATAGCAGTGGCAAGCATTTCGCACTGTTACTAAATTGGTTACTTGATTGAATATGTAGTGATTACGTCAGTCACCACAAATTCCTGTCATAGACATTGCTCTCCAAGCCTGTTCGTGTGACACATATACCAAAATGAAGTACAAAACGATACGTTCTTGGTCCCCACTAGAATACCCAAACTGAGCAACGCCACAATTGAAACTTTATTAAAATGCCCCATGCTTGCGAACACACAGCTCAACATGTGACTGTTCTGTTCAGAGGTACTTGTTAAAAGAATAGAAGAAAACACTACACTGCACCTCTTGCTTGAGAACATGCTAAAACCCAACATATGGCAGCTCTTTTCGAAGGGTCTTGTTAAAAGATTAGAATAGAAGGAGAGTGCCGTGCGTTCCTCTTACCAAATATACTCGGTGCCGTGTGCTGTGTGTTTTACAAGGGCCACTCGCTCTCCCTGAGCAGTGAGCGGGTATGCAACCAGCAGCACTCGACACTTGTCTCAGCCGCAAAACTTGTCGGGAATGCCGCTCAATATTTACATTTTTAGTGTGTCGCGCTCTGCGAAGTTGGAGGTCGCCTATACTACTAAAAATATATAACAACAGTTATAGGTCGACGATACAACTAATAATATCTAAAAACAGATGTAAAATTTTTCATCTCAATTATTTGTGTAGTGGAAACACAACGTGAGAAGTAAAGGACTGTCCTGATGGGCGAATTGTTTGTCGCGGACAGAAAGTACCGTTAGTTGGTGTCGTAGCAGTGGTCGTTGACAGTTAATAGGAATTGAGTTGAAATGGAACGTGCAACATCTAGTGGCTATAATACGCACATAAAAAAATAAACCTAAGGTAGTTGTGTGTGCATGCATACACGCGGAATATCAAATGTTGGAGAAGAGACTGTTCAAGAGATGGAGGGATTTTGCTACTTCTGGAGTACAGTATGTCCAAGATGAAAGCGACCTCGCGTCGACAATACGCACATACAATCATAGACACAATTTTATTTGAATTCACAAAAACTTTTAGAAATTCCTACAGTTAAACAATTTAAAAATTACAACATGTATTGACAGTAATCACCCTTCATCTCCGTGCATTTTTGTGCTCGTGAAATCACATTTAGGCCCACTTCACGCAGAATCGTAATATCTATAATTTCAGTGTCGCGGTTTATGTTTTTCTTCAGTTGGTTTAGGGTGATTTTCCAACACTTTTCCTTTGAAATATCCGCAAAGGTGAAAATCACAACCCGACAAGTGCTGCCAACTAGGCTTATTCTGCGTTCATCTGTGAAGGATTCGTAAATACGAGACGCGATTCTTGTGATGTGCAACATGTAGCTCTATCTTACAGGAAAAACCAGTGCTCTCTTTCATATTCCCTTAAATGAGAGTGGAAATTCTCGAAAATATGTCTCCGTCGACAGAAGTTTCATGCGTATTTTGAGGATTTACGGTGGACAAGTAGCGATTTATCTTTCTATTCAAATGACCATTTCTCATAAAACACTATATCGGGTGAAGTTCGACATCGACAATCATTTTAAGCAACCACTCACAATACTTAACACTCCTTGGAAGATGTGCCAGAATACATGAAACGCGGTAAAGTTTCAGGTGTAAGGACTTCAGTACAGAATAACAAGACGTTTGTCACCTGTGTGCTGAGAAATCCGCTTGACAAGGCTTTTTTTTTCGGGCTACCAGAAATTTTATGTAAAGCTCTTCGACGTGATTCCGGAGTTCGAAATGAAGGCTTGTGATTACGCATAGAATTACAGCCATCACATCTGAAGAGCCAATGTTTTGGTTACTTAGCAAATGTCTTGGTAAAAGTCACTTAATGTTTTGTTTGAAGGGGAAACTTTGCTGAGTGAGTTATTTGGTATTGTAGAGTTGGGTGCATCTGATACATTACGGTATTCGTATCTCTCGTGAATAGTTCGGTGTGTTCACTGCCGCTAAAATATTTGGGATTAGTGTTGCGAAAAAAGTCTACAAACACACACTAAAATATTACTCCGCTGTTACTTTTTGATAAAAAATTCTTTAGCATTAGGAAACACAACTAAACGCAACAACAATTCTAAATGTGTCTTACGAGCCGCGCTGGTAGAAATCTACTTCAGCCAGCCACAAACGAACGCTGGCCAGTCTGTCGGTGGGCACTTCTATTTCTAAGCGTTATGCTATTTGTACCAGCATGATAATCCACTATGTTGTAAATGAGCACCTATGAGTCAGTAGTCTGCGAACAGAAGCATTCCTGAAATGGACTGGCCTACACGGAGTCCAGACCTGAACCCAATAGAACACTTTCGGGATGAGTTATGACGTTAACTTAGTTCAGACCCCAGCGTCAGTTTACCTTCCGTGATATCAGCCCTTGATAAGGAAATGACTGCCGCTCTTCCACAGAGACTAAGACAGTTTATTGAAAGTATTCCCAGCTGAGTTCCAGCCATTTTAAAGGCGAAGATTGGACACACATCAATGTCGACTAACACCTATCATACTTTCTATCGGATAGTGTGTATCTCACGTACGAATCATGAGAAGAACTTATGGATGACTAGAGCGCTAATCGCTACTTGTATGAAGTACCCCTCGCCATGCACTCGTGAGTTTTTATTCCCTCTGTCACATACCAAAGGTGTATGTGGGAAAAACAGGCACGAGCCATAGCGGTTGACATCATTTTCATTCTATTTATGACGGTTGACTACTGAAGTTTTGATAGCACCTTGAAAATGTCCTAAGGTGTAATTGCAGTAGTGATTTTTGAAATAAGTAGTACACCCGATGGAGAAAATTATATCATTTTAAACTTCTTTGATACTCTATTGGTCATCTTACTGGTATACATAATAAGACATATCTTCATAACATTATTCTTTTAACCTAAAACCTCCAGGCCATTAGTTTGAACTCGGGAATCGCTTCGTAGAAATTTACATAAAATTTCCGCTAGCCCGAAAAAAAAGGAAGAAATAAACTGTCAGGCGGCTTTTGCAACAGACAGTGTTAAACGTCCATCTTGGCATTCTGTAATTAAGTCCTTACATAATGAGATTTTCACTCTGCAGCGGAGTGTGCGCTGATATGAAACTTCCTGGCAGATTAAAACTGTGTGCCCGACCGAGACTCGAAATCGGGACCTTTGCCTTTCGCGGGCAAGTGCTCTACCAACTGAGCTACCGAAGCACGACTCACGCCCGGTACTCACAGCTTTAATTCCGCCAGTACCTCGTCTCCTACCTTCCAAACTTTACAGAAGCTCTCCTGCGAACCTTGCAGAACTAGCACTCCTGAAAGAAAGGATATTGCGGAGACATGGCTTAGCCACAGCCTGGGGGATGTTTCCAGAATGAGATTTTCACTCTGCAGCGGAGTGTGCGCTGATATGAAACTTCCTGGCAGATTAAAACTGTGTGCCCGACCGAGACTCGAACTCGGGACCTTTGCCTTTCTGTAAAGTTTGGAAGGTAGGAGACGAGATACTGGCAGAAGTAAAGCTGTGAGTACCGGGCGTGAGTCGTGCTTCGGTAGCTCAGATGGTAGAGCACTTGCCCGCGAAAGGGAAAGGTCCCGAGTTCGAGTCTCGGTCGGGCACACAGTTTTAATCTGCCAGGAAGTTTCAAGTCCTTACATAGTATTCAGGGCACAACATGTAACTAACAAACAATGAGGGGTAGAACGAATGTCCTTCTCTGCTACCATAAAGACGTCTCATACAATCAGAGAATACCGATCACCACCTGAATTTCATCGAATCTATAATCTCTACACAATTATAACACTATTTTCTCCCTCAGATACCAGATACATGAGTTTGAAAACTAAGCTCTTCCAAAGCGCTTTTTGCTTCATATATTTATTTACTTATTGTTACATTGTAACGAAAAATGGTCAGTTTCCTTATTCTTGTGATAGGGAATTCCTTATTACGTTCTTGCTGGATCTGAGTAACGACATTTAAAGCAAATGTATGCCTGTAGTAGAGAAAGAATTTAAACATGAGGAAGAAGTTGGCTGGTCAGAAAAGTGCGAGAATTAATAAGGTAAGACCAGTGGATGAGCTGGAAAGGAGAAAACAGAAATGGCCAGCGATGTGAAAATCACGGATAGTTTACAATTTAACAGCGATACAGATTCACTGTTGGATAGAAAGAAATCAGTTGAGATACTGCGAGGGAGAGGCTACGCCGATGATAAGAGACAGAGCTTCATTCTTCTCTTGAATGGAGAGTGGTTCTGGATAAGACATAAGTTACAGGATAATTTGTTCCAGAGTCATACGGCTGAAATAAGGAAAGATATGGCGAAAGATTTAGTGTTATGGAAAGTTTAAGCGAAGATGCCGAGCGTATTCGATCTAAAATTGCAGTTATGGAATGATGATTGGTATTTACATGTGAGGAGTTAAGGAAGACTCCTATGACCAGGGAGCGGATGAAGAAAACTGAGCGCGTGATAATCATATCTCACATCACATTCATCATCATTATCATCATCAGTGTTCTGCTCTTGTTCATGTAGCTCTCCATGCAGTCCTGTCACTTGCTTTTCTCATAATTGTTTCCCGTCCTTATACTGTCCACCATCTGGTAGCTCCTGCATCCTCTTCTTCTTTATCTATTCACCGTTCCTTCCATAGCATCTATCAGTAAACGATCTTTTCTCATTCAATGTGTCTCTTCGTCCTGATTACCTTTAAAATTTCTCTGTCTTCCCCCACTCTTCTCAACACCTTCTCGTTCTCACTTTCTCTACCCATTTCATTCCTTCCATCCTCCTTCAAATCCACATCTCAAATGCTTCTATTCTTGAGACCTTAGTTTCATCCAGCGTACACAATGTTCAAATAACTTACGGAAATGTAGCTGAGTGACGTTGTCGACAACCGCGGTTTTACCAGTATTTTCTGTTGTTTGTACAGATTCTTAACCAGCCTTCTATCCCTCCAGTTGATACCATTCTTCCTCAGAATGTCCATTAATTTATTCCACTGCACTCTGTCAACGGCTTTCCTCAAGTCAATGAAAACAATATAAACTTCTCTTCCTCTTTCAATGTATCTCTCACCTATAACTCTCAGCAGTCCAATTGCATCTCCTGTACATTTCGCTCTTCTAAATCCTTGCTGTTCCTCTGCAATACTTTTTCCAGTCTTTCGTGAAGTCTTCTATTTGTCACCCTTAACAGAAGTTTTGCTGCATCAGACATCAGACTTACGGTTCCAAAATCTTAAGATTTCTTGGCATTGCTTTTCTTCTCAATCTGTTTCACTACTGCCGAGAGAAAGTCATAGGGCCATTCGCCTTTTTCGTATATCTCAAAACATAGATAAGTTAACTCTTTCACACCACTACTCCCAAGGCTCTTAAATGACTCTGCTTGTAATCCATCAATTCCACTTGGTTTATAATTCTTCTTTTTCTTCGTCACATTAGTGACGCTCATTGAAATTTCGTTTCTGATTCGTCGCTCGGCGCATGAGTAACATTTTGAGCTCCTCCCTCTTTGTGTCAGAGGTCCGGTACTTGACGTACCCGGCTGTTTGACCATCAATGCTGCTCTCTACAAACGACCGTACTTGCAGCTTCACTGATCACCCGTCGCCAGCAAAAAGAAAATACTTTACTGGGCATTACACCTCACCAAACCAGCCCGTAAAAAGAAACGCTTCAGTATGCGTATTGCTATAAAATGCTCTTACACGAGGAAATAAATCTTACACTGTCACCTTACTTTACACTGCTAATAAATATCTTTATATAACAGTTCCTTACGTCTCGGAATGGCCAACGAGACTGTAGTCGTCCATGTCGTAAAGATCGCAATGAGCTTGCAACAGGATCCATAAAATGGCTCTAGTATGTCTGTACTGAAAAGTTTGGTATTTTTTTCTTCTCATTTTTAGGCGGTTGCGTTGTTTATAAAAAGGAACTCTTAAATTCGTTCGTAATCCGCTCTCCAGTGTACACTATCTGATTAAAAGTATCCGGACACCTATTAGTGGACTTTGGTATGGGGTGTGCCCACCCTTCGTGTTTCTGACAGCTTGAACTCTACTGGAAACATTTAACAATGTGGTTTCTGAATGTCTGTGCACATACTATAAGTCTACGGTAACCTTTCTACTATCATATGCGGGATATGCGACATTGGGTATATAAAATCTATTCATCGTTCCCAGTAGTCCTTGACGGTGTATTTCTCTTTATTTCAATGTTTATATTTACACGATAGTTTTTGATATTGCCGTTTATCTTTGATATTTAAACGATATGTACTAGCATATTTCCGTACCGCAGTCATATTCCATTTTCTTTCCAAGCACAACGTAAAAACAATTGAGTTAATGTATTTGTTCTTCATGTTCGAACTTGAACTAACGTAAATATGCTCCTGCCGAAAACATGCGAACTCTGTTGAATGAAATGATTCTGTGTGTGATTACTGTATAATTTTACTTTACAGCACAAACTGGAATTATTGGTATACTGTGTCAATAATGTTATGCATCTTTTTCCGTTGCCTCTTTAATGAATTTGATGGCGCTTTTCTTATAGTTTTTCATCATTAGTAATTTCATGTGCATGGGTATTTTGACGCACATCTGTAGATGCATGAAAAATAAAGTATTCAACGTATGTACCTTCGATTTCAATGATGTTGTTATGTATATGTTTTGCGTATGAGGTCACACTTCCTCTGTTGAAATATAGGTCAATAAGAGAAAAGTAGTGCGACATAACGTTACATTCTCTAAAATTTTATGAGTGAACTTGAAACGCTGTCTTTTACGACTGCTTTTAATTTCTAACTCACACGTTGATAATAAGACCTTGTTAGAGGTCCATGATTAAGGAATTTGTTGCTAGCGCATTCGAGCAGATATAATTTCGATGGGATTGCTCACGCGCTGCCTGCGATATGTAAGCTATAAGAGAATCTCAGACCAGAGAGCAGTGTTGACTGCATTAGGAACCGTGTAGCTGTAGCAGTAAGTTGTTGCTAGCGAGCAGTATTGTCTGGTTTATCGTGTTGGCTGGGCCGGTCGTGGTGCAGCGATGCCGGAGCCTGAGCATTATTGTGTAAGGTAAAAAGCAGCCTCGCGCATGTGTAGTATTGTTATCTCAAGTCCCATGTAAATGTTTTTTAAAAATCTCTTAATAATAATCTTTTTTTATAAAAATTAACTTTTGACAATCATCCAATTTAAAGAATTTATTAATTTCTCCAATGCATGGTCATCCCGATTATTGTAAAGAAAAAGCAGTTGTTTCGTTCTATACATGACAAATCTATCGGCCAGCATTGCACTGGGCTGTGCCAGAAAAATTTATTATAAGAGCAGATATACAGGGTGTTCCAAAAAGGTACAGCCAAACTTTCAGGAAACATTCCTCACACACAAATAAAGAAAAAATGTTATGTGGACATGTGTCCGGAAACGCTTAATTTCCATGTTAGAGCTCATTTTAGTTTCATCAGTATGTACTGTACTTCCTCGATTCACCGCCAGTTGGCTCATTTGAAGGAAGGTAATGTTGACTTCGGTGCTTGTGTTGACATGCGACTCATTGCTCTACAGTACTAGAACGTTTGGGCACGCATTGTTGGTGATGTCTTGATTGGGCCCCATGTTCATCCACCTACGCACAGTGGAGCACGTTATCATGATTTCATACGGGATACTCTACCTGTGCTGCTAGAATATGTGCCTTTACAAGTACGACACAACATGTGGTTCATGCAAGATGGAGTTCCTGCACATTTCAGTCGAAGTGTTCGTACGCTTCTCAACAACAGATTCGGTGACCGATGGATTGGTAGAGGCGGACCAATTCCATGGCCTCCACGCTCTCCTGACCTCAACGATCTTGACTTTCATTTATGGGGGCATTTGAAAGCTCTTGTCTACGCAACCCCTGTACCAAATGTAGAGACTCTTCGTGCTCGTATTGTGGACGGCTGTGATACAATACGCCATTCTCCAGGGCTGCATCAGCGCATCAGGGATTCCATGCGACGGAGGGTGGATGCATGTATCCTGGCAAACGGAGGAGATTTTGAACATTTCCTGTAACAAAGTGTTTGAAGTCACGCTGGTACGTTCTGTTGCTGTGTGTTTCCATTCCATGATTAATGTGATTTGAAGAGAAGTAATAAAATGAGCTCTAACATGAAAAGTAAGCGTTTCCGGACACATGTCCACATAACATATTTTCTTTCTTTGTGTGTGAGGAATGTTTCCTGAAAGTTTGGCCGTACCTTTTTGTAACACCCTGTATATGCGTTGTCCGGCGACTTCACTGAGGTAAGAATTTTCAATTTATTCAGTATGATCTTTCAGGGCCATGACGCAGCACTGCTGACGTCCAAAATTTACCAGTTTAAATTCACAATTATTGAAAGGTTATCTATGAGTCACATTTTTTATTAGGGGATTAGTCACATTTTATTGTTCTTAGGTTACGGAATTTATCTGTGGGAGGTTACGCTGAATGTGAATTATATACTTATATTTTTTACTGTTGGGAGGTTATTATAAATGTTATTTATCTGTTGGGAGGTTACAACCTCGTTGGTCTATATTTCTGCACAAACTAGGAAAAACTGTCGCTACAGTTATTTGGCTGCTGGCTCTGCATATTCGGTCGTAGAACGTAGTTTTCGTCAAGATCTTTACTGGTTATTGAACAGAACTGGCAGGATGTATCAGCCCCCTCAAACTGCCCAAGACCCACGCTATAAATGCTGGTGTCCAGTCCAGTAGGTAAGGACTACCAGACCTAGAAAAGTGTTTCGTAAAGAGGGCGTGTGCACCGTTTGGCGCTAGTGTTGCGCGCGCCGCAGCGGTTAAGGAGCAGCGGCAGGTTGGCGGCTCCGCCGACAGGGCGCAGCACTGTACTGCGCACGCAGCGTCGCCCGGTTGCTCCAGTAACGCGAGGTCGACCTGTGTCGCTGTTTTTGCGGACCTGTCGGCTTCACCCTGTGTCAGTCCGCTCGTTCCTGGCACTAATCCAGTTTGGTCGTTATTCTATTAGACGCAATGAGGCCTATTGCGACCTCCCAGTGACTCACCGAAGCTGGAAACACGATACTCCGGAGGGCCTCTTGCACGGGGCAGCGACCGTGCACTCTACTCGCAGTATTCCACGCTAGAGAGCCGCGAATTACCGCCGATTATAAAAGGCCCCAAACCCGGACCTCAGCGCCGCAAGCTGTAATGATTGCTCGTTAGCTCTGCGTACAGCGGAGAGCAGGACTACCCTGCTATCCGTTCCGCAGCTGTCTCTGCCGGTGCCACAGTCCACTAACTGCAGGTGAGTCCTGACTCGGCAGTCGTAAGATGCCAGATCAGATGTAAATTCGGCACAAATGGCGCGTCGCCCGCGGCGCCAGGCGCTCGGATACAGGTCAGAGACAGGTTCCTCCTCCAATTATCGTGTCCCTGATCGCCATCTGTAATTCGAGTTCAGAACTCCTCCCTAAACCAGTTATCGTATCGGGTGGCCAACAGTAACCTATCGAATGTCGTATTTAGCTCCGCTCTGCGAGTAACAGAGCATCATGTTTATTTTATGGAGCCATCAAAAGGCAAAAAATATTGCCTCAAACGGCCACTGAATTTATTAACTTATTTACTTACAATGATGTCTTTCCGTCACACATATTTCAAGCGTTCTGCCACCCTTTTCTTTCCTCTCTACGTTTCGGTTTTCTTAATAGAACCTTTCCGATATGACTACTTCAGGTAGCTAAAATTCTCTTCAATTTGAAGGTTGCTTTGAACATCATAGTGGTCGTGTTAGAAATGATATACTCTTGCTTCCCTCCTACCTTTGAAAAGATTCAATGAATCACTTATTTAAAGACTCGCAATTTAATGTGGACTCCGAATTACTGTGCAAGTTCGCATTTTTCACACACACACACACACACACACACACACACACACACACACACACACATATATATATATATATATATATATATATATATATATATATAATCCCCCAACTTGTGCTTCAGATGACCGGATAGAACCCTAGAAACCAATTGTGACATTCTGACAAATTACTTTGAAAAACTCCTCAACACGGACCCCCCTATGAAAGAAATGACGACAGAAACGAGCACGTACAATTCAGATATTGAACCTCCAACTCTAGAAGAAGTTAAAGAAACAATCAAGTCATTCAAGAATCGTAGAGCACCAGGAGAAGACGGTATCATTGCGGAAATCTGGAATTTACAAGACCCAGAACTCACCAAAGACATCCAAAGGATCTTGGAAGATGTCTGGAAGATCATGAAAATTCCTGACGACTGGAAAACTGCCCTAATACACCCACTACACAAAAAAGGTGACAAGACTGACCCGAACAACTACAGAGGAATATCCCTACTGCCGGCCACATACAAGATCTTCTCTAAAGCTTTACTAAACAGACTAGAATGCCAGACCGACCACTTGCTTTGGGAATACCAAGCAGGCTTCAGTACTGGGCGGTCTTGTGCGGAACAAATTTGGAACCTGAAACCGATTTTACAACACAAACCGACCCTGATCATTACCTTTGTCGACTTCAAAAAGGCGTACGACTCTATCGACCGGAAAACTCTCTTCAAAATTCTAGCAGAATACAAAGTAGACAACAAATCACGGACTATCACAGAGCAAACCTTGACCAACACGACCTCCAAATGTAAAGTTCTGTAGGGAACTATGAGAGCCCTTTGAAATTCGCACAGGTGTCCGACAAGGCGATGGCCTCTCACCTCTCCTTTTCAATCTAGTGTTAGATAAGGTAATAAAAGAATGGGAAACATCACAACAGGGTATAACCCTAGGGAACCTACAGATTAAATGCCTGGCTTTTGCAGACGATTTGGCAATTGTCACGAAAGGTATAAACGAAACAGAAGACGCTATTGAAAAACTACACGAAATCGCTTCCAAAACTGGACTACAGATCTCTTACGAAAAGACACAGTTTATGAACACTAACAAATTCTCATCTCTGAACACAAAGTACGGCACGATTTACAAAACGGCAAACTTCAAATACCTTGGTGAAACACTGCAAATGAGCGGACATAACAGAGACTCAAAAGAAGAAAGAAAAAGTAAACCGGACAAGCCATACAAAGTAGTGTGGAATCATTACAACAAGAAGTCTCACAAAAAGCCAAATAACACCACTACGACACTGTGGTGCTCCCCGAGGCACTATATTCAGAAGAGACCACAGTAATCCTAGGGCATACACGTATCAGACAACTAGAAAAAGTAGAACGGAAAATACTTAGGAAAATATTTGGCGCAAGTAACAACAATGGAATATGGATCAAGAAACCTACAGAGGAACTATACAAACATACGGAGACAATCACAGAAAAGATTAGAAAACGCAGACTACAATTCTATGGACACCTATACAGAATGCCATCACACAGACTGACCAAACAGATCTTTGACTGGGTAACCACTAGAAACAACAAATGGGTGGCAGAGGTAAAAGACGACCTGAACCAACTCAACATAACAGCAGACGCAATAAAAGACAGAATAAATTTCAGAAACATAATTAAGAAAAGTAAACTACATGAGATACACTGTGACAAACGAACAGGCATAAAATGGACCGAAGAACGCAAGCAAGATCACAGCCGGAAGATGAAAGAAATACGGGCAACCAAAAAGGCAATCAAGATGAAGCCGAAGACACGAAGCCGACAAGAAGCATGGACAGAGGACCAGAAACAGAAACACAGCAAGGGAATGAGGGAAGTTTGGGCAGCAAGGAAGGCAGCAAAAGGAATTGGCCATGTAGTTTAGTCCAACTGCGCTCTTTAGGGGCAAAACACCAATAATATATATATATATATATATATATATATATATATATATATATATATATATATATGTGTGTGTGTGTGTGTGTGTGTGTGTGTGTAGGTTCTCTCACCTACTCTGCCACCTCAAATATCTCTGGAACAACAATAGATATTCAAAAACGGTTTCAACAGAATGAACGTACGGCAGGGGCTTAGGAAACCAAATACTATGCGAAATTTTAAAACGTAAACAAATACTATTTTCAATACAAACTTGTGTATTTTTAAATAGACACCCACTATTATTTAGAATGCAATCAGTGGCACGAAAAACCACAAAAAATAATGGATTTGGTTGCATCGCAATACGTCAGTTACATCCCGAGAAATTGCGAAGCGAAGTTGACGCTTGAAGTAAATGAAGCGCACAGCTAGCGCACGTCCTGAGACTCAAGCGTGCACCTCACGCTGCCGGTAATCGTGATGTGATTGACGTACTACGTCAGTGGAGTGTTAATGTATGGTGTAGTATTGTGTGACAACACAGCATTGGCCCATATTTCATTGATGGGACTCGTAAAGGGGGATAGTTTAGCCTCTTCTTGGGCTGTACCTTACTCGAACCGGTCCTCCTCTTACAATGTGTCAAATAATGTGGTATCAGAATGATGGTTGTCCTACGCATAGTGTTTATTGTAGCGAAATGACAACTAGAGGTACAATTAGTGGTAACACACTTGGTTTCACGTTTCTAAACCTCATAAATTCCGAAATATGTGGCTTGTAAAGGATTGCAACGACGTAACAGTTTCTGACGTAATGCATCGCATGTAGTACTGTGCTCAGAGCAGGGGTTGCCTGCCCTGGCGCCTCTATCCTGCGGCAAACATACTAATATCGCCACGGCACGCTCTGCTTTCAGTGTACAAGTGTCTCCTAATCTGGTGTGCTCAACTGCTCTCATACTGTAACGTAATTCACATACGTTGCCACATTAAAACTTGTTTTCTTGTGGCTTGTTACATTTGCCGTCATCTAGTCGATGTGCAGGCCTTCAGTAATGAAGAAAAACTAGATATTATTTTAATTTATGGCGGATGTCACAGAAATGCTGAACGCTACCCAGATTGGTGGTGTCCGTCACGTCGAACCATTGGCAACATCTGCAAGACACTCACGGAAACAGGAAGCTGGGCTCCCACAAGACGTCGATGTACAACGCCAGCGACTGGCAATGGAAGCGAAATTGCTGTTCTGGCTGCTGTAGCGCACGACCCTCAGTTGGGTGTACTAGAAATTGCAGGAGGTGTAGGTATAAGCCACAGTAGTGTGTGCAGAATCTTGCGTCGGCATCGGTTTCATCCGTTCCATATCTCACTGTACCAAGAACTGTACAGGAATGACTTTGAATCCCGCATTGCACTCTGTCGTTTTGTACTTGATCAGTTGCAAGGTATTCCAGTATTCCTAAGCAATACGTTGTTTACGGACGAGGCTTCATTTACAAATCACGGTAATGTGAATCTGCGGAACATGCACTAGTGGTCCGTCTAAAATCCCCACTGGATTCGCCAGGTTGCTCATCAACGACAGTGTAGTGTCAATGTTTGGTGCGGCGTCATTGATAACTGTATTGTAGGTCCCTATTTTTACCGTGGAAGACTGAATGGACAGCGATATGCATCATTTCTTCAACACACACTAGCGCTCCTCATGGAGGAACTAGGAGTGGAAACTCGTCTATCAGTGTGGTTTCAACATGATGGATGTCCCACACATAAGGAAAAAGTTGCCAGAGACGTTCTAGATGCGAAATTTCCACATAGCTGAATGGTGCGGGGTTCTACTGTGCGTTGGCCAGCAGGGTCCCCCATTAGACTTCTTTATATGGGGTGCAGTGAGAGACAGAGTGCATCAAGAACCCCCAACGACAGCAGAGGATATGCAACATCGTATTACTGCGGCGTGTGCGGCAATACCTGTAGAAACTCTACTACCTGTGCAACACTCTCTTGATACCCGTCTGCAAACGTGTATTGATGTAAAAGGAGGGCACTTCGAACAGATGTTGGCGTCACACAGTTTCATTGGTCAAGACGTGGGTGTATTTTCTATGCTGGATGTAATGCACGACAATACAGTTTCTGTGGGCGACAGGCCACTAATAAATGTGTGTAGCTAAGTGAATTCAAGCGTGTTATCTCTAATTGTAGCTCTAGTTGTCATTTCGCTAGAATAAACATACGTTTACAATTTGAAAAACGTAACTTTGCGTTTGACGTGTTACTTGTGGATTGTGCATACCTTCCCATTGTGTGAGCCCCTGGCAGAGGCAGCGTGAGGTGCACGCTTGAGTCTCAGCACCTGCGCTAGCTGTGCCCTTATTTATTTCAAGCGTCAACTTCGCTCCGCAATTTCTCTGGGTGTAATTGACGTATTGCAATGCAACCAACGTCATTATTTTTGTGATTTTTCGTGCTATTGATTACATACGAAATAATAGGGGGTATCCATTTAAAAATACACAAGCTTGTGTTGAAAACAGTTTTGTTTACGTTTTAAAATTTCGCTTAGTATTTGATTTCCTAAGCCCCTGTCACACGTTAATGCCGGTGAAAACCGTTTTTAAATATCTATTGTTGTTCCAGAGATATTTGAGGTGGCAGAGCTAGGTGAGACACCCTGTATATAGCATTGCCAGAAATTAACGAAGCTATATCTAGCAGAAATAATCCTAGTGCCGATTGTGGACTGAGCATCAAGGCTTCTGCTTTATAGTCTTACTCTTTTTGTGTCTCGTTCTTCCCCTTATAGCCTTTTCGTCCTCTCTCCTTTGTTCAGAGCGTGTGGAAAAGTAATATAGAAAGAACTTGCAAAATGATTCGCAGAATATTTGATAAATTTTACAATATTGGAACAAGCAATCTGTACATTGAGATGACAAAAGGTAATGGGATACCTCCTTTTGTCCGGCTTGGTGCAGCAGCTCGATGACCCACGGACGCAACGAATCGTTGGAAGTCCCCTGCAGAAGTGTTTAGCCATGCTGCCTCTACAGCCTTCCGTGATTGAGGAAGTGTAGCGGGTGCAGGATTTTGAGCACGAACTGACCTCTCGATTATGTCCCATAAATATTCCATGCGGTGCTTGTCGGGCGATCTGGGTGGCCAAATCATTCGCTTGAATTGCCCAGAATGTTCTTCTACCAGTCATGCGCATTTGTAGCCTGGTGACATGGCGCACTGTCATACATGAAATGAATGGCTGAAAATTGTCTCCAAGTAGTTTAATGTAATTATTTACTGTCAATGATCGGTTCAGTTGGATCAGATGACCCAGTCTATTCCAATGCAACCCTACCATTACGCAGCCACCACCAACTTGCACAGTGCCTTGTTTTGCCAACTTGGGTCCATGGCTTGCTGGGGTCTGTGCTACATTCAAAACCTACCATCAACCCTTACCAACTGAAATATGTGCTAGTCTGACCAGGCCACGGTTTTCCAGTCGTCTAGGGTCCGACCGATATAGCGACGAGCCCAGGAGAGGCGCTGATGGTGAAGGCAGTGCGTCGGTCTTCTGCTGCCATAGTCCACTAACGCCAAATTTCACCGCACTGCCCTTACGAATAAGTTCGTCGTACATCCCACATTGATTTCTGCGGTTGTTTCATGCAGTGTTGCTTGTCTATTAGCGCTGAAACGCTTCACGAAGGCCGCTGCTCTCGCTAGTGAAGTTAAGTCCGTCGGCCACTGCGTTGTCCGAGGTAAGACGTAATGCCTGGAATTTAGTATTCTCGGCACACTCTTGACACTGTGGAACTCGAAATATCGAATTCCCTGACGATTTCTTAAATGGAATGTCCCATGCGTCTAGCTCCAGTTACCATTTCGCGTTCAGTCTCTTTTCACTCCCGTCGTGCAGCCATAATTACGTCTGAAACCTTTTCACACGAATCACCTGAGTACAAATGAAAGCTGCGCCAATGCACTGCCCTTTTATACCTCGTGTATTCGATACTACCGCCACCTGTATATGTGCATATCGCTGTCCCGTGGATTTGATCACTTCAGTGTACTAAGTGGATAACCAGGTGCTCGGTGCGAGGTCACATTTGCAGGATGCCTAACCAACGGCTTTCAGGAGCAACGAATATTTGATTTGCAGTATTTCTCATAACTGCTGACTGAATTTAAAAATGTAATATGTTGTCGTAATCTACTCACTAAGCGGAGTAATCATACGTTAAAAGTTTAACATAAGAAGACAAGTATTATAGTTAAAAACCATGTATACGTCTTGAGGAAGCAAGCCTCACGGCGCGAGAATTTCCCAGACTATATTCAAAAATGGTTCAAATGACTCTGAGCACTATGGGACTTAAATTCTGAGGTCATCAGTCCCCTAGAACTTAGAACTACTTAAACCTAACTAACCTAAGGACATCACACACATCCATGCCCGAGGCAGGATCCGAACCTGTGACCGTAGCGGTCGCGCGGTTCCAGACTGTAGCGCCTAGAACCGCTCGCCCACTCTGGCCGGCCCAGATTATATTCATCGAGTATTTATGAATGAGTGCAGTTTTAAATTTACAAACCGTTTATTAAATTTCCCTCATTTGCATATTTAACGTCAGATATTTGACATATTAACTCATTTGTGAAGTAATGAGACTTTTGAATCTGTTTTGTACATGAGACTACGGTACAGAATCTAGGACTGGGGAGGGCCGCGGGGTTCTTTACTAGTAATTATCTTTCTCCACAGGAGGGGAAGTAGAGAAGACATTACACATTGCATCCTACCCAGCAGACTCCTTACCATTGGATTTAATTCATACAAAGAAGGAAGCCGGCTTTAGAAGTTTAAATGGTGCAATGTATCACTTTCATGTCGTATACGGAATTACAGTGCGCAACAGAATTGAAGGATCACTTCTCGAAACCCTGTAACTGCCTCCCGTTGAGACACAAAACTTTAAAATTTGGTTCAAAGGTGGCTACAACCTTCTCTGTAATGATGCCAAAGCATGGCGCACTGTTACGTCAGCCTCGAGCTCAGAGACGTTTAAACAGCAAGGTGTCGATACATGCGGAATAAAGTCACAGTTATTGTGAGCTGTAAGTTTGGTTAATGATGTCACATTGGTACCAAATTTGACAAAAATTCTGCCCGACGCCACTGTGGACATATCACACGATGAGAAGATCGTCACAGCCTCTCTTACGCATATTTCACCCCTTCTTTTGACGTCTCTGCGATGGAGATCGGAACCGCGACATCCTGCTTTGAAATAACACGGTTTTCTTGTGGACGGCAGAGGAATACATTTAAGACACACTGTCGCTCAGAATCAACATGATATGGCCTCAGGGGGTGGCATGAAGGGTGTCAATTAAACATCACCTTTTCTTGCGGCGTTGATCACCAAACATTTCGTTGTCGAAGACGACAGTTCGCAGTGCTATGAGCAACAGGAAGACGTTCTTGACAACCTTCGGCGCTGTTGATACTCTCAGATGTTTCAGTTCATCGTAAGCCTGCATCCCAATTGAACGTGATCGTACCCCTTTGGGGTGCAGTGCGACCGCGAGTTTTGTTGTTGTGTACAGGTTGGAACTACTAGAGACTCAAAACCATTCGAAGAAATCTGAATGTGATCCGAAGCAGCTAAAGGTACTTGTGGTTTTTCTGCTATCCTCTTTTCCGTCCTACTGTGGACAGATTATGGGTTAGCCCAGCATTAACATGGGCCTGAATAAAACGGCAAAGGGTCCTTTTAACACCCCGCACCCTTGGTGCCACACATTCAAGTTTGTTGAGCACGTTACAAATGTCCCTATTGGAAACCAGTTGAGCCTGGCTGCTGCTCTAACGCCTCAAGGCAAGCAAAACCCATCCAAGGGATGTCGAAGGGGTTGCCTATCCTTCAGATGCTTGAACAGTCGCCAGGCTGAATTGGTGTTGAAGTTTCTGACAGGTATATATGTGACGTGCTCGATGAAGTTGCATATGTGGCACCGAGGGTGTTGCGAAGTGGGAGGGTATTCGAAGGACCCTTTTCAGTACCATTCACTCACAAGTTATGCTGCATTCCGTCGTGAACATGCCACAGGACAGCGGAATGCAGTTGGGCTGACAAAGCGTAAGTATCCGTTGCTGCTTCGAATCGCGTTCAGTTTTCGTCGGATGGTTTTGAAAGGCCGTAATGGTTCCAACCTGTACACGAGAGCAAATCCTACTGTCGCGCTGCCCTCCAAATGGGAGAGTTCCTTATGCTTGACTTTGTGATTGACAAACCCTACCTTGGGCAGCAAGGTGGCCAGATCTCTCATCAACCCGAGGACGCTGAGAGCAGTATGGGTGTCCACTCCAACCAGTTCGGGAGTTTGACGATCTAACCCGTCAGTTGGACAGAATTTGGCACGATATCCCTCGGGAGGACATTCGAAAACTCTGTCAACCAATGCCAATAACTGCTTGCATAAGAGCCAGAGGTAGATCGGAGCTTTTCGGACTTGCTGAATTTGTGAAGCTCTTTCTCCTGAATAAATCATCCAATTTTTATGTAATTCTGATCATTTGTTTGTCTTTTTCTTTTGTCATAGATTGTAGATGGCGTTACTCCTTTGTGCGGATGTACTGAAGTGCTAATCATTTGCCATATCATGCTTGTCGTACATTTCATAGCAATTTGATTTTCATTACATTGTGCCTTCATGTTGTTGCAATTTTAAAGCTCAGAAGTGTAGATACTGTCTATATTCTTGGTTCGCTACAGGTATTAGTATTTTCACTATACGCATTAAGAGACGTTTTGGTCTTGACTACTCGTTTACGGACCACTACAGTTTTACACCAAATGGCTCCAAATATTCCCTCTGTTGTCAAGAATGTAATGTAAATAATTATAACGACTTAAGTCAGACATTTAGCTACAAGAACTAGGAATACGTTACTTGGGCGCTATTTTATGGTAAAATATATATTTCACAAATGAAAGAATAAACTTCCAAATAAATGAGCGAAAAGCGACTTAACTTTAAGTAAACTGATTTATCAGTGCAATACAAAATTAGTTGTTCCAGATTTTTCTTAATTTTCAAATGCTTCACAAAATACTTACACTATGAAAGGTAATTAAGGTTTCAATAATCTCCTCAAAAAATAGTTCTGTAATTAACTGTTTGCAGAACATATCTGCCGTCATAGTACACACTGAAATCCCCGCGCCACAGAATTGTACCACCCACTAGAGGAGCCGTAATAAAGTCCCGCAGCTCCTAGTGTTTGGTGGGTTTTCATAAGCTCATGTGAATCAACTCAACTGTTCCGAATGGATAAAATTTATTTTAAAAGAGGACTTTCCAATTTGATAACATAATTCTTTTGTCTAACAGTTATGCCTGGCTGCACCTACTTGCTAAGCTTGGCGAGTCGGCCGCAATGAAGTGTTCTGCTGCCCTCTTATCTGATTTTCTGCGAAGCCATCTGGACTGCACCTAGTGCGAAACATGTTGTGGTGAGCCCATTGAGTTTCACTGCAGGCTGGGGGCCAGGCTCACAAGGAACCCCTTGTGTGAGCAGTCTTTAGTGAGGCTCATTTGAAAATTTTGTGTTAACAGTTATCACGGAAAAATATTAACTGCTAATGACAAAACAAATGCATCAGGAAGACAATAGATAGTGAGTGTCCGGGGAGTGCAGAGATCAACCTTCTACGCGATGTCTGTATTACACTTCACAAAATGGACTTCGATATTCAGGAAATGCTCAAAACAAACCGATAACTTAGACCATGAAAACAGAATGAAAAACAGCGCGCCACATTGATCACAAAGGTTCGCACCATCAAGATCGAAGGCGAACTCTTCGTGATTTGCAAATCGTGCAGGAGTTCAGCTAAGTACCCACTCTTAAGAAATGCATATAGAATCATATTGGTGTAAAGGTGTGGTGAGAACTAGTGGAATGTGATGTCATTAAACTAAATGCGACACAGTATGTCGTGGAGCTTTTCTTGAAACTGGATATCCTTTAAGGCGTAGCTGCAGATAGTGCGATAATATGTTGGATAGGGAAGGTTAAAAACAAACATCAAACATCCAGAGGCTGGATTCTTCCAGTGGTTCCAGGTGGTACAAACTGCAATGTCATACACTTTTCGGGAGGGACAGCTAGCTCTAAAGGAGTAGGATTTTATGCACAGATCAGGAATCAAGCAAAGGCAAGTTTTTTGACCATTTACTGGTCAAAAATAATGCTTATACCATAACTGTAGTTCTCTTACGCCCTTTTCCCACTCTCGTTTGCTGTGACATACATATTCTCTACTGCCTTTGCAAGATCACGCACACGAGAAAGAATCGTAGAGGGCAGGGCAGAGTACCTCCAACTTCTCGCAGCAGTGTTAGCTGACCTTGATATAATTCTCTTGGTACTTCTAAATTCCAGGGTTCCTCTTCAAATCCTGAAAGACCGGAGTTGAAAACATGTTGCTTACTGAAAGATGGGATAAGTTCGTTTATCTCATCTATAAATTTTCGGGCCGATTCCGCGGTTTTCTGTGCATCATCAAGTTGATGCATTGCTTGAAATTTCGTTGCCTTACATCTACCAATTCCGTAGCACTGTTTGAAGTTATGTGACCACCCATTGATTCCCCTAAATCCACTGTAATCTGTGTCGCGCGCAATTTTTTGTGCATAGCGTAAGAGGTCACTATCACTCAGATTCCGTAAATTTTATAGAGCATCCTTGAGCCGCGTGAACACCAGCTTTTGGATAAGTTCGCCTTTTCCTACCTTGAACATCCCTGGTTTTTCTTACGCACTAGAGGGGCATATTGCTGCGTATTTATTCGAAATCTGTTCATAATATTTTTTTTTTTACTATGTCGCGGATGATCTTCCATGTATGTAATTATGTTTAGTGCCCGCTTCTTGGAGAAAGATTGTCGTTTGCTACGTTCTACTAAAGACGGGATTTATGATTACCTGTTCCACAAGGACGATGAACAACACACACCTGTTTTAGTATCACTGTCACTTGTTAAGCACGTATCGTCATCGTTGTACTCATCATGTACATTGTCTGCACAGTCGAGCGTATACAACGCCACACGTTCGACTGATTCATCTTGCAGAAACACTAATATTTCATCTGCCACTTCTTTCTCACTCTACGAAATGCCTTGCGTTCGTTTCTGATGAAATGTCAGCTGCTATTCTAGATATAATGCAATGTTTGCTTTGTTTGTCGTGCCAATACTCTATTTTGGATCAACACCACTAGCATTGTAGCGCTGTTGTTACTTACTCGTCGAACAAGCAGTTCAACTACGCAACGTAGCTTCATTCTGTGCTCACTACTGGATACCTCGAACCCCGCCACCTGTTGCCATTAGCAGGCAATATAGTAGCTGCATGGTAGACAATATGTGGGGCGTCGTATCCAGTAAAAGTCTTTGGCCTTTTGCGACCTCTCACCTAGGGGGTTCCTTGTCAGACGGAGAGAGAACAATTTATACACCCGGCCGCATTTGAACTCCCAATACCTGTCCTTTAAGCTGCGAAGGGCAGTCACTCCTGAGTGCTGAACGGGACTTCGGTTCGCCGTGAAAAACGAGATTCCCAGGCAGTGTCTTGGTCTGGGACCCTCTATTCACGAAAACTGCAGAAAATTTTGTATGCGCTATATACGTACTTAGAGAGAAGTAAGATGTTAATTGACGTTCTAATTTCCACAGTCACTGAATGTTGCTTCCTAAGTTGACACCTACTAGCTTCAATTGAACTAGAACCAAATAAAAAAAGTACACTATGCCAACAAAACATGAAATGCGTCAGTCCAGCGACTTATCTCAGCCATTCTCCGTCTTATCAGGGGGTTGCACTATCTTGTTTCGGCTTCTCTGCCGGCGTGTTACCTTACTGTGGCGAGAGTGTTTCACTGCGTTATCAGGGCCGCAGACATGTAATCGCAAACAAACAAAAAATTAATCCCTTAATTTTATATTTTTGGAAGTCATTATTAAAATTTTTTGAGTATGTCTGGTACGGGAATTGGCTACCCTTCAACTACATATACATCTGCATGGGTACTCAGCAAATCTCACTTAAGTGCTTGGCAGGGGATTCATCGAACCACCCTTGCGAGCTCTGATTTCCCTTATTTTATTATGATGATCGTTTCTCTCTATGTAGGTGGGCGTCAACAACATATTTTTGCATTCGGACGGCAAAGTTGGTGACTTAAATTTCGTGAGAAAATTACCACCGCAACGAAAAACGCTATGTTTCGATGATGTCCACCCCAAATCCTGTATGATGTCTGTTACACTCTCTCCCCTTTTTTCTGGATAATACGAAACTTGCTGCCCATCTCTGAAGTTTCTCGATGTACTTCGTTAATCCTATCCGGTAAGAATCCCACATTGCGCAGCAGCATTGCGAAAGAGGACGACAAGCGTAGTGTAGGCAGTCTCTTTAGAAGATCTGTAGCATCTACGTGTCCTGCCAACAAATCGCGGTCTTTGATTCGCCTTCCCCAAAGTATTTTCTATGTGTTTTTTCCAATATTAAGTTGTTCGCATTTGTGATCCCTAGATATTTGGTTCAATTTACGGCCTTTAGATTTGACTGATTTATCGTGTAACCGGAGTTTAACGGATTCCTTTTAGCACTCTTGTGGATGACCTCACACTTTTCATTATTTAGGATCAACTGCCAATTTTCGCACCATACAGATGTTTTATCTAAATCGTTTTGCAATTGGTTTTGATCTTCTGATGGCTTTACTAGACAATAAACAACAGTATCATCTGCAAACAACCTAAGACGGCTGCTCAGATTGTCTCCTAAATCGTTTATATAGATAAGGAACAACAGAGGGCCTATAAAAACTTTGTGTTCTGCCTTACGGCAGGTCTGGTCATGGGGGAAGCCTCGTCAGGGAGGTCCACCGCATAAGCGTCTAGGGAAGTGATTCCAGTGGTGGTTTCCCGTTGAGAGGGCCTATAATGATACCCAGGAGAACGACAGAAATCACTTTTGTTTTACTCGATGACTTTCCGTCAGTTACTACGAACTGTGACCTCTCTGACAGAAAGTCACGAATCCAGTCGCATATCTGAGGCGACGCTCCGTGTGCACGCCATTTGATTACAAACGGTTTGTGAGATACGGTGTCAAAAGATTTCTGAAACTCTAAAAGTATGGAATCAATTTTAAATTCTGTGATGAATTCTTCTCGGTTTATCAGCCGAGTGGTGGCGTCGTCTCGTCGCAACGTTTCGATGAGTTTCGTATCCATCATCTTCTGTCGTAGTTGTGACAAGACGACGCCACCACTCGGCTGATAACCCGAGAAGAATTCATCATTGGAATACTCCGAGAATGACTGCAGTCGCATCAATTTTAAATCCTTTCTCTCTAGCACTCAGCACTTCAGTGGATTAAGGCAGTCAAGGAAGATCGCAAGCAAATTTTTCGAAACCGATACAGTTAAGTGGCTACCTATCTAAACGCATACCACTGAACGCTACAGGCGTGATTACCGTTACAGAGCGTAATAGACTACGCTAAAATTCCTGCTTCGCAGGCGACGTGTAAACAGGGGACGCGGCGATACCTCACGCTGGACAGGAGAGAGAAAAATAAACTGGCCGTCATTTACGTGGATCGACTTCAGCCGTGCCCGGGTCGAAGTGAGGTACGCCCGGACCTCTAAATGGAACTTCACGAGTGATAGCCGCAGCGGGCGCGTCGCTTAACTTATCTCCTCTCATTTAAACAGACAAAATTCCGGACACGGTACACGCTGGAAAGAGGCGGACTCCCGAGGCCCGGACTAATTAATAAGACGTAGAGCGCGGCCCGGGCCCCGCTTAATGGACGACAAAGGCGACGTTAACGAACGGCGCGCAGCCGCCCGCACGGACAACGCCCGCGCCACAGCTGATCGCTAACGAGTAGCCACGTCGTGTCCGTCCGCTTCGACGCGCCCGGACGTAAATATGGATGTAATTTGATTACACGGACAACCGCGTGTTTCTCTTGGCCGTCCGGCCCGAGTGACACGTCGCTGCGTGAGACATGGCACGCCGCATTTCTAGTCGAAGCACACACGCCAGTACAGGTGGAATTCCCGAGCCTCTAATTATACGGAGCAGGTCAGAATTACGGATCGCCGTCCCACGTTCGCTACTGTCTTACACGGATCGGTTGCCAGCCGAGAATCCATGACCAGCTTACAAGATGAGACCCAGCCGCAGTCACTTTGTAAGTAGGCTGTTTAGGTTTTTATGTTGGTAACGTCACCTAGCGCTCTGTATGAAAATCACTGACTGTGCTGTGTTTGTCTCTGATTTTGTTCCATTGTGTCTAACTTCTGCTGTGTTTGTCTCTGATTTTGTTTCATTTGTTGCATTAATTGCAATAATAATCTATTAGCGTCTGGAATCTGTTTCTCTATGCTTTTTGGCAGTGCATTTTCACCGGCAACATTCACATTTTGACAAGCAGACAATGTGTCTTGACTTATTTGAGAAAACGGTGAGGACCCAAAACCTGAATCTGTAGTATTTGCAAGATTGTGTCCTGTCATTTCAGATTCCTGAGGCGAGCTGTTGCCGACCGATCGATCGATAATGCTTCCCTGTTCACTACTTGTTTCACTGTCTACACCATTATTTGCCGCCCGCTCCATTTCCCTATGCGCAGTTACCAAATTACTACTTTGAATGTCTGTTAATTCATTACACACTGGTGCTGATAAGCTACGCTCGTCGTCACTATCATTTCTCAATTTACTTTGGAGCCTAGTGTTACGTTTTTCACACAATATTTCACACGATAACACAGAAAAGCACAATTTGAACAGCAAAAATAAGAAAACACATTAACATAGCACTGAAAATAATATCTAGTTAATCGCAAGCACAGCTGCGAAATACTTGGTGCAAATCTACATGCATGCCACAACTGTTTTACTGTACATCAATGATAAACTACAACAACAAAGGAAATTCTCTCTACAATTGCGCTCTAGTAATAAACAAAAGCTACACTAATTACACAAACTACAAGAAAAAATCAGAAGATTCCAGTGAAGTATCCTCGGCTAAGGGTCGACATATGAAACGTTCCCTTAGAAAAATTATGAATGACTGTGCTGATAAACCACTTTCATTATTTGCTTTTCAAACAGCTGAGCGAAACTAACCGTACTCAGACATTTCTCTCTTTACTTATTCTGATTAACACTAAACTGACACAATATTTTTAGCGCAACACAATCTGACTTTCAATAATCCCTACAAAAGAATGGCCCTGACTAACAATAATCTGTACCTTTCATGAGTCACTTACCTCACAAAAATATTCGTTACTCAAACTACTGCAATACAGCGAGCGCCAATACTGCCAGCTAAATAAAAGATTCTAACTACTGATAGGCATAGTTGGCAAATGAAGGATTTTGACAGAGAAGAAACAATGTATTTACCTTAATAGTGTTCAAAAGTCATAATATATATATATATCAGTTCATGACATCTAGTCTTACAAATTTACTGTCTCTGATGGACACAAGTCCAGATCATCCGCTCTCAAAACTCCGCCGTCTCTCTCCCCACATCCACCACTGCTGGCGGCTCACCTCCAACTGCGCAACGCTACGCGCTGTTCACATCCAACTGCCCAACACTACAATAGCGAACAACAATGCAAACCAGCCACAGACTGCACACAGCACAGTCAGTGATTTTCATACAGAGCGCTAGGTGACGTTACCAACATAAAAACCTGAACAGCCTACTTACAACTTCATAGAGCTGTTATTTGTCTTACACTGCTTTCATTTTACTGTATGAATGCAGTCATTTGGCCACACGGACGCGAGAAACTAGATGAGTTTTTGGAACACCTCAATGGCATCTACAGTAATATCCAGTTCACCATGTAGGTGGAAAAAGATAACGCATTGCACTTCCTCGACGTCCTTGCCCACCGTAAACGAAATGGGTGCCTTGGCCACAGCGTCTACAGAAAACCCATCCACCCAGACCTGTACCTGTACGCCACCAGACATCATCATCCAGCACAGAAATGGTTCAAAAGGCTCTGAGCACTATGGGACTTAACTTCTAAGGTCATCAGTCCCCTAGAACTTAGAACTACTTAAACCTAACTAACCTAAGGACATCACACACATCCATGCCCGAGGCAGGATTCGAACCTGCGACCGTAGCTGTCGCGCGGTTCCAGACTGTAGCGCCTAGAACCGCTCGGCCACTCCGGCCGGCTCCAGCACAGAAGCGCACAGTATTACAAACATTGGTGCATCGTGCAAGAGTAATACCAGACGACGATAACCTGCCCCATGAACTGAGCCACCTACGCAAAGTTTTCAGTAGTACCGGCTAAAGCACGCATCAAGTGAAATAAGTGATTTCTGGGAAATATCAGAATAAGACCACCGACGAAGAGCAGGAAAAGAAACTTGCTTTGCTGCCATTCTGTGGTTCTGTGTCGGACAAGATAAGCCGCCTGTTGAAAAGACACAAGATCAAATCAGTCTTCAGGCATCCAACGAAAATTCGTCAATTACTGAGACCAGTTAAAGACGCAATAGGTCTCAGAACACCTGGAGTTTACGAAATACCTTGTGAGTGTGGCCAGAAGTACATCGGACAAACAGTGCGCACTGTGGAACAACGCAGAAAAGAACATGAGAGGTATTATCGCCTACGCTGTCCAGAGAAATCTGCGTTAGCTGAGCATGCGTTAGAAAATGTTCACCACATAAAATTTGACGATACCTCTGTCGTGGCGCGCACTAACGGCTTCTGGGACAGTTTAATAAAGGAAGCTATTGAAATAAAAATTACCGCAAACACCCTGAATAGAGACGTTGGCTTGCAGCTCAGCGCTGTGTGGGATCCAGCGATCGCGCGGTTGAAGAGGGCAGCACATCAAACGCCGACTCATAACATGCCCTTATATGGCAATGTCACGGGTACCAGTGACGTCACAGCCGGCAGCTAGCGTATATAAGGGCACACCAACAGCCCACGGGCAGTCATAAAACTTGGAAATGGCCAAGGAGTGCTTGGCCGAAAGCTTGTGAAGTTTTAAACAATTGACGCGGTTGGAAACCCGAGAACATTTTATTCTTTCATTTTACGTTTCATTCTATTTAAAATAACACTGTGAAGCGTTTCCAACAAATTTTTCTCATCTTCAGGAGTTTCTCCATACAGAATAGATGCTTATGTACATAAAATTTACATTCATACTGCCAAAGAATTTGTGCAGCTTCTGGACATTCTGCTGTTGTGATCGGGAGGCTGGAAAAACAGACAGGTCCAACTATACCAACTTTTGTTGGAATGACGTAGACCCAGAAGGCTAAGTCTTGTTACTTGTATGGTTGAACAACACATTCTGAAAGAGACTCGTGTAGACATTGCTGCGTCGTTTACTAAACTGCAAGAACCATGTGATACATACTTATTATGTCAGTTGTTTGACTTCCTATTTTGGTGCACCTAACCTTCATTCCTCTCGCATTTCTAGCTATAATCACTAGATTATATGAAAGCGTAGTGTCTGTTCTTTCGGACGTGTCCTAAAAAAGACACCAAGCATTCACATAATCGATTCGCCTAGATAGGCAATGGAGCCACCTTCTTCAGTGCGGATGCCCACGTTCTTCCGACCTCCCGCGGCAATCTCATACTGTAATACTCCACACTGTAAATCACGCATTTTGATGCGCTTCAAATACACTCCTGGAAATGGAAAAAAGAACACATTGACACCGGTGTGTCAGACCCACCATACTTGCTCCGGACACTGCGAGAGGGCTGTACAAGCAATGATCACACGCACGGCACAGCGGACACACCAGGAACCGCGGTGTTGGCCGTCGAATGGCGCTAGCTGCGCAGCATTTGTGCACCGCCGCCGTCAGTGTCAGCCAGTTTGCCGTGGCATACGGAGCTCCATCGCAGTCTTTAACACTGGTAGCATGCCGCGACAGCGTGGACGTGAACCGTATGTGCAGTTGACGGACTTTGAGCGAGGGCGTATAGTGGGCATGCGGGAGGCCGGGTGGACGTACCGCCGCATTGCTCAACACGTGGGGCGTGAGGTCTCCACAGTACATCGATGTTGTCGCCAGTGGTCGGCGGAAGGTGCACGTGCCCGTCGACCTCGGACCGGACCGCAGGGACGCACGGATGCATGCCAAGACCGTAGGATCCTACGCAGTGCCGTAGGGGACCGCACCGCCACTTCCCAGCAAATTAGGGACACTGTTGCTCCTGGGGTATCGGCGAGGACCATTCGCAACCGTCTCCATGAAGCTGGGCTACGGTCCCGCACACCGTTAGGCCGTCTTCCGCTCACGCCCCAACATCGTGCAGCCCGCCTCCAGTGGTGTCGCGACAGGCGTGAATGGAGGGACGAATG
The DNA here is from genome assembly GCF_021461385.2 of Schistocerca piceifrons. Taxonomy (NCBI): domain Eukaryota; kingdom Metazoa; phylum Arthropoda; class Insecta; order Orthoptera; family Acrididae; genus Schistocerca; species Schistocerca piceifrons. The sequence continues at coordinate 1,056,315,354 of NC_060138.1, forward strand.
GAGACGTGTCGTCTTCAGCGATGAGAGTCGCTTCTGCCTTGGTGCCAATGATGGTCGTATGCGTGTTTGGCGCCGTGCAGGTGAGCGCCACAATCAGGACTGCATACGACCGAGGTACACAGGGCCAACACCCGGCATCATGGTGTGGGGAGCGATCTCCTACACTGGCCGTACACCACTGGTGATCGTCGAGGGGACACTGAATAGTGCACGGTACATCCAAACCGTCATCGAACCCATCGTTCTACCATTCCTAGACCGGCAAGGGAACTTGCTGTTCCAACAGGACAATGCACGTCCGCATGTATCCCGTGCCACCCAACGTGCTCTAGAAGGTGTAAGTCAACTACCCTGGCCAGCAAGATCTCCGGATCGGCCCCCCATTGAGCATGTTTGGGACTGGATGAAGCGTCGTCTCACGCGGTCTGCACGTCCAGCACGAACGCTGGTCCAACTGAGGCGCCAGGTGGAAATGGCATGGCAAGCCGTTCCACAGGACTACATCCAGCATCTCTACGATTGTCTCCATGGGAGAATAGCAGCCTGCATTGCTGCGAAAGGTGGATATACACTGTACTAGTGCCGACATTGTGCATGCTCTGTTGCCTGTGTCTATGTGCCTGTGGTTCTGTCAGTGTGATCATGTGATGTATCTGACCCCCGGAATGTGTCAATAAAGTTTCCCCTTCCTGGGACAATGAATTCACGGTGTTCTTATTTCAATTTCCAGGAGTGTATGTTGTAGAGACACTTACCCTAAGTACCTGGCTATCTGTTTTTTTAGCGACGAGCATTGGTTTTTGAGAAAATCGATTTTGAAGTTCATTGCGCCCTGTATATATCCGTAACATTAGATGTATTTCGACCAAGTCATCGTAGTGCAGCGGTAGAGGTTCACGTCCACCGCGATGGAGGTACCGTGTTAGAATCCCGCTCGCGTACTTTTTTTTTCAAAACCTACTGAATTTTTCAATTTCATTTCAAAGAATATCAAAAAACAGTGTAAGGTGTGCGAAATTATAAAGATATATACAGTTATTAATTTTTCAAATATTCATTCCGTTTGTGGTTCGCAGTTGGAGTTCCAAATGTTCGTACAATTGTCACGTCTTGTATTACCTCTCCTGTGAATACCGTTAGCCGTAACGGGAACCCCAGCTCCTAGTTGCGGCCAATGAGGATGCGAGTTGCATTGCTTTACGTTCGCATCTAACTACAGCGTCAGTTGCTCGCAAAGCGTCTCTAGTGCCGTGTGTTAGAAAAATTCTGTTAAATGGAAGAACCAAGTGCAGTAGTGCAGCTAGAACAAGATCCACAAGTAGAGGAGTTGAACGAATAATCAAAAAGCGAAATCACAAATGCCATTAAATACGCCGAAGATCTACTCCGCGAGCAGGATTCGAACACGGTACTTCCAGCGCGGTAGCCCTGAACCGTTACCTCTGCGCTACGCTTACTTGCTCGGAATATACGTAATGTTAGGGATATACAAAGCGCACAATGAGCTTCAAAGTCGATTTTCTCAAAAACCAAGGCTCGTCGCTAAAAAACCGGATAACCATGTACTCAGGGTAAGTTCCTGTGCAATATATTTGAATCGCATCAAAATCAGTGATTTACAGTATGGAGCGTCCCCTTGTCAGAGTGACGAGCATGGAGGAAACGGACGCGGACTGTGGATAGGTGGTGCTCGATGACAATGTGGGTCGGCCGTGAGGCGCGCAGAGGTAGTCCGTGCTGTTGCGATGAACACCGTGTGCAACGGTTAACGCACCTGCTTACTAAGCAGGAGATCCCGGATTCGAATCCGGGGCAGCCACACAATTTCACTAGTTACCGCTGATTCCGCGTAATGTCCCGATGCAGCTGACGTAAGTAATGCCTTTCCTTTCTGCCCCTCCATCTTCAGTTTACATTTAAGGAATCACTAGAACTTGGCGCTGAATTTTATGAATTTCGCTGCATGACACAATTATTTACTTTGTAGCTGGTTGTATTCTTTCATTTACTGGTTGTATACAATATGGCAGACACGCCGTTTGCGACAGGATACCGACTATCGATTCTGTCGTTATCGATACCTACAGTATCACAGCAGTGTGATCATCTGAGGAGAAATCGATATTTCTAAAAAGGTTGGTCACAAAACTTGAAGGGAAAAATCTAGGTGTTAAAAAAGTAACTGCGTAGAAATTGTAACAGAGGAAATACGTCACTTAATCACCGAAGGAAGGAAAGACAAAAATGTTCAGAAAAACAGGGAAATGAAGCAATATATTGCACTTACGAATGAAATCAATAGGAAAAGCAAGAAATTTAAAGTGGAATAGCTGCACGAGTGCTGTAAAGTCATAGGAAAGAAAATAGTCATTGCAAGAAGATATTCACCACAAAGAACGTAATTTAACGTTAAGAAAACAAAATACATCAGGATGATGCTGAAGAGAGAGTGGATATGTTACAAATACTCGATTCGGGGAACATATGGGATTTAGTACTGGAGTTTGACAGAACTTTGGAAAACTTGCGGTCAAACAAGGTAGAATGAATAGCTGAAATCGTAGAGGAAAGTGACAGCCAAACGATTGCTGAAATCAGTCTCTAGAATCTTTGAGACGGGAGACGAATCATTAGGGTTTCGAAAGAATGTGATTCTGACATCCCAAAGATAGATAGATGTGGAAATTATGGCACAATTTTTGACTTGCAATTTATCTGAGTTGCTGACCAGTATAGTATACAAAAGAACGGAGAAGACAGTTAATCCTTTGTTAGGTTGCAGTTATTTTCGTTTTGGGCAGGATCGGTTCGCTAAATTTTATCATAGAAGCAACAGATCATTTATCCCTCCCCCGCTCCCCCCCCCCCCCCTCCTCGTCACCCCACACCACCATCTTTCCACACAAGCGACTTATCTTTTGTTGGTGCCCCCTTCTTTCTCTTCCTCCCTCATACTAATCATTAGTTGCCATTTCTTGGGCTTCTAGTAAATAAAAAGACAGCTAAACCTAGTAAGGGCCGAAATTCGCTGTTTTAATACTAATTGTTATGCTACGTGTGTACAAATTGAGTATTAGGAGCGCTCCTGGAGCCCCAAACAACCGCTTGTGTCACTTGGGCGTAGACCGCCTCTGATGTTAAAAACGTTAAAGGCACGAAAGGTGTAGTCCTGATATTGCTATTGATGAAGGAAGCAACACTTGAGAAAAAAAGATCTAGATACTTACAGCATTCGCCAGCCGGAGTGGCCGAGCGGTTCTAGGCGCTACAGTCTGGAACTGCGCGACGACTACGGTCGCAGGTTCGAATCCTGCATCGGGCATGGATGTGTGTGATGTCCTTAGGTTAGGTTAGGTTTAAGTAGTTCTAAGTTCTAGGCGACTGATGACCTCAGATGTTAAGTCCCATAGTGCTCAGAGCATTTGAACCATTTTTTTGAACTTACAGTATTCGTCGACCTGTAAAAGAAATTTGCGAATATAATATAAGACAAAAAAAAACTACGCACCTCTAATGAATTACGTGAATGGGACGGAAATCAGTAGATGTGATGTTCATGTACACAAAAACAAATGATTACAATTTAAAAGACTGGGTTTATTCAAGAGAAAGAGGTTCAGTTCAGGAAGACAATAGCGCGTTAGTCAGCTGCGGTCCTTAAGTAAGCAGTTCTTCTATTCAGCGTTGACTGATAGAGTTTTTGGATGTCCTCTTGACGGATACAGTGCCAAATTATGTCCAAGTGCCGGCCGTAGTGGCCGTGCGGTTCTAGGCGCTACAGTCTGGAGCCGAGCGACCGCTACGGTCGCAGGTTCGAATCCTGTCTCGGGCATGGATGTGTGCGACGTCCTCAGGTTAGTTAGGTTTAAGTAGTTCTAAGTTCTAGGGGACTGATGACCTCAGAAGTTAAGTCCCATAGTGCTCAGAGCCATTTTTTATGTCCAAGTGGCGCGTAAGATCGTCAAAATCCCGAGCTCAGAAATGGTTCAAATGGCTCTGAGCACTATGGGACTTAACATCTGAGGTCATCAGTCCCATAGAACTTAGAACTACTTAAACCTAACTAACCTAAGGACATCACACACATCCATTCCCGAAACAGGATTCGAACCTGCGACCGTAGCAATTGCGCGGTTCCAGACTGAAGCGCCTAGAACCGCTCGGCCACTACGGCCGGCACTTGTACATAATTTGGCACCATATCCGTCAAGAGGACATCCAAAAACTCTATCAGTCAATGCTGATTGGAACGCCCTACCCATAAAGCTCAAAACGTGCTCAATTAGGGAGAGATCTGATGAACTTGCTGACCAAGGTAAGGTTTGGCAAGCACGAAGACAAGCGGTAGAAACTCTAGCCGTGTGCGGGCGTGCCTTATCTTTCTGAAATGTAATAAACAAAATTCATTGTGTATGTTTATTAGTTTCAGAAATACAGACGTGCCAAATCGGATGATTCTCTTTGATACACCCTGTATATTAATGTAACTGATACGGATGAAATAAAAAAAAAAAATCCAATTTCCTCAATCTGAAATGCTAAATGAGACAGGATAGTCACAGATACATTCTGCAGCAGTTTGGCCTCTGTCCACTTTGTGTGTGTGTGTGTGTGTGTGTGTGTGTGTGTGTGTGTGTGTGTGTGTGTGAATATGTGTTGTATTAGTGCGTGCGTGTATGATCCTGTGAGAACACGTACGTGCACATTCTTTCTGTCAGTATAGCTAAGCCAGATTACATCGACCATAGTTTACGACTTCATTAACTGTAAATGTAATTAATAATAAAGAAGGAGCGCCTTACACATAGCTAGGGCTTCGCGTGTCACGCGGTTTCGATTTGCTGGCTCGGAAAACGGCCCCTCGGCCGGTGGCTGCAGCAGAGGAGGACGATATGTATGCAAATGCGCGGCCCCGCGCCTCGGGCAGCGTTTCTTATTCCGCGTAACGACCCGCCTAGAAATGCGTACGCACCGCCTGATGCGAATCTCCGGCATACTTACAACGCGAATGAGACAGCCCCTTATGCGTAAGTCTCTTTCTAGGAAATCTGACTCTCACTTCGTTTGAATGTTCATCGATCTCTTCACAATTAGAGGTTTCCTCAATTAGAGCCTGCGCAATTTGATTGTCATCTTTTAATCTGAAAATAACTGCTATTCGTAGAATGCTGTTACTTAAGTACTTGTTTAACGTTCGATTTATACTTCGTTGACTAACAACTTGATACGTCCGCTAGACACCGTGCAGGTGTCACATCCCACAGGCTATTTTTATAGAATTAACTGAACTTACGTACTCTTATTGATGCCTGCATTCGGAATATGTGATATATTATTTGTGCTAGATCTGTTAAGTGCTCAAAGTTGCCATCAAATAACCTCCAGTTCCACAAATATTTTACAGTTCACTAAGACAGCAACATAGACCGTAGTGTGATCTTTTGGTGCTGTAAAGTTTAGACAAAAACTTAATGCCCTTTCACATGCGCACATACGTTATGAAAGCTGAAAAGTACTTCTTGAAGTATCAGAAAATTTTAGTAAGTAGGTAATCAATAACATTTGCGTGATCATTATGAATTACGGCGTTCAACTAACCCCAGCGGCAAACGCTGAAAGAGAAGCATTGGGCATCACGAAGACGTTTGTTTACTGTTGAAATTCCGATAACGTGCGCTGGAAGAAGAGTCACACAACATATGACTTACTCCCAGCTACGTCTGGCAAAATGACCACGAGAGAAACTGAGATAAATTAGAGCTCACGCAATGGTTTCCCGAATGCCGATCTTGCCAAGCAACATTCGCGAGTGGAAGAGGCATGGGGAGAAGAGTGTGGTGATGCCAGAAGTACCCTCCGCGATACACCATAACTTAGCATGCTGAGTAGAGATGTAGATGTAGACAGATTAAAACTGAGAATGGCGTTACTTGTCTGGCGATATACGTTCAAATGTGTTCCGAGTGATCTGCTACTGAGCACTTTGAACTAAAATAATTAAAGAGTCAGCTGGAATCTGGAACCGTTGCTTATAAGGAGCGAGGAATAACAGACAATCCAAAAATCGTGCACGAATGAAATAATCGATGTGCTGTTAACAGATTCTACTATCGGAAGATAACTGCAACGTACTCTTAAAACAGAGCTATGAACAACTCGAAATCAGAAGAAACGTGGACTGAAGCTATTAAAAACGTAAATTTTTCAAGAGCGCCCCGTATTAAACTGTGAAAGGAAGCTCTGTCGCTCCCGAACAGTATCGTGTGGGTAGTACCATATGGCTACTGCAGCACGAAGTAAATACGAGTACACGGTTTTGCGTCCAAACCTCCCGACCCACACATGTGGTCCTGTTTACAGAACGCATCTCACCCTCATGTGAATTTCCGAAGCAGTCACAAACCTCACGGCACTCTTTGTTTTATAAAGAGAGTCATCAATGGTCGTACAGTACATTTCGGAAATAATTATTACACAAAGTTAACTTGAACTTTGTATATGTTTATCATCTTGGTTACTAAGTTCTGCGCTTGTTAATTTCATAACAAATTCTTATTTCACACATAAATAAGAATAAGTCTGTGTGTGTGTGAAATCTTATGGGACTTAACTGCTAAGGTCATCAGTCCCTAAGCTTACACGCTACTTAACCTAAATTATCCTAAGGACAAACACACACACCCATGCCCGAGGGGGATTCGAACCTCCCGGGACCAGAAGAATAAGTCTGTAAACTGTGCTAATTCAAATTTAATATTAGGTAACGCAAGTGAAGATCCTCATACTGCAAGGGAAACGGACTCAGAAGAAATTGGTTTCAGCAGGAGAGACAAGTCTCCGTTTTGAACAGCATAAATGAAGCCAATCACGATCCGCCGTTACTCTTTTGGGACCACGCACATTGCTATGGTGGTGCAAATGTCACGAAGAGCGTACCTATAAGAGCGTCTACGCTGCTATTGATGTATACGACACAAATAATATAGTTAAACGTGCAGATAGTGAGTTAATGTAAGATGCGCGCCCCTTCTTCATTAGTTGACTAAAGGAGTGACTTCTCTGTAAGCACTAATAGAGCAGTTACGTTGCCTCGGGGCCGGCTTAACCCAACGGAAATCGACGTGGAGAGAGGACAGAGTTCTGTTCCCATGCTGTGTATGCGTTCGAGCTTGTCAATCCGACGTCTACCGTCTTCGGTGATTTTACCTTCAATTCCTACATCATTATTGCACTATTGCACATATTATGAATGCCTGAATTGCCATGCTCCACACTACATAAAATTTTTCCGCACATCTTCCTAGCGGCATGAAATAATGATTAACGAAGAGTGAATCTGCATATCTCTCTTTCAGCGTAACGTTTCCCTATAGTAGATGTTGTTTACTTAGAAAAGACCGCTCTAATGTAGCCTTCAGCTAGCATCTAGATCAGAAAACTTCAATACTCTCTCCTGAACGTACGTGGATGTCGAAGATTAAGTAACTTCTACTTTCTAAAAGCTCATTCGGCTGTTCATCGTGCACTTCAAACCCTTCTGTATACAGAGAGTAAGAGTTGGTGTACTTCAGCGTATGCAGCAAGTTTTCTCCACTAGTACAATAAGCACTTGAAATAAAAAAGGCCTACGTAAGTGTGAGGCGGGGATCGGAAAAACACCCTTCCCCATGCTCCCTTCCGCACCGCACTGGTCTGTGTTATTGGCCGCTGAAAAAATATTACGTCACTAGAATATTTCACTGGTACATTGTTCTCCGTTTAAGGTATCCCAGTATCCTCTTCTTGTTTGTGTACAGGGCCAGTGAGAAAGAGGAAAATTCTAGTGAAACGTGAATCCCGACTTCTCGTCCACATTGCAAGTAAGAAACCTACCATTGGAGCTATTTTAACTGAATTAAACGAAACATGTATCGTGACGAATAGACAACGTCTCATTAGTTGCACACAGAAGTTGGTACGTCAGCCAATTACTACACACATATGGGGAACTTAACCAAGATTTATTCGGAAGTATAGGCACAGTAAAGGAATGGGTTGATTTAATATCCATTGACAGAGAGATAAAATGTTACACCATCAAGAGTAGTCAACGATCTTTGTGAACTGTCACAAGATGTGTTTCCAGAACGGCAAGAGATTCCTCAAGATGACATTCGCAGTTTGTTTGTTTCCATGCAACAATTGCAAGAGTAGAATATTACAGTTGTAACGACGTAATTAAAATCGAATAAACAATTACAATGGAACTGTGGTATAAGGTCGTCGAGAATATACTAATGATGACCTTAAACTACGGGGTTTCCGCGTTTATTTCTTACAGCTGTATTATATCTTATATCTTTTGACGGTGCCTATCTTGTCTACAGTTTGTGTTTTATGTAACATTCTAGGGTGAAAGCTATATCTGATGTCGATCATATGGATGGAAACCGAAAATGAAAGAAAAAAGACTTGTTTGATATTCTATATGTATTGCACAACAAGCCGCGGTATCCTCTATTGTGCTAACACCACATATCGTGAACAACACAAGAGTGTACACCATCCGTCCAAAAAATTTCGAGACTGATCTTATTTCTGACGTGTAAGTGATACCAGTGCGGCAACTAAGTTGGCAGCTTGAAGTAACCTCTGTAAACAGCATACATTCATTAGAACAATTAGTTGAGAGCAGCTAGTGTTAAGCAGTGGGCGTGTGGCCGCAGTGTGGCAATGTTGTTGTGTCACAAAACGCAGTGAAGCAGCGAACTGAACCTCTCTAAACCATGTGATGGTAAACATGTACAACATTGTCCAGAACGTCTGAAGAAGGGAAAGGGCAAAATTTGTCCTGTAGATCTGTAATCCCGACAAAAAACAACAAAACTTTGCCGCCTGTCGCTACTTGATTGAAATGCAAAACGCAGACAGTTTTTTCTGGTAAAAATCGCCTCTGGGAACGAGACTTGGTGTTACCAATACATGCAGACTACAAAACAACAAAAGTGCTGAAACTCACTCAAAGGGTAAACGCTTTGACGACATAACCGAGCCGGCCGAAGTGGCCGTGCGGTTCTAGGCGCTGCAGTCTGGAGCCGCGAGACCGCTACGGTCGCAGGTTCGAATCCTGTCTCGGGCATGGATGTGTGTGATGTCCTTAGGTTAGTTAGGTTTAACTAGTTATAAGTTCTAGGGGACTAATGACCTCAGCAGTTGAGTCCCATAGCGCTCAGAGCCATTTGAACCATTTGACATAACCGACATTCGAGAAAACTACGGTCGCAGGTTCGAATCCTGGCTCGGGCATGGATGTGTGTGATGTCCTTAGGTTAGTTAGGTTTAAGTAGTTCTAAGTTCTAGGGGACTGATGACCTCAGAAATTAAGTCCCATAGTGCTCAGAGCCATCTGAACCATTTTGAAAAAATGGTTCAAATGGCTCTGAGCACTATGGGACTCAACTGCTGAGGTCATTAGTCCCCTAGAACTTAGAACTAGTTAAACCTAACTAACCTAAGGACATCACAAACATCCATGCCCGAGGCAGGATTCGAACCTTCGGCCGTAGCGGTCTTGCGGTTCCAGACTGCAGCGCCTTTAACCGCACGGCCACTTCGGCCGGCTCCATTTTGAACCACGTCAAAAAACACACTACTCGCATACCGAATTCCTGTCGCGCGTATTATTATTAGATGCTTACGGTAGAGTTATTAGGATGATTTCGTTTGCTATCAGTCCTCAAACACAAAGAGAGTATTGTCCCGGTAACTGCGGTCACCACTGCTGTCGCGTTAAAGCGCAGCAATAGCTGCGCCCATCGCCTTTTTTGCGATCCGCAAGCGCCCTACTGTTTGTCACGTGGCCTGTCCCGCTGATCTACGTATCGAGTCTTTTGTTTACGATCGAGTCGGCCGTTTTTACGCTGCTCGTCGAGCCTCCACAGAGCCGCTGGACGTGACGTGTGGGCTGCGTGGGCTGAGCGGTGGCCACCGCGAGTGTGGTCCGGGCTGCGGACCGCTTGGTATTCTGCAGGCGACGCCTCGGTACGTTTTTGTCGCCCGGCCGCCGCTGACAGACGAAGCGAGCGCTCAATCAAGAAGCGCGCCACGACCAGATCCGCGCACACCTGCGCAGCCCCGCCACGTGCGCCGACTGCCGACAGCGCCTGCTGCACGCTCACCGTTTAATTTAGGCTGCGCGCGAAGACTGGGTGAGAAGTCGCACGACTAGAGCGTACAACCGGGAGTCACATTGTTCACCTAGTCGCCAGACTGTGCTTCGTAAAGTAATAACATATTTCTATACGACCCATACGGGCCTGCGGAACTAATTAGGATATGCATCACCAAATTGCCGATGCACTTGCGCCACGTCATTCTTGCGGGACGATGCATAGAGGACGTGGAAACGTTTAAGTCACTTCTACGAGAGTTGGAATATAATACAGGAGAATGCCCGCCTAATTCAGGTACAAAGTTATTACGGGGCACAGCAGCGCGATCGCAGTCGTGGCCGTAGTACTAATCAACGGCGTGACTGGTCGTCGCGTCGCGAACGGAACAATAATCGTGACCGACCGTATAGAAACTGGGGTAACAGTCGCGAACACAGGTGGAACAACGGAAATGATCGAGGACGTGGACAGGATCGTGAACGCAACAGTTATGGCAACCAGAATCGATACTACGGTGAACACGGTGGCAATAGGATTGTAGGCGGAGCACCACATGATGTTGAAATTCGGCCGGCTAACCCAAGACATAACCGAGCAAATGGAAATGAACAAAACCGGCAATGACAAATGATCAGCGCAGAAGGCGCTCAATCGGAACAAATGAGTGACATGGCAAATGAGTACATAGAGAGGAGAATGCATTGATTGGTTTACATTTCTGACATTGTTGTTGTTGTTGTGGTCTTCAGTCCTGAGACTGGTTTGATGCAGCTCTCCATGCTACTCTATCCTGTGCAGAGTGACATGGCAAATGAGTACATAGAGAGGAGAATGCATTGATTGGTTTACATTTCTGACATTGTTGTTGTTGTTGTGGTCTTCAGTCCTGAGACTGGTTTGATGCAGCTCTCCATGCTACTCTATCCTGTGCAAGCTTCTTCATCTCCCAGTACCTACTGCAACCTACATCCTTCTGAATCTGCTTAGTGTATTCATCTCTTGGTCTCCACCTATGATTTTTACCCTCCACGCTGCCCTCCAATACTATGACATATGCATTTTGAATAATATGTTGGTAAAAATAATGACAAAGATGTTTCTATGTGATTGATGGATGTGATGTTTCTAGTTTTTTTTCCTTTCCTTGTGCAATTAGGATTTAGGTTGGTTCAAATGTGAAGATAAAAGGTTTCTTTGTGAACGAGTGAAATGCTGTTTATGGTTTTTTTGTGTAAATTGAAAAGAGTCGCTCCTGAGAGAAGCAAGATCTGTGTTGAATTAATGCAAAACTCAGGGGAATATCTGATCTGTGGGTATTATGGGTCTGGCAAACCCAGGTCCCCAGCTGTTAGTAGCCTTGTTTCCGATTTTCTGCTTTCAGTGCTACTATCTATCTATTACTGTTCTATATCTGTCAGTATAAATGAGGATCTCTTACTATAGTATGCGTGCTGTATGAATATTTTAAGCTAGGAGAACTCTGAGAAAGGAATGAGTAAGTTTGGAATCTTGAAAACAGGATGCAGTAATACGATTGTTTAACCAATGGCTTCCCAATATGTGCTAATATGTTAATACTGATGATATATGTCTTTTTTGTTCTTTATAGCAGAGTACGTAAAGTGCTGTCTGTGGATTTCGTAAGTAGATTGACTCCCTTCAGGGTCAAAGAAGAGTTGTGGTTTGTGTAATTTACGTGGCCCTGAAACACTATTATGATAGTCAAATGACGAGCAGTTTGCCAGCAAATGGAGAATGGAACAAAAATATGGATGCTTTTTGTAGTCTTGATTGATGTTGAGCCAGAGCCTGAAAAGTTACTCTGCGTTAATACTTGTCGTAGAAAAGTGACGTTTATGTGTTTTACTGATGCTGTGAGCATTACAGCTTGCTGTTTTCGCTGGTGCGGGATGCACTGTAGCCTGTATAATTTGTACTGAGGAAATTTCCCTCTTGACGGTAGAGGAAGATTAAATAATTTTGACTAAGAGGCCGAAGGAAAGCTTGGTTTAACGTAATAAGGATGAAGCAAAACATTTGTCATTTAAACTACAGGATGATTTGGATCTTTTGTGTCAGTTGTAAGTTCAATAGGATGTTAAGATGAAACTGTTTTACAGAATAGAGGAGACCACAATTTTGCCATTCATGAGAAATGAATCCAGAATAACCACCACAGGCGAAATAACTGATTTGGAAGCGATAGGTAACTTAAAGAAGGAACGAAATTGGAGCAAAATGGGTAAGAAAATGTAGTATAATCTGTATAATGAAAATATTTTTACCCTTCTCAGAGTCATCTGTGTGATTAATTCTTGTGATAACGTAATCTTAGATGAAATTGTCTTACTGTCTTATGTATGAACATATGAGTATGATAAATGTATAATTGCGAGTCTCTTATCAGGTGTGTCAACTGGTATAAATGTTTTGGCGTGTAAATAACCATTTTTCTTTTTACTGTGTATGTTTAAGGAAAGTTTCTCCATATTTATCATGTGACAAGACATATGCCGCGAGCGTCAAGAAGAGGACGAATTAGAACAATGTTGTAGTGGTATAAACACTGTGTTGAAGTAGCCCATTGAAGTAGTTTGTTGGATTAACTAGTAATTGATTGAAGTAAAATTTTGAGTAATTCATGTTTATGGGTAGTTAGTTTATAGAATAGACAACTGGTGTGCATGTGTGTGTGTAAATAACATGTGAACCCTATGCTTTCCTGACCTATACTTGCACAAGGCATAATCCTATTCATTTTAGTGAATTAATAAGTAGCATTTGATTTATTAAAACGTAAGTGAACCACATTAGTGATGTGGATTTAAATATTATATTGTCAGTTCATTTAATTTTTTTATACCGTCAAGTCAATTCACTTTTATTTCTTTTTATATTGTCAAGTCATTTAACTTTTATTTTTATATTGTCGATTCATGTAACTATTTCATTTAAAAAAAATTAAGTCTCACTTTTTTTCTTAAAAATTGTGGTGTGATGTATGACATTTTGTAATCACATAACTATGATGAACAATTTCTGTGAATGCAGTTGAGAACGTGAAAACGAACCGGCTAAACTCTTACGAGGCAGCGGGAGCAGCGAGGAGGAGGACTAGTTGTAAACAGACGGGTTTCCAAGCGGGACATACTGTCAACCGGGCCACTTCCAGAGCGCGGTCGACAACAAAAGAAGGGTACGCGGCAAACACTTTCCCTTGCACCCAGAGCTAATGGCCGGCCACACCAGTGCGACCCTTCGTGGAGGCGATGACCTGAGATGGCCGAGCGGTCCACCGCTGAAAATTCATCAGATGGCAACGCACCACACGCATGCGACCGTGACGAGACGGCCGCGGTGAAACAACAGAAGACAGGGGATAAAGGGGCGTGGAGCCTTTTGACAGGTACTGTCCAGAGAAACTTGCAGACGTCAACGACGACTATCAACATTTCTTGGCGGAAGCCCATTGTCAAGCGACAGTAAATCATGGTTCGGTGTTCTCTGGTTGCTAAGGGTGGCACAAAGAAAAGCCACTAAGTGTCATCCTTGCCCAGGAATATCAAACCGCCGAGCCAATTGAGAATAAATCAAGAATTTAACAACACAAGGGGTGTGGAGCCTTTTGACACGTACTATCCAGATTTGTGATATTTTGTTTCGTAAATTCATTCCTGTGGCATTGCTTCGTTTATCAGTCAGATTGCTATTCATTCTCATTGGACTGTGATCGATTAGCCTTTTCATGGGGCATATTTATAGTGAGGAACCCCATAAGGGTAACAATCACATAATTAATTGTAGTTTCAATATAATGACACAGTGATCATTGTTTTCTAACTAACTGAAATATAGTAGAGTGATTAAATTAGTGCCACAAAGTTATTTTAATTCTGCAAATTATTAGTTTTATAAGATATAGAATTTTTTTGCGATAACCAGTTTGTAAAACATGTTTTTTTAGTTTTATCATATTTTTGCTTTTGCAGATTGTGCATTGTAATGTTCTGCTTTATAATACTGATGTTATTTTCATGTTTTTTTTAATTGCTGTGGCACCTTTGCTATTACCATAAATTTTACTTGTTAATAAACAGTCATAAATTTTCCAGTGATCAGTTGGCTCTTGCAATGAGCAAATACTGGTGAACTCCATAAGGGTAACAACCAGAAATTGTTTTCATATTAATGACACAGGGACCATTGTTTTTACTTGCTGACCGAATTAGGTCTACACGATCTTTTAAAGAGGTGTCACAGATTGTGTTGTTTTTCTCATTGAAATTGGTAAGTTCTAAAGATATGTTGAAATTATTGTATCTTAGCAAACAGCTGGTGACCTTGTGCCTTTTCTTTACATTTTGGTTTAAGTTGGGTGTGAGAAGCCTGCTTGGGAATGTCCTAGCATGGCCAGAAAATTCCCTACACAATCTTTTCCCGGAGCGTTGGGGTTATGAAAGGTCTCTGTTGGATTCCTTTCATGTTAGTTTCTTAAATCTGTTGCCATTTACGGCATACATTCCACTTCTAAATTTCCTGTGGTGTTTCTGACTATCTGGGAGGAGACTGAGCAGTGAAACGTGTTACTTTTACACATAAACAAGAACGATCTGTCACACTACTACACTTTAAAACACATTTTATATGTAATTCATGTCACACAGTCTCATACAGAACCTACATCCGCTTTCTTTTATATACTGTATATGATAAGATACTATCATCCCCCTTCCCTTCTGTGTGAAGGAATGAATGAGCAAATGTATTTCAAATTGCATGCTTGATGGTAGCAGACAAGCCTGTCTGCTAGAGAACAGTAGGACCAACGTCGGGACAGGTAGCTACGCTTTCTAAAAGCAGAGAGGTTTCTATTCTTAGTATGGTCCTACTTTGTCATGTTGGTATAGGAAGCTGCCTCTCTGGTCACCTCCTTTTGTATCTGTTAAGCACGCTCGGTAGGAGCCCAGGTCAGTCTGTCTGCGGCGAGCGTCTAAAGTGGTATGGTCTCCGGCTAAGCGCGTGTCTGCTAAGTCCGTAGGACAATGGATTTCTTAAGTTCAGCCTAACTGAAAATTTAATCACCTTTGTTTCAGGTTTAGGTCTAAAATATCTAATGTTATCTTAAATTGCATCGCAGTGTATTTCGAGTGTGAAGTTCAGAATATCTTCCAGTAGTTGCTTTGTCACTACTTTGTGAGGAAAGTGGAACAACGTGTTGATCAGTAACTCTAACTAAGATCATCAATCTTAAATGCGGATGTGCGTGAGATTATAACGTCTCGTCTTGATAATATATTTCAATATAGCAACTTTTCTTTATGTTCAACCCACGTGGGGTGCACTTTGTGAGACCAGTACCACGTGCTTGTACAATTGTTTGACCCATCAGGTTAATCGTAAGACGATAGTAACCAGTTTGAGGTTTTTCTTTTGTAAACTGCTTTTCGATCTAATTTATTTTAATTATCACAATTATTGTGGAGTTTCACTCTTTGTGTAAACCAAGTTGACCGCGTGAAGCATGTGGTGTAATCATCAAAGTAGCCCTCAGCTATTCTTTTTGGGAAGATTTCACAGAGAGTTAGTATGAATTTAGTATACCAGTAATTACATGACGGACAGGATTGCGCTACAAACGTAACTTCTTTGGGTTAAAATTGAATCGGTTGGTTGTGGTTAATTTCCTCTTGCATATGTTTCAACGTTCTTTGTGTGTTATTTTATGAATGCAGTGTTGTATGCAGTCTCCCAATCTTGGCTCCATATTTGACGTGTTCTGTAAGATTACAAACTCACATTTTCACAATCCTAAATAAGGCACCAGTTTAGTTAGGAATCAAGTTTAATATGCTGAAATTTCAATGATAGATGTTAAAATAAATTTCCAAATATAAACTGATTTATTTATTTTTATTTAAATTCTCTTTTATATATATATATATATATATATATATATATATATATATATATATATATCACCGGTTGTTGTATGACGATTAAAAAGATTATAATTAATGTTAGTCTGGTTGGGAATTTGGTAAGCTAGACTGGATACCTGGTGAAACAGTTGCTCAGTAATGCAAGGTTAACTTCCCCAGACAGCTCACAGCTTTTAACCCGCTTTTATTACTTTGAACATCAACACCGCTTTCAGAACCAATTAATGCAACAATATTACAAGTTGTATAGTAGTGAAATATGGAGTGTGGAAAAACCGGAACAGACGAGAATCGAAGCATTTGAGATATGGGGCTACACACGAATGTTGAAAATTAGGTGTACTGATAAGGTGAGGAATGGGGAGGTTGTCCGCAGATTCGGAGAGGAAACGAGTCTATGGGAAACACTGACAAGGAGAAGGGACAGGATGATGGGGTATCTGTTAAGGCGTCTGGAAATGACTTCCATGATATTTGAGGAAGCTGTAGAGGGCGAAAACAGAGGTTGGAATACAGCCACTAAATAATTGAGGAGGTAGGTTGGAAGTGCTTCTGTGAGACAAAGAGGTTGGCACAGGAGAGAAATACGTGGCGGGCCGCATGAAACCATTCAGAAGATTGATGACTCAACTGATGGTAGGGTGCGACTGTAACGCGGACCGCACGAAGTCATGGACCAATGTTGTCAAGAAGTCACTGAGTGAGCTGCTGATGGGTCCATACTGGTGTGGGCTGTGTTTACGTAGGGTAGTGTGCGTCCCCTCGTCCAACTGAACCAATCATTGACTGTAAATGGTTATGATCGGCTACTTGAAGACCATTTGCAGCCATTCATGGACTTCATGTTGGCCGGCCGGAGTGGGCGAGCGGTTCTAGGCGCTACAGTTGGAACCACGCGACCGCTAAGGTCGCAGGTTCGAATCCTGCCTCGGACATGAATGTGTGTGATGTCCTTAGATTAGTTAGGTTTAAGTAGTTCTAAGTTCTAGGGGACTGATGACCACAGCAGTTAAATCCCATACTGCTCAGAGCCATTTGAACCATTTTTGACTTCATGTTCCAGAACAATGATGTAATTTGTATGGATGGCAATGCGCCATGCCACCTGACCACAACTGACAGCGACTGGTTTGAAGAGCATTTTGGACAGCGAATGATTTGGTCACTGAGATTGCCGCACATGAGTCCCATCGAACATTTATGAGACATAATAGAGAGTTCAGTACGTGCACAGAATCTTGTTCCGGCAACACTTCCGCAGTTATGATAATGTTTCTTCAGGGGACTTCCAACGAGTTGTGGAGTCCGTGCTACGTCGAGTAGCTGCACTACGCCGGGGTGCACGAGTGGTTCTAGGCGCTACAGTCTGGAACCGCGTGACCGCTACGGTCGGAGGTTCGAATCCTGCCTCGGGCATGGATGTGTGTGATGTCCTTAGGTTAATTAGGTTTCAGTAGTTCTAAGGTCTAGGGGATTGATGACGTCAGACGTTAAGTCTCATAGTGCTCAGAGCCATTTGAACTACGCCGGACAGTAGGAGGCTAGGAGCTCTCCCATGACTTTTGTCACTACAGTGCAGAACGCGGTATTTACTGTGAAGGTGTGTACTTCGTGGCTATCACATTACGCGACCGCAGAGGAATGCGGCTAATGAGGGACAGCCGGCTGAGAGGACAGATTGGCTATCTCTTTACCGGGCTGGCGCGGCGCGACGGCGTATTAATGGCGCTGGCGGCGCGGACACAGTGGCAAACCGCGCTACCGCAGGGCTCATTACTTACGCCGCGCTTCAGTCCGCTGCCAAACGCATTAGTAACAGCGGGGCAGAAATTCGTGGCGGTGATCCCACGGTTCTTTTGAACATGACGACACACTGAGCGATGGTACATTCCCCAAAAAAAGAAACTGCAAATCTACACTGCTGGCCATTAAAATTGCTACACCACGAAGATGATGTGCTACAGACTCGAAATTTAACCGACGGGAAGAAGATACTGTGATATGCAAATGATTAGTTTTTCAGAGCATGAACACAAGGTTGGCGCCGGTGGCGACACCTACAACGTGCTGACATGAGGAAAGTTTCCAACCCATTTCTCATACACAAACAGCAGTTGACCGGCGTTGCCTGATGAAACGTTGTTGCGGTGCCTCATGTAAGGAGGAGAAATGCGTACCATCACGTTTCCGACTTTGATAAAGGTCGGATTGTAGCCTATCGCGATTGCGGTTTAATCGCGACATTGCTGGTCGCGTTGGTCGAGACCCAATGACTGTTAGCAGAATATGGAATCGGTAGGTTTAGGAGGGTAATACGGAACGCCGTGCTGGATCCCAACGGCCTCGTATCACTAGCAGTCGAGATGACAGGCATCTTAACCGCATGGCTGTAACGGATCGTGCAGCCACGTCTCGATCCCTGAGGCAACAGATGGGGACGTTTGTAAGACAACAACCATCTGCACGAACAGTTCGACGACGTTGCAGGAGCATGGACTATCAGCTGGGAGACCACGGCTGCGATTACCCTCGACGCTGCATCACAGACAGGAGCGCCTGCGGTGATGTACTCAACGATGAACCTGGATGCACGAATGGCAAAACGTCATTTTTTCGGATGAATCCAGGTTCTCTTTACAGCATCATGATGGTCACATCCGTGTTTGGCGACATCGCAGTGAGCTCACATTGGAAGCGTGTATTCGTCATCGCCATACTGGCGTATAACCCGGCGTGATGGTATGGGGTGCCATTGGTTACGCGTCTCTGTCGCCTCGTGTTCGCATTGACGGCACTTTGAACAGTGCACGTTACATTTCAGATGTGTTACGACCCGTGGCTCTACCCTTCATTCGATTCCTCCGAAACGCTACATTTCAGCAGGATATTGCACGACCGCATGTTGTAGGTCCTGTACGGACCTTTCTGGATACAGAAAACGTTCGACTGCTGCCCTGGGCAGCACATTCTCCAGATCAATCACCAACTGAAAACGTCTGGTCAATGGTGGCCGAGCAACTGGCTGGTCACAATACGCCAGTCACTATTCTTGATGAACTGTGGTATCGTGTTGAAGCTGCATGTGCAGCTGTACCTGTACACGCCATCCAAGCTCTGTTTGACTCAATGCCCAGCCGTATCAAGGGCGTTAATACGGCCAGAGGTGGTTGTTCTGGATTTCTCAGGACCTATGCACCCAAACTGCGTGGAAATGTAATCACATGTCAGTTCTAGTATAATATATTTGTCCAGTGACTACCCGTTTATCATCTCCATTTCTTCTTGGTGTAGCAGTTTTAATGGCCGGTAGTGTATTATTGTCTGGTTATATACCGACGGATAAAAATCGCAAAACCAAGAAAGAGTTGTGCGACATAAAGGAAAGTTGGTAGACGTGTTTCTACATATGATAGACGATGTCTATACAGGTTCTACGGTACTATGAGGTCGCACATAAGGTATGCCTGCAAATACATGCTGTAACGGTCGTGAGCTTTAGTTTACTTTGAGATTGGACGTGAGTTGATGTTGGTCACGAATATCTTTAAGGCGGAAAAGCACCACTTCAGCAGCTCACTAAGTTTGAACGAGAATCTGGATGTTCCTTCTGCGATACAGCAGAAAAACTCTGCCGGAATGTAGCCACTGTACATGAGTGCTGTCAGTGGTGGTCACGAGAATGTACGCTCGCAATAAGACCGGGATCCGGGCGGCCGCACGGCATTACCGAGAGGGGAGACCATCGTATTCGGCGTTCGTCTGGTGATTCGTTCTGTATCTACAGCAGCAATTTGGGTGGCAGTTGGCACCTCAGTGACGGTACGAACTGTTACAAATCTGTTACTTCAGTTACAATTCCGAGCCAGACGCCCTGTAGGGTGCATTCCACCGACTCCAAACCACCGCCATTTGCGACTTCAGTGGTGCCAAGCGAGACCTCATTGGAGGGCAGAGCAGGGGTCTGTGGCGTTTTCTGATGAAAGCTGGTCCCGTCTCGGTGCCAGTGATGGGTGTGTGTTGGTTACAAGGAGGGCCTGCAACCAACCTGTCTGGGTGCTAGGCACACTGGACCTAAACATGGAGATATGGTCTGGTGTTTGATTTCGTGTGAAAGCAGAAGCACTCCCACGCACCCTGATTGCAAATTTGTGCGTCGGTCTGGCGATTCGGCCTGTTGTGCTGCAATTCATGAGCAGCATTCCAGAGGGTTTCAGAATGAAATTTTCACTCTGCAGCGGAGTGTGCGCTTATATGGAACTTCCTGGCAGATTAAAACTTTGTGTCGGACCGAGACTCGAACTCGGTACCCTTGCCTCTCGCCGGCAAAGGTTCCGAGTTCGAGTCTCGGTCCGGCAAACAGTTTTAATCTGCCAGAAACTTTCATTCCAGGGGTTATTTTCCAACACGATAACGCTCGCCCACATACCGTTGTTGTAACCCAGCGTGCTCTACATAGTGCCGACACGTTGTCTTGGTCTGCTCGATCACCCTATCTGCCTTTAATCGAGAACATATGGGACATCATAGGGCGTCAACTCCAGCGTCATCTACAAACAGCATTAGCCGTCCCTGTATTGAGCGACCAAGTGGAACTCTATCTCACAAAGTGACGTACGGTACCTCTGCAACATCTACAACATAATGCATGCACGTTTACATGCTTATATTCTACATTCTACCGATTACACCACTTACTAATGTACTAGAATTTAACATTTGCAAAGGCTTGTCTCGCTGTTACATTAACCTGTGATCCTGGAATTTTAATCACTTAAATATGTAGCTAGACAAATTTATTCCCAAAATTCATTTATTCCCGAAATTTATTTCTTAGGCCACAAACTACCAGGTCCCTTCGGCTCTTTCTTTTGATATGGTTAAATCATTTTAACCTGAACATATGTTTTTGAGTGGGGTCTGCCTTTAGCAAAAGACACATCTGTTTTTCGTCGCAGACATGTTTCACTGCAGTTGCAGCATCATCACGGGGTTATTTATTGTTATGGCTGTTAAATATAAGGAATGTTCTTTACTGTTTAAATTCATATAAATATTAGTTTATAAATCGTAATTACAGGTTTTTTGAAGATTACAGTTTAGAAACTAATATTTATATGTATTCAAACAGTAAAGAACATTCCTTATGTTTAACAGCCATAATAATAAAAAACTACTGATGATGCTGCAACTGCAGTGAAACATGTCTGGGACAAAAAACAAAATTGTGTTTTGTTAAAGGCGGGCCCCACTCAAAAACATATGTTCACGTTAAAGCAAACACAGACAAAAGAGCTTCATCATCAAGATAATCATAATTTTAACCTGGTTTGGTGACGGATTTCATCTGATGAAGACGACGTACCTAGTGATATTTAATTTTTTTATTATTATCGCTTCTGAGTTAGTTCCTAAAAATTTCATCTGCACTTTTCGTAGTTTTTTTCATGTTTCTGTTGGTTTGGGTGTAGTTTCTAGGTTACATTTGGTAGTTAATTAAATGAAAATCCTAGAGGGTACTAATATGAAGGGCTCAGGGGAAGATAGTGATAATCCACAAGTTTAAGTTATTTAATATATCTTTCATTACATTTGAAGACAAGAACATACACTACGACAGAAGAATAAGCCAGCCGTTGTGGCGGGCGGTTCTAGGCGCTTCAGTCTGGAACCGCGCGACCGCTACGGTCGTAGCTTCGAATCCTGCCTCGGGCAGGGATATGTGTGATGTCCTTAGGTTAATTAGGTTTAAGTAGTTCTGAGTTCTACGGGACTGATGGCCTCAGATGTTAAGTCCCATAGTGCTCAGAGCCATTTGAACCATTTGAACAGAAGAATAATAACATTATCTTTGAACTCTTCCGTTTGGTTCGTGTTTGCATAGAAAAACAACAATATGGGAATTGTGAGTAAGCCTTGATGCAAACATTTTATTTTCTTATTCATCCCCAGAATTAGTTTCGAACCTGAGTACCAAAAACATCAGCGACATTCCAACCCTTCTAAAATTGCCGAAGTCGATTAATGGTGATGTGATTTTGAAGTGGAAACGAGAAGAAACGACCACAGCAAAAGCAAGGCCAGGCATACCTCACGTATTGAGGGACGGGTTGAGGAGGATAGTTGTAAATAATCGCATGGAATGAACGAAGGAATCACTCGTGAGTTTCAAAGTACTATCACAGCAGTCCAGCTAACACTATGCGTAGGGAGTTCAAAAGAATGGGGCACAATTGTAGTCGGGCATGGGTGTGTGTGTTTGTCCTTAGGATAATTTAGGTTAAGTAGTGTGTAAGCGTAGGGACTGATGACCTTAGCAGCTAAGTCCCATAAGATTTCAAACACATTTGAAACATTTTAACACAATTGTAGAGCAGCTCCTCATAAACCAGACATTTGTATGCTCAGCGCTAAGCCATGCTGTAGGTGGTGTAAAGAGTGAAGCCAGCGGACTGTGATGAGTACTGTGGAGCAGCGAACCACGCTGTACGAGAGGCAATCCAATGGGATAGTTCGGGTTTGGTGAATGCCCGGAGAACGTTATGGTGGTGATGGTGTTTGGTTTGTGCGGCGCTCAACTGCGCGGTCCTCAGCGCCCGTACAAAGTCCCAGTTGTTACACAATCCAATTTTTTCACGGTCCAATCTAAGCACTGCCACAAATGATTATGATGAAGTGATGAGGACAACACAAACACTCAGTCCCCTGCCAGAGAAAGTCCCCAACCCGGCCGGGAATCGATGCCGGGACCCCGTGGTCCAGAGGTGGAGAACGGTATCCAGTATTACGTGTAGCACCAGTAGCGAAGTACGGAAGAGGTGGTATACGGCATGGTTAGGGTGTGGTTATGTTAATCTGCTTAAGAAAATGTTAAATACGGAAGGATATGAACACATTTTACGGCATTGTGTAGTGCGTACTGCACAGAAAGTGTTCGTAGACGGTGACCGTTTGCATTAGCATGACAGTGCATCCGGACGTAAGGCAACATCTGTGAGGCAACGATTTGTGGACTAATACATTCCTGAAATCAACTGTCTCGGCCATAGCCTGACATGAACACAATGAGACACCTTTAGGATGAGTTAACGTGTCGACTTCGCTCCGGACCTCAGCTATCAGCATCGCTACCTTCCCTGGTTTCGGTTCTCTACAAAGAATGAGCTGACATTCCTCACCAGTCAATCAGTCACAGTACTGGCAGTATCCGCATCAGTATTCAAGCCATCACTAAGGCGAAGGGAAGACGCACTGCATAGTGATGTCCACATATAGATTTCCGGATACTTTTGATCAAATAGTGTAGACAAAGCTGAAGAGGCGACTCATTTTCAGCGATCCGGGTAAGTGTTGGCTTTGTTATAATTCCAGTGTTAAATCACGGTGTTTATTTGTAATCAGATTATTAATCAACAATGAAATTTTCACTCTGCGGCGGAATATGAGCTGATATGAAACTTTCTGGCCGATTAAAACTTTGTGCCGGACCGAGACTGGAACTCGTGACCTTTGCCTTTCACAGGCAAGTGCTCTACCAACTGAGCTACTCTAGCACGAGACAGCTTTAATTCTGCCAGTACCTCGTCTCCTACCTTCTAAACTTCACAGAAGCTATTCTGCAAGTATTGAACTAGCACTCCTGGAAGAAAGGGTATTTTGGAGACATGGTTTAGCCACAGCCTGGAGGATGTTTCCAGAGTTAAATTTTCACTCTGCAGCGGAGTATGCGCTAATATGAAACTTCCTGGCCGATTAAAACTGTGTGCCGCACCGAGACTCGAACTCAGGAGACGAAGTATTGAGAGAATTGAAGCTGTGGGGAGGGGTCGTTAGCAGTGTTTGGGTAGCTCAGGTGGTACAGCACTTTCCCACGGAAGGCAAAGGTCCCGAGTATGAGTTTCGGTTCAGCACACAATTTTAATCTGCCAAGAAGTTTCATACCAGCTAACACTCCACTGCAGAATGAAAATTTCATTCTGGAAACATTCCCCCAGGCTGTGGCTAACCTGTGTTTCCGCAATATCCTTTCTTTCAGGAATGCTAGTTCTTCAAGTTTCGCAGAAGAGCTTCTGTGAAGTTTGGAAGGTAGGAGACGAGGAACTGGCGGAATTGAAGATGTGGGGAGAGGTTCTGACAATGAGTAGTGCTTGGGTAGCTCAGTCGGTAGAGCACTTTCCCGCGAAAGGCAAAGGTCCCGAGTTTGAGTCTCGGTCCGGCACACAGTTTTAATCTGCCAGGAAGTTTCAGGTTACTAATTTCAGTCGGTAATGATCATCTTGAGACCTAGAAAAATATAAGTACATAGAGATAGCCTGATTTACAAACTTACTTTTAACTATACGAATACGAAGCAGAAAACGCTATAAAATAACTGTACGACATACCCATACCTGAGTAGGAACATGTAGCATTATACAGTTCTAGACATTATATGTGATGGTGCGGTCGAAACCATTAGCCATTTCGGCTTCGTCAAACGAATACAATTGTTGTACGTAAAGACCACCGATGAAGCGTACATACTGCACATGACGAGAGACTCATCTATATTGACTCCACCCAAGCCCGGTAGATGTCGCCGCTTGCACGTCACTGTGCATGATTTCAAAGTAGTGAATTCCTTATATTCAAGTTGATAGGTGTCATTTGAGTATTAATCGATTGTACAGAAATGTCATATCTTTGCTCTAGAGCTGTTACATGGAGCTAGCAGCGATGTTGTAAGCTGCATTGCAGAATTAGGTTATCATCTTTGGTGTGCGCGTAGGCGCAGTAGCATATAGGGGTTAGCTGTGATAACGTGAAGAAGCAGTTGTAATGTTATGCTTCAAATGTAAAGTCTCAATTTATCGATATGTTTAATTAAGAAGATTATGTAATGGTAAGTGATTTGAGAAGGCGGAAGTGTAAGAAGAGGATGTGAGGGGAAATTATAAGGTAATTTTTTGAAGGCATTGTTTTAATATTGCAGCGCCATTTTTCATTTACCCTTCTCTTACAAGTTTTAATTGATCATGATATTTTTAAAGTAGAAAAGGAACCAAATGTATTCCGAAAATACTTCGATCTGCAACTAACAGAGAACTCATTGCAGCTCATGAGTATCTCTGTGTATATATAATAATTTGAGCTTTAGCATAGAGGCGCACAAGACAGAGCAGTACTGCAACGCGTCATCCAGATTTGCGCAGAAAAGAAGCATTTGTGATCAGTTTTACAAAACTAATTATCGTAGGTTTTATGTCAAAATTCTTTATTCAGGCAGTTTGTATTGTTCAAAATTCTTGCAGTCAGAATATTCACTTACCCAGTACTAAGAGCTTGCTTTCTCATAATGACAGTTCAGTTTTCTAGTACGATTAATTATTATTTCTGCTCAGCTATAATTATTCATAACAGAGTACGTCAGTCATATTAATATTAATTACAGAGAACTTCCATTGTATATAAAAGTTTAGTTTATGTCTTATAAAGGGAAATGTAGGAGAAATGAAGAGAAATGCTTTAGTTTACATGTCATAGGATAAATTTAATGGGAAAGGACGGTGTATTGAAAAGAAAACATACGTTAGAAGATTGCATAGTCGACACAGTCGAAAGAATTTAATTACTGTAGGAACTGGAGCACACTAGTGAAAACATTATCAAATGTGGACAATGCGCCCACTCAACACGCCAACCAGATGGGAGCAGGCAATAAACCACAGGTACAATACAAGAATGGCGTGAAAATGTCATTGGACGCCACAGGCCACCCACACAACAACCACAATTATAAAGTATCAATATGTTCAAATGGGTGTTACTAAAATACGCAATCTAAAAAGAACAGGAACATAAATGTCACATCAGGAAACCCAAGCCACTGTATAATATAACTATTCATGACATTTCAGATGTTTGGCTCGTAAATAAAACAAACTTTTAGTGGACGGACTATGGTCGTGCATTCTATTTGCTAATTAAAAGTGGATAAATGGCTCACACTAAAGTAATGGGTGAACAAAAAAACATTACTGCGAAGTAATTTAAACGATTTTGTCTACTGTGCACGATATCTTTGTACAGGGCAATCAGTATTAGAATACACACAAAAAAGGGATGGGGGTGGGGTGGAAGAGAAAAGCTCTCCAGTTTCATGAATAAAAGCCAAGAAAATTCATTAAAGGTACATACTGTGCCCCCACGATCCGTTCGACAAACCGGAATCCTCTAGAAGGGATTTGCCAAAAATGATAAAATATTAAAATTTAGTAGGACGTAAGTGTCTCATCATACCTTTTCTGCTTTTAAAACACCAAGTTTAGTTAGAATTTTTTTTGTTGAAATGTTTTCCTGGGTCTGCAGATGACCATTACCGACCGAAATTAATAACCCAATTCGAAATAAACATTGTGATCTGAGACTGGAATTACAATAAAGCAAAGATTTTGTAGTTATTTGCTTGCATCTCACGAGAGTCTCTAGTTACTGACGGCGTTTGATTGTCGATATAGGCGAAAGAGCGGGTCGTTTAAGTATGAATGGCCTATAACACGGAGGCGACGACAAAGTGAGGAGTGTGTAATTTTCGGCGGCGAGATCAGAAGGGAGCCTCTTCGGATTTCTTCCCTCGGAACGGCCAGCGATAAACAAGCAAGGCGCTCTTGCAGTGCGGCTGATTAATAAGGCTGGGGTGTCGGGTTACAGGGCAATTTATCGCAGCGGCCGACTGAGGACACCGACAAACGAGGTGTGTGAGGCTTTCGGCAAGTAACGGCGAGGCCCCTAAAGCCGATTAATCGTTTAATCGCCCGGCGCCTCGCGACTGTTGTCGGGTGGGGTCCGAGAGCGCTTCGGCTGGTGGGGCGGGGGGGGGGGGGGGGGGGGGGGGGGGCGCTTAGGGAGTGGGGAAGGAGGGGCAAAAAATAAGAGTGACCACTGTGGGCCGGCCGGATGTGGTGATTTGCCGTCATAATTACCGGCATTAGCATTTAGATGAAGCGCGTGCGCGCCGAGCCCAACTGAACCACCTGAGCAATGCCGCTCCCCACTGCCTCGCTGTGGAGGCGATGATCGAGGCCCGTCCTCTCTGGACCCCAGTGCACAAGGCGAGATATCGCGGCGGTGGAGGCAATGGACTCGGTATACGGAGACGGTGATTCATACAATTTTCAGCTTGTACGAGGGTAATCCCACAAGTAAGGTCTCCTACTTTTTTTATAAGTACAAAGACCTGTTTATTTCTACAATGGTTTACATCAGTTTACAGCGTGAACATTTAGCTATTTTTTGACATTATCACCATTTCTGTCGAAGCATTTTTGTAGACGCTGTGGCAGTTTTTGTATTCCCCTGTCATACCAGCTCGCCGCTATGGTGTTCAGAAAGTGATGAACCTATTTTTTCACGTCGTCGTCGGAGCTGAATCGCTTTGTTCTTTTAACCTAGAGAACAGGTGATAGTCACTGGGAGCCAAGTCAGGACTATAGGGTGATAGGGTGATTATGATCCAGTGAAACTGTTGCAGGAGAGCAACGGTTTGCCGAGCGATGTTTGCCGGCCGCGGTGGTCTAGCGGTTCAGGCGCTCAGTCCGGAACCGCACGACTGCTACGGTCGCAGGTTCGAATCCTGCCTCGGGCATGGCTGTGTGTGATGTCCTTAGGTTAGTTAGGTTTAAGTAGTTCTAAGTTCTAGGGGACTGACGACCACAGATGTTAAGTCCCATAGTGCTCAGAGCCATTTGAACCATTTTTTTTTGAGCGATGTTTGGGCGAGCGTTGTCATGGAGAATGTGTACGCCCTTGCTCAACATTCCTCTTCTCCGGTTCTGAATTACCCGTTTGAGTTTTTTCAGAATCTCACAGTACCTGTCTGCGTTAATTGTGGTCCCAGCGGGCATAAAGTCGACCGACAATACCCCTTTCCGATCACAAAAAACGGTTGTCATTACTTTACTGGCAGACTGTGTTTGTTTGAATTTCCGCGGCTTTGGCGAAGAAGGATGCCACCACTGGCGTGATTGTTGCTTGGTCTCAGGTGTAAAGTGGTATGCCTAGGTTTCGTCACCCGTGACAACTGAGTCCAGAAAGTTGTTCTGTTCGGCTGCAAGGCGGTGAAGAAATGCGCGGGAAGCATCAACTCGTTGCCGCATGTGATCCTCAGGCAGCATGCGTGGCACCCATCTTGCGCACACCTTCCGGTAGTTCAGCGTTTCCGTTAAAATTCTGTGAGCAGTGCTTCGGGAAACCTCAGGAACCAACGTGCAGAGATCATCCAGGGTGATCCGCAGATCTTCACGCATGCTTTGCTCAACCTTCAACACTGTCTACTCAGAAATTGACCGTCTCCCGCTCCTTCGTTCGTCGTGAATTTCGGTCCGACCAGCTGAACTCTCTACACCACTTACGAACATTTTTGACATCTATCCACGACTCGCCATACACTTCCGTCAATTGGCGATGGATTTCAATCGGCGCAGTGCTCTTTGCGTTCAAAAACCAAATAAATGCGCGCAATTCGCACTTGATGGTAACATCCAACGGGAACTCCATTCTCAACGGCTGCCAAGCCAAGACTGAGCGCCTCAGTGCGGCGTGCGCATATTTACACACAGCCGTGAAGCAGTCTTCATAACAGTGTGACAAACTGCCAGACAAACCGAGGTCTGTACGTATAAAAAAATACGAGACCTTACTTTTGCGTTTACCCTCCTATGTATTGGACTGGGGACCTAGATACGACGAGGCTTCGTCCCCGCCGTAGCGCTCAGTGGTACACAACCCCACAACAGACTACAGCAGTCCACTCACCCCACCGCCGCCCCACACCGAACCCAGGGTTATTGTGCTGTTCGGTTCCCAGTGGATCCCCTCAGGAACGTCTCATTCCAGATGAGTGTAACCCCAATGATTGGGTGGTAGAGTAAATATGGTGTACGCGTACGTGAAGACAGTGTTCGTGCAGCAATCGCCGACACACTGTAAATGAGGCGGAATAAGGGGAACCAGCCCGCATTCCCCGAGGCAGATGGCAAACCGCCTTAAAAACCATCCACAGGCTGGCCGGTATACCGGACTTCGACACTAATTCGCCGGGCGGATTCGTGCTGGGAACCTGCACGCCTTCCCACGTGGGTAGCAGTGCGGGTATATTCAGCTTTATTCATACAATATAGGCTTTCACGGCCGGTGTTTGCAGCAATCAAAACTCTCGCGCTTCGAGGCATTGGTCGATATACACAACCCAGTCACGTTAATGTGACCACCCGTCAAGACCCCGAATAACCACCTTTCGCAGTGCGGACCGTTGCCAGATGTACAGGGAGAGAGTCAGTGAGCTTCTGGAAGGAACCGACAGGGATGTGGAGCCTTGCTGACTCCAGTGCCGTGGTCAGCTGCGCTAGGTTTCTCGATTGAGGATCTATGGCGTGTACAGCCCGAGCGAGGTGGTTCCACAGGTTCACGATTGGGTGTTATTCCTCAGAGTTCGGTGTCCAGGAGTACGGTAAACTCACCCTGGTGCTCTTCGAACCACGCACACACACTGCGAGTTGAGTGACATTTCACATTGTTCTGCTGGTAGAAGCCATCGTGCAGAGAAAAAGAAACAGACTGCATGTAGGGGTGGACGTGGTCCACAGGGATAGGTACATACTTCCATAAAGATGAGAGCATAGCTCTCCATTTTCTGGCCTGGAACCTTCCAACGATTGTTGCAGTGTGTTTGCTTTCAGGCTTTTCGCATCTTACGCGCCAACGGCCGTCTGTCCGATGGAGCATAAAATATGATTCATCTGAAAAAGTCTACTGTCACCGATCAGTGGACGTGCATGCAGCATGGATTCATGAACAGGTGCCTGCTTTGGAACGCAGCCCGGAAGTTTTGACTGTAGCAAGCACTGGCCACGAAAGCCTAGATTATATGAATAACTCTGAACATCAATAAGTGGCCATCATCTTTCCACTATCATCGTGCGTGGACGATGTTAATGGGAACGAAAAGGGGCTTCTGATACGTTTCCCACCGGATTTCAATCCGTAAATGAGGAAGGTATCTACTGTTTGAGCATAAGAATCCGTTTGTTCAACAACATCAATTAGAACGCCACTATTAGCGAGATAATTCACTCATTCATCGACTCGAATGGTGTCAAAATATTTTGACAAAGCCCAACTTACATGAGCTTGCTCGTGTAGTTGTCAACGTCACCCGTGCTCAGTTTGAAAATGGCACATTTCAGTTAGGGCTAGTCGAGCCCTCCCCCCCCCCCCCCCCCGCGCTCCCCCCTCCCCATCCACCCCACCCCCCATCCCCCACCTCCCGGGAGGAAGAAAGGAGTGGCGGTTGGACAGTAATGGATGAAGATCGTCTCACAACTCTTTCTTTGATTCATAGAGCAACTGCCAAGATGCGTTTCTACAGGATGGTAGGGGATGCTACAGGTTGCTAGGTAAGTGCAGGTAATTCAGTTGATTTTGGGTGATATCACTCTTTTACACGCCTACTTGATTCACACAGTACTGGATCGAGTGATGCGCTTTGCAGGTGCTCTATCTGGTGGCGTTGTTGGGCAGCAGTACCAGTTTACGACGTCACACAGCTGCCAGTGAATCAGTGCCAAGTCGTCACGTTTTCCTGCAGGACGCTTGTTGAACGGAAATTCTTTGAACGCTGTTCACGTGTTCGTCGTCATCCTTGCCAGAGACGCAGAAGATTAACGACCGTGACGCCTAGTTTCGAACGTCACACAGTAGTAGAGCGAATCCGGTTGTGATCTATTCGTTACAACGATTGTCTAATATGGTAAGATGTTGGGATCACTTCTCTTATGTTAAATGCAAGGCTATAGGTTACAGTAGAGAGTAAAGCGAAATCTTCCAATCTTCCACAACCAGTAGCGGACTATGATCAATGATATACTTCATAGTGGGCACACAACAGACGATTTTCTGTTGTTTTTCAAGTTTACCTACCAACGTCGATGCGGGAGGCAACTTTTTGTTATGAAGGTTGAGCAATTTACAGAAAAGGATCTAACAGACATGGCTGGTTAACGTTTCTTTCTTTCATTTAGTGTTTACCTCATTCTAATTACGGGCCCCGCTTTGCTGAAATTTTGACCAAGGTCTTTTGTTTACGAGGGCGTGCTGAGAAGAACACTACTGGCCATTAAAATTGCTGCACCACGAAGATGACGTGCTACAGACGCGAAATTTAACCTACAGGAAGAAGATGCTGTGACATGCAAAAGATTAGCTTTTCAGAGCATTCACACAAGATTGGCGCCGGTGGCGACACCTACAACGTGCTGACATGAGGAAAGTTTCCAACCCATTTCTCATACACAAACAGCAGTCGACCGGCGTTGCATGGTGAAACGTTGTTGTAATGCCTCGTGTAAAGAGGAGAAATGCGTACCATCACTTTTCCGACTCTGATAGAGGTCGGATTGTAGCCTATCGCGATTGCGGTTTATCGTATCGCGACATTGCTGCTCGCGTTGGTCAAGATCCAATGACTGTTAGCAGAATATGGAATCGGTGGGTTCATGAGGGTGATGCGGAACGCCGTACTGGATCCCAACGGCCTCGTATTACTAGCAGTCGAGATGATAGGCATCTTATCCGCATGGCTGTAACGGATTGTGCAGCCACGTCTCGATCCCTGACTCAACAGATCGGGACGTTTGCAAGAAAGCAACCATCTGCACGAACAGTTCGACGACTTTTGCACCAGCATGGACTATCAGCTTGGAGACCGTGGCTACGATAACCCTTGACGCTGCATCAGAGACAGGAGCGCCTGCGATGGTGTACTCAACGACGAACCTGGGTGCACGAATGGCAAAACATCATTTTTTCGGATGAATCCAGGTTCTGTTTACAGCATCATGATGGTCGCATCCGTGTTTGGCGACATCGTTGTGAACGCACATTGGAAGCGTGTATTCGTCATCGCCATACTGGCGTATCACCCGGCGTGATGGTATGGGGTGCCATTGGTTACGCGTCTCGGTCACCTCATGTTCGCATTGACGGCACTTTGAACAGTGGACGTTACATTTCAGATGCGTTACGACCCGTGGCTCTACCCTTCATTCGATCCCTGCGAAACCCTACGTTTCAGCAGGATAATGCACGACAGCATGTTGCAGGCCCTGTACGGGCCTTTCTGGATGCAGAAAATGTTCAACTGCTGTCCTGGCCAGCACATTCTCCAGATCTCTCACCAACTGAAAACGTCTGGTCAATGGTGGCTGTGCAACTGGCTCGTCACAATACGCCAGTCACTACTCTTCATGAACTGTGGTATCGTGTTGAAGCTGCATGTGCAGCTGTACCTGTACACGCTATCCAAGCTCTGTTTGACTCAATGCCCAGGCGTATCAAGACCGTTATTACGGCCAGAGGTGGTTATTCTGTGTACTGATTTCTCAGGATCTATGCACCCAAACTGCGTGAAAATGTAATCACATGTCAGTTCTAGTGTAATATATTTGTCCAATGAATATCCGTTTGTCATCTGAATTTCTTTTTGGTGTAGCAATTTTAATGGCCAGTAGTGTAGTTATTCGGAGAATTATTCGGAGAATTACTTTTCAAGCCGATACACTACAGATGCCCTTCTACTGTTTTTCAATCAGTGCTAGCAAAATCTGTGCGCGAGCAGTTGTCCGTTAGGAAGCTTGTGCAATCAACAAACACAAACCTCACAGACATTGCTAATTCCGCTTCCTTTCTTTCCTTTAGCGTTTACCTTGTGTTAATTGCAGGTTCCGCTGCAGTTAAACTTTGGCAAATTTATTTTACAAACTTTGGTGCCGGATGTCGTTCCTGCTGCCGCAGTTGTCACTTATCAAAGGGAGGGAAGTCGTGAACGACACCTATAAGTGAATTTTGTAAACTTTGTTCTGTGTGTAATCGTATTGCAACTGTGTGCACATCGAATTTTCTGAAGCGAAAAATGGGGAACAGATCGCCATTTGCCTAAACTAGAGTAGAAACCGCCTTAAAAGCACACTCAAGTCAACCACTGCACCAACCATTATCGTGGAAGCATTGCGTGGGTTCGATGGTCGACTGACTAACCTCCGCGTCTCAGAAGTTAGCACGCTGCAGATTACGCTGTATAGCATTGCTGATTCATAGAGCTTGAAGTATTCGTTCCCTGCCTTAAGCGTCGCACCACAAAATAATTTATGATCCTTTACTGTCTCTATAACTTTTACCGTTTGCATGCTACATCACGTACAAGGGGAGCCGAAAAATTCATCGGCAGAATTTCAGAAGTCGTTTTGGGTTTTTTCTGAGTATCTCGGTGAACGGATACGTAATGTTCGGTAGGTAGCATGTTACAGCGTAATCACATTTGCCGGCAGGAGTGGCCGTGCGGTTCTAGGCGCTACAGTCTGGAGCCGCGTGACCGCTACAGTCGCAGGTTCGAATCCTGCCTCTGGCATGGATGTGTGTGATGTCCTTAGGTTACTTAGGTTTAAGTAGTTCTAAGTTCTAGGGGACTGATGACCACAGCAGTAAGTCCCATAGTGCTCAGAGCCATTTAATCACATTTGATTTCGTACCCTCATCTATCTTCGTATCCGTGTTACTCTGAAAAAATCTGCAAAACAGTGCAGATGTGACGATGTGCGCTATCTGTCTTGTATGGAAAAAGCTTGCTCCATTTACTCACGATACTTTCTGTTGACAAGTGTAATGTCTAGTTTATTATTTATAATCCACTTTCATTCCATGGTACTGTCTGGTTCTGACTTGGATTTGTTTTTCCAGCACTGTAAGTTTTACGTTAATAGAGATAAACAGCAGTGAGGGTAGGTTTACTGATGAAGATTTGCGTGACGTATGTCTAGTCTAAGGTTTCATTAATTAGTGTAAGAGGAGCACAAGAGGGAAGCTATGCTGAAGTCCCGTAGTGACATTGGTGATAGTACTTAGGTATGGAAGGATTGTTGCATTACTCTGTGTTTCGTGTTGCATGTTTTGTTGATTATAGTACAGGCACTTTCGAAGTGTGGAGGTATTTTCACAGGAACATAGGTAACTGGTATAACAAAATAAATAAATCGTAATTATATTGTTACTCCTTAACAAGCCATTGAGTTCCACCGGTCCCTTACATTAAACTAATAAAAAATACCCTTAAGCAACCTCCGAAATTTTGTCGGGTTCACCCTGTCTATAAACGTGTCGCCATCTCGTAAAGTCTTGCCTGCAATATTCGACCTAAATGAACCAAATTACTGCCAGTTAAACTCGGAACAACACCTGACCAAAAGACCCCAACGCATTAAATACTGTTACTTTTTTAAGAGAGCGCATTAGTCCACACTAACTATTTTAAGTTTTTTATTTATCATCAGTCATGAAGGACAGTTTCTATATTTGGAGTGTATACCTGGCATCAGGCACGAACGAGATTATTTACTGACTGATTTATTTCAAATGGTTCAAATGGCTCTGAGCACTATGGGACTCAACATCTGAGGTCATAAGTCCCTTAGACTTAGAACGATTAATCCTAACTAACCTAAGGACTTCACACGCATACATGCCCGAGGCAGGATTCGAAACTGCGACCGTAGCAGCAGCGCGGTTCCCGACTGAAGCGCCTAGAACCGCTCAGCCACAAATGCCGGCTGATTTATTTGTACAGACATGATTAGTGCTATTGGGATCTCTCTGACATATAACCAGACATTCTACACAAATTACATTACTTCAGTTACGACCAGCTCTTGTAAGAGACCTTACATCTAGTACAGAATCCAATATACTCTACCGAGCGAGGTGGCGCAGTGGTTAGACACTGGACTCGCATTCGGGAGGACGACGGTTCAATCCCGCGTCCGGCCATCCTGATTTAGGTTTTCCGTGATTTCTCTAAATCATTCCAGGCAAATGCCGGGATGGTTCCTCTGAAAGGGCACGGCCGACTTCCTTCCCCATCCTTCCCTAATCCGATGAGACCGATGACCACGCTGTCTGGTCTCCTTCCCCAAAACAACCAACCAACCAACCAATATACTCTTCACGTAAAAGGTGGAAACAATAGTATCAATAGCAAGAAAAACGTTTATATTTTTTCATGAAATGTAGAACAACAAAGATAAGTTACCAGCAGATAGATTTATACTATAACTGTCTTTTACCTGTGGCTGCGCTCACATATCAGTACTTTTGTTGTGATGAGTGGTTGCAACAACATCAGCTGACCTCACGCCTCTGCCTGTCTGGGTAAGCACAGTCCATGGTGTGACAGTCCAACCGAACGACACACCGGCTCACGCAGCGTCGCTGCCGAGAAGTGCGAGCAGCGTGCACGGGCGGCAGGTGAGGGGGTGGGGGTGGGGGTGGGGGAGCAGCACGCATTTGTGCAGTGTGCTATTCAAGTACCTATACATTACACAACGTATGCAGCATGTCACAGTTTTAATAATTTTAGGCGTGGTTTGTGTTCACTGATGTAAAAAAAAATAAAAAAATAAAAAAAAAATCTTCCATTTCCTAGTTCACGATCCGAGGGCTATATATTTATTTAACAGCGTACCCGGTAATGCTTCACATTTGGTAAATATGTGTGGGAATTGCAAATACGTCTCTATCTCATTCTCCTTCGCCACTCTCTCTATCCCTCTCCTTCTCCCCCATCCCTTATCCACCTCTTCCTTCTTCCCACCTATCTCTGTCCATCACCTCCCCCCTGCTGCCTGAACATCTCTTATCCCTCTCTCTCTCAATCCATCTACTTCTCCCTCACGTCTCTGTCCAAACCCTCCTTCTCCTTTTTTATATCAATTTCCTACCCCCCCCCCCCCCCACCTCTATCGAACATCGTTCATTTCCCCAAGGCGACCAATATCCGCGGCATAATCAACTGTTGGATAGTTTCTGAACGCCAAACATCTCGTTTGGCCATCTGTTTTGCCGATGTGCAAAATTGTTTTGTTCGTAAGTTCCAAGTGAGCGATTAGAGCTCGCCTGTATCCGTTGGTCCAGTGTCACAATGGATCGCGCTTGAGTAATTATTCTATTTGCCTCCAAACGCTATCTACGGTCTTCATCAGTCTCATTGACTCGACCATCATGTAGTTGGCTTGCTTTGCACGAACGCCAAACGATCTTTCGACGCCTCACTGGTAGTATTTTTTTTTCATAAACAATGCACGAAGTGAAATAAATTGAATGTTCTAAACACACCAAAGTACCACGAACTGACATCAAATCAATCTTACATTTGCAACGCACCAAAGGTACGAATGTCCACCGAAAACATAATCGCTTTCAATTATATTCTTTTTCTCAAAATATCAATATTCAATGCGGAATTCGTTATTGTTATGAAAACATATAACAGCAGAACTGTCAAACTCTATGTCACATTTTTTTCTTTCGTTGAGATTTTCGTACAAAAATACCATCCAAATTTACGACTTTTCAGGTGGATTTTCCAAAAATTTTCCTTTCATACAATGTCCCTACATTATTGGATATGAGTTCAGCCTTTTATGCAAAACACTGTTTTTTGTTGTTACCCAAACGTGTTTCAGCACCTCTGTACCACAGTCAGTTGGTTTCGTTTACTGAAAAACAGTAAAAAGTGAATCTATTTTAGGTTTAACTGTTCTAACAAAATGAGACCTAAAAACAGTTTTTGTTTGTTTTTGTTCTTACCTTGATTTTACATTATATGATTTTGTAGAACCATCTGTTTGGTGTCCTGCACTGAAAGCCTGTCATCTGCAGACCAAACGGTGTAAATCTGAATTTTATCAGCGAGTTAATACAATCTTTGATTTTTAAAAAGGTGACTTCCATGTGACAATATGTTTTGCGTATGTATTTGTTATTACTCACGTTTTGTTGTAAAATGAAATGTCGTGTGGCTAGGGCCTCCCGTCGCACCGGTCGTCTGGTGCAGGTCTTTCGAGTTCACGCCACTTCGGCGACTTGCGCGTCGATGGGGATGAAATGATGATGATTAGGACAACACAACACCCAGTCCCTGAGCGGAGAAAATCTCCCACCCAGCCGGGAATCAAACCCGGGACCTTAGGATTGACATTCTGTCACGCTGACCACTCACCTACCGGGGCCGAACGTGACTGATGCTTCTTCTTTCGCATTCTGAGGCAGAACCCATATCCAATAATTGTAACTATAAACACGGAAAAAATACAAGAGCTGCAAATCTAAAAGATGAATACTCGTCCTGACAACTGCGGTTCTAGGCGCGCAGTCCGGAACCGTGCGACTGCTACGGTCGCAGGTTCGAATCCTGCCTCGGGCATGGATGTGTGTGATGTCCTTAGGTTAGTTAGGTTTAAGTAGTTCTAAGTTCTAGGGGACTGATGACCACAGCAGTTGAGTCCCATAGTGCTCAGAGCCATTTTTTTTGAACTGCGAACACAACAAAAAATATCAGCCAAATCGGTCGAGCCTTTCTCAAGTGATGATCTTCCATACATGCAGCAATGGTTTTTTACTCATATAGATTTATTTATTTTACTTGTTTTTTACCTCGCGGTTCACCCTATTTGTATACCAAATTTCACAGAAATCGGTTCACTAGTTTAGTCGCGGGAGTGTAGCAGAATTACTTTCGGATTTTCATAATATTAGTATGAAAATATGGATTAAACATTTTCAGGACTGTATAAGCGTTGTATCATTTTCGTTGAATCGTAGGTATTATGTAGAGCAAGTCAAGAAATAAAATCATTTTCATAAATATTCAAAAGTCAAAGAGTAAATATTTTTTCAGAGAGTAAATATTCTTCCATAGTTTGCGAAATATTCTTCAAATCGTTAAATTTGTAGTACTGTACACTTTCTAAACGAGCCTATGTTCTCTCTCAGGGTTCAAGCTACCTCTGCACCAGATTTCATCGAAATGGGTTCATCGGTTTAGTCATGAAAACGTAACAAGCAGCGTCACTTTCACATTTAGAATATTAAAATGTGGATTGCTGTCAGCAGTGGATAGGAAAGAGAGTTTGAAGAGAGAGAGATAGGGCAACATAACAGAACCCAGATGATGAAGACAGGGGAAAGAAAACGCCGTGCGTGAAAGAAAGAAACATTAAGTGCCAAGTCATCATTACTTCTCCTATTACGCGACGTATGATACATCAAACTCGCATAACAGGTGGTAAGTATAACACTATACTGTCTTCTGTAGGGGCGACTCATTCCGTGAACGTCACCAATCACACGTTCTACACAGTACTCTGTCTCTCTATGTTGTCCTATCTATCGTATCATCGTCCGTGCAGTTATCACGTTTTGTTAATTTTCCAGTTTCTACAGATCAAAAATACTCAATCCGTAGTTCTATAGCTTGTGAAATGTTTAATCTGTTTGGTTTGCTAAGTGTTTTAAAAAGTACTTGTGTGATTTACTATACAGGGTGATTCCTAGTAACATTTAAAAAACCCCGAAGTGATATAGATGTCGCTGAGACAAGTAAAGTAATATAACACACATGGCGCCGCAATTGTTGAGAAATACCCCAAAGTGGATGACAAATGTTGAACATCTGACGTCACCAGATGGCCAGCGCACGTGCAGCGGTGGAGCCAGTCGGTCTCCTACACCGAATCATCCCAAATCAACTCAAGTATTCATGTTGGTGTGTCTCCGGGCTTACGTGCGTGACTTTTGCGCGTGGTTCTCACGGTTCGAGTTTGCGTCTGGCAGAAAGTATTTTTTTTCATTGAACTAAACAATTATGAGTCTATATTGAAGTAATATTCATTATTTTATTTACTGGCTAAGCAGTCTCCGCTGGTTAATTGTGAAGTCGTTGGTCAGTCATTGGTTGGTTGACTAGGGGGAGGGGACCATACAGCGAGGTCATCGGTCACATCGTATTAGGGAAAGATGGGGAAGGAAGTCAGCCGTGCCCTTTTCAAAGGAACCATCCCGGCATTTGCCTGGAGCGATTTAGGGGAAACCTAAATCAGGATTGCAGGACGCGGGTTTGAACCGTTTCACTGTAAAGTACAGAACAACAAAAGCGTACGACATCGCGTCGCAGTGTAAATATAAGGTGTACTTTAGTAAATAAAGACTGTAAACAAAAAAAGGCCAAAAAGGAACAAACACAAAATAAGAACAGTTTTTGATTGGTTACAGTGACGGAAATAATTTCATAACTTTTACATTCACGACGGATCAGATTTATCGAGAATAGAGGAGCCTACCGGAACGATGTGCAGCACTGTACCCTGTCGGCGAGGGTAGGATGGACAAACCCTGTCGCTCCACGTACGGCAAAGAGCGTCATCTGTTGATGTCGCATGTTCGACATTCGTGCTCCACTCTTGGGGTATTTCGAAACATTTGCGGCCACATGTGCCTCATATTAAATTACTTGTCTCAGGGTCATCGATGTCGCTTCAGAGTTTTTAAACATTAATAAGTATCACCATGAATAACCGAATGAATGTAATTGAATGAATTAAAAGATCTCTCATCACTGTATGCCTCTACCTAGGAAGGAGATTCGCCGCATATGGCAGAAGCACTGAACATTTTTGAGAAGCCCGCAGTGGCCGGCAGGAGAAATGGACGTGGCATGGCACTTCGCCCAGCGGTTCCAATTATTCCTCGCCAAGCCGTATGTTCACAGCTCGCTGGCCATGGATCCGCGCCCAGTTTCTCTCACGGCTGGTAATTTGTCTTTGTTGCAGCTCTGCTCGCGCTATATTAGTCTGGTGCAACGCTGATAGACATCGAACTTTTGTTTGCCCTATTGACGTAAGCTCTATTTGTGACGATGCATCGGCTGCAGGTACTGCTAGGCTGCAAAGGAGGGCATCTACCGTTGCGAACTTCATCAGTAAAGGAAGGAAGAAAAGTAAAGGTT
This sequence comes from Schistocerca piceifrons, assembly GCF_021461385.2. NCBI lineage: Eukaryota > Metazoa > Arthropoda > Insecta > Orthoptera > Acrididae > Schistocerca > Schistocerca piceifrons. Next base: position 1,056,355,307 of record NC_060138.1, read on the forward strand.
GGACAGTTCCGTCGACACCAGCGTCATCAGCTCGTACTGGAAAGGACGAAGAAGGAATTCGAGCATGTCCAACGCTCAGTCTACATCCACTTATACACAATATCATCAAAACAATCCTGTCATCTATTAGTGGACAGTAAGACGGAGTGTGTTCGCCCTTCACGTTTATGATAACTTGAACTCTGCTGAGGATACCTTCAATGACGTATCTGAATGTTTGTAGAGGGATTGCTGCCACTTTTCCACCGTGCCGGAAACAGAAAATAGTGACGTTGGACTGGAGTGAAGGCGACGTTCTAACTAACCCAAAAAGTTTTCCAGTCGGTTCATCTCGGGAATCTGCGATGGGTAGTCTAATTCCGGAACTGTCCACAAACCGTCGCTTCACATTTGCTGCTTTACGACAGAATGCATTGTTACGCTGATACAAAAATCATCATATCCTGTGCGCAGCACACAATGCACCTTGCGATTTTAAGCAGAATAAATGGACCACACCTTAACCACGAAAAAGTCTCCACAGCGTGACAATACCTCCGCATTTCAGTGTTGGTATACACGTTATGGCAAGAAACTTGCCCAGGGATTTGCCAAATCCAAAATCCTTTTACCGGACTGTTATAGGGTGTTGCATGATTCATCACTCCAGACCACTTGTTTCCAGTCATCCAATTTCTACTGGCGCCGTCGCTTACCCCACCTCAGCCGTCTCTTAGCATTGACTACAGAAATGTGTTTACCAAGGAAACTCGCCAAACAGCCGTATGTTTCGGCATCTCTATAACGCCATCTTCAGGCTCCTATGCACTTCTATGTACAGACAATCAGATATGTCGCAACATATATGTTGCAGATATAGCGCAACGCAATCTGACTTTCAATAATCCCTACAAAAGAATGGCCCTGACTAATATTAACCTATACCTTTCACAAATCACTTACCTCACTAAAATCTATGTTACTCGAACTACTGCAATACAGCGAGCGCCACTACTGCCAGCTACATAAAAGATTCAAACTACGGAAGGCACTAACTACTGATAGGCATAGCTAGCAAATGAAAGATTTTAATATAGAACAAACAATGTATTTACCTTAATAGTCATAGTATATATAGCAGTTCATGACATCCAGTCTTACAAATTTCAAAACTCCACCATCTTTCTTCCCACATCCACCACCGCTGGCGGCTCGCCTCCAACTGCGCAACGCTACGCGCTGTTAACAGCCAACAGCCCAACACTACAATAGAGAATATTACAACAATGCCACCCAGCCACAGACTGCACACAGCACAGCCATTGATTTTCATACAGAGCGCTACGTGGCGTTACCAATAAGAAAACCTAAACAGCCTACTTACATAGCCCCCATGCTCCCTTCAAAAAATTTTACAAATTGTTTTGGGCAGTGGCCAATACTGATTTGAAAAAAATTTTCATAATTACAATAACAAAGAAATCAAATGCACACATTTATTGATACAATGTTGGTCAAAAGCTAAAATTTTCTCAAAGTCCATAAAGACAGTCCTGATCATTCATCACAGTAAAATAGCAGTGTTTTTCTCAATGTCTGAGCAGTAAAAGAAAATGCACACGGAAGTAGTGGATATCCATGCAGTCTTGAAGAAGTGGTGTTGTCCTTCCAACGGAAAGACAGTGCTGACTCTTGACATGCAGACAGGTAATGGGCCACAACAGAGCAAACCCACAGCAGAGTCATTCGAAGTTTTGAAGAATATTGGTAAGTAGGTCATCACAGAGCAGACCCACTGTAGTCCTGGTAGAGATTATGGTATTGGTGGGCCACCAGAGGTGCAGACCCACTGCAGTCCTTGTAGAAATAATGGTATTGGTGGGCCATCAAGATTGCGTTGCGCTAAAAAATATTGTGTGTCAGTAATTTTTTTAAGGAGACGTTTCATAGGGTATTATTGAGATTCCGAAACTGGTTGCATAAATAAAATAACTTCCCAAAAGATACGGTTGTTTGGCCATTTTCCATGGTAGATTGTCGACTGACCACTGTCCCGATTCCACATTGGATGAAAGGAGTCAGAAATGTGTGACTTGCTAGCAGCAGTTCGACAATCTTAGGCCTGTTTTTAATTCCCTACGCGCAATCATTGTGCTACCTGGAAAACAGGTAGCACTTTGGAACTCACGAGTGATTCATTCTGCTAATTTCACGCGATTTTCTTACAACCACCCGTTGAAATGCTCGACGGTCCCTGTCCCCGAGTCTATGAGGCTTCCTGGTCTTGGTTCAGTTGTGGTTGTTCCCTCCAATTTCCATTTCACAGTCACATCACCTGATGGATTTGTTACAGACCACGCTCGAAGCCACTGCCCGACCCATTCTGCTGTTATTGCTTCTCTGCATCTACATCTACATACATACTCCGCAATCCACCATACGGTGCGTGGCGGAGGGTACCTCGTACCACAACTAGCATCTTCTCTCCCTGTTCCACTCCCAAACAGAACTAGGGAAAAATGACTGCCTATATGCCTCTGTACGAGCCCTAATCTCTCTTATCTTATCTTTGTGGCCTTTCCGCGAAATGTAAGTTGGCGGCAGTAAAATTGTATTGCTGTCAGCCTCAAATGCTGGTTCTCTAAATTTCCTCAGTAGCGATTCACGAAAAGAACGCCTCCTTTCCTCTAGAGACTACCGCTTGAGTTCCTGAAGCATTTCCGTAACACTCGCGTGATGATCAAACCTACAAGTAACAAATCTAGCAGCCCGCCTCTGAATTGCTTCTATGTCCTCCCTCAATCCGATCTGATAGGGATCCCAAACGCTCGAGCAGTCTCAAGAATAGGTAGTATTAGTGTTTTATAAGCGGTCTCCTTTACAGATGAATCACATCTTCCAAAAATTCTACCAATGAACCGAAGACGACTATCCGCCTTCCCCACAACTGCCATTACATGCTTGTCCCACTTCATATCGCTCTGAAATGTTACGCCCAAATATTTAATCGACGTGACTGTGTCAAGCGCTACACTACTAATCGAGTATTCAAACATTACAGGATTCTTTTTCCTATTCATCTGCATTAATTTACTTTTATCTATAATTAGAGTTAGCCGCCATTCTTTACACCAATCACAAATCCCGTCCAAGTCATCTTGTATCCTCCTACAGTCACTCAATGACGACACCTTCCCGTACACCACAGCATCATCAGCAAACAGCCGCACATTGCTATCCACCCTATCCAAAAGATCATTTATGTAGACAGTAAACAAGAGTGGACCAAAAAAAGAAATGGTTCAAATGGCTCTGAGCACTATGGGACTTAACAGCTGTGGTCATCAGTCCCCTAGAACTTAGAACTACTTAAACCTAACTAACCTAAGGACATCAAACAACACCCAGCCATCACGAGGCAGAGAAAATCCCTGACCCCGCCGGGAATCGAACCCGGGAACCCGGGCGTGGGGAGCGAGAACGCTACCGCACGACCACGAGATGCGGGCAAGAGTGGACCAACCACACTTCCCTGGGGCACTCCAGATGATACCCTCACCTCCGATGAACACTCACAATCGAGGACAACGTACTGGGTTCTGTTACTTAAGAAGTCTTCTCTACTGACAACAAACTATTCCTCGCCTCCTTTTATACTGGCGTGTCCACCTCGCGTGATGTCTAAAGATCAATGTCTCATTATATTTTGATACGAAAGCGTATGGTCTACGCCGTTCAAATGCGGATCTCTTGTCTCAACCACTGTGCCATCTCGCTCGGTTAACAAACACGCACTAAAGAAATGCAGTCACAATACACTGTGTGATAGATCGACATCCAGACACCTTTGTTTATTTACTCCACCGTACATTTAGAGTCATACAATCTGTTTCGAGCCCGTCTGGAACCTCTCCAGATGGAAATGCTTATTGAGAATGGTTCTGTGCTTTCTGGCTTTTCCTACAGTGAGATGAGAAATCTACAAGCAATTGCAGTCTTTGAACAACTTAAAGTAGCTGAATAAAAATGCAATATTTGTTGTGTTAGGACGACAAACCGATGTGACTGGCAGCCTGAAATAGCACTTACTGACTGTGCTACAGCTGTTGGGAACTAACAACTGCGATGTTCGTTATAATGAAAGACACACAGCAGAGATAGTACGGACGATTAAAGTTACACTGGTTCCATTTCACACGGCACTACTAAGTGAACGTGATGATGCGCTCAGAAGGCGTGTCATGTCTAACAACAGTAAACGAGATATGTTACTTAAAGCATCTTCTCGTGGATCTAATATAGAATATGAGATGTAGTTACACGTACGAGCTTTCGAAGGTTACTGTATAAACGATAATCTGCTTTCTATAACTGGTGAAGAAGAGATTTTTGACCGTTGGTACTGTAACTGTGTTGTGGGTAAGACTTTTACTTGATTATTTAAATTCATTCGACGTACAGTGGTAGTTACCAAGAAAAAAGCTGTAAGTTTTTATCAAGACATATTACGCGTTTCATAAACTTGATATGTTGACAAGAAATTTCCATAGTAGTACCGGTACTACATTTTTATGCACAAACATGAGTGAAGATTTTCAAAAGTATGAGCGTCATTTCTTAGAGCTTACGGCTGTAGTGTGGTACAGTGTGCAGCATTGTGTACCTCCTGTTTACTTAGCGTTGTCAAACAATTATCAACACCGGTGCAACTTTGACCGAATGTCTGTATGCTGTTATTAAGTATGGGTGACAGATTTCCTTCTCCTTTGACTGATCTATTGTATGTCGGGTTATGCAAGCGAAACAATAATTAATATTAAGTAGAATAACTATCTATGTCGTGCTTTGTAAATCACAGCACGCAGCTTGGGTAGTTATTGCACCTGTGTTATCAAGTATTCTCGTTGTCCCACTCTCGGACGGAGCGTGAGAAGAATGACACATTAAATAGCTCCGTACGTGCTGTGATTAATATCGTCTTATCACCGTGATCACTACGTGAGTGGGTTGTGGATAGCTAGAAAATGTTCCAAGGATTCTCTTTGAAAACTACAGCCAAGATCACTGAATCTTGCAGATATTTTACAGTGCTGTAGAGTCTATGTGCGCGTTCTTAACCGAGCATGCCATTAATACTGGGTCAGGTCGCTAAATAACGAGAATTCATCTTTAGCTTATTCGTTTTGGCCATGACCCATCATTGGAATGATGATGATGATGGGGTCCCATACTCCGAGGAGGGGATGATGCGGGAGACCCGCACCGCCGGCTAGGCAAGGTCTTAGCGGAGGTGGTTTTCCATTGTCTTCCTCCGACCGTAATTCGGATGAATGAAGATGATGAAGACGAGACACAACAACCCCCATTCATCTCGAGGCAGGGAAAATCCCCGACCCCGCCAGGAATCGAACCAAGGACCCAGTGCGCGTAAAGCGAGAACGCTACCGCACGACCATAAGCTGCGGACCCATCGTTGGAATATCTGTCAAATATTAAAGTTGTCACAGAGATCACACAGTAAGTTCAAGTCAACTCAGATTCTTAGGCAACCTAAGTTACACACCGGAAACAATCTTGATTGAAAGTATCATGTCAAGGGGCAACTCTATTGACATCGTTGCTCAATTGCCAGCGACCCACCTTAACAAGAAAAGTTATCACAACTTACGACTATGTGGCGTTGTAGCACTGCTGGAACCACGCATGAAATGTTGAAACAGAAAATATTAACAAGCTCGACCATTAAAACAAGTGCAGTGACGTAACAGCGTCCATTGCTAGGGTGAAAAGCGTACTAAGGAAAACTTGAAAATCAGAAGTACAGGCAGATTCTCTGACTCCTTCCCTTGCCCACATCTACTTACTCTACCTAGTACTCATACACAATTCCCCTATTCATTATCCTCCTCCACCCCCCACCCCTCCGACCTCTTTCTACGTTTCCCACCATGAACGACATACATTGTTTCGGACTATCACTCGGCTGACAGAATAGACAGTCTCTCATAAGACCTGAAAAATATCATTATTCCCTCGTTGCTATTTTATGGTCTTGATAAATGATTAATATTTTTTGTGATTAACTGATGATGTCTACTACCGCAGCTGAGAGGATACGGTCCATAGTGTGCACTATATTGGAGCTGAAACATTTTGGTACGGTAATTAATGTGGAGTATTTCGTATCTAAAAGTGATAAGTGTAGATGGCTGCTTCGCGAAGGACCCGGGTTCGATTCCCGGTTCAAAATGGTTCAAATGGCTCTGAGCACTATGGGACTCAACTGCTGTGGTCATCAGTCCCTTAGAACTTAGAACTACTTAAACCTAACTAACCTAAGGACATCACACACACCCATGCCCGAGGCAGGATTCGAACCTGCAACCGTAGCAGTCGCACGGTTCCGGACTGCGCGCCTAGAACCGCGAGACCACCGCGGCCGGCTCGATTCCCGGTATTACCAAGAATTTTTCCTTGGTGGGAGGGCTGTAATGGTGTCCATTCAGCCTTGTGATGTCAAATGAGGAGCTACATGACTGAGAAATAGCGGCTCCATGGCGTGGAAAGTGGGCAAAACGGCAGGAAGAGCGGTGTGCTGATCACGTATTCCTTCACACCGCATCTGCCTGACGCTGTAAGGAAGGGGAAGAGACGGCGGCCGGTCGACGTCTCTTAGGCCTTCAAGACCTGGACGAGGAGCTAGAGCCTTTTTTTTTATTTTTTTTTTTTTTTTTTTTTTTGCAGCTTTGTGGTTTTTGCAAATATACGATAGTTTAAAGTGCTATGACTTCATTAATTAGGTGACATTAAAAGTTAATATTTATCTCTTTACCCCCTACCCCCTTCCCCCTCCTACCTCCTGGCCACTGACGTACTCATAGATGTTACATACGACTTTATCGGATATACTACGTGCTCACTTATATTATTGCGCTTTAATATTGAGTCTATGCACTGCAAAGAACTTTAAACATTCTTTTATAATTATATAGTTTTGCAACACTCAGTTAATTTCTAATTGTTTCTGATCGTTATTTAAAATATTATGCAGTCCAAAGCTCTACATCAATGACTCTCGAACGTGGAATCGAGAATTATTTCATAAGTCCATAATGACCCCATAGTCCTCACATCCTCCTCTTTCCAAGATAGTTTGCCCATAAATTCTGAAATGGCGTCATTCTGCCTTCGAGAGCAGTCACTATTTATTTCCCACTATTGGCCAATTTCGCCTATTATGCTGTTTTCAAGAAGTAGCTGGCGAGCATGAGCACATCCACCAGGCTGCCCCAGTGGGCAAACATGAAACTTTGACAAGCAGTCACATGTACAATTCGTAAAAATAAATAAATAAATAGTTTAAGAATGTAAGGTGTCAGGCAAATCCAATACCTTCTATGAAAACCCTGACATGATAGTAAATCCGGCAATATGTCACATAGCTCCGAATAAATCCTGACATTAAGTTAACCAAACTAATGCGATCAACGAGTGAGCAAATGGAATACCACAGACTAACACAAGAACGTCTATATGCATGTCATGCCTTCCCACCGTGAAACGGACGAGGTTCCGAGGGGAGTAGCGAGAACAGAAGCCGAGAGCAGAGCCGTGTAGGCTGGAGGGCCCTACGATAAGAGCGGGACAATGGGACACCCGCGTCACCGGCCGACCGCCAAGAGGTCCATCCCCCGGCCCATGTTAAATGATGGAGCCCTTCAGAAGAACAGTATAGATCTTACGACAAAACTAAAAGGGCCACACCAACTGCCAGTTTTAGCGTGAGACTATACGCGTCTCTGTTACGTAGCAAACATTAAAAACATCGCCCCACCACGAAAAGTATAACTTTTCTCATTGGATGGACAGAATTTTTGTAGGCGGAGCTTAAGGTTAACATTGAGATTGGTCAGTTAATTTAAACCTAGATTATAGATGTGATATGGCATAGGTCATCCTTCGATCCATTATAGAACTTGGAAACCCGTTCAGGGAATATTCGTTCACATTTTTGTTGAACGCAGTTGGTTTTTATCATCCTGTATTAAAATATTTCCTTTTATCAAGAGTTCAATTTATAAACAATATTTTGTGAGTAAATAAAAATTCCAGTGGTAAACTTAACTGCTTTTTCGACGTTATTTTACCAGCTAACTAAAAATAGGAAAGCTTTGAACCCCTTCCACTAAATTTAGTATTAAGATTCTTTTACAGGGAGTGCAGTGGCGCTGACGCTGAAATCATTAGGTATTTGATTATATCATCGCTAGTTTCACTGAACTCTTCTGAACTCTACATGTCATGTGTGGTCTGGCGTCTCCTTACCAGCAACAGGTCCCAGGTTCAAACTAGTAAATTCCCTAAAAAACACGCTCAGAGAGTCGTTTTGCGAAAGCGGTAGGGAGACACGACTTAGAACAAACAGACACCACGCGGAATGTTAGAATAACAGTAACAGAAATGACAGCACTGGCCAGCCAACTTCCTCAAAGTTACCACGCGGTCCACGAATAATCGTTACAGCTTTCATAACTAGATCACTAGCTCATCAGATTCACATTTCTAGGAAAAAGACGTCATAATGTCATAATCGTTCGTTAAGCGTAGCATGGCGACAGAGGTACTGGACTGCCCTTACGAAATCGAATAGTGAGGGAAACATCATACAAATGATCCCTAAGGTCAACTGTGTAGGGAGAACGTAGTGTTGGAAATCTGTGGTTTTGTATTCACCAGTGGGACATTCTTCAATAACTCCCACCAGTTGTCCAGCAAAATAATTTTCTCTACTGAACGTGTGAGGCGGGAGGTAAAGCCAACAAGCCAGACACAAATAAAATCCCTTAACAAGAAAAAAAAGTGTATCTGTCAAGTTTTAATCGCAAAAAATTTCCATTTTGTACATATCCTATTAATTCCGAAAAGTCGTAAACTTATTTTTTGACACTGTCTGTAAGAGAGAGAGGAAAAAAACGCGAGTAAGCTACCCATTTCAGCAAAAACAAGTTATGTAAACACCAGTAAAAGATTTATCACCGCGAAGAAATGAACATTAAATCTGGATTACAGAAGGTTATATTTCAAGCAGAAATATGAGACCGCCATCAAGTGCTCCAAATCTACATTAAACGATTTAAAAAAATAACTTTCGATATTACAAACACTAGAAAACATCAAAGAGTACAAGGAACCACAAACTGACAGGTGAGTATCTAGCAAAGGTAGCTTCTAGTTAATGACTGGGCAATAAAACTATTGTGAGGATGGAAGAAGACGGACTGGAACAACCCTAAGGCGTCAAAGGTAAGGCGGATAGTGATGATGACCTGTTGGAAGCGAAAAGCTGCTGTTCGTGAATATGTAGACGCGCAAAACCTGAACGCTAAATAAGAATCCAACAAACAAAAAAGATAAGGATCATAATGTGGAATTCCTTTCACTTCGAGTAGAAGCAGCTTCCAGATATTTCATTTTATACTGGAGTATCAAAATGCCTCAGTCGACGACCTGCCCCTGATCACCTTCCGTCAGCCGCTGAAAGTCACTCTGTTTCACTTTTTCCTGTTCAATGACCGACACTATTTTGTTCAGGCATTGAGTACACTACACCAGTCGGTAATTTTCATTAGATGTACATTTACACCAATACCCCACAAGATGCTTTACAATGTGTGGCATATGATACTTTGGACACTACAATCATTTTCCCCCTTTTATTGTACCATTGGTGAACGAATAACGGGGAGAAATACTTTAGGTAAGTCTCCAAATGAGCTCGTATTTATGTGATTTTATCGTCGAGATCATTTGCGAGATAGGTTTGAGCTAAGTGATACCTTGTTCGAAACTTCTTGGAAAGTATGTCTTCATAATTTTAAGAACATACCTGCCCGTGCTACACGAAGCATCTCTTGCAGCGTCTGCTTTTGAAATTGGATAAGCATATAATTGTCACTCTCGCTTATTACTTGAAACGGTACGAAACTCGTTGTTCATTCTTCGGTTCAAGACTGACTACATTACTGAAGTATCGGTAGAACGGATGTTTCGTAAGCTACCTCTTTTACAAGTGGATAGAACGTACTCGGGATTCTTTCAATGAATTTGTCTTCTACTATCTACCTAACCTTGAATTGGTTTCATACAGTCAGTACATTACAAATCACTCCAAACGAATAATTCCAGGTAATTAACGATTGTCATTGTTTCCAGTTTTAACTATTTTTTCTATTCCACAGTTCCTTCCAACTCTAAGTACACTGCTCTTGGATGCTTTACCTGGTATCCCATCAGCCAGTCCCATCTTATGGTAAGGGCTTCCTATAATTTCTTTCCTCATCTATTACGAAACTAAATAAACTTGATTGTTACTTGTTCTCGCGTTTAATTGGTTAGCATGCAATCATATGAAGAGACAAATTAATTTCATAGCCTGTGGAATGACTCGGTCCACGCTGTTACCACGAATCATGAAAGTTACCAGTGGATCTCTAGAAGCCAAATAACTATCTGCGACAGAATGTCACTCCGTAGGGCCCGGGTTCAATTACTGGCTGTGTTGTAGATTTTGTCCCCTCAGGGAGTTGGTGTTGTGTTGTCCTAGTCATCATCATTTCACCCCCATAGACGCGCAAGTCGCCAAAGTAGTCAAATCGAAAGACTTGCACCCGGCGAACGGTCTACTCGAAGGGAGGCCCTAGTCACACGACATTTACATTTTAGTGAAATGACAGGCGCTATCCATCGAATGTGACATGTGAATACTTTACAAGTCTTCTCTCTCTTAGAACTGGGCTTCATTACCAGAGTCGTCAGTTGGGTGCAAAAGTAATAATGTCCAAAACAACAGCAAATTTCTATTTCTTTTTCATCCAGCAGATGCGAGAAAATGAGATGTACTATTTGGCGTGTTTGTTCCCTTGACATTAAAAGTATACATTTACTGACAGAAATGCGTGTCAGTATTTACTTCAAACGTCAATAAGAATAATGGGTTTCTGGAAATATTCCTTATTCCAGGTAGACTTGACCCACACTGTTCAAAACTGGGCTCGCATTGGGATGGAAGAAGTGAATGGCGACTGAGGTTTAGCGTGCCGTTTGCGATGAGGTCATTAAAGAAGAAGCAGCACCTCCGTAGGATATTTAGGATATAATGTTCCGTCGACGTTGAGATCATTAGAAAAGGAATATAAACTCGAACTATAGAATAATGGGAATAGAATTAGGCCGTGCCTTTGCAAAAGAACCATCCAAACATTCGCCTTCATCGAAGGGGAAAACACGGAGAAATTAAATATGATTGGCTGGGCGAAGATTTGAAACAATGTTGTCCAGGACACGAGCCCATATATCTTACCACTGCACCACCTCGCTCGATCTCGCGTTCGGGAGGTGCCGGTTTCAGATTCCCGTCTGACTATACAAATTTCAGAAATGACTTGGTCCAGTTGCCTTTCGCGATGGTAGAATTTTTTCCTATTGTTGGTTCAAAGCCTTCCAGCGACTTATCATCAGATACTACAGTTCTTGGTAATATTTCTTAGCACTGTAAGTTTTTTTTTCAATTTCAGTTTACGCCACGAATTTTTCACCAGTTATCTGAAGACTCTAAACTGTTAATACATATTCTATAATCCTAACTGTGTAAGGTTGTCGTGTATCAAGAAAGGAAAAGACCGTGTCACGCACTGAATGTGACGAGATATCAGGAATTACTCGCATCGTAAAATCATAGGAGTGACTTGACGGCATTAACTACAGCTATGTGATGCCATGGGTTTACACCAAATACACAAATCATTTTAGAAAACATAGCTTACGTTCGCCGGTAATGTTAATTAAATAACACTCTAAACACACTTTGCAACACGTAACAAGTGGCACAAGCTTTACAGCGTTTTAAGCAAATATATACATATTGTGAGTAGGCTGTTTAGGGTTTTATGTTGGTAACGTCACCTAGCGCTCTGTATGAAAATCACTGGCTGTGCTGTGTGCAGTCTGTGGCTGGTTGGCATTGTTGGAATATTCGCCATTGTAGTGTTGGGCAGCTGGATGTGAACAGCGCGTAGCGTTGCGCAGTTGGGAGGTGAGCGGCCAGCAGTGGTGGATGTGGGAAGAGAGATGGCAGAGTTTTGAGAGCGGATGATCTGGATGTGTGTCCATCAGAGACAGTAAATTTGCAAGACTGGATGTCATGAACTGATATATATATATATATATATATATATATATATATATATATATATATATATAAATCACTTTTGAACACTATTAAGGTAAATACATTGTTTGTTCTCTATCAAAATCTTTCATTTGCAAACTATGCCTATCAGTAGTTAGTGCCTTCAGTAGTTGGAATCTTTTATTTAGCTGACAGTAGTGGCGCTTGCTGTATTGCAGTAGTTCGAGGAACGAAGATTTTTGTGGGGTAAGTGATTCATGAAAGGTATAGGTTATTGTTAGTCAGGGCCATTCTTTTGTAGGGATTTGTGAAAGTCAGACTGCGTTGCGCTAAAAATATTGTGTGTCAGTTTAAGCACAGTCATTTATAATTTTTCTAAGGGGACGTCTCAATAAAACTAGTATCCAGAATGACACTAGACACTATTTCTATATATCCTCGTACTGAAATTGCGTTTAGCATTCTTGTTGATGGTTATCAGTACTGATTATTGGGCATTGAGAGGGTGGTGCTCGACATGGGGGTGGGGGCGGAGGGGCGGGAGCTTGTTGTCAAACAGAGAGAGAGAGAGAAAGAAAGAGAGAGAGAGAGAGAGAGAGAGAGAGAGAGAGAGAGAGAGGTGGAAAATAGGTGGGCAACTGAGGGGGGTTTGGTCACGGTGATTTTATGTTTGTGTGTGTGTTCGGGGGGGGGGGGGGGGAGGGATGTTCCCCTAAATCGATTTAGACAAATACCAGAGGAATTCTTTTAAAAGGCATACGTTGGGTATCTTCCTAGTCCTTATCCCCTGCCTCTAATCATATTTCCATCAGGAGTTAAGTCAGGTCGAATACTGTGGATTTACTCCTCTGTCAATGGCTTTCAGTTCAACCAAGGCGAAAATTTCACGTTCCGCATTTTTGGTGGCCGCTGGCCTTTCATTACGACACTTGGCAGTGGTGGGAGCTGTACAGCGGTGAAACTGAGACGCGTGGCCTGTCACGAGGCACCTGTTTGCTACCGGTGAAATAGAGCGCGCACTGTTTTCGTTGAGATGCGTCCAACAGGCGCTGCCTGCCTGGCACCATAATAAAACACGTCGCGCCGGCACACCCAGCTTCCCTGCAGTTTTTACTCTCAGTCTATGTCCGTCGGTACATATAGACCACCACAGAAGTTTGTGTCAGCATTACGGTACGACAATGTTCGTGCCGTGGAAAGTAGGAAGTTTCGTTTATTACTGTCAACTCCAAAAAGAGAAGAACCTGGCAACTATACAGCCTGAAAATTATTTCCCACATCAGAGTTTCGTTGACGAAGGTGTCGACATTGGAGTTGCCCTGTGCTTCTTGAACGTGTTTCCGTCATTGAGAAACATACTGAGGTGACATAAGTCATGGGATAGTGATATGTACATACACGGATGACGGTATCATCGCATACGCAAGGTGTAGAAGGGCATTGCATTGGCGAAGCTGTCATTTGTATTCAGGTGATTCATGTGAAAAGGTGTCCGACGTGATTGTGGTCTCACAATGGGAATTAATAGACTTTGAACACGGAATGGTAATTGTAGCTAGACGCATGGGATATTTTAGTTTGGAAATCATTAGAGAATTCAGTATCCTGCGATCCACAGTGTCAAGAGTGTGCCGAGAATACCACATATCAGATGTTACCTCTCACCACGGACAACTCATTTGCTCACGGCCTTCACTTAACGATCGAGAGCAATGACACTTGCGCAGCACTCCGTGAAATAACCGCCGAAATCAATGTGGAACAAGAATATCGCAAATGTGTATAAAATGAGAGCAAACTTCTGTACCTAATATGGCCTCAAATGATTCATGGATTGTATGCATGCATCTCGCAATTTTCGAACAAATTTTTCTTGTGAACTCTATGAAGACAATATAACACAGTATCGGCTACAAACGAGATTAAACTAGTTTCTTCTGTATGTTGTAAGATAAGCCTGATCGGACCCTTTTTTTATTACAAAGCTATATGGTTCAATATTTCATCACGACGACATAACGGCGTAGTGTTCATCATATAAGAGCTTCGTCAATTATTTCCACGTCGCGTAGTTGAAAGTTACGCAGGCATCCCAAGGTTAACACGTACCCTTTTTGAGTGTACCACTTGTTTCTTGCTCCTCCGACTGCTGAAACGGAGAAGGGTTCATCTGACGCTGAGAATTCACACAGCGGCATCCACGGAGCAATAAACAAGTTTTGAACGACGGCAGATCTCGTAACACTTGATGATAGCCCCCACTGCTTTAGGCAACGGCATGTTTCGTTAGGTACATATAAATGATATACATTCAAACAGCGACTATGCGTTTGAACTGTTTCTTGCGGAACTCCTTTTTAATTTGTTGACACATCCCTTGCTACGGCGAGGAGCTTGTACCATAGAGGTCAATTGTGTGAGCGGTGTTCAATAAGTAATGCAACACTTTTTTTCTGAAAACAAGTTGATTTTATTCACGATTAAAGCACACCATATTATTACCCATTCTTTTGGTTACAAAATTCTTATTTTCAACATAATCTCCGTTCAATGCGACGGCCTTACGGTACGTTACATGGAGGGCGAGGGCCTTTATGCATGCATGGTACAACTCTATCAGTCGATGTCGGAGCCACCGTCTTGCTGCTTTAGTAACCTCCCCATCACCCACCTACTACTTACCACAGAGTGCTTCTTCATTGGACCAAACAGGTGGAAGTCAGAAGGTGCGAGATCCGGGCTGTAGAGTAGATGAGGAAAAACAGCCCTGTGAAGTTTTGTGAGCTCCTGCCGGTTGTGTCAATCCTTGATATGTCAGGGGAAGAGATAAATTCGTTTGCATTTTTTGTGGCTATGAACACGCTGAAGCCGTTTCTTCAATTTCCTGAGGGTAACACAACACACTTCAGAGTTGATGATTGCGTCGTGAGGGAGAACATCCAAGAGAACAACCTTCCAGAAGTCTCGCCCAACGACTCACCGTGCTTTTGTTCATTGCCACGTCTCGATAGATATTCTGCAAGCAAATGTGAATATCTGCGAAGCTCTGGTTTCCGCGGAAAGAAAATCATTGACAGCTTTCTGCTTGGAGCACACCTCCGTTACAGATGTCATTTTGCAGGTTACGTGTAGCGCCGCTACAAATCCCGCATTTTTTCAACAGAAAAAGACCGAGGAAAAAAATGTGTTGCATTACTTATTGGACGCCCCGCGAAGTTATTGTCTGGCGCGATACACTAGTACCATCTCTTACGCCAGGAGGTGGACATGATGGAATCTAGTTGATGGGATCAATGAGATATGTGGATACAGCGGCAGAAAAAGAAGCTTTTGGGACGTTGTCTGCGTACGGAAGATGCTCGAGGTAGTGAGAAAAAATGAAATTACCTGGGTTTAATGGAACAGAAACGCGTGCAAAAGAAGTTTGTACAGGAAGACGAAACTCATTTCGTGGCCGTAGGCTTCTTCATTCACTAGGAGAAAAAAGGCCGAAGGTGGCGTTTATTGACGAAAATTAGGAGCAAAATTTGATAGTCGGTAGCTGAATTAAGACGAAATACACAGTAGGTGAATGTAAGAGATATATTTTACTTTGATGGCTTTGTGGATGAGTTTAGATAGAATGGATTTATAAACTTTGTTGAAGACCTGAGGCAACGATGATTAGTGTGTAGGAAGAGATCCCACATTAAGATTTGATAAGTTTCAGAGGCAATCTGTTATGTGAAATCTTCCATCGCTCAGAGTAGAAACGGTGTAAATGATCATGATCTACCGTTTCGTTTTAGGATTTCTATTACGCAGAAATTGCAGTCTTTAAGGTGATAGTACGTGATGTAATAACCAATAGAGATTATATTGCATCTTTACGCCATGGAGGCTTTTACGTCAAACGTTGTGGTTTGTGCGTTTGAATGCGTTTCTGGTGCAAAAATTTTGCAGGTGGGAGCTAGGTGAGAGTGTGGTGCCACTAAGATATGACTGCAATTGTTTAAACCCATAAATGTATTTTGCAGAAAGGAACTTTTAAGAACTAAGACAGATATAAGTGGTACAGTTCTGGAATTGAGATAATATTGTAAATATGTTGATGCGAGGCGCCTCCACATTAGACTGTGTACTGAAAATAAATTCGTTAAATTTATGTGTATATATAAACACTGAAATATAAGACTAGAAACGAAATTAAAATGGAAATTTACGAGATAATAGCAACATCAGAATGAATATACGACAAAGTGACATAGACATTTTTCAAGAAGGATAGAAGAAAACCACAGCTCTAATATTTGCGGACGAGCAGAGACAACAAGAAAGTGCCATATAAGACAATAAGTATGAACATTTTATTTGGAAGCATCTAGAGCCATCTAGAAGGAAGATAACAACTTTGTGACCCTCTAATAGCCACGTATTACAAGACCGGAGATCATCGCAGTCTTAGGCGACATAAAAAAAATGGTTTCCGTGGCAATCTGTAAAGTGTAGTTCTTGAAATTAAAATGATGATAAGAGCTTAGCGTACATTTCGTATAAGATTCTTGAAGTGATCCACAGTAATTTATCCTTTCTGGTGGCAGAAACAATGGGACGGCGTAGAGTACAAGACCTTTGTCTCTCTTGCGCAGTCTTCTTCAACCCTGGAAGCTCGTAGTATGAGAACCCACCCGGCCTACATAACTATAGAACATACTTGAATTGCATGACGGCTTCTTTGTGTCAGTAGATAAAAATAAGTAGAAATTTGTCGTCTGTGCTCTCCCAAAGCACTTGTGTCTCAAGGGGACTCGAGCCAGACAGTGCAAAATGTTATTTACATTCCTCTGAACGCAGTACGTTGCACAGCGGTGTGTTCCAACTAACGAAATGAGAAGAGTGACGCCAAGAAAATACAATGCAGACATTCAGATTTCGAAGTGTACGTTGTTGTGACATCATAATCCAAAAAGAGCTCGTAGATGTTAAGCGCGAAGATTTACACTGTAGAGAAAATGAATACCTGGCCGGAAGTTTATATATTGTTTGGCTTTTCATCGCACGTGACGAAAAGGCTGGAAACATTCTTCTGCTACATTTTTCTATGTAGATCAAAGGAGAAGATAAAAAAGCGACGTGTTTCACAGAATAAAGGAAATATATTTCGTGTGGTCTTGCCAACCTCTGTGTTACCAAAAAAAAGCACCAATACACTTAAAACATAAAAAAATTGTTAAAACTAAAAATTGCTAAAAATAATCATGTAGTACTGGCAAATAATAATCGTTTTTTTATAAATGATTTAATAAGTATTTACAAGCGTTACTTTTCCAGAAAGCTTCTCGTAACTCAAAAGGAGCCATTGGTTACTCGTCATCATCTATTTTGTCCAAATTTATGACACGTTTAGGGCTAGGCCAGATATGACAGTGGTAGAAGTGAGAACTCCACTCTCCTAAGCGTTTAGACAAAAAAAAGCATTTTTGAGGGGGGTCGCGTGCATCATGAGCCATTTATGTACCGTTGATCGCAAGCAGCGGGTGGCGCGTCGGGGAGAGTACACAATTGTAATCCATGGCTCGTGGAATAGGGTCCCAAGGCGGAAACCCTTTCGATTTTCTGTTCTTACGTTACTCACACAGCAAATAAACCGAAGTAGTGCTCGGTATACTGTGCTTATTTTCATAAAAAGTTTGAAAAGAAGAGGCAAAGGAAAATCTGCGTTACAGTATTCACGAGTGCTCTGAAAATAAATTAAATTTTCAGGAAAGGATTGTAAGGCGTACATGACAAGTTTTTATATATTTATTATTCTACAGTTGATGATTTACACATCCTATGATTATACCGTTCGTAAATCAGGAGAGGCAATAATTTTTTCGGCATCTTCCACAACTTATGTACGCTGTATTTTTACGATTATGTGGTTGCTCTAAAGTTTCTATAGAAAAACAAACTTAGTGTACATTCGTCAAAGATTCTATCTCCTCGCAAATTTTGCAGCGTACCACGAGCAATGCTGTTCGAAGGTCAAAATTAAACTAATGGGATACGAAGTCGCGTAAGTCTTAATTACAATCAGTTCTTATAAAGTTATCTGCAGAGTCCTCGTGCACACTGCAAGTGCAATCACTTTTTGAAAATTTATTTGCTATCCCAAATTCCCCTTCGCCTTCCTTTACTAGCATTTTAGGACAAAATTAAGAAATTCAGTAAATCGAGCATTTCAATTCATTTGCAGTAAGAAACGTAGAAATTGAAAATAAAAAAAAAATCCGTATAGGGAATCTACCCTCGACGCCTGAATCAACGTAGTATACTCTTTCTGCTGCGCCAGGCACTGCCTGGAAGCCTACGTCAACACAAATGGCTACTGCCTCGCCCGACCGACGCCAAAAATGCTATTTCTTTTTTCTAGTCGCTTGGCCATCTGGTGCTCCCACTTCCGTCAGATTCATTTCTGGCCAATCCCTGCATATACCAGCAATCTGGACGCAGTCGATAGTGACGAGTAGGCGGATACCATAGATTGTGGGTACTGTAACGGAACAGGCCGCACATCGTATACCACAATACAGATTTGTACTCTCGAAGGTCACCAAATAATACCCGCAGGTGAAAAAATGAATATCAGATTATTATCTTTGATATTTACGCTCACAGAATTTCAAAGTCTCCTCTGCTGAGAAAATAAAGAAAGTTTCTGAAACGTAGTAAATACAACCATATTTACGACCATGTACATATCTGAAGACAATATCTTGAGGAGCAGTTTAAATGCTACTAATACTTTTACTTTGACAGTGGCCACGTCTTGTATAAAAAAAAAAAATCGAAAATTCAATATAATTAATAAGAAATATAAATTGATACATAATCTGTTGGAACATTTAGTTCAAAACGTACGTATTTATAAAAAGTTATTATCATTCGGTAATTCATATCTCAGTCAGGAGCTTAGGGGGCAGGGCAAACACAACACATTTTACAGTATTAAATTTGAAAAGTCGTGTTCAGGAAAATAGACAACATTAAATTGTATTGTTATCTTTAAGGCTATCAACAAAACCTACTCTCATCAAATTTCTTGGGCTATAGAAAAACGGGATACTAAAATTTATGTAGAGTGTGATCATATGGAGATATGAGTTCAAAGTTACCATATGTGTTTGATATTTAATGTTTCGGAAAAACCTCGCAGCAATGAAAAACGGCTTTTTTTTAATGAATGATTGTCACCCAAACTCATTTTTCATATTCTTCACAGTCTCTTACTTTTTCTGTGATCGTACAACGAAGTTGCTCTTCTTTGGACTTTTTCGATAGCCTGCGTCGATTCTATCTGTTAAGGATCCCGTACAGCGCAGCAGTACTCCAGAAGGAGGCGGAGAAGTGTGGCGTAGCCAATCTCTTAAGCAGATCTGTGGCACCCTCTAAGTGCACTGCCAGTAAAACGCGGTCTTTAGTTCGTGCTCCCCAAAACATTTTCTAGGTGATTGTTCCAATTGAAATTCTTCGTAATTTAGTTGGAACTACAATGTTTAATTTTGTGTGATTTATCGTCCAACCGAAATTTAACGAAATATTTTTTCAGTCGTCCCAATTTTCGTTTTTCAGTGTCAATTGTAACTTTTCGCACAATTCAGGTACCTCGTGTACATCATTTTCTGTTTTTGTCATCTCATAATTAGACGTTCAACGAGAGTGTCATCTTCAAACTACATAATGGTACGGCTAAAATTTTCCCATAAATCGTTTATATAGATTGCGAAGGTTTCCTTGGTCTGTAAATAAAGAAATACGGAATCAGCTTGAAATCATATGTCAACAGTACCCATTATGTACCAGGTGATCAAAAAGTCAGTATAAATTTGAAAACTGAATAAATCACGGAATAATGTAGATAGAGAGGTACAAATTGACACACATGCCTGGAATGACATGGGGTTTTATTAGAACAAAAAAAAAATACAAAAGTTCAAAAAAATGTCCTTCGGGGTAATTCATAATGTTCGAACACAATATATGTTCTAAAAACCTGCTGCATATCGACGTTAACGATATGGACCGGTAATTTAGTGGATTTCTCCTACTACCTTTCTTGAATACTGGTGTGAGCTGTGCAACTTTCCAGTCTTGGGGTACGGATCTTTCATCGAACGAACGGTTGTATATGATTGTTAAGTATGGAGCTAATGCATACTCGGAAAGAAACCTAATTGGTATACAGTCTGGGCCAGAAGACGTGCTTTTATTAAGTGATTTGAGTTGCTTCACTACTCCGAGGATATTTACTTCTACGTTACTCATGTTGGCAGCTTTTCTCGATTCGAATTCTGGAATATTTACTTCTTGTTTTGTGAAGGCATTTCGGAAGGCTGTGTTTAGTAACTCTGCTTTGGCAGCACTGTCTTCGGTAGTATCTCCACTGTTATCGCCCAGAGAAGGCATTGACTGTTTCTTGCCGCTAACATACTTCACATACGACCAGAATCTCTTTAGATTTTCTGCCAGGTTTCGACACAAAGGTTCCTTGTGTAAACTGTTATAGGCGTCTCGCATTGAAGTTGGCGATAAATTTCGAGCTTCTGTAAAGCATTGTCCATCTTGGGGATTTTGCGTTTGTTTAAATTTGGCATGTTTGTTTCGTTGTTTCTGCAACAGTGTTCTAACCCTTATTGTGTACCAAGGAGGATCAGCTCCGTCGTTTGTTAGTTTATTTGGTATAAATCTCTCAATTGCTGCCGATACTATTTCTTTGAATTTAAGCCACTTCTGGCCTACACTTATATTATTAATTTGGAATGAGTGGAGGTTGTCTCTCAGGAAGGCGTCAAGTGAATTTTTATCTGTTTTTTTGAATAGGTATATTTTTCGCTTATTTTTCGAGGATTTAGGGATTACAATATTCAGTCTCGCTACGACAACCCTGTGTTCACTAATCCCTACATCGGTTTTGATACTCGTTATTAAGTCAGGATTATTTGTTGCTAAGAGGTCAAGTGTGTTTTCACAACCCTTTACTATTCGCGTGGGCTCATTAACTAACTGCTCGAAAAAATTTTCAGAGAATGCGTTTAGCACAATTTCGGACGATATTTTATGCGTACCTCCGGAATTAAACATGTATTTTCGCCAAAATATCGAGGGTACTATTATCGTATGAGTCGGGTACATGTTTGAAATCAGACTCAAGTTTTCTTTGAACCTTTCAGCAGCGTATCATCTGAATTGGGAGGTCGGTAAAAGGATCGAATTATTATTTTATTCCGGTTGCCAACAATGACCTCTGCCCATACTAACTCACAGGAAGTATCTACTTCAATTTCGCGACAAGTTAAGCTACTTCTGACAGCAACAAACACGCTACCGCCAACCGTGCTTAGCCTATCTTTCGGAACACCGTTAGGTTCTTCGCAAAAATTTCGGCTGAGATTATATCCGGCTTTAGCCAGCTTTCAGTGCCTATAACGATTTGAATATCAGTGCTTTCTATTAGCGCTTGGAGCTCTGGTAGTTTCCTAACACAACTACAACCATTTATATATCAATGGTTCCTGTATCTGCGTTCTTCCTGTGTTCTGCCTGCGCCCTTTGTGGCTGTGGCCCTTCTTGTGTTTTCCCGAGAACCTTTAACCTGAAAAAACTACGTGAAGAGGTCGAGCACGTGTGGAATAACATACCCCAGGATAGTATTTGCCATCTGCACTGTCGACTGGGTGCCCGAGTCATCGCCTGCACTGCAGCCCGTGGATGTGGACGCTACACCACGTACTAATATGGGTGTTTCAGCACGGATCGATACCTGGTGCCTTAGAAACGACTGTGCTATTGATCTGTAAATGCAATCATTTCATGATATCCGTACGAGGGGCGTTTGAAAATGCCGTGCAAAAATAAGAACTACTTACGTGTTTGGGGTAATCCTTTTTTTTATTTTTTCGACGTAGTCTCCTTTTAGACTTATACACTTCGTCCAACGCTGTTCTAATTTGTTGATCCCTTCGGAATAACAGGAATTGTCCAAGTCTCCAAAATAGGTATTAGTTGCTGCAATCACCTTTTCGTTTGAATAAAATCTTTGTCCCGCCAGCTATTTCTTCAAATTGGGGAAAAAAAGTAGTCCGAGGGAGCAAAGTCTGGGGAAAAGGGGGGATGTGAAACGAGTTGGAATCCTATTTCCATTAATTTTGCGGCCCCAGGCGCTGAGGTGTGTGCTGGTGCACTGTCGTGATTGAAAAGGACTTTCTTGCGGTCCAATCGCCGGCGTTTTTCTTGCAGCTCGATTTTCAAACGGTCCAATAACGATAAATAATATGCACCTGTAATAGTTTTACCCTTTTCCAGATAGTCGATGAGGATTATCCCTTGCGAATCCCAAAGGACAGTCGCCATAACCTTTCCGGCCGAAGGACTGGTCTTCGCCTTTTTTGGTGCAGATTCTCTCTTGGTAACCCATTATTTAGATTGTTGTTCGGTCTCAGGAGTATAGTAATGTATCCATGTTTCATCCACAGTGACGAAACCACGCTTAAACTCCTGCGGATTCTTCCTGAACAGCTGCAAACTATCCTTGCAGCACTTCACACTATTCCGTTTTTGGTCAATCGTGAGTAATCGCGGAAACGATCTTGCGGATAGATTTCTCATGTCCAAATGTTTATGCAAAATATTATGCACCCGATCAATCGAGATGCCCACAGCACTAGCAATCACCTTACCTCTTCTGTCATCCATCACCATATGATGGATTTTATCAATGATTTCTGGAGCCGTAACCTGCACAGGGTGTCCAGAACTTTAAGCATCACTTGTGTCCATGTGGCCACTCCGAAAATTTTAAAATTACTTATAAACTGTTCTAATCGGATGTGCAGAGTCACCATAATGTTTATCAAGCTTCTCTTTAGCCTCCTGAAGCGTTTTGCAATTCATAAAATAAGGTTTAATTCTATCTATCGCTTGCGCCTGTGTCCCGCATTTTTCGCGGGGTTGGCGTGGTTAAATCGGATTTGGCATGCTAATGTGAAGGGGTGGCCGGATGCCCTTCCTGCCGCCACTCAGTACCGCCCCCCCCCCCCTCCCCTGGGGGCGGAATCAGAGTACCCCACCTGTCTGCGTCCAGTGTAAACCATGGAAAAGTGCGGATGTGTTTCAAATATCTGTGAGTCTTCTAACTGAGGTGGGACGTGGGGACCAGCCCGGTATTCACCTAGCGGGATGTGGAAAACCGCCTAAAAACCACATCCAGGCTGGCCGGCACACCGGCCCTCGTCACTAATCCGGCGGGCGGATTCGATCCGGGCCCGGCGCGCCTACCCGAGTCCAGGAAGGAGCGCGTTAGCGCTCCCAGCTAACCTGGCGGGTCATAAAGTAATGTTTAATAACAACACGAAATTCTTCTTCATTCATTTTTTGACAATCACTCGACTTCCATGATTCACACGAATGCCAAACACAAAGAAATAGACCAATATTGCTGAAACTTGGTGTGCGTTCTTTCCAAAGATGCTACTAACTGAACATGACCTCGATACGCGCCGGTGGTGCCATCTCTCTCACTTTGCACGGACTTTTCAAACACAACTCGTATGCACCGCTGCAACAACAAATCTTGAGTGAAAAGGGTGTACAATTTTTTTCCCGACAGGGTATTTTCGGAGCCAGTGTACATTAGGCAGCCTGTGTAATCGTGACTCCCGCTACCTCGCCGTTTGCCCAGAAGCCACCTGCAGCAGAGGGCAGAGGCTGCTGGCTGCTGGCTGCTGGCTCGGACTGGGTGTCCGCGACAGGTGCGGCGCGTGTGCGAGTGTAAATATAGCGGCCAGCTGCGAGGCGACGCCGAATTGTCCGGCGTTGTGCATTCCGCAGGCCGGCCGCGACGCGCCTCGCCGCGTCTGATTTAGGAGCCAACAGAAACCGGGACGACTTCATAACAGCCCGCGTGAGAGATTGTCCTGCCGCGAAAATATAACCCTCGCCTATATTTTCGTGTTAAATTTAAGCGCCTCCTCTTTGTTTTTTGAGGACTGAAATACCTGCACCTTGACTTCAGGTGAATGGTTGTTCTCCAGCCTGCTCGCTTCTCGGACAGACACAACTTTTCAATGTGGCTCGTATCCAAGTTCGCCTTTGAATCGCGCCTGTGGTTGGTTCTAAAGCAGGCGGTCAGTATCAGCGGGCATTTTCTGTGTGAATGTTAGTAGATGTTTATTTCATTCATCTACGTCTACATTTGCAAAAGCTGCCGTCATTGGCTGAAGGAAACGCAGCAGCTTGTACTATCTATGCATATTTATACATACTATAAAATAAAGTGTCCATCTCTGTCTGTATGTTATGGTTAAATTGAGGAACTACTGCAGGGATTTTGATGTGGTTATTTCTAAAAGACAGACGAATTCACGAAGAAAGTTTGTGCGAAAAATTTATTGGTTCTATCAATGTTAAGTGTGTAATGCATGTAGCAGTAAACATGCGACAGCATGCTTACTTAATATGTTCTAAAACACCGCGCATGAAAACGGGATTTTCTGTGGCTCATACCTCCGCGATAAAAAGGTAACATAATGTGTTTTAGACAACCGTTGGGCTAGGGACCATTTACATACCCAACAATAGGAGCGTTTTAGTGTCGCTACCCTCCAGTACACGTCAAAGTATGAATCTACATCTACAGACCGATGACCACGCTGTCTGGTCTCTTTCCCCAACCAACCCTTCCAACCCCTTCTACATCTACATCTACGTAATTACTCTGCTAATCACAATAAAGTGCCTGGCAGATGGTTCAATGAATCACCTTCAAGCTGTCTCTCTACCGTTCCACTCGCGAACGGCACGCGGGAAAAACCAGCACTTAAATTTTTCTGTGCAAGCCCTGATTTCTCTTATTTTATCGTGATGATCATTTCTCCCTATGTAGGTGGGTGCCAACAGAATGTTTTCGCAATCGGAGGCGAAAACTGGTGACTGAAATTTCATGAGAAGATCCCGTCGCAACAAAAAACGCCTTGGTTTTCATGATTGCCACTCCAATTCACGTATCATGTCTGTGACACTATCACCCCTATTTCGCGATAATACAAAACGAACTGCCCTTCTTTGTACTTTTTCGATGTTATCCGTCAGTCCCACCTGATGCGGATCCCACACCGCACAGCAATACACTTTAGTAGACCTGTTGCACCTTCTAAGTGTTCTGCCAATGAATCGCAGTCTTTGGTTTCCTCTACACACAATATTATCTATGTGATCGTTCCAATTTAGGTTATTTGTAATTGTAATCCCTAAGTATTTAGTTGAATTTACAGCCCTCCTGCTTAGGCAAATGGAGCAAATCAATTGGTTCTTTTTGCATCTGATGTAGTCTACGGAGGGCTCCATACGACTTATGGAGGCACCATTAGTTCAAGGGCTGTTCCTCGCAAAACCTCACAAAAATTTTTTAACTATATTTTCATCGTCACCAGCGGACCAAAACTCAGCCGAAGGTCCCAAGACGGCTATGAGTAGCAAATGGCTGAAATTTTTACGATATGCTCCTAAGATCCCGCTCTCAAAAAAACTTGAAAATTTTCGTCATATCCTTCTCCGTATCCGAGATACAGTGGTTCAAAGCTACCCTTCCTGTATGCAAATAAAATCCAGTGTGACCCGGGAACCCAGTTTATAAAGTGATGCAGAAAGTAGAAATGTGCTGTGAACTGTCTCCGTTATCATCTGGAATACCGTGTTGAAGTAATGAAGCACATGTAAATATTTTTCACCCGTCATGTTTTAGTTTCGCTTTATTTCCGTTTCACATAAGTAAACTACCTAAATTTTACTAACCGATACATTTCTCTTCATAGGGAACCAACAGAAAAACGATCCTATCAAAATACAAAATTTACTAATACGTTCCTGTTTTTTTAAAAGATTGTAACTGAAAAGTGGGGAACCAGCTACCTCATTCTGCCTTTCATACCATCTTTAAAAATTTTCCCAAAAATTTGGCATGCTAACATATTTGCGCTTTTTTATGCTGAGAGAGAAGAAGACAGTGACAGTGGCTAGGAGACGAAAAATTAATAAATACTGGAAGGCAGCAGACAGAGGTTGTGTTATAGAAACAGTGGAGGAGATAATGGCAGTTTGAGAGCAAGATAGGGACACAGTGTCGGTGGAACATAGCTGACATTGACGGAGCACTGCTAGGAAAAGAGTGAAGGAGATGGGAGGAGGAATAAAGAGAAAGAATAAATGTAAGTGGGTGAGAACCAGTGATAATGAGAGACTGAGGATATGACAATGACAAAAAGGAAGAGGGAGACAGTGTCAGTGAGAAGAGACAGCAGAACTAGGAAGGAAGGGATAAGAAATTAGCAGCAAGAGAGAGAAAGATGGAGACAGTGACACTGAAAGGAGACTATAGTAGAAGGACAGAACAAAGGGGACTGTGACTGGGGCAAAGAAAACAACGACAGAGAGACACAAAGAGATAATGATAATGAGCTGGGCTGAAAGAGTGAATGATAAAGGGCAAGTGGTATGAGTATGAGCGACTTTCGGCGATAGACTAGTGGGTGTGAGTGAGTTACAGTTAGGGAACCCTGTGTAAATTTGAAGTGAGTTGCACGTTAAAAACAGCGCGAATATGTTGGCACGCCAAAATTTTTGGGGATTTTTTTAAAGGTGCTGAGGAAGGCAGAACAAGGCAGTTCGTGCCCATTTTTTGTCATAGTCTTTTAAATAAACAGGAACATACAGTATTTGCATTTTTTGTGCTCAGTTAGGAACGTTTTTCCACTGGTTGTTATTTGCTTCACATTTAAATGACATCTGGAGTGACACTTCGTGGCAATGATGGACGCTACGAGCTGTCAGTTAGAGAGCAGGCGATATCTGGCGGGAATAGCAGTAAACAACCGCCGCAACTGCAGACCGCAGCGGAGCTCGTCCAGAACCTGTACATATTACAAATTAAAGTTCCCCGCCGCGTTTTTCTCTTTATAGCTGAAGGATAACCCCAGAAACTACCGTAGCGCTTTTGATACGGTTTTCTCTATCAGATAGAATGATTCACAAGGTAGATTTACTTATACACTATGTGATCAAAAGTATCCGGACACCTGGCTGAAAATGACCTACAAATTCGTGTCGCACTCCATCGGTAATGCTGGAATTCAATAGGGTGCTGGCCCACCCTTAGCCTTGATGACAGCTTCCACTCTCGCACGCATACGTTCAATCAGGTGCTGGAAGGTTTCTTGGGGAACGGCAGCAAATTCTTCACGGAGCGCTGCACTTAGGTGAGTTATCGATGTCAGTCGGTGAGGCCTGGCATGAAGTCAGCGTTCCAAAACATCCCAAAGGTGTTATATAGGACTCATATCAGGACTCTGTGCAGGCCAGTCCATTGCAGGAGTGTTATTGTCGTGTAACCACTACACCACACGCCGTGCATTATGAACAGGTGCTCGATCATGTTGAAAGATGCAGTCGCCATCCCCGAATTATTCTGCAACAGTGGGAAGCAAGAAGGTGCTTAAAACATCAGTGTAGGCCTATGCTGTGGTAGTGCCACGCAAAACAACAAGGGGTGCGAGCCCCTCCATGAAAAACACAACCACACCATAACACCACCACCTCAGAATTTTACTGTTGGCTCTACACACGCTGGCAGATGACGTTCGCCGGGCATTCGCCATACCCATATCCTGTCATCGGATCGCTACATTGTGTACCGTGATTCGTCACTCCACACAACTTTTTCCACTTTTCAATCGTCCAAGGTTTATGCTCCATACACCAAGCGAGGTGTCGTTTTGCATTTACCGGCATGATGTGAGGCTTATGAACAGCCGCTCGATCATGTAATCCTAGTTTTCTCACCTCCCGCCTAACTGTCATAGTACTTGCAGTGGGTCCTGATGCAGTTTGGAATTCCTGCGTTATGGTCTGGATAGATGTCTGCCTATTACACATTATGACCATTTTCAACTGTCAGCGGTCTCTGTCAGTCAACAGACGAGGTCGGCCTGTACGCTTTTGTGCTGTACGTGTCCCTTCACGTTTTCACTTCACTATCACATCGGAAACAGTGGACCTAGGGATGTTTAGGAATGTGGAAATCTCGCATACAGACTAATGACACAAGTGACACCAAATCACCTGACCAGTTCGAATTCCGTGAGTTCCGCGGAGCCCCCCATTCTGCTCTCTCACGATGTCTAATGACTACCGAGGTCGCTGGTATGGAATACATGTCAGTAGGTGGCAGCACAATGCAACTAATATGAAAAACGTATGTTTTTGGGGGTGTCCGGATTCTTTTAATCGCATAGCGTATAGTTAGATGATAACTGGTTTCGGTTGACTCACAACCATCCACACATCTATGGAAATAAAAACAAAAATTGCTCTTCAGCTACTGTGAAAATCTCCTTACAGTATTTCAAAAACATAATTTTATAAAAGGATTAAAACATTAAAAATATTTAAAACTATTACCAAGCTTAACTATAATTGGTACATACATATACCATTAATCACAACAACATCGTAAATAAGCGTGACTTGTCAGTATCCAAAGCCTCGTCAAACATGACTGTTAGCTTATAAAAACGGTAGGAGACTAAACTTTGCCCCTGACCACCGTGACCTTTCCGTTATAACTGATACGTAGCGCGTAAGGGTACGAAGTAACAATTTTGAGAAACAAAGAGAAAAAATTAAGTAATGTTATAACGATACTCATGGAGACAAGTACAAAAACGTATATTAAATTGGCAGTCCCAGTCTAAGTATAAAATTCACAAAAACTCTGTCTAGATTACATTAGTTTCTATCTTCCGGATAATGGATAACAGTTAAAGACAGTGCCTGAATCTAACATCACAGCTGTTATTCGCCAGAGGTTGTCCACTGTGGCTGAGTCCCCACCTTCTTCAATTTGGCCGTAAAGCAGACTCGATGCCAAAGCACGAGCACAATAGGCCGTAGGGAAAACGGCGAGTCGGTGTTGGCAGTTTCTCCGTGTGGAACAAATTCAGGTTTTGGACTTTTTTCCTGTCGGCACCTTAATGACGTTAAAACACTAAATTTTCTGTGTTTAAGGTAGATCCTGAAAAATATATCTCGGTGGTTACATCAGTACTCCAAAGCCCATCTCATGGTGTGTTTTGGAGGGTTGTAGTCATTTCACGAGGCATATGTGAGAAAAAGTAATATGTTGCCCGACTTCTTAGAAGATAATCTCTCGAAATTTCGACAGTAAATCGCTCTATGATACACAGTGCCTCTCTTGTAGTGTCTGCCGCTGGGATTTGTTGAGCGTCTCCACAACACACTCCTGTCGAGTAAACAATCCTGTGACGAATCTTCCCAATTTATTCCATTAGTTCTACTTGATAAAGATCCCAGGGTGATGAACAATACCTAATAATTGGTCGAACGGGTATTTTTAAGACAATTTTTTCGTGTATGAATTACATTTTCTTAAGATTTTCCCAATGAATCTCAGCCTATCGTCTATTTTTCCTTGTGTTTGTTTTACGAGGACATACCACTTTCGGTCGCTCCGACGGTTACTCACAGGTATTTTACGATTATGTTTCCTTCTACACTGGTATAGAAGGCGTGCGTAAATACAGAGATATGTAAACAGGAAGAATGTGACGCTGCGTTCGGCAAAAAGTGTGTTATGCAGTGGTTAGATCGGTTACTGCTGTTGCAATGGAAGGTTATCAAGATATAAGCGAGTTTGAACGTGGCATTATAGACGGCGCACGAGCGATAGGACACAGCATCTCTGAGGTAGAGATGAAGGAGGGATTTTTCGGCACGACCATTTCACGAGTGTACCGTGAATATACTAAAAGGTTTCAGATAGATTATATAATGGTAAGACAGAGATTTAGGAACCAGGTTTTAAATTGTAAGACATTTCCAGGGGCAGATGTGGACTCTGACCACAATCTATTGGTTATGACCTGTAGATTAAAACTGAAGAAACTGCAAAAAGGTGGGAATTTGAGGAGATGGGACCTGGATAAACTAAAAGAACCAGAGGTTGTACAGAGATTCAGGGAGAGCATAAGGGAGCAATTGACAGGAATGGGGGAAATAAATACAGTAGAAGAAGAATGGGTAGCTTTGAGGGATGAAGTAGTGAAGGCAGCTGAGGATCAAGTAGGTAAAAAGACGAGGGCTAGTAGAAATCCTTGGGTAACAGAAGAAATATTGAATTTAATTGATGAAAGGAGAAAATATAAAAATGCAGTAAGTGAAACAGGCAAAAAGGAATACAAACGTCTCAAAAATGAGATCGACAGGAAGTGCAAAATGGCTAAGCAGGGATGGCTAGAGGACAAATGTAAGGATGTAGAGGCCTATCTCACTAGGGGTAAGATAGATACCGCCTACAGGAAAATTAAAGAGACCTTTGGAGATAAGAGAACGACTAGTATGAATATCAAGAGCTCAGATGGAAACGCAGTTCTAAGCAAAGAAGGGAAAGCAGAAAGGTGGAAGGAGTATATAGAGGGTCTATACAAGGGCGATGTACTTGAGGACAATATTATGGAAATGGAAGAGGATGTAGATGAAGATGAAATGGGAGATATGATACTGCGTGAAGAGTTTGACAGAGCACTGAAAGACCTGAGTCGAAACAAGGCCCCCGGAGTAGACAATATTCCATTGGAACTACTGACGGCCGTGGGAGAGCCAGTCCTGACAAAACTCTACCATCTGGTGAGCAAGATGTATGAAGCAGGCGAAATACCCTCAGACTTCAAGAAGAATATAATAATTCCAATCCCAAAGAAAGCAGGTGTTGACAGATGTGAAAATTACCGAACTATCAGCTTAATAAGTCACAGCTGCAAAATACTAACACGAATTCTTTACAGACGAATGGAAAACCTAGTAGAAGCCAACCTCGGGGAAGATCAGTTTGGATTCCGTAGAAACACTGGAACACGTGAGGCAATACTGACCTTACGACTTATCTTAGAAGAAAGATTAAGGAAAGGCAAACCTACGTTTCTAGCATTTGTAGACTTAGAGAAAGCTTTTGACAATGTTGACTGGAATACTCTCTTTCAAATTCTAAAGGTGGCAGGGGTAAAATACAGGGAGCGAAAGGCTATTTACAATTTGTACAGAAACCAGATGGCAGTTATAAGAGTCGAGGGACATGAAAGGGAAGCAGTGGTTGGGAAGGGAGTGAGACAGGGTTGTAGCCTCTCTCCGATGTTGTTCAATCTGTATATTGAGCAAGCAGTAAAGGAAACAAAAGAAAAATTCGGAGTAGGTATTAAAATTCATGGAGAAGAAATAAAAACTTTGAGGTTCGCCGATGACATTGTAATTCTGTCAGAGACAGCAAAGGACTTGCAAGAGCAGTTGAATGGAATGGACAGTGTCTTGAAAGGAGGATATAAGATGAACATCAACAAAAGCAAAACAAGGATAATGGAATGTAGTCTAATTAAGTCGGGTGATGCTGAGGGAATTAGATTAGGAAATGAGGCACTTAAAGTAGTAAAGGAGTTTTGCTATTTGGGGAGCAAAATAACTGATGATGGTCGAAGTAGAGAGGATATAAAATGTAGGCTGGCAATGGCAAGGAAAGCGTTTCTGAAGAAGAGAAATTTGTTAACATCCAGTATTGATTTAAGTGTCAGGAAGTCATTTCTGAAAGTATTCGTATGGAGTGTAGCCATGTATGGAAGTGAAACATGGACGATAAATAGTTTGGACAAGAAGAGAATAGAAGCTTTCGAAATGTGGTGCTACAGAAGAATGCTGAAGATTAGATGGGTAGATCACATAACTAATGAGGAAGTATTGAATAGGATTGGGGAGAAGAGAAGTTTGTGGCACAACTTGACCAGAAGAAGAAATCGGTTGGTAGGACATGTTCTGAGGCATCAAGGGATCACCAATTTAGTATTGGAGGGCAGCGTGGAGGGTAAAAATCGTAGAGGGAGACCAAGAGACGAATACACTAAGCAGATTCAGAAGGATGTAGGTTGCAGTAGGTACTGGGAGATGAAAAAGCTTGCACAGGATAGAGTAGCATGGAGAGCTGCATCAAACCAGTCTCAGGACTGAAGACCACAACAACAACAACAACCGTGAATATCAGGAATCCGGCAGCTCCTAGGCCGGAAACGGATCCTGCAAGAACGGAACCAACGACGACTGAAGAGAATCGTTCAACGTAATAGAAGTGCAACTCTTCCGCAAACAGCTACAGATTTCTATGCTGCGCCATAAACAAGCCTCAGCGTGTGAAACATTCGACAAAACATCATCGATATAGGCTTTCGGAGCCGAAGGCCCACTCGTCTACCTTTGATGACCGAAGCTTTACGACGTTTGACTGGACTGATGTTGCTTGGTCGGACGAGTCTCGTTTCAGATTGTATCAAGTGGATGCACGCTTACAGATATGGAGACAACCTAATCAATCCATGGACCGTGCATGTTAGCAGGGGACTGTTCAAGCTGGTGGAGGCTCTGTAATGGTGCGGGGCATGCGCACATGATATGTGACCCCTGATACGTTTAGATACGACTGTGACAGGTGACACGTACGTAAGCATCCTGCCTGATCACCTGCATCTATTCATGTCCATTGTGCATTCCGACGAACTTTGGCACTTCCAGCATGGCAATGCGACACCCTGTACGTCCAAAATTGTTACAGAGTGGCTACAGGAACACTCTTCTGAGATTTAACACCTCACTGGCCACCAAACTCCCCTGAAATGAACATTATTAAGCATATCTGGTATGCCTCGCAACGTGTTCTTCAAAAGAGATCTCCAACTCGTCATACTTTTACGGATTTATGGATAACCCTGCAGGATTCATGTTGTCAGTTCCCTCCAGCACTACTTCAGACATTAGTCGAGTCCATGCCACGTCGTGTTGCGGCGCTTCTGCGTGCTTGTGGGGGCCCTACACGGTATTATGCAGGTGTGCCAGTTTCTTTGGCTCCTCAGTGTATTGTTTTACGTGGTGATTCCACTTTAGTCCGCTGCGACTGGTTATTCCTACCAGTTTTATCATTGTTATTGTTTCCAGCGATATCTCGTGAACAGTGTAAACGAACTACCTGCCTGTCTAGGTGTATAAGTTACATTTCCTCATGTTCAGAATCACCTGGCAGTTGCTACGACAGTCGGCGATCACATTCTAGGCCCTTCAGTATTTCACTACAGTCAGGGCGTTGCAAACTTCCTATACCAACAGCATCATTCGCGTATAGCCTCCCGGAGCTTCCAACGTTATCCACTACATCTTTAATCTGAGTAGTAGCTGCCCTATAACACACCCCTGGAATGCCCTCGGAACTGCTGAATAAAATTTTCCACACTGGCTGTTAAAATACTTTTATTAAAAAGTCGATATATGTTTCGCATCAGTAGAGATGCATTTTCAGTTGATCAGTACAAGAAATTAAATCACTACAGAATTAGAATCGTTTGAAAGTAGATGTATACTACCATAAAGCGCCAAATATCAATGAGAGCTATATACTCACATCTTTTGTAAACAGTTGCGACGCGACAAACTGATTGCTTGGAGCCAAGTACCATCGCTCTTCGTAAAGATGGAAACAGATACCACGCTGAAAGTTGTTGTCCGTGATCAACCTGTCTGAGGCCGCGAAGCACCTATAAGTGATAGGAAGGAGAATATACTTATTTAAATTTCTGACTCCCGTACAATTAGGGAAAATAGCTGAAAACACCATATTATCATGTCTTAACTTCGGCAGATAGGTGTAGTAGAGCCTTGAATGTCTTACCATGCAGTAGACACCATAGAAGCTTGCACGGCGCCAGCATAAAGCGTATTGATGGTTCATATTACGAGACACGAGTGCGAAGTGGAATTAGCCCGAGTTTCGGGTGGAACTGATGCCATATATGAGAGGTAAGATGGACATTGGCTTTACAGTGCGTCTATCGTAGGTATTATTAAGTGTTATATGTACAGTAGAAATTTATCTTTTTTAAGACATTCGTTGTTAAAACAACGGGAAACGTTAAAACACAAGCTAATCTAATCTAGAAAAAAACCTGTCTAATAACATGAATTTTCTTGAATGCTCTATTGCACTATTTTTGGAACCATAATTTAGCGCATGGCGTGTCCCTAGCATTGCAGGTTACATAAATAAGTTTTTTTATTGTCCAGTTACGTTAACCATGAATGAAATTACATAAAACCCGAGTCTTAGGAAAACAAGAAACACAACGAAGAATAACAGTGTCCGGTAGGAATGCAGCAGTTAGGTGTATGCGAAGGCTAAATACTATCCACCTAGACAATGAAGTCTGCTGCCTAGTTTCGATTGTCTAGGTAGATAAACTAAGATTTAGTTTTATTTATAATTCTTATCTAACATAATTGGACATTATTAAAAAATTTCTTTATGTGCGCTGCAATATTATGGGTATGAATACGCTTGCTAGTTCTGAAAATAGTGCAAAATAGATTTCAAAAAATTCTTGTTACTAGGTAGGTTTTTTCACGGTTATATTATCTTGTATTTTAAAGTTTTTAATCGTTGTAACTACGAATGTCTTAAAAAATTCGTAATGACCGTATAACTAGTAATACTACATAAGTTAGACGCACTGTGAAGCTAAACACCACCTTTTTTGTCGTAAATTGCATCACTTTGGTCCGATACTCATTCTAGGGCCACCTCGCACACGTTTCTTGTAATATCAACCAATCAGTACTGTTTACACTAGAACCGTACACATTTCAAAGCTCTCTTGTACCTATGTGTTGAATTAAGACATGGTAATGTGGTTTTTTCAGTTAGTTCCCAGAATTAAACGGGAGTCAGAAGTTCAAATACGTTTATCTTTCCTCCTGCCACTTATGGGCGCTCTGCGCTCGCCACCAGTTTAACCACGGACAGGCGCTTGTAGTGTTTGTTTCTGTCTGGCCGGTGAACGGTGGGAATTACCTGTAAGCAGTCAATTTACGGTGACATGACTGTTTCAAAAAAATTTCAAACTGCTGTAATTCTGAAATGATTTAATTTGTTGTACAAATTACATGAAGACGCATCTCTACTGATGCGAATCCGGTAGTGAATTTTTATTGAATGTATTTTAACAGCTCATGAGAAAAATTTTATTTACCATGTGGAATTTTGGCTTCGGTTACCCGACCTTCAAAATAATACCTGTCAGTTCGTTCCATTGTGAACGATGTGTTGAGTTCAGTCTGCAAGGAAGTCCTGTATTCCATCACAGATCTGGTCCCATCTCGCTAAGCTCGTATTTTGTTCAATAAACGACTATGCGGAACTGTACGGAATGCCTTCAGGAAGCCAAGGAACACAAGATTGAACTGGTCGTCTTTGTCTGAAACACTCTGGATGGAATGCACGAGTAGAACGGTCAGTTTCGCTAGATCTGTGTTATCCATCCGCTCGTCTTTTTCACTGAAAGGAAAACATGATAAAATAAAAACTATTTCCACTTATTTTCGAGATACAGGTTCCATACTTAACAGAGTATAGATGAAGTACACTACAATATGAATATTTGGACACAATAACTTTCACTGTGTTTCGTTTCTATATTCTTGCTTACAGCCTGCTAAGAAGCATCGCGTCAGGCTGCTAGTATGAAACGTTTCTTTCGTCTCGGCCTCGGAGTCTGCGCGCCGTTACGAGAAATCTCAATCGCTGAGTGACTATATTTATGCGCTCCTAGTTCACGCATTCTCCGACAGCTAATGATCGTTCGGTAATGTCCTGAGTGCTTTACTGTGAATGTCGTACCCAATGCGAGCGTTAAACACTATTGTGCGATATATTTGGTGTTATTCCATTTGTTCCGAATTGTCTCTGACGGTGGTGATCGTAAGCGACAAATTCTGCATAAGCAATCGAGAGACATAATTTCCGGGATGTACGCTTTCTTGAAGTGCAAAGCATGTGCATCCGCGTACCGCCACTGTCGCTTGGAACTGGCAACAATACAATAGCAGGTGGTGCCTGGATTTGCGTGAACCGCCTTGGTTCGTGAATCGGGCTATAGAATCCACGCACTCCTAGAGATGTGCGGCACGTTTTACAAATTACGCGACCTACTGCTCCGCAGAATTCCTCGGTGACATTTATTGGCGGAAGCAGAATTATTTAAATATCCGTACTGCTACATTTCAGAAAACCGTCTTCAATTGAATCACCAGCCTCGGTTTGACTCGCGAGACAAGGCTAAACTTGTCAGTGCTCTCAAACTAATGATCAATGCCTTGTAGTTGTCTTTCTATAATGATAAAGATTCCAAGATTCGACCACTGAACCGGATTTACTCTCCGTAAATAAACCGCATCCAGCTTTTTCCTAATAACTTATGCCGAAAATCTTCAGTAAAAGCAAAACAGTTTAACAGATCAAAGTCAGTACGGAAGAAGATCACTCAAAAGCGCAATTCTCTCCAAGTCCGTCACTTTTATCAAACACCACTTTCAGCTAGCTGCTGACTCCTCGATCTGGTAACGCTCTTTCTATCCAGTACGTGCACCCACTGGACGACAGGACTCTCCTGGAATACGTTTTGTGAGAACCTTACACCAGCACAGGTGAATGCACTTGCGAACTATTTCCAGCTCTCGTTATTGAAGAAATAACTTCACGTTTCACAAAGCATCAGTCACTCCTAACTGGATTCACACAGCACTCTTGAAGCCTCACCTCTGTCCCTCGACTCCTCCTGCACCCGTTAATGCTGCCAGCCAACTACTTCCCTGAAGTCCCAGACGCTCTGCGAAAATGTACTAATATCCATGAATTCCACAGAATCAACCTCAGAAACAGAATGCGGGAATTTTTAGAAAATAGTTTCTGCCACTAATAATTACTCTGTAAAGCTCTGGTACCTGCAACGTCTTTTGGAAAGGTTATTTACAACAGTTTTTGCAAAAGACCCACTATGCGAAGTCAGTAGCCCATAGCAGGTCCGAACCACAGACCATTTAGAAGGGTTATGGAAACACAAGCGCTTATCTCTAGGCTGACCATGGCTTCTGCACTCTCCACGAGCTACTTGATGACCACAATAACGAAGAGAAATTCCACAAGTGTGGTCACGACTGCTATATTGTACGAATGCTGCCTTTATTACTTCTTTCCAAACTAAAAAATCCACGGTACATAATGCGATAAATGGCCTCAACTGCTACATGACTGTCGGAGTATCTGTTCTTTACTGTGCTATCGGCAAGGTGTAACCCATAGATATCCCATCGAAACTCCCACTAACGAGCGTAGCCACTAAAATAAAATCTGCGGTAAAACGACTGCTTCATTTTCACATGGCAGTCAAGTCAGCTAATTTTATTATTATTGTCTTGTAACTTTTCGTAATTCTATACTTTGTTAATTGGTTTCAATCTGCTGTTCCTCTTAATAATCAAATCTCACTAACTGTTACATTCTAAACCAACTTCTACATAACCCATACTTGTTTTTGAAGGACTAGTGGATAGCTGGAGGAGGGGACGCTAAATACTCTGTTTTACTAAAGTGTCAAAATACTTGGAGCAGGGATTGCGAGTAGCTTTGCTGTCGTAGTGCTTCGCGACAATTACGATAAGATTGCAATTAGAAGCTGATTCGATAGATCTGTTTACTTACGAAAGTTTTCTGAGGACGACGACCCCAGAAGGATCAAGATCCACAACACGGCTGGCCATCAGATGATGACACAAACGTTGCAACCGGTAGTAGCTAGGAAACTTGTTCGCTATTGTCATTGAAAATAAAATTGTCTTGCAAATAGTATGAAACCGACCGCGAGAAAAATCCGGTCTGGAAATCCTTTCGAGTATGATGTTAACAATGATGTTCTACCCATTACTCATGTTCAGCTTCCTCCGTTCTTTCCCGTTTTCCGTCATCGTCTTTGTAGCTCCATGCATTTACGTTGATGTCAAGTAATTTATAACTTCTTCTTTCTCTGGTCATCTTCCCACTGACGTTTCTTTCCAATTCAGCCTTTATTATGTGGTCTCTTCTCGTTCTGTATAACTGTCAATTTCTTTACCTACTTTTGTTTCAAGAAGAGGTTTACCCCTAAGTACCTCCGAGGTTTCAGAAGATGACTTCGCGAAAACTACAGAAAATCCCGAATTATGACACGTATCAGTGCATAACGCACACCTAGGCGTGAACGCGTAAGACCAGCAGGTCAGAACAGGTGGGCAAATCACCCACTTGGTACCGTCGTATTGCATTAGTTCGTGCCTGCAAAGAGGCAATCCAGTTAATACATCCACAAAGAGGACTGATGTTTTGCATTCTTGGGCAGTTTGTGTTAGCAACTTCCTTTCATTGCGTACACTTGCTGACGTTTGCTGCCTCACAGACTGTACATACTGAGCACCTGTAAAGTGTGTCTGGTTCCTTTGTTTCAGTTTTGGCACAGTTATCTTCTAAAACTTGTTGATAACCCTGTATTTTTCTTTTCTTATTCAGCCCGTTTAACACAACCTAAATCCTTATTTTCTGCCCTTTACACATCTTCCACTCTTCTTCGTCCCCACCTCTCAAAAGCCTCCAAGCATTTTCCTGCTCTGTCACAGTGCCATATGTCGGCATGTACACGGCAACACTCCACATAAAACACATAGCTAACATTTTTCTTAATTTTTTATTTAACAAACTAAAGAAAATACTTCTACTCCAGTAAAAAAATCCTTTTGCAATAACTTGCCTTGATTTTATTTCTTGATTAAACGTCATGTTACTGCTTATTTTGTATCGCAGATACCTGAAGTTAGCAACTTGTTCCACTAACTCAACACAAATTTTGTATTTCATCTTCCTTGACTGCCTTGTAAAACCTATTGCGTCAGTCTTCTTGTAGGTTTTCTACTAGTAAATTGTTCTCATAATTTAACTATCGTCAATCGGACTGGTTAATTAGTAGTAGAGCTGTCAACCATTTGTCGTATTCGCTTTTTAACAATGACAGCATGCCCCAACAAATGCGATCTTAGTTAATATCATTATTATGACTACATACTATCAATACAGGAAAACGACAGTTTAAGTTTCACTACAATTCGACATTCTTGGAATTTATTATTAAATATAGCTGCTACGATTTAGAGATTTTACACAGACAGCGTTGAAATCACAATTGCACCTCTCATACACGTAAGTTCATTACCACTACCATTAATTCTTACGGTCATAAAAACTAAATTACAAATATACAACGCTTCTGTTACCAGCAGCCTTCTCTATAGCTGTGAGATATGGACAACTCTTGCTAATTACAAATCTCGACTGAACAGCTTTCATCTGCTTTGTCTC
Organism: Schistocerca piceifrons; assembly: GCF_021461385.2. Taxonomy (NCBI): domain Eukaryota; kingdom Metazoa; phylum Arthropoda; class Insecta; order Orthoptera; family Acrididae; genus Schistocerca; species Schistocerca piceifrons. The sequence continues at coordinate 1,056,394,801 of NC_060138.1, forward strand.
CGGAGGATCATTCAGATCTCTTGTAGAGATACAGTACCCGACTCAGAAGTCTTACAGCTCGCAAGCACAACCAGCATTCATACACTTCCGAGACACCGACGTCTTAGGTGGCTGGGGCCCGTCAGGCCATGGATCCTGAGCGAATACCGAAGAATCTGCTGTACGGAGAACGGCAGGAGGGTGTGAGGCCAATGGGAAGACCGCGTCTTCACTTCAAGCATGTCTGCAAAAGAGACGTTACCAAGACCCATTGTTAATACAACTGGCTGGGAAACTCCTGCTGATGACCGTGTCAAGTGGCGACTAACTGTGCGAAATGGAGTCAAGCTTGCAGAGGACGAATGCACATAAGAACGAACCAGGATGAGGGCAAGACGGAAGGGGAGAGCGCATTCTGTTTGGAGTCCCTCACGTTTCACGTGCCCAAACTGCAGAAGAGACTGCCACTCTCGAGTGGGACTTTTCAGCCACTGCAGACGTTGCAGGGTCTGAACCACGTGTGCAACACCATCATCTTTCGAAGAGGGACGGATGCCACATACAATTCTTCCTGCTGTGATCAAAGTAAAGTTTATTCTGTTCGCTATATCGTTTTGTCTCTTCCTCTTGACTAACAGTGTTACAAACACATTTTTAGCGTGACCACGTGCTCCGCGTCCACACTCCGATCCCGGACTCGATAGACTACACGCTGGTGACTCAAACAATGGCTGTCGCTTGTACTGGGCCATGCTGTAGTTCATAGAGAACCAATGGCGCAATGAAAGGTACATCGCCTCTGGCTAAGATGGGCAGGCCAGGTAAATTCTGCACGTCAGAATATATTCTTAGCTGGTTTGGTAATACCATGTCATCTAGAAATCTTATCCATTTGGTTATCCTTCCTCCAATTGTTACGCCGCTCTTTTACTTGAGGTAGTGTTTGATTCTAGCAACCGTGCGTGGTAGGACTGTTGATATTTTTAAAAATATCGGGAATCCAATACACGGTTATTTAAAAAATATGTCCTCATCGCTTCTCGATATAGATATATCAATATATCGACGTGAAAATTATCGAGGTACAGGCTCCACATTATTAATATAGTGCCGCTTATAGAGCTGTATATTTAAATACTGATTTATTATTAGATATTCTCTACATCAACAAGCTAGCAGCCTGCCTGTCGAGCAAGAACTGAAAGAAAAACGATGCACGGTCACACTTGGCGACAACTACTTTGCAAACAATGGTAACTACATGTAAGTGGCATAATAAAAGGTGCCCGATGGGCCCGTCGTTCGGTTTCGTCACATATCGGATTCGTCCAGAACACTTCCTGTCGACTTCCCTGTTTTTTTCATTTCTGCTAACGTCAGCGACCTAGCAGTTGCAATCTCAAAATTGCGTGGTGAAGTTAAACGTTGCAGTTTCTGTTGGTAGCGCCGAGTGCGGATTACGTCAGCACTTCTTCTCTCGCGTCTCCGCTCACTGCAAAGACCAATCTTGTCTTTTCGATTTTTGTTTATCATTTTCAGCATTTTTTTAAGAAAGCTGAAGTGAAGAAATAACACACTCGTTGCATTGAAAATTGTTTTTTAACGCAATTGGTGTGTCATTTATTCACATTGGAAATCTTGTTACTCCATTCATGCCGCCAGCCCTCAGTGCAGTCGGACTACATATACTTACTTCACACAGTCAAAGAGAAAGACTGGACGTGATGAAAAACCAAAAAGTAGTGAGAACCCTTCACACAGTGAAATTAAAATTTGTTGTGCTGCAATTCAAAAGAACAACGTTAAATATTTGAGAAAAACTGTGAAAAAATGAATTGTAAAATAAAAATATCGGCATTCGATATTGCCATTTGATATCGATATAACGATATAACGGGGAAAAAATATCGCCACTAAACGTAGGTATTTGTTGAGAAAAATATCGATATAACTTTTTTTTAACAACAGGCAGGAATTTAAGGAGATAAGGCCTGGATAAGCTCAAAGAATCAGAGGTGAACAGAGTTCCAGAGGCAGCATTAGGAAACGATTGAAAAGAACAGTGGATGAAGAATGGATAACTCTTAGATACAAAATGGTGAAGCCAGCAGAGGATCAAGTAGATAAAAAAAGACGAGGGCTAGTAGAAATCCTTGGGTAACACAAGAGATCTTGAATTTAATTGATGGAAGGAGAAAACATAAAAATGCAATAAATGAATCAGGCAAACGGGAATACGAACGTAAAAAAAAGGGAGCTCGATGGGAAGTGCAAAATGTCTGAGCAGGAATGGCTAGAGGGCAAACGTAGGGCTGTAGAGCCATATTTCACTAGGGATAAGACAGCTGCTGCATACAGGAAAATTAAAGAGACCTTTGAAGTAAAGACAATCGCTTTTATGAATATCAAGAGCACAGATGGAAAACCAGTTCTTTTTTCGGTGGTAAGTTCCTATGGGACCAAGTTACTGAGGTCACCGGTCCCTAGGCTTAAAAAGTACTTAAACTAACTCAGGCTAAGGACAACACACACACACCCATGTCCGAGGGGACGACTCCATCCTCCGACGGCCCGAGCCGCGCAAACCGTGGCAGGGCGCCATTGACAGCGCGGCTACCCCCTCGCGACTAAAACCAGTGCTAAACAAAGAAGGGAAAGCAGAAAGGTGGAAGGAGTATGTAGAGAGTCGATATAAGGGAGTATAATTGAGGGAAATGTTATGGAAATGGATGAGGTCGTAGATGAAGATGAGAAGGGAGGTATGATACTGCGTGAAGAATTTCTCAAAGCACTGAAAGACTTAAGTCGAAACAAGGTCCCCGGAGTAGACAACATTCCGTTGGAGCTACTGATAGCCTTGTAAGAGCCAGCCATGACAAAACCCTTCCATCGAGTGAGCAAGATGCATGAGACAGGCGTAATACCCTCAGACTTCAAGAAGAACATAATAACTTCAACTCCAAAGAAAGTGGATGTGAAAATTATCGGACTATCAGTTTAATAACTCACGGCTGCAAAATACTAACGCGCATCCCTTACAGAAGAATGGAGGAACTAGTAGAAGCCGACCTCGAGGCAGATCAGTTTGAATACAGGAGGAATGTAGGAACATGCGAGACAATACTGACCCTACGACTTCTCATGGAACATAGGTTAAGGAGAGACAAATCCACGTGTATACCATTTGTAGACTTAGAGAAAGCTTTTGATAATGTTTACTGGAATACTCTCTTTTAAATTCCAAAGGTGGCAGGCGCAAAATACAGGGAGCGAAACGCTATTTACAATTTGTACAGAAACCAGATGGCAGTTATAAGGGTCGAGGGGCGTGAAAGGGAAGCAGTGGTTGAGAATGGAGTGAGACAGCATTGTAGCCTATCCCTGACGTTATTCAATCTGTATACTGAGCAAGCAGTGAAGGAAACAAAAGAAAAATTCAGAGTAGGAATTAAAATCCAGGGAGAAGAAATATAAACGTTGAGGTTTGCCAGTGACATTGTAACTATGTCAGAGACAGCAAAGGACTTTGAAGAACAGTTGAATAAAATGGACAGTGTCAGAAAGGAGGAGATAAGATGAACATCAACAGAAGCAAATGAGGATAATGGAAGCTAGTATAATTACATCAGATGATGATGAGGAAATTAGATTAGGAAATGAGACACTTAAAGTAGTAGATGAGTTCTACTATTTGTGCAGCATAGTAATTGATGATGGTCAAAATAGAGAGGATATGAAATGTAGACTGGCAATGACAAGGGAAGCACTTCTGAAGAGAAATTAGTTAACATCGAGTATAGATTTAAGTGTCAGGAAGTCTTATCTGAAAGTATTTGTGTGGAGTGTAGCCATGTGTGGAAGCGAAACATGAATGACAAACAGCACACACAAGAAGAGAATAGAAGCTTTTTAAATGTGGTGCTACAGAAGAATGCTGAAGATTAGATTGGTAGATCGCATAACTTATGAGGAGGTACTGAATAGAATTGAGGAAAAGAGAAATTTGTGGTACAACCTGACTAAAAGAAGACACCGGTTAGTGGGACGCATTCTGAGGTGCAATGGATCACCAGTTTAGTATCGGAGAGAATCATGAGGGTGTAAAAATCGTAGAGGGAGACGAAGAGAGGAAGACAGTAAGCAGATTCAGAAGGATATAGCCTGCAGTAGTTACTGGGAGATGGAGATGCCTGCTCAAGACAGAGTAGCATGGAGAGCTGCTCAAACCAGTGTTTGGACTGAAAACCACAACAACAACAGCCAACAGGCCTAGTGTGTGCCTCGCAGGGTCGAGGTGCTTGGCTGCATGACGCAGGGCTAGGTCACATCAGATAGCCTCAACTACTGCCCCCGCTGGTTTGGCCACTACAGTACAGCACGAGCCCGGCGCTGGGTCAGTCATGAGTGCAACACCTGTCTGTGGTAGTGCGTCAGCGACCACCCCGCCCGGCACGCCGGCGCGCGCCCGTTTAGTTGCAAATCGTCCGCCCTAAGTGGACGCAGCGTGGCACGGAACGCTCGCGTCCTGTTGGCACGGCGTCAACTCGCCGTCATTAATATGTAACACGCCCCTTAGAGCGTTTACATGCCACGGAATCGCCCGCGGTAATAATTTGCAATCAGCGCTTAAGCTAAGTGCTCGCCCGTTCCGTAGCCCGTCGTTTCCTTTTTACATTCACTCGATAGCGTTCGCTTCGTGGACAAGTCAGAAAAGCAGCTCAGTTCTCGCTTTTCTAAACGGTTTTTTGTTTGACACCGTACGCGCTACACTACTTGTTAAATGAGTATTGCTATAACAGGTGGATTTTAATGTGGCAGATTTTATCTCGTTTCCTATCCTCTTACACGGTTCTGTACAACTCAGAAATTACTGCAATTGTGGTTAGATTAGCACATGAATAGGAAAATAAGATACTTATATGGTCGCAGTAGTTTCTCGAGCGTCATGAAGTGGTAGCCATCCTTAAATAGCGTGAGAAAAGCTAAAAAAAGAATAGAAGTTTCGAATGAGTCAGCCGCCAGCAACAGCCCGTTGCCGTCTTGGTCTTAAAACAGTTTCAAAAGATAAAGATTATTTTTCTATTAGAGTAGCTCTTACCTCCACGAATAGACCATTTACCAAAAGTAAAGACATCACAATGGCTCTGAGCACTATCAAGTAAACATGGGGTGTAAAATATATACGTTAAGATCTATGAGCACTTGTTCAACTTCGCTAATGGAGCTCTTAAGGTATGCGTTTTAGAGCCCATGTTTACTGTTTTTTTTCTTGTTTGGTCCATACTACTTACCCCCAAAATATGAAAAGCAAAGAGCTTTCAGTAGTGTGTTTGATACACTACTGGCTATTAAAATTGCTACACCACGAAGATGACGTGCTACAGACGCGAAATTTAACCGACAGGAAGAAGATTCTGTGATATGCAGATGATTAGCTTTTCAGAACATTCACACAAGGTTGGCGCCAGTGGCGACGCCTATAACGTGTTGACATGAGGGAAGTTTCCAACTGATTTTTCATACGCAAACAGCAGTTGACCGCCGTTTCCTGGTGAAAAGTTGTTGTGATGCCTCGTGTAAGGAGGAGAAATGCGTACCATCACGTTTCCGACTTTGATAAAGGTCGGATTGTAGCCTATCGTCTTTGCGGTTTATCGTATCGAGATCCAATGACTGTTAGAAGAATATGGAATCGGTGGGTTCAGGAGGGTAATACGGAACGCCGTGCTGGATCCCAACGGCCTCGTATCACTAGCAGTCGAGATGACAGGCATGACACGGATCGTGCAGCCACGTCTCGATCCCCGAGTCAACAGATGGGGACGTTTGCAAGACAACAACCAACTGCACGAACAGTTCGACGACGTTTGCAGCATGGACTATCAGCTTGGAGACCATGGCTGCGGTTACCCTTGACGCTGCATCACAGACAGGAGCGCCTGCGATGGTGTACTCAACGACGAACCTGGGTGCGCGAATAGCAAAATGTCATTTTTTCGGATGAATCCAGGTTATGCTTACAGCATGATGATGGTCGCATTCGTGTTTGGTGACATCGCGGTGAACGCACATCGGAAGCGTGTATTCGTCATCACCATACTGGCGTATCACCCTGCGTGATGGTATGGGGTACCACTGGTTCCAACACTCGTCACCTCTTGTTCGCATTGACGGAACTTTGAACAGTGGGCGCTACATTTCAGATGTGTTAGGACCCGTGGCTCTACCCTTCAGCCGGCCGGTGTTGCTGTGCGGTTCTAGGCGCTTCAGTGTGGAACCGCGCGACCGCTACGGTTGCAGGTTCGAATCCTGCCTCGGGCATGGATATGAGTGACGTCCTTAGATTAGTTAGGCTTAAGTAGTTCTAAGTTCTATGGGACTGATGACCACAGATGTTAAGTCCCATAGTGCTCAGGGCCGTCTATCCTTCATTCGATTGCCGGCCGGAGTAGCCGAGCGGTTCTAGGCGCTACAGTCTGGAACCGCGCGACCCCTACGGTCGCAGGTTCGAATCCTGCCTCGGGCATGGATGTTTGTGATGTCCTTAGGTTAGTTAGGTTTAAGTAGTTCTAAGTTCTAGGGGACTGATGACCTCAGAAGTTAGGTGCCATAGTGCTCAGAGCCATTTGAACCATTTTGAACTTTCATTCGATCCTTGCGAAACCCTACATTTCAGCAGGATAATGCACGACCGCATGTTGCAGGTCCTGTACGGACCTTTCTGGATACAGAAAATGTTCGACTGCTGCCCTGGCCAGCACATTCTCCAGATCAATCACCAATTGAAAACGTCTGATCAATGGTGGCCGAGCAACTGGCTCGTCACAATACGCCAGTCACTACTCTTGATGACCTGTGGTATCGTGTTGAAGCTGCATGGGAGCTGTACCTGTACACGCCATCCAAGCTCTGTTTGACTCAATACCCAGGCGTATCAAGGCCGTTATTACGGCCAGAGGTGGTTGTTCTGGGTACTGATTTCTCAGGATCTATGTACCCAAATTGCGTGAAAATGTAATCACATGTCAGTTCTAGTATATTTGTCCAATGAATACCCGTTTATCATCTGCATTTCTACTTGGTGTAGTAATTTTAATGTCCAGCAGTGTAGTATCGATGTTGAGCAAGTGCTCGTAGCTCTTGAGGAATGGATTATAGAGCCTATGTTTAGTAGACAATTTTTTCTTGTTTTGGTGTAAGGATCGTGCCCGTAAGGCTTGTAGGTCTTTCTTCGGGACATCCTGTAACAACTCACGAAGACTAGATTCGTGCGAGATTGTGTGTAATAGAAATGTTACCACGAAATATTTCATTTTGAAAACAACGAGGCTTGCGGGGAAAGTTAATGTGCCGGATGGGTGCCCCAGTATAGTGTCCGCACCTGCTGCTCGGCAAGTGCTATCGCGCCAAATGAAACGCGCGTGATTGCTGCCTAATGCGATAAGCGGCAGTTCCGGCGGCGGCGCGTTAATGACGGAGACTGGGACGGAGCGAGCCGGCGGTTTCGGGGCCCGGCCGGAGTCCGCGGCTGGCGAGAACAATGGCCGGCGTGCCCCTGCCGCGGTCCTCTGGGAGACAGCCGCTCCGCGCCGCGCCGCGCCGCACGCCACGCCCGCATTAATGAGGCGAGCCGCCGCGGCGCACAAACCTGTTCCCGCTTTGTCCCGACACCTCGCCCTGCGCCGAGACGAGCCGGGCCGGGCAGCGCTGCGTGTGTGGTGCGCCGGCTCCCGGCATACGTGCGCCCCGGCCGCACAAAATCGCGCCCAAATCTGTTCTCCGATAGCTGCGGAGATCGCAGACCCGTACCTCAAGTTTGGAAAGCTACGCAGTTCATCCCACTACTCAAGAAAGGAAAAATCACAGTAAATCGATGACTTACAGACTCTTATCAAATGGTTCAAATGGCTCTAACAAGGGAACCTCCCCATCGCACCCCCCTCACATTTAGTTATAAGTTGGCACAGTGGATAGGCCTTGAAAAACTGAACACAGATCAATCGAGAAAACAGGTAGAAGTGTCGAACTGTGAAAAAATAAGATATATATACAAACTGAGTAGTGGATGCGCAAGATAGGCAACATCAAGGATAGTGTGAGCTCAGGAGTGCCGTGGTCCCGTGGCTTCGTGTGGAGGTCCGGCACACAGTTTAAAATATGTCCGATGAGGATGGCTGCTTTTAACTGGACGGAAACTAGGAGGAAAGTTCATGGTGCTGTAATGGAGAACATCCATCGAACTATGGACCAGGTGCAAAAAGTCAGATTCATGAACTCCTACATTTTGTCTAAAGCGTATTTCACTGCAAAGGTATTTCCAATCCCCAAACTAGTAGCGAAAGGGATCATGTCCACTGTTACCAATTATTTATGGCGAGGAGACATATTCAGGGTTGGTGCGACTACTGTTATACTGGATGTCAGAAACGGGGGCCTCGGTTTGGTGGACATTCGAAATAAAGCGTCTGCTCTCTTCCTCAAACGGACTTTCCATATACTCAGAGAACTTCCACAATGTATAACCGCAAAGCTCTTTGAGGCTGTGACACCCCAAAGCCTGCAAGCACCGATTGATGTGCGAAGGATTAATGCCCGTCTGCAGTATGTGAGGAACTTTTTCCTCGAAGCAAGTTATCTTAGTGACGAAATATGAAGCAACACATGTATCACAGCGCGTGACATCATACTTGAAAGGAAGTTAAATGAGGGCAGAAACAAAATTGAAAAGAAATTCATTAATTGTGACTGGAAAGCTGTATGGCGGAACATCAACTACGCCGGGCTATCTACAGACGCTATTTCCGCATGGTACAAAACAGTTAACAATGTCATCAGCACCAACGAGAGACTATATGGGATCGGTTTAAACCAGACACACCTTTGTGGAAAATGCAATCTGGTGGATACACTCATCCACAGATTCACCTGTGGTGGCAATGTGAATAACTGGAATTGGATCAGGCAACAAATCGCCTTTCTCACCAGATCCTCGACGGAATATATAACGCCATCGCTCCTCCTGAGACCAGACATGACATACTTTCCGAAACTAAAAACCAACGCCATTAGCTGGTTACTGGGAAAATATGTTAGTTATGTCATCAACAAACTTGGGTCGGACAACGAGATAGAATTCCGCGTTTACATGAAGTGTGAATACCCAAAAATCAGCACGTATCGCAACATGCTGAAGATCATTTTTGAAAGAATGGGTGTCGGTTAAATATGTGGAACCACTACAACACCTTGAACGAGAACGAACAGAAGAAAATTAAAAGTCACTTGTGTTCTTATTATTATTTACTATTACCTTGCTACCGAAACTTCTATGTTACACGAAGAGTTTTTTTTTTTTTTCAAAACATTTTGTTCAGAATTACTCGTGTTCGACTTCCAAAGTATTTGTGTGATTCAAGAAGAATTGTTAAGTTTTTATCAGTGTTCAGTTACTACTCAGAGAAGCGGTTTCTTTGTCTTTCTTACATCGGAGAATGGGAATTTTGTGTTAAGATTTCTGCACACTTAGTGCTATGGCCTAAGTGGGGACATGAAAAAAGAGGTGGGAGGGGTAGGAGATCCCGGGTTCGAGTAAAAAAAAGAAAAAAGAGTGGTTAGCGTGAGCAGCTGGGGAACGAATGGTCTTTGGTTCAAGTCTTCCCTCGAGTGAAAAGTTTACTTTCTTTATTTTCGCAAAGTTATGATCTGTCCGTTCGTTCATTGACGTTCCTGTTCACTGTAATAAGTTTAGTGTCTGTGTTTTGCGACCGCACCGCAAAATCGTGCGATTAGTAGACGAAAGAACGTGCCTCTCCAATGGGAACCGAAGACATTTGATCGCAAGGTCATAGGTCAACCGATTCCTCCACAGGAAAGTATTCATTGACCTTGTTATTGAAGCCGCGAGCTATATTTGCTGGATTCATATTGCCCACGGAATACATCTCACGCATTTAATGCACTCTCGTCCAAAGTAGCGAACAGTCAACTGACAGCCGGGGAGCCTCGTTAGCAGGAATACTGTCTCTTCCGTGCGCTGTAGTCGACTGACGTCGTGTGTTTCGATGTTTGTTTAAGTGTCCCCATACTACGGCGCAGTTACCTCGCATCGGACGGACGGACGGAGAGATAATAACTGTCTTAAAAATGAAAATTTAAACTTTTCACTCGAGGGAAGACTTGAACCAGGGACCTCTCGTTCCACAGCTGCTCACGCCAACCACGGGACCACGGCGTTCCTGAGCTCACGCTACCCTTGATGTTGCCTATCTTGCGTATGGTCTACTCAGTTTGTATATTTTGCTTATTTTTTTCATAGTTCCACACAACTTCTTCCTGTATTCTCGATTGATCTGTGTTCTGTTTTTCAAGGCCTATCCACTGCGCCAACTTATAACTAACTCTGAGGGGGGTTCCCTTGTAAGCACTATGGGACTTAACTTCTGAGGCCATCACTTAACAATACCCAGTCAAGATAGTTGTAACGGAACTTGAATAGCGTATTTGCCCTTATTGGTTACGGTAGAGAGATCGATCTTTTGGTCCTGTCTGTATATTTATATATAAAGTTGCATGAATAATGGCTGGGGGAGTGTAAAGCTATCGTTATAAACGCAGGCCGCGCGATTTGTTACGATTTGGTCGGTCATAATAATAATAACATGCTTTTGAATACAATTAAAATATAACGGCGATACCTGTTTAGTGTTATTGGAAATAATGTGTAGTAAATTTATAAGTAAGGTAGCCGATCCTGTAAGAAGAGGTAAAATTGGGCGTATTGAGGTGTTTTGCTTTATATCGACGAAGCCGATGATACGGCGTCATTTTTTCGTTTACTCTTAGAAACAAACAAGTAAAGAAGTGCTAATTGTGCTTTGTGAAAAAATACAGAGGCGAGTTTTAAATAACTACGGTATACGATCAGAGTGACTAAAGGACATTTAGTTACACGAAATCGCGGATAGCGAAGTGTGGTCATTAATTTGAGTACACCTACAGGGCGGTCAATTCCGAGATAAATCTATATGCATCTCACAAGGGACGCGGTATTGAGACCGTTTTCTTTAATTATATCGCGGAGAGTGGGCTCCAATTTATGAAAAGGAGAAAAACGTAAACTTTTACGCGAACCCTTAATAATAGTGGATCGGAGAGAAAAGTATGTAATTGTCTTACGCCTAACAAACATTCGTGGAGGGCGGTGGCTAAACTAAAAGAGTTACTTACAAAATACTGTATCATTATCGTTGACTGTTGGTGTCGCGCAACCAAAACTGTTCATCAGTGGGTTTCGACGGAACTTGGGAGTTAGGGTTCAGGTACCCGCATATACTCCATATCAGAGTATGAATGTGTGGTGAATGCGAAATAAAACTGTGAACAAAGTTACGTACAATAAAACAGAAGAAACAAGACAGTTTGGTCGTATATGTTATTATTCCATAAATTGTAACATTTCTTATCGTTGTACTAAGCCTTTATAGACGATCTTTATGACAATTTGCTTCTAAGGGATCTCGTTACGAGTTAAGTTTATGGGACCTGGTCAAGAGGGGGTAGTTCGTAGATCCTAACTACTGCAGCTATTCTGGAATCAGGTGCTACTGTGACCGTTGTGTGTCGTCAGTGACTTAAGGTTACCATATCTCATGCTCTAAGATCGACGCGCCTTTGCACTTGGTATAATGGTGCCTCACGGCAACAACGACAACGCCGACGACGAAGAAAGATACGGTAGAATCAATCCCCTAGAACTTAGAACTACTTAAACCTAACTAACCTAAGGACATCACACACATCCATGCCCGAGGCAGGATTCGAACCTGCGACCGTAGCGGTAACGCGGTTCCAGACTGCAGCGCCTATATCCAGCAGAGCGATGTACCACATGTAGAGGGTAGGGCAGGACACACCAAGTATATCCAGAATGAATACATCTATCGAAGTGCACTTTTCACTGGAGCCGCGTGACCGCTAGGGCCGCAGGTTCGAATCCTGCCTCGGGCAGGGATGTGTGTGATGTCCTTAGGTTAGTTAGGTTTAAATAGTTCTAAGTTCTAGGGGACTGATGAGCTCAGAAGTTAAGTCCCATAGTGCTCAGAGCCATTTGAACCAAGCTGTAGCTGATAATATGGAGAATTTCCTGACAGTTGCAAAAATATTTGACTTCTGTAGTCGCCAAATTACGACATAGACTTTGTTGTTTTTTTCTAATAGAACTATACACTTTTTATGTGGCGTTTGAAAGAAGCTTCTAACAGAACTTCAGTTACATACAATGTATGGTACTCCATCAAATAGTATCAAATTAACTGAGCCTTCGTTTGGAGAGGTGACTTCTTGCTTTAATTTCCCTACGGATAAAAGTATAAAACTTGTAAGTTTGGTGGAATGGAAATGGGCGTTTGGCGTCATTGGTCTGGAGGCCCCTGACGGGGCAGGTCCGGCAGCCTTGGTGCAGGTCTTATTACATTCGACGCCACATTCGGCGACCTGCGCGCCGCATGGGGATGAAATGATGTTGAATACAACACAACACTCAGTTCCTGAGCGGAGAAAATCCCCGGGCCCCTTAGGATGGCAGTCCGTCACGCTGACCATACAGCTATCGGGGCGGACGTAAGTTTGGTGAGTGAACAGATCATTGTGCGTTTCCTGAACGATCGTTCCAGGGCCCTGAAAATGTTCTGTTTGGGAAGGCCTGTCATTGTACGAGCGGAATGGGAGGGACATCCGTCGTGATTGCCGTATGTCCAGTGGGATGCCTTCCAATAACTTCGAAAGCAGCATCTCTCAGGAATTCGAAATACTTGAGTGTATTTAGATTCCCTTCAGTAATGTAGATCTTGAAAAATACGCACGAAAAGTTGGTAGACAAAGAGCGTTGTTCCTGCCCAGTTCTTTGAGTCAGCGTGGATTTTCAGCTGACTGTTTGTGCACATCGCGAAGATTGGTTTGCCCATGGTTTGCAAGCGATGCTTCTTCAACAAACAAAACTTTGCATAGATGTGCTGCATTACTTTGCCGTTTTCGTAGATAATTTTCGGAGAACCGTAACCAATTTTGTAGGTCTTTGCCACGAAGCTGTAGATGCAGTAAAACGTTAAGAGGGTGAAATGCGATGGAATGTAGTGTTCGAAGAACACTCGTTTGGTTGATCACTCTCGTACTTCCAAGATGGCCCTTAGAGACAGCTGACATATGCGTTGTTTGTTACTGCTGCTAAAATATTAGTTTAATTTCTTTTCTCAGATGCTGTTTTTTCCCTTGGTATAGTTTATTCACCACCCTTCCCACAACTTTTTTTTATTGTTTGTAAAGACAGATTCGCGAATGCTTGGCATGACCGAGACACTCTTCACCACACAACCGTACCACTCCTCCAATAATTTGGTGACATTCGTCATAAACGATATTAACTTTTTCGACTGTCGTACACATTGTGACTGTCGCAATAGCATTATGAGCAAGTCATCGGATTACTACAATAGTAGAACACAGATTAATGGGCTTCATACGCGTAGGTAAACAGAAGAACAGCACATAAGTTACATGTTTCCTTACATTTGTGTAAGAGTGCAAACGTTTGTGGAACCTCGTCTCCTGGCTGCGTGACAGTGGCTAGCTGCGCTGCTACCTTGACAGTATTTGATCAAGTCCCATACATGTTATATCGTTGAAGTTATCTTAGAAACTTCTTTCTAATGTCTCAAAAGAAAGTACAGAGTTGGGAAAATCAAAGTAGCTCTTACCAGTAGACACGGTTGGAGTGAATGTACCGTATGCACACAACCATACCCGTGACGCGGACACCAAGTGTACACCCGCCACGTGATCCACAACGGTTCAGAGAGTAGTGCGGGCTGCGTCAGTGTGAGTGGAGCTATGCAAAGTGGACGATGGTAATCACAGTGGAGCAGCGGGTGTTCGTTGTAGAAAGTTACGTGACAAAGAAGTAGTGGAAACGGTGTTCTAACTTGCTTGCGGAGTAGTTTAATAGAGGCAAAAAGCCAGCAAAGAGTGCGGTGCAACGCTTAATCTGAAAATAGCGTCAGACAGGATCTGTTTGAACAAGTCAAGAAACGTTCCAAAACTTGTCCGAACACCAGAAAATATAGCTGTAATTCACTAGAAAATGATTCCAGATTCTACCAAATCAACCCGACGCCTGTCGCAAGAGACCGGCATATCACGTCGATCATACGGACAAATACTCCACCGTGGACGTGCACATGCATCTCTATCGAGTGTCTGCTGTTCACACATTAAAACCAGCAGCCGCTCCTCATCGCCTCCAGTTTTGTGAGTGGCTGTTCACTGAGATAACAATGAATGACTTGGACACGGATATGTTTCTTACGTCTGATGAAACCTGGTTCCACTGAGTGGTTATGTTGAAACGTCCACTTAGAAAAATTATGAATTACTGTGCTGATAAACTTCTTATGTTATTTGATTTTCAAACAGCTAAGCAAAACTGAACGTACTCTGACATTTCTCTCTTTACTTATTCTGATCAACGCTAAACTGACACACAAATTTTTTTGCGCAACGCAATCTGACTCTCAATAATCCCTACAAAAGAAAGGCCCTGACTAACAATAACATATACCTTTCATAAATCACATACCACACAAAAATCTTCGTTACTCGAACTACTGTAATACGACGAGCGCCAATACTGCCAGCTGCATAAAAGATTCAAACTACTGAAGGCATTAACTATTGATAGGCATATAGTTAGCAAATGAAAGATTTTGATAGAGAACAAACAATTTATTTACCTTAATAGTGTTCAGAAGTCATAATATATAAGTATAATTTCTCACATCCAGTCTTACAAATTTCCTTTTTCTGACGGACACACGTCCAGTTCGTCCGATCATCAAAACTCCGCCATTTCTCTCCCCATATCCACCACTGCTGGCGGCTCACCTCCAACTGCACAACGCTACGCGCTGTTCACATCCAACTGTCCAGCACTACAATAGAGAATATTCCAACAATGCCAACCAGCCACAGACTGCACACAGAACAGTCAGTGATTTTCATACAGAGTGCTACGTTACGTTACTAACATAAAAACCTAAACTGCCTACTTACAATGTCATTTCACAGAATCACAGATTCTGGGCGGGGGAGAGTCATTATAACTGCCACGAAACAGTATTGTATGGTCAGAAGGTTGGTATTTCGCATGGTGCGTCTGCACGCCGCATTATTGGTCACATCTCGTTTCATCAGCCACTGACTTCGGTGCCTTACATTGCCAACATTTTGAAACCATTTGTGGCAGCATTAACGGAGGAGGCAAACACCTACAGTTATTTCCAGTCGGATTGAGCAACTGCCCATACAGCCGGTCGAATCTTGGAGCACTTTTACCTAATCTTCACCTCTGACAGAGTTGTTAGGAGAGGTCAGTCTTGTCGCGGCCCTAGTTGGTCATCCAGGTCGCCTGATCTGACAGTGTGCGGTTACTTTGTGTGGGGAGCCCTCAGGTCTAAGGTATATCGCAACAACCCTCATAGTGTTCAAGAACTGCAGCGTTCCGAAAATCCAGCTTCGATCGGCCTTCAGCAGCTTATTGACCAGGGCCCAAAAGTGCCAAGAGATGAATGGCGGCCACTTTCAACGGCTGCTATAGGACTGTATTTCCTGTCCTCTGTTGTGTTCCTTTATATTATGGAACTCTGGTCTCCGGGTCAGCCGGCCGGGGTGGCCGAGCGGTTCTAGGCGCTTCAGTCTGGAACTTGGTGACCGCTACGGACGCAGATTCGAATCCTGCCTCGGGCGTGGATATGTGTGATGTCCTTAGGTTAGTTAGGTTTAAGTAGTTCTAAGTTCTAGGGGACTGATGACCTCAGATATTAAGTCCCATAGTTCTCAGAGCCATTTGAACCATCTCCGGGTCACTTTTATTTGCCCTACCTTGTACCGACTTCCATTAGAAAAGAACAAAGTCGTAAAAGAAATGAAATGATCGCGTAGCATTGACGGCCGGGAGTCCCCATCCAATGAAGTTCGACCGCCGGGTTGCAGGTCTTATTTTAGGCGACGCCACACTGGGCGACTTGCTTGTCGGTGATGATGACGACAACGTAACGCCAAGTCCACGAGCGGAGATAATCCCAACCCAGCCGGGCATCGAACCCAGGCCCACTACATGGTAGGCAAACATGTTACCACCTCTTTTTTGTTGATCTCATTTTTGTTCGTTGCGCTCGTTCGGAGCGGATGTGGCATGACTCAGGTTCAAGTTCATTGTTATTCCATTCACTCAGTTTCTTAGTACAGAGGGCAGCAAACCCTCCGACCGAACACGCTGAGCCACCGTACCGGCTACTCAGCTAAGCAGGCGATTCGGCGACTATAAGAGATAAAAATTGAAACTTCCTGGCATATTAAAACTGTTTTAATGTGCCAGGAAGTTCCATATCAGCGCACACTCCGCTGCAGAGTGAAAATCTCACTCTGGAAACATCCCCCAGGCTGTGGCTAAGCCATGTCTCCGCAATTTCTTTTCTTTAAGGAGTGCTAGTTCTGCAAGGTTCGCAGGAGAGCTTCTGTAAAGTTTGGAAGGTAGGAGACGAGGTTCTGGCGGAAGTAAAGTTGTGAGGGCGGGGCATGAGTCGTGCTTGGGTAGCTCAGAAGATGAGCATGGCACGTTGGAAGATGAAACCTTACTCAAATTTCAGGGCGTTGTTTGGTAACATGTTAGACATAATTGTTGAAAAACAAGGCGTAGTATAATTCTCGACGCCGGTAAGGACACAAATCACATGCACGACGATGCAGCGGACAAAATGCGCAACAAATAAGAGGTCACACCTGTTCCCAGGACTGCTCCCGACTTGTCAACGGTGTTCTTAACTTCACTTGACGTTTTCCTTAATTTATGTGGCCTGTACATGTCTTTGTTATTCGTTTGTATGCTCCAAGGGACTTTCTGTGAAGAGTCTGGACTCTTATGAATCAATTGACAGAACGGCACTTTTAGTTAAGACAGTTAATTTATATACTGTAATTCTCTTTAATATGTTTGTGTTTTGGTCCTATGTCTCTGTCTGTACTGAAGATGCTATTGTCAGTTCAAAATTTTTGTTATGTTTTGTAAGCTTAATTTTTGTAGGATACAATTCGTGTTGAAACAATTCCAGTACTTCATTATTTTGTTTTTGTGCTTCTATGATTGTTTAACGAAGCAACAACAAAAACAAAGATGGTAGAGCACTTGTCCGCGAATGGCAAAGGTCCCGAGTTCGCGTCTCGGTCCGGCACACAGTTTTAATCTACCAGAAAGTTTCATATCAGCGCACACTCCGCTGCAGGGTGAAAATCTCATTCTGGAAGGTTAGAATTACTTGCGGAAGTCAGGGAATTCGCCATATTACTCGCTATAGCTTGTGAAAACCGCAGCTCGAGACAGTTATTCATTATGGACGTATTTGGGGTGGCCTGATTTACGTACCTCACAGTGTATATGAAACAAATCTTGCATGTAAAGGAATGTGATTGACAATTTCGTTGGAAACCTGCAGTCCTTCATTTGCTCAAAATGCCGCTAGACGCACTGAAGACAAATTTAGACGACATAAAAGGCTGTGTCCGCCTCAGACTTCAAAGCCTGCGACTAATTTGCGACTGCGGTGAACTGACTGTGATGTTATGTATGCGCAGGATAGCCGGCTCACAATATCAGCACGCTTGTATTTGTCCGATTCGCCCATTAACGGAACTCAGAAGAAACCGCCTACAGTCGCGAACCAGATGCCTGCACGAGAAAACTGGAACACGCGGCATTTATTATGCAGATTTACAACTGGCGATGGGTTTATTAGTTGTACGACGAGAGCATTAGGAGGCGGTGGGGAGTCCATTTATTTATAGTGGGGAGAGCGACCGGCCGCATGCTGTACACGGGTATTAAAGCACGGTAGCATATTGATCAGGAATGTAGGCGCGCGGCGGCTGGGCTCGTTATGTCACCGGGGAATGCCTCGAGCGGTCCTTGGGAACGGTTAAACGGTCCCGGCGCAGCGGCCAAAACCGCGGGCCATTGTTCGCGAGCCGCGCGCATAGCTGGCGCGTGTTCTGCAAGTGTCGCGAGTTGCGAGCGCGCGGCACTGCAAAAAGAAGTCCCGGTCGACTCAGCTGGCGCGTATAAGGCTGCGGCCAGCCGGCGGTCGGCAAATCGCTCCACATGCCGCGCACACTTCGCCATTAGCTTACACGACGAGACTGTTTCATCAGTGCTACGGGACTTCGTTACTTCGCCTCTTTCGATAGTAAAACGCTGGGAGAAGGTCATACAGGAGTTGCACATCTCCTCCGTAGGATCCCGAACGCGACAAGGGAAACTTCAGAAACTCACCTCGCTCTGTTCGACGGTAAGACCAAGAGCTCTGTAGGCAAAGGGAGCCAAGTTCATTACGCGTTCCCTGACTTCCGGAACGCATTCGACAGATAGGATATTGCAGTGCCTGTGATATTCCGTAATTACGATGCAATGTTCTTTTGGACATGCTGTGCCATCTCCTGACGTATTTTTCCCTGCGAATATATTTGAAAAAACAAAAAAAATGATATAATATTTTTCTGTAATAAGTGAAAAACATTGATAACTTATAAAGTGATTTTCATTTGTGTGATTGAAGAGAAGAAATGGTACTTTCTCGATCTGGCAAGCCGCACTCTTCCTATGCTCCATATTAAGAGTTCTGTAATAAGTGTAATACTTGTTAATTTATCTAAATTGTATTCAGTGTACAAGATATCGTTTGTTACAATTAAAATAATCTTTTATTTATAGAAGAATTATGTCCTTTCCTACAGTTACTAAAAGTTTTATTACACTACTTGCCATTAAAATTGCTACACCACGTAGATGACGTGCTACAGACGCGAAATTTAACCGACGGGAAGAAGATGCTGTGATATGCAAATGATTAGCTTTTCGGGGATTTCACACAAGGTTGGCGCAGGTGGCGACACCTACAACGTGCCGACATGAGAAAAGTGTACAACCGATTTCTCATACACAAACAGCAGTTGACCGGCGTTGCCTGGTGAAACGTTGTTGTGGTGGCTCGTGAAAGCAGGAGAAATGCGTAGCATCACGTTTCCAACTTTGATAATGGTCGTATTGTAGCCTATCGCGATTGCGGTTTATCGTATCGCGACATTGCTGCTCGCGTTGGTCGAGATCCAATGACTGTTAGCAGAATATAGAATCGGTGGGTTCAGGAGCGTGATACAAACGCCGTGCTAGATCCCAACGGCTTTGTACCACTAGCGGTCGAGATGACAGACATCTCATTCGCATGACAGTAACGGATCGTGCAGCCACGTTTCGATACATGAGTCAACAGATGGGGACTTTTGCAAGACAACAGCCATCTGCACGAACATTTCGACGACGTTCGCAGCAGCATGGACTATCAACTCGGAGACCATGCCTACGGTTACCCTTGACGCTGCATCAGAGACAGGAGCGACTGCGATGGTGTACTCAACGACGAACCTGGGTGCACGAATGACAAAACGTCATGTTTTCGGATGAATCTAGGTTCTGTTTACAGCATCATGATGGTCGCATCCGTGTTTGGCAGCATGGCGGTGAACGCACATTGGAAGCGTGTATTCGTCATCGGCATATTGGCTATTACCTGGCGTGATGGTATGGGGTGCCATTGGTTACACGTCTCGGTCACCTCTTGTTCGCAGTGACGGCACTACGAAAAGTGGACGTTACATTTCCGATGTGTTACGACCCGTGGCTCTATCCTTCATTCGATCCTTGCGAAACCCTACATTTCAGCAGGATAATGCACGACCGCATGTTGAAGGTCCTGTACGGGCCTTTCTGGATACAGAAAATGTTCGACTCCTGCCCTGGCCAGCACATTCTAGAGATCTCTCACCAATTGGAAACGTCTGGTCAATGGTGGCCGAGCAACTGGCTCGTCACAATACGCCAGTCACTACACTTGATGAACTGTGGTATCGTGTTGAAGCTGCATGGGCAGCTGTACCTGTACACGCCATCCAAGCTCTGTTTGACTCAATGCCCAGGCGTATCAAGGCCGTTATTACGGCCAGAGGTGGTTGTTCTGGTTACTGATTTCTCAGGATTCTATGCACCGAAATTACGTGAAAATGTAATCACATGTCAGTTCTAATTTGTGAGTGGTTCAGGACTGCCATGCAGACAGAACTCGTCCATTCGTTTTAACTGACTAGGAACAATTATTGTGATAACTAAACTGCTGGTACCACTTTGGACTCACGAGTGGTTCCTTCCGCTGGTTTCATGCGGCTTTTTACAATCACCCTCCGCAAAGCTCGACATTCAGTAGATGATATGTACCTAGTCTTGGTTTAGCTGCTGTCGTTTCTTCGCGTTTTTACCTCACAGTCATATCACCAACAGACGACTTGGGCAGATTTAGAAGTACTGAAATGTTCCTGATGGACATATTACTCGGACAACATCCGATCATTAGTCCACGTTCGAAGACGCAGCGTTGTGCTGCTACTGCTGTACATACTACTCTCCGCCTCCTTTTATACTGGTGGAGCCGCCTGTCGTGACATCTAGTGGTCAATTCCGTGTTACATAGGGGTGTAACGTTACTTCTGATCAGATAGTGTGCACCCACAATAAGTAACAAGTGATTCGAGATATTGGGAACGAGCCTCCGACGAACGACAGCACGCAAAGGGCCAAGTGCGATGATCGTTCCAAAAACAATGCCTCTTATTTTTATTCCTGGAAACTGCAGAAATCACAACAGCAAAGCTGAATAGACCAATAGTTCAGCTACAGACTGTCATTTTTCCACAGACTCACTATCATTCGTTATGCACTTTTTCCAACGATGAACCAGAGCCTGCTTGTAAAAATCGGAACCAGCTGAGGCTAACCTCTTCGTTACAGCTTTGACAACAGCGTCCGAGTTTATAAAATGTTCACCACGTAGTTCATCTGTCAGAGACCAATAGAAGTCTGAAGTCACTAAATCGGAACTGTGCGGCGTATCCAGTCGAATTTTGCAATGAATTACGTGACCGCAAAACTGTTGTGGTGCCGGGCGTTATCATGTAGCAAGTGAAAGGTGGTCTTCTTTTCTGGCCTTACCCTGGAAATTCGGGCTTTCAGCTTAGTCAGTGTCGTCTTGTAGCGTGCTGTACTGACAGTTTCTCCAGGGTCGAGAACATCCGAAAGAACCACACCCTGGCTACCCCAGAAGACCGTGCATATCATTTTGCCTGCAGACGACTGTGTCTTGAATTTCTTTTTTGGCGGAGAATTCGCATATCGCCATTCAATGGACTTTATTTTGGATTCTGGCTCGTAGTGATAACACCACGTCTCGTCTCCGGTAATGACGCTATTCAGAAAATTGGCACCTTCAACTTCATATTGGTCCAGCGGGTCCCGAGAAATTTCCATTCGATGTGTTTTTTGTTCTACTGTAAGCATCCGAGGGACCCATGTCGCACAGACTTTGCGATAACCGAGACCTTCCAACATTGTTTCCAAGGTATTACAGCCGACATTCAGCTTTGCACACAATTCTCTGGTCGTTATCCGCCGATCAGCACGAATGAGTTGTTCAAGTCGCTCTTCACTGCAAGGGATGACAGCTGTGCAGAGTCGACAAGGGCCGTGGCTTGATGGATTTCAATCGGCTCAGTTTCTTCAGCAGCGAAGAATTCAATCACACATCGCCGTTTTATACGCGCCTCCATTTCATTCTCCATTTTGGAACACTTCTCTGCTGGTGCTAACTACCGCAGAACAGCAGAATCATCCGCAAATGTAACAGGAAGGTGCAAGAATTAGTACTACACCAGTGACATCTGGCGCGGACATCCAGGATCGCCACAAAAAGTAGGAGGTATTACTTTCGAAACGACCCCCGTATATTGGAGGGCTGTTAACTGCCATAACTTTTTAAGAGACGTTTATAGCATCTTAATGCTTGTGGAGGTATGCAGGGAAACTGTTCGCAATAAGAGACGGGGGACGAGCTAAGTATGAAGGACAAAACTGCCTGACGCAGGTGCGCACCAGACTGTTTCTTACGGCCAATGCACAGTAGCAGGTCGGTTGGCGAGTGACCATGACTAACATGTTTCCAGCAGATGAGATATACATAAAGGCCAAGGAAGAGGCGTTTCCTGCACTGCTGTCTAGAAGATGTGGAACTTTCAAGGAGCACTTGGTTGGGCGTTGTCACAGTTCCACCTGCGGTGCGAGGTGTCGCATCTGTAAAGCCAGAGAACAGGCATTCCGAAACACCGAGGCTC
This sequence comes from Schistocerca piceifrons, assembly GCF_021461385.2. Taxonomy (NCBI): domain Eukaryota; kingdom Metazoa; phylum Arthropoda; class Insecta; order Orthoptera; family Acrididae; genus Schistocerca; species Schistocerca piceifrons. Next base: position 1,056,417,094 of record NC_060138.1, read on the forward strand.
ACGTGTCCGCCTATTCAACCTGGTTTAGGTTTCAGGTTAATACTGAGATAATAACATACATTTCACGGCAGGTAATTACACTGAGGAGCCAAAGAAACTGGTACACCTGCCTAATATCGTGTAGGTCCCCGTAAGCACGCAGAAGTGCCGCAACACGACGTGGCATAGATTCCACTAATGTCTAAAGTAGTGCTGGAGGGAAATGACACCATGAATCCTGCAGTGCTGTCCATAAACCCGTAAGTGTATGAGGGGGTGCAGGTCTCTTCTGAACAGAACGTTCCAAGCCATCCCAGATACGCTAAATAATGTTCATGTCTGGGGATTTTGGTGGCAAGGGGAAGTGTTTAAACTCAGAAGAGTGTTCCTGGAGCCACTCTGTAGCAATTCTGGACGTGTGGGGTCTCGCATGGTCCTGCAGGAATTGCCCAAGTTCGTCGGAATGCACAATGGACATCAATGAATACAGGTGATCAGACAGGATGCTTACGTATGGGTCAGCTGTCAGTGTAATATCTAGACGTATCAGGAGTCCCACATCACCCCAACTGCACACGCCCCACACTATTACAAGGCCTCTGCCAGCTTGAACAGTCCCTGCTGACGTGCAGGGTCCATGAATTCATGAGGTTGTCTCCATACCCGTACACATCCATCTGCTCGACATAATCTGAAACTAGAGTCGTCCGACCAGGCAGCGTGTTTCCAGTCATCAACAGTCCAGCGTCGGTACTGACCCTCTAAACCTCCCTCCGCCACTCGCGTTAAGGTGGCCTCCCGTATCCTAGTAACGGGCCAGAGACAGACACAAGGCAGAGAGGATCGATACTACATCGCCAAGGATGTCGCGCGCGCTCGGTACACATCTGCATCTCTTGTGAGACTCTCACTCCTCGAAGAAAAAATAATGTGGAAAAGTGGTTTAGCCACAGCCGGAGAGTATTGTTTCCAAAAAGAAATTTCATTTTGCAGAGAATTGTGCGCAGATCTGAAACGTCCTGTCAGATTAAAACGGCTGGACCGGGACTCGACCTCAGAAAAGTTCCTTTTGTTTTCTTGGCGTCTTCAAAAAATGGCTCTGAGCACTATGGGGCTTAACATCTGAGGTCATCAGTCGCCTAGAACTGAGAACTACTTAAACCTAACTAACGTAAGGACATCAAACACATCTATGCCCGAGGCAGGATTCAAACCTGCGACCGTAGCGGTCGCGCGGTTCCAGACTGAAGTGCCTAGAACCGCTCTGCCACAACGGCCGGCTTGGCGTCTTCAAAATGAACTGCAATGCGTTTCAGAACACTTTTAAGCTACACGGTAACTCTGTGTTCGCCTGTCTATCCACAGAATAAGGTGTGCGAGGCAGCAAGCGTTCTCGCCTCGGTTAATAATTCCGCGGGCGTGCGGCGTTGTGCAGCGGCGGTTGCGGCAACAGCGTCCTGCTCAAGGATTCGGTAAACACTGGGCGGTGTGGGGCGGAGCGAGGCGGTGCTTATCAAGACGGTGAGGCAGCCAGCGGCAGCGGCAGCGGCGGCAGAACGCCGGCTTGCGACAGATGCGCGCTGGCCGCAAATGCAGAGAGGAGACGCCAGCTGTGCGCCGCTAAAGGAAACCCGCCCTCGCCAGAACACGGCCCGCTGTCTGCCCGCCACGCTGCTTGAGATGTCCCCCCGCACCTCCCAATCACCGCCCCAGTTCGCGCTTATATGGGGGGTCTGCATGCCGTTGCGGTGCCGGAGAGGTCAGCGGCGCACTTTGTCCTCCGATTAACTGGTGTGTGTCTGTACCGTGTCTCCGTACCGTGTTCGGAGCGACAAGAAAATGTACTGTGGTCTCGGACAGCGTGGAAAGACAAGTGAAAACAAAGAATTTAATATGGAAACACACTATGTTTTCATAGACCGTGATAATACTTCCGACAGAGTCAGCCGATAAACACGGAGGTGACTATAAAGTCATGGCATACCACCTAAAGCCGTGCCGGACCGACTTTTGCCCGGCATAGTGCAGCTTCTCGACTTGTCATGGAATGAACAAGTCGTTCAAAGTCCACTACAGAAACACTGAACCAGGCTGCCTCTATATCCATCCATTATTGCGAAAGTGTTGCCGGCGTAGGATTTCGAGCACGAACAGACCTCTCTATTATGTCCCATAAATGCTCGATAGATTTCATATCGGTCGATCTGGGTGGCCGAATCATTTGCTCGAACTGTGCACAATGTTCTTCAAACCAATTGCTAACAATTGTGACCCAGCGACATGGTGCATTGTGATCCACAAGAATTCCTTCATTGTTTGACACCATGAAGTCCATGAACGGCTGCAAATGGTCCCTAGGTAGCCGAACGTAGCCGAGGACCAATTCCATTCCATGTAAACACAGCCCACATCATTATGGAGCCACCACCAGCTAGCACAGTGCCTTGTTGGCAACATAAGTCCATGGCTTTGTGGGGTCAACACCACACTCGAACCCTGCCATCAGCAGCTGAAATTAGGACTCATGTGATCAGGCCACTGTCTTCCGGTCACCTAGGATCCAACCTAAGTGGTCAGGAGCGCAGAAGAGGCGCCGCAGGCGATATCGTGCGTCCCGTCGGGTGGCCGTAGTCACCTCGGAAACCTTTTCACGTGAATCACCGGAGTGAAAATGACAGCTCCGCCAGGGCACCACCCTTTTATACCTTCAATACGCGATACTACTACCGTCTGGTATATGTCCATATCGCTATCCCGTGACTTTTGTCACCTCACTGTATTTTACGGAGTATACAAGAAGAAAGGAGAGGAATATGCGTTGGTAATCAATAAACAAAGGGTATAGTAATCGGCACAGAAAAGGAGACTGGCAAATGTTAGGTATGAGGATGTGACTTGCTAGGACCTCTAGTGACAACTGACGTTAACTTAACAATGGACGGCGCAAATTTATACTACACGCAGTGCAGAAAAGATGAAGGTTCAAATGGCTCTGAGCACTATGGGACTTAACATCTGAAATCATCAGTCCCCTAGAACTTAGAACTACTTAAACCTAACTAACCTTAGAACTTAGAACTACTTAAACCTAACTAACCTAAGGACATCACATATATCCATGTCCGAGGCAGGATTCGAACCTGCGACCGTAGCAGTAGCGCGGTTCCGGACTCAAGCCCCTAGAACGGCTCAGCCACCGCGGCCGGCAAAGGATGAAGATGATGTTTATACGACTCCTTAGTCTCCATTCTCGCCTGATTCTGCTCAACTGACCACGCAACTGGACGGACAGAGTTAAGTATCTCGATATCATCTTGGAGAAGAAGCCCATGTCCGAGAGAAACGAATTAGCCTGTTATGATTTCTTCACCGGATCTATCCTACACTAGCCTGCACAGTACTATGAACCAGAACCAGGCTGTGCAACAGTCCTCCAGGCGCTGCTTTATAGATGCTCGACACGGTGCACTGTTTGCCCCTCGTCCTTACACTTCCTCCAGGCAGTCCAAGATCGATGCTTCCGAGCCATTCTCCGTGCACCTCGTTGGGCCAGGATCCAGGACCTCCACCGTGAGCTTGACATGCCCTTCATCAGGCAACAGATTCTGATATCCACTATGAAACTCCTAAGCAAGATTGAACCATTAAGACCGACATACAGACACCTTGTGTATGTTGGCTCTGTAGCACCTGCAAGGCGGCACAGGGTCAAGATACCCCAAGCCATCGTGGAAGATCTTTCATAATGACGTCGACTTGAAGCCAAGTGAGGCCAAGAAAAAAAATAGAATGTTAAAATAAACAATTAGGGAACCACGACTTCACTAGGGTCTACGGGCCCAGAGCTCAAGACCCTGTTTAAGACATAAAAGCGAACTTGACCCATTCACCTTCACCCCAGAAGTCCAACCACAAGGATGGAAGTACAATAAAAAATAAAAAGACTTGATGACAGCGGTGTTGGTGGGACGAGTTTGCCGGGGACGTGTCAGCGCTCTGTTGGAACGAACGCAGCGGGAAGACTGCGGCCTGGCCTGTGGAGTGTTACAGGAGGCATCACGCTGGTTGCAGTTTAACTGTCAGCTAAGCGTCTGTTGGAGGAAGCGAGCCTGCTTGGGGAACCGTTGTGTGCCAATATTTCTGACTGTATAGTGAGGCCTTCTTGTAATCGACATAATTGTGTTCTCGAGTGATTTGTGAGCCACTGTATCTTGCTTCCTTTCGGGTCTACCTGGTATTTGTGGTCGTTCCTCAGCTTCGCAATTATGAGACAAAGGCGATCTTTGTGTTTTGCTACTAGGCTGTGTTTAACCTGTTTTGTGGGCGGGTATTCGCGATTTGTGGCAAATGTGTATTAGATCTTGATTTTGTTGTCTACTCGCCACGTTACTGCGCAGCGTGGCTGGCTTTTCGTGAGGGCAAGCTATGTTTTCTGTCAAGTCATTCTGTAAGTTACCTGTTTAGCGAATTACTTATTCAGTGCTCGCCAGCTTTCTTTAATTCATTAGCGCGTTCTATTTTATTAAAATGGCATTTAACGCATTTACTGTTGATGTTAACAGCAAGCTATCTCTCTGGCATATTATCTATTCAGTGCTCGCCAGCCTTGTTTAGTTCCCTAATGTCTTGTATTTTATTAAAATAGTGTTTAACACACTTAGTATTAACTTTAACCCTACGCTACCCTTATGACGTATTATCTATTCATTGTAGTTTTGGTATATTACAGGAACACGTTTGAACGCTTTCAGTGCTTCACAAATCGGATTAATTCATTGGCGTTATGTTTGTAATTAGAACTCTGTTTAATGTTTTCAGTGGTCCTCAGACTTATTTTACGCACTGGTGTCCTATATTTTGTTAGAACAGAGTTTAATTCTCCTTATACGTGCATGTTACATGACAGATTAGCCATTAGTTAATGCCATATTTATCAGGGGCAAACCCAGAAAGGGGCATCATTGTATGCTCTCGTAGGTCTGGTGGCATTCAGAAACGATTTTGTAAATTCTTCATACATCTGTGTAAAACGAATATCTTTTGATAACACAGTTAAGCAAATGATTACAGTAATTTTGCATTACTTGTCGTTTTTCGAACAAGCCGCCTGTGTGATAATTATCTCGTGGTTTGTTTAAAAAATGGTTCAATGCCTCTGAGCACTATGGGACTTAACTTCTGAGGTCATCAGTCCCCTAGAACTTAAAACTACTTAAACCTAACTAACCTAAGGACATGGCACACACCCATGTCCGAGGCAGGATTCGAACCTGAGACCGTTGCAGTGGTGTGGCTACAGACTGTAGCGCCTAGAACCGCTCGGCCACCCCGGCCGGCGTGGTTTGTTTACTTGCCGTTTCAGCCCACCGGGAACAGCTGATTCTGTCTGTATATTTGGTTGGCTATTGCCGCTATTTGCTTACCGATAACCCTTAAATTCAAGCGTCTGCTGTGCGTTGGTGTTTTATATTTCAGTTGTACATGATTTAATACAACTGATTTCTTTCAGATCTCGCTTAAGTAAATCAAAGCAATATCATCTAGAGACGGCCTTTAGAATAAATTTAACCTGATATGTTCGTCGGCCGTTGCGCCGTAAGTGATCTTAAACTTAAAGAATATTAAGCTTAAACAATAGACGTGCTTAAGCTTAAGATCTACCAAAATAGGGACAAATATCAGGTAATTCCTGTAAATCTTGAAGCTCCTTCGTCAATTTTAAAGTTATTGTATGGCCGCCGGCCGTTAATCCAGTTACTCTGTATCTCTCGTAAATGCTGTTAAATTTCCTTGTAGTGCAATTCTGTCCACTTCAGTTTGGTCAGTTTTGCCGTAAACTGGTCTTTACGCCCGAGGCATCGTGACCCTTAATAAAATTTTTGTGTAAGAATGTATAACTCGAAATAGCTTCATCATTGCCCCTTAAGCCATTTGGGAAGTTGCTAAGAATAATTATTTGCTTGAGATTGACTTGCATTTCTCTGTTAATCATTTTTATTACAACTGACTAAGTACTTCAGTAATTTTGGTAATTTCATTTTGGCTCGTTAATGTGGAATGATCTTTGATATTTTTCAGTTATCATCTTACTCCAATGCCTTTCAAGGATTGTACTTAATTGTGTTCTTTCTGACTGAACTATTCTAGTGTAGTTTTATGGTTAAAGGAGCTTTCCACTCCGCAACCACCCCCCTACTGTTTCAAGAAGCAAAAGTAAAGTGACGGTCTGTCGAAAGCAGAGTTGTAAAACTACCGTAGGCTACCGTAGACTGTCACAAGTAAGCATACACTACGATAGTTTTCCGATCGTAACAGCATTTCCTGTTTTTTGCGTGTGTTGCATATCTATCAGGCGTTGCCTCATTTAGATCACTTTGTTTGCCTATGAGTTCAGGGTCTTACTACACACATTTAAAAAAAGGTTTTGCATCACCCCGGATCCCAGAACTCCTGAAGATAGACGTTGACTGTGGATATTGTACCACAGACAGAGTCCCTTTGACTGTTCAGAGATGTCACTGAATCCATCCATAGATGTTAACTACCATGCATGAGCAGCGCCTATTAGACGGAGCGGGTCTGGATCAAAGCGATGTTGTTCGTACATGGAGGAGATACAGAGAGACAGGAACTGTCGATGACATGCCTCGCTCAGGCCACCCAAGGGCTACTACGGATTATGGCTCGGAGGAATCCCGACAGCAACGCCACCATGTTGAATAACGCTTTTCGTGCAGCCACAGGACGTCGTGTTACGACTCAAACTTTGCGCAATAGGCTGCATGATGCGCCACTTCACTCCCGATGTCCATGGCGAGGTCCATCTTTCCAACCACGACACCATGCAGTGCGGTACAGATGGGCCCAACAACGTGCCGAATGGACCGCTCAGGATTGGCATCACGTTCTCTTCACCGTTGAGTGTCGCATATGCCTTCAACGAGACAATCGTCGGAGACGTGTTTGGAGGCAACCCGGTCAGGCTGAACGCCTTAGACACACTGTCCAGCGAGTGCTACAAGGTGGAGGTTCCCTGCTGTTTTGGGGTGGCATTGTGTGGGGCCGACGTATGCCGCTGGTGGCCATGGAAGGCGCCATAACGGCTGTACGATACATGAATGCCATCCTCCGACCGCTAGTGCAACCATTTCGGCAGCATATTGACGAGGCGTTCGTCTTCATGGACGACAATTCGCGGCCTAATCGGGCACATCTAATGCATGACTTCCTTCGGCATAACGACATCGCTCAACTAGCGTGGCCAACATGTTCTCCAGACGTGAGCCCTATCGATCATTCCTGGGATAGATTGAAAAGGGCTGTTTATGGACGACGTGACCCACCAATCACTCTGATGGATCTACGGTGAATCGCCGTTGAGGAGTGGGACAATCTGGACCAACAGTACCTTGATGAACTTGAAGATAGGCTGCCACGACGAATACAGGCATTTATCAATGCAAGAGGACGTGCTACTGGGTATTAGAGGTAACTGGAGTGTACAGCAGTCTGGATCACCACTTCTGAAAGTCTCGCTATATGGTGCTACAACATGCAATGTGTAATTTTCATGAGCAATAGAAAGAGCGGAAATGATGTTTACATTGATCTCTATTCCAATTCTCTTTACAGGTTCCGGAACTCTCGGAACCGAGGTCATGCAAAGTATTTTTTGATATGTGTGCATTCCACTAGAAACTGGACGTGATTAACTGCCTAGAAACGGAGTGAGGGTGTATACGTAAAGGGCCACATAGCCCACAGAACATTTTTGTTCTCCATAGTTATCCTCCTGACCGTTACTTAAAGATGAACAGTAATTACAGCAAAATTGAAACCGTCGATATTTAATTTAGATTTTACTTGAAAACTGTTCATTAGTAACGTGAAAGAGAGGGATGTTTTAGCAAGAAAACTACGCAGATTTATTATATAGCCGATCTTTCTAAGAAAGGTGAAGGTAAAAAAACGCAAAATAAAAACATAGCAAACATCGCTTAGTATCTCGCCCAGACTATTCGAATGTAAGTCATGTTTCTGTTACTCATAAGTAACTTACTCCCTTATAAATAATGGCAGGAAACTCTTACTGTTCATCATGATGAAGAACGTTCTGTTGAGTGCAAACAACGATAGTAATAACAGAATATTTATATCTGTGTACGTAAACTGTAATTGCATCAAAAGTAATTGCCTAGATCACATGAAGATGCACAAGCTACGCGTTCAACTAATTCCTATTACTTATAAAATTCAGTTAATATTTTCAAGGATATATAATACACAGTGGACATCCACTGAACGATAGGCGGTTCTAATAATGTACAAAACAAAGAAACAAACAAAACCCAAAAAGAAGTCGTTGGCTCCCAGTTCCTCTCTCACGCACTCCTTCATGTCTCCTTCCCTAACAGTGCTACCAGTACTACTACTTACTACGTCTTTTATGTAGTTTTGGTAGAGCATAGCTCTATTCGTAAGTCGTTCCTGCATAACTTAGCAGAGCACTGCTTACAAAAGTCAAAATTCCTGGTCTGGCCTATAGTTTTAATCTGCCAGGATGTTTCAAAAGTAACAACCTCTTTGTTACAGATGTCTGGCACCAGCGCCGTAGGACGTACTACGGCGAGCACAGAGTCAAGACTGTCTACTCAACAACAACATTCTTTATCACTCGATGCTTCTATGCAGGAGGTCGGGAGGTGCGGCCCAGTAGCCGATGGTACCAGGTGAATAAAACGTTTTCGGGTTTTCATCCGCGTCAGGTTATTAAATTTACACGTACACGGACTTCCGGCCAAATACTCCTTGAACATTGTTATGCGCTATGACTGCCAGTAGGTTTCTGGTGCGCCCCTTACATACATTAGCTGCCGGCTGTGACGTCACTTGTGCCTGCAGCATCGCCATATACGGGTACATGTTGATTTGGTGTTCAGTGCACAGGTACCAGTGACGTCACAGCCATCAGCTAGTGTATGTAAGAGGCGTATCACCAGCCCACCGGCAGTCATACAACTTGACAATGGCCAAGGACTACTTGGCCGAAAGCTCGCGTAATTTTAATTACTTGAAGTGGTTGGGAACCCGAGAACTTTCATTATTTTTTTTTTCAGTGTTACCGCCGGGAGACTCTGCATTCTTACGATCGTACCAAGTGGTCACAATTAAAGCGCAGTCACTCACAGAAGTCCACTGTGGGATGTGATTATCGTAAGGCACCGAAATTTCGTAAATATTCTAATGCGTTAATGCGGATCTGACTTACGCTGGAAAAAAATAGTTCAAATTTTGGTCACCTTGTGCAAATCTGGCGCTGCTGAGCA